>NC_137085.1:48705495-49369311 GCF_951640355.1 Cnephaeus nilssonii | reverse complement strand
AGCAGACATGGTGCTGTGAGATCCTACAAATAGGGGGAAATGGCTTCATTAGGTGAGGAGATTCTTGCTTGAGGAAGTACCACTTAAGCTGACATGAAGGTTAAATAGGAGTTAACTAGGCAATGAGGGGAGGGAAGAACATTCCAGGCAGCTCGAACAGCATGTGAGACGATCCTGTTGGAGAAGGAAAGATGGGTGAGCAGGAAGGATTTTGAGAGAGGCCAGCTGGAGAGCTGAGAATAAGGAGCACCCTGAGGTCAGGTGGGCCTGAGCAGTAGGCAGGGGCAGGCAGGTAGGGTAGTGCACCTTCCCGGTTGGTCTCTAGGTTAATGGTCATGGTGCTCCTGCAAGTCCATGCTGGAGGACACAGAACTTGAAGCAGAGAGTCTGGCTGCATCAGCGGTCAGAAAGGAGACTAGGCGGTCGCTTTCCAGAGTGCCACATTCAGTACTGGGATAGAATGCTGTTTGGAGAGCCCACGGACTTAAAGTTCTTCAGCTGCTACTTGTAAGTTTCTCAGCTATTATGGGAATAAAACGATTTCCCCTTCATGGTTCTTATGAGACTCAAATGAGTTAATATATTAAATCATTTAGCACAGTGCTTGGCTCATGCCAGGCATTCAATACATAATACTATTCTTTTTCTTCAGCTGTTCATGGAGGCAATGAGAGTGCTGGTTACCTCCCACGGTTAAGATATGTGGAAGCATGAGTCTAGGCCTCCTTTGCGCGGTCCTTTTTTTTTTTTTTTTTTTTTCCCCATTTTAAAAGCCTACAATGTCCAGAGCCGGTTCTGATGCTCCTTAGGAAAGCTGGGCCATTGTCTTCTTCATCTGCCTGGTGCACCATGTGCATTCTTTTAAAAGCCATCTCTCGCTTTCCTCACGTTTCCAGGTGTAGGGGTATCTTTCCATTTGGAAATCTCCATCCCACACCTGGCAGGGAAGCCCAGCCGGAGAAAGGCACACCCACCACGCCCAACCTGGGCCCGCCCAGCCCCGGGCCCGCCCTGCCGCGGTGCCCACCGAGGATCTGCCCGCAGAGACTGGGTCTCCGCGCGGCGGGACGGGCCAATCAGACGAAGTTTGGCCCTCTGCAGTTTCCGTCCGCTCACTAGGCGGCGCTGCGGCGGCCCCGGCTGCTCCCGGGCTGTCGCGGGCTGGGGCTGTTGGGCTGGCGGCTGAGGCTCGTGGCCATGGAGTGGGTTTCGGAGTCGGCGGCCGTGAGGCGGCACCGCGTCGGAGGCGAGCGCCGGGACGGCCCGGCCGCCGCGCCGCAACCGGAGCGGGAGGCCCGGGCGCTGGAGACCCTGGTGGACGCGCGCGGCGGCGGCGGCGGCAGCGGCAGCGCGAGGACGCGGAAGCGGAGCGGGGCGGGTAGCGGAGGCGCGAGCGGGGCTGCGCGGACCGGGCTGTCCGAGGCGCGCGCCGCGCTGGGGCTGGCGCTCTACCTGCTCGCGCTGCGGACACTCGTGCAGCTGTCGCTGCAGCAGCTCGTGCTGCACGGGGCCCCGGGCCACCCCCGGGAGTTCAACGCGCGCCAAGCCAGGTACTGGCCGCCGTCCCGCCCGCGCGTCCCCTCGCGTCCCCTGCCGGCGCGCGGGCACCGCACCTGGGGCACCCACCCCTGCGGGACCGCCCGGGCTCGCCGGCGCCACCTGACTCCGCGTGGGGTGGGGTGGGGTGGGGTGGGGTGCCCTTGCGCGTCCCTCTCCAGGAGACCCGATTTACAGGACGCGGGGCTGGCTTGCATTGCCCGCTGCTAAGCTGGTGGTGCAGGTGGGGGTGGCCGAGGGGACCGCGCCGGCCTTTCTGCCCCACCTGCAGACGGTTTGCTGGTTAGCCGTCCCTCATCTCCTGGAGCAGCTTTCACTTTTTACA
This sequence comes from Cnephaeus nilssonii, assembly GCF_951640355.1. Classification (NCBI taxonomy): domain Eukaryota; kingdom Metazoa; phylum Chordata; class Mammalia; order Chiroptera; family Vespertilionidae; genus Cnephaeus; species Cnephaeus nilssonii. The sequence goes on along the minus strand of NC_137085.1, from coordinate 49,367,429 downwards.
AACCCTTCTGCTTTCCAAATGAAATGCAGGAGCGTGACATTTGTGTACCTGGCCGGTTTTGTAAATTCGGTTCCTGGGGAGGTATGGGAAGGGGATCCTGCAGTCAGTGGTCCAACTTTTTGAGGGTCACAGTCCTCACGTCTGCGAGCTATGGAGGCTCAGCCTGGAAGACTACATACACTTCACAATTTTACAATTTCAGAAGTTCTCAGATTCCCGGCGGTTATTCTTGGGTCCCTGGTGTGTAAGGTTTAACTTTTTTTTTTTTTTTTTAAATTAGAAGACACCATTAAGTGTGCTAGAAAGGTGATTAAGTCAAATGTATTGTAGCGTGTCAGCTCAAAATCTTCAGCTAGCAGAATTTTCAACAGCCACTGTGACTTAAGAACTTTTTCTTTTGAATACAGTGTGCTGGAAGCTTATTAAGGACTTTCCGGAACACCCTCCTCTCCCCCCTCCTTTCTCCCCACTTGGAATGCAGTGAAAAGACAAAACATTTTTTTTGTTTGTGTGTTTTAGGAGTAGAGTTAGTTTTGGCCTGAATTGAAGTTATTAGGCCTTGTGTGCACAATAGGAGGGCTGAGTCCATTCCTTACAATAAAAAAGTTTCCTTTGTTTGTTTATTTAACCTCTTGACTTAATTGTCTTTGCTCACTGGTTTCCCTAACCCAGAATCAGTAGCCCTCCAGAGTGTGGCACAATGAAATTGCACTCTGTGCTGTCTAGTCTTCAGCATTTACACATTTTGAATAGAATCTCTAGTCTTTGTATGAGGATTGAGAGAATTTGGGAGCGGGTGGGTAGCGAAAACTCTGAAGGGATGCATTCGTGGGAGATGAAATGATGGAACATTCCTGAAATGATAAAAGGCAACCTTTTTAAAAATTATGTTTTATTTTTTAATTAAATTTATTTTTTCAATTATTGTCTACATTCAATATTCTTTTGTATTAGTTTTGGGTATACAGCTTAGTGATTAGACAGTCATATACTTCATCAAGTGTTTCCTCCAAAAAGGTACCCTTTTTTTATGTGAGAAGTGAAAGAACTTGTTTTGCAGGGTGAGGGGAATTGTAGAGGAAAAGTTGTTCTGTGCTAAGTGTTAATCATCATTCTTTTGGTGACTTCCAGGGATCATCTTGAACACATAACATCCATTGGCCCCAGAACTACAGGAAGTCCAGAAAATGAAATTCTGACTGTGCATTACCTCTTGGAACAGATTAAACTGATTGAAGTTCAAAGCAACAGCCTTCACAAGATTTCAGTAGATGTACAACGGCCCACAGGCTCCTTTAGCATTGACTTTTTGGGAGGTTTTACAAGCTACTATGACAACATCACCAATGTTGTGGTAAAGCTGGAACCCAGAGATGGAGCCCAGCATGCTGTTCTGGCTAATTGTCATTTTGACTCTGTGGCAAACTCACCAGGTATGTGCCTGTTTCTCAGTCTACTTGAAGTCATCCCAGCCCAGAAAGCTTATGAATGCCAAGCTGCTTGGTCAATTCTGGGATATCCTTTTCTTGGACAAACCTTTTTAGTTTTGGCAGGCCAGGATAATTAGAATAGTATCATTTAGTTTAAGATTTAACCTCTTGCTATTCTCTCAAGTGCTTTATTATTATTATTATTAAACACTAGAGGCCTGTGCACAGATTCGTGCACTGGTGGCGTCCCTTAGCCTGGCCTGCACCCTCTCGCAATCCGGGACCCCTCAGGGGATGTTAGAAGCCAGGTGCACGGATTCGGCCCTATCCCCGCAGGCCAGGCTGAGGGACCCCACGGGTGCACGAATCCATGCACTGGGCTGGTTTTGGCCTGATCCCTGCAGGCCAGGTCGGCTTCTAGTATGCATATAAGATCTTTGGTTAATCTCTTCCCCCCTTCACTCTGAGATTCATCAGTCTGTTCCATGTTTCCATGCCCGTGCATTGAGCGTCTGCCCGCTGGTGGTCATTGTGCATCATAGCTACTGGTTGAATGGTCGCTTAGGCTTCTATATATATAGACTAGAGGCCTGGTGCACGAAATCGTGCACGGGTAGGGTCCCTAGGCCTGGCCGGCGATCAGGGCCGATCTGTGGGGTGACTGGTGGGGAGATTGGGGGGTCCCCACTGGCACCCACCTTGGCTGGCCTGGGGCCTGCAGGCTGGGGGCAGCTCCTGCATTGAGCATCTGCCCCCTGGTGGTCAGTGCGTGTCATAGTGACCAGTCGTTCCACTGTTCGGTCAATTTGCATATTAGGCTTTTATTATATAGGATTAGTGCCAGCAGCCCAAGGACAGGACATGGCATGTTGGTGGTAGACTGAAGCAGCTTTATCAGTGTTACCAATATGTGTCCCTGATTCCTGGAGTTAGGTTCTGCCTCTTTAAGTGTGTACTCACCTAGGTATTGTACGAAGCTTCGGGGACATAGGATAAAGGAGCAGTCCTTGCCTTCACAGACACAGGGTTTGGAGGACATCTTTCCTAGCAGTTTCTGTCAGCCTGTAAAGTGACAGCCCGCTGGGGATGCCATTCTGTTCGAATACCTCATTAATCCATAAATCTTCCTCTGAAAACACTTTGTCAAAATAGGATACTTGATTTTACGACAGTGCCTGACACAATAAATATTTTGAATGAATGAGAATCCCCTAAATTGAACTTTCATTTAAAAATGTAAGATTCATGAGAAAAATGTTTTTAGTAATTGTGAAAGCGATTGTAAGTAGGGAGGAATAGAAAATTGTAGCATTTTACAATGGAATCATAGCAGGCTAGAGGTAGACAAGACCTGAGATGGCATCTGATTCAAACTCCGCCCCCCTCCGCCCTTCATGTGACACAGGAATAAACAACGGACCAACACTGATCAGAGACGAGGTAGGACCAGTTGCTGGGTTTCCTGGCCAGTCAGTTCTTTCATCTACATTTGAAAGGAAGGAGAGTTAATGCTCCCTTTGGCAATCTACTTAACCTCTTTCTCCTCAGTTTCTGATCTGTGAAGTGGAGATAATAGTACTTTTCTATTAGCATTTCCCCCACTATTAATTGTTATTTAATATTAATATTTCTGGATTGCTTAAACCTACAGTAGGCCCAATATGATAATCTAGAACTACACAAAATATAAAATAACATTTATTTGCTTGATTCATCCTAGGACATCTTTATTTATTTATTTATTTTTTTATATTTTATTGATTTTTTACAGAGAGGAAGGGAGAGGGATAGAGAGCTAGAAACATCGATGAGAGAGAAACATCGACCAGCTGCCTCCTGCACACCCCCTACTGGGGATGTGCCCGCAGCCAATGTACATGCCCTTGACCGGAATCGAACCTGGGACCTTTCAGTCCGCAGGCCGACGCTCTATCCACTGAGTCAAACTGGTTTTGGCTTTCCTAGGACATCTTTAATCAGGAAGCCTGCCAATTGCATTTAGAATGTAGCATGCTTTTTTAATTTAATGTTTTTATTGATTTTTTTTTTTTTTTAGAGAATGGAAGGAAGAGGGATAGAGAGAAACATCAATGAATATCGATTGGCTGCCTCCTGCACCACTCCTCCCTCCTCCCCCTCACCCGTCTCCCCCCCTGCACTGGGGATCAAGCCAGCAACCCAGGCATGTGCTCTGACCAGGAATCGAACTGGTGACCTCTTGGTTCATGGGTCATGCTCAACCACTGAGCCATATTGGCCAGGCTGTAACATGCTTTTTAAAAAATCATACATATATTTCTAAGAAGGTTACATGATAAAAGCAACTAGATGTGAAAAAAATTTTTTTTGAGTTTTCAACAAAACAGTTGAGCACATTGAGTACAGAATGATCTGGTGAAAAAAGGTGAATTATCGGCTGTCAATAGAGAGGTCAGCAGGACCAATGTGAATTGCTTAGGGTAGGAGAGATTCACATGCATTTGTAGCATGAGAAGAGATGGACATCATCCCTTACTTCCATATTGGCACAATGTCCCAATGACATGTTTATTATGAAATTGTCTTGTTTCTATCAAATATTTTTTCAAATGTTAAAAAAAGTCAGTATATACCCATTTGTTTTTATAAAGTCAGAAATATCTTTATCTGTGCTAGGGTTTCAAACCAGTGGTCTTTTATGCTTTTTTCAAAGCAGTAATAAGTGTCACCCTGTGCCCACTCTTACGATGCTTGAATTCTAGGACGGGACAAATGAACACCAAGGTTATTTAAGAGCATTATATAAAAAAAGATGTGCATACAAGCATCAGAAACATAGTGCCAAATGCTACAAATTATATATATGGAGTCCAATAATGAAAGGATGGCATTTTTGTGAGTCATTGGAACTCATTTTAAATTAAAATTTTATAAGATCATCTAAACAGTCCCAAGGACATTTCTGTCAATAATAAATTGTTAAAAATAGTTTTAAAAAACACACTCATAAAATAGATGATCACCTAAATCCTTTCAGTGTGTGAACTAATTGAAACATGGACATTCTTTTAAAGTTGTTCTCAGCAACATATCTGGACCTTAGGGATCATTACCAATTAGAAGTAATGTTACCCACAGAAAGGACTTAAATGTCTTCTTGGGTTTGCTGCGTGGTTCCAGGTTGTTGGTAGAAGAGACATTGAGTTATTTTAGGAGTGGCTTCAATTTCTGGGTTAATTCTAAAGAGAAAGAGATGTTGGTTATCCACTCAGCCGTTATAGATACTGCTCTCTAACTTTCCTTCACTTTCTTAAAGATATTTGACCCTCTCTGGTTCTGTTCTCAGACAACAGAACCATTAAAATGAAGGAAGATAAATGGACAGTTTAACTTTCAAATCAACCCTGTATAGATATGTCTCTTTCAATTTCCATTTCTCTTTGAATAAAGAACATTTTTATGGCTTGATTTTTAATTTAAAGTAACTCACAGTCTCAGAGTTTAAAAACCATTCATTTCGTTTGGATCCTGGAAGGGGGCACTTTTTACTGACTGCTACATATACTTCTGGTTTGATAGTAGTTAGGTAGTTATTACTTAGTTTCACTTGGATTTAAAATGCAATTCAGTATTCACTGCCAAGACAAGTAATAATAGGTAATAAGTAGTTTCTTCTTGCGTAGGAATGGAGTCTGGAATTTAACAACACCACAACACGCGTTTTAGCTAGCTACAGAGCCTCCTTAAGTTTGCAAAGAGAAGGAAAAACTAACATTGAATGCAGGTCACATTATTTTGTAATCCTCACAACACACCTGTGAGGTAGATATCATTAGCCTGCTCTCTAGACCAGGAAGTTGTAGGGTAAATGACAGAGCTAGAATTTATTTCCAAGTCTTTCTTACTTTAACAACCATACTAAACCGCCCAGCCAGAGTAGCTCAGTTGGTTGACCGTCGTCCTGTGCACACGTATGGAAGGCAACGGATTGCTGTTTCTCACACATCTATGTTTCTCTCCCTTTCTCCCTCTAAGCATGTCCTTTGGTAAGAATGAAAAAACAAAACCAAACCCGTGCTAAACTGTAGCACCTTGTCTCCCAGTGGGTAAACCTGAAGATGCTATTGTCTGGGTTATTACTGTGCCTATTTACTTCGATTACTCTTTAAATTTTTTATTATGGAAAATTTCAAATATGTATAAAAACAGAATTGTTTAATGAACCTGTTTAATGTCACCCAGCTTCAACAGTCTGATTTCTTTACCTCCACCCCTGCCACTCTTAATTATTTTGAAGCAGATCTCAGCTGTATCTGTTTCTCTGTATTTCAGTCTAAATCACTGAAAGATAAGGACTCTTGTTTGACATGCTCATAATACTACTAATTACCTCATTTAAAAAATAAGAATTCCTTAATATCAAGTATCTAATCAGTTACTTTACCTCTTTTAGTGTTTTTAAAAAAAATCAAGGCACTAAAGCCATCTTTATAGTCATCTTTATTAATTAATATGTAAAGCTTTTGAATGAAGAAGTAAAGTGATTTGATGAAGTCCTCTGCTTTATCAGTGCTAGGACTAGGGATACTATTCAATTCATTAGTCTCCTTCCCTGTCTTATTAGATTTGGTGTCTTTGTATTTTTTTATCACATCTCCTTGGAGAAATCTTAAAAAATGCTATACCATCCCACCTGACCCCTCTGTAAATGCGAATGATCTGAAGATTTTATGATTTTGGCAGGAAAACAGGCAGGAAAGGAGTGGGTGGCAGGGGGAAATGATCTAGGAAGCTGTGAGCACTAGAAGTGAGAATATTATAGAGGATGTGGAATAAGGATAAAGAAGGGAATAAAGTACTTTAGGTTAATGAGAATATCAGATTTTATTTTATTTTAATCCTCACCCGAGGACATGCTTTTATTGATTTCAGAGAGAGAGGAAGGGAGATGGAGAAAGAGAGAAACATCTGTGTGCTAGTGAGCATTGATTGGTTGCTTCCTGCAGGCGCCCCGACCAGGGATGGAACAGAAATCTAGATTGTGTCCTGACGGGGAATCGAACCTTTGACCTTTCCTTGTATAGGATGATGCTACAACCAACTGAGCCACACCAGCCAGGGGAGAGACTGCCAGATTTTAGTATTAACTTAGGTTTAATCTGGTTGATTATTCAACAGACATTAATACTCTGGCCTAGATATAGTTCTAGACATTGAGAGTAAGTCAACCAGCAAACCAGACAAAGATCCCTGTTCTCGTGGCGTTTACTGCTGGTGGGTATGATTGTCACATGATGGTGACAGGTGGAGCTGTGCCTCTGGTCTTGTAGCTATGTGAGGCTCCCTGATGAGAAAACCCCATTCCTTGCCCTGATGCTTCATACTGTAAAGATTTTAAAATCTGAGGAACAAGTCTGTTTTTTTTTATTTTTTATTTAAAGGTGCCAGTGATGATGCTGTTAGCTGTTCGGTGATGCTGGAAGTCCTCCATGTCTTGTCAACATCTTCAGAAGCCTTGCATCATGCTGTCATATTTCTCTTCAATGGTGCTGAGGAAAATGTTTTGCAGGTAAGATTTTACTGTTGTAAGTACTAGGCTTGGATAATAATGATAGTAATAATAATAACACATGCATTTTGATTCTTCATTTGAGTATTATCATAAAATCATATACAGGAAGAAATATTGTACCTGCAGTACTATAAAAATTCTACAGCCACTTCTATATACATTAGAGGCCCAGTGCACGAAATTTGTGCACTGGAAGGGTCCCTAGTGGCTGCTGGCTGCCGGCCACCGGCCACCGGCTGGGTACTCCCTCCCTTCCCCTGGTTGCCTGCCGCCGCTGGCCAGGGCCTCCCTCCCTTCCCCCAGCCAGCCCCGCCTTCTGGTCGAACTCCTGGACAACTCCCTGTCGGGGGACAATTTACATACTATGCTTTTATTATATAGGATGTTCAGTATTTGAAAAACTCAACTTAGAACAGGTCATCTTGTCAGTGTTTGATTCTTGTCAGTGTGATGGCATAATTATTCACCTCGGGTTTTCTTTGACTGCAGTTTCAGAGGTGTTTGGAGGCAGGCACACAGCATGAACACCCAGCCATGGGGATCGTCCCTTCTCGTGTTTGTTGTTTTGTTGTTCTTTCCTTTGCGTAGCCTCACACTGAGGATGTTGTTTGGTGCCACTCACGGAAACCAGGATGTTTTCCGTGGTGGTGACTTTCCACTCAGCAAACTGCACACAGCAGTTATGCATTGAGAGAGAAACAGATGTGTGTCTTTAGATATTGCCTTTGAAAAAATGATTATTTTCCTTTTCTTCCCCTTGTCAACATAGATGTTCTGTCTTTAAGCAAAATAGAGACTTTGATAATCTCAAATTGTTTAACTTATATTTGTTTTCTTTCTTTCTCACTCAGGCCAGTCATGGTTTCATTACTCAGCACTCCTGGGCCAACTCAATTCGTGCATTTATTAACCTGGAGGCAGCAGGTGTAGGAGGGAAAGAACTTGTATTCCAAACAGGTATGTGAGACTATACAGGATGGGACAAAGTAGGTTTACAGTTGTGAGTACATTAAACACAGACTGTATTGTATTATTACTTATTAATTATTGTATTATTTCCCATATGGACAACTGTAAATCTACATTTGCCCCACCCTGTATTTTATATTTGAATGCAGTTGCATTCAAATTACTTTAATGTAATTTTTGTTTTTATAAAAGTGGAAAGTTTGTGAAAATAAGTTATCTCTCTAATGAAATGAACATTTTAAAAAATATATATTTTATTGATTTTTTTTTTTTTTTTTTTTACAGAGAGGAAGGGAGAGGGATAGAGAGTTAGAAATATTGATGAGAGAGAAACATCGATCAGCTGCCTCCTGCACACTCCCCACTGGGGATGTGTCCGCAACCAAGGTACATGCCCTTGACCGGAATCGAACCAGGGACCCTTCAGTCCACAGGCCGATGCTCTATCCACTGAGCCAAACCGGGCTGAACATTCTTTTTAAAGCATAAGATAGTTTTAGCTTGTCTTTGTTAAAATTTTTAACCAAATAATATTAATAGCACCTAATACTTATGTAGTGCTTATTATATGCCAAATGTTCAAAGTACTTCATATATATATATATACACATATATATATATATCTATGTATGTATGTATATATATATATATATATATATATATATATATGTATGTATATGTGTGTGTGTGTGTACACATATATATACACTGAGTGGCCAGATTATTATGATCTCTGAATGCATAATAATCTGGCCAGTCAGTGTACTTCTCTTGAGTACCTCATTTGATATCAAAGATACTATAAATCGTGCACCTGATCAGTTTTCCCCTTTGCACTGGCTGATAGAAAGCTCAGGGCAAATAGGTGGTTGATCTCCAGCAAAAGTCTAGAATACTTGTGGTACCCGTTTGAGATACAAATACACTGAGTGGCCAGATTATTATGCGTTCAGAGATCATAATAATCTGGCCACTCAGTGTGTGTGTGTGTGTGTGTGTGTGTGTATAGATAGATAGATAGATATACTAGAGGCCCGGTGCACAAAATGCGTGCACTGGGCGGGGCATGGGGGGGGGCTCCTCAGCCCGGCCTGCACCCTATCGCAGTCCGGGACCCCTTAGGGGATGTCCACCTGTGGGCTTATATTGCTGGCCCCACCCCGGCACTCAGACAACCGGCACTCAGACATCTTTTTCGCAGTCCGGGACTCTCGCAGTCCAGGATCCTTCGCTTCTTACCACCCGCCTGCCGTGGAGGCAGGAGAGGCTCCCGTCATCACCACTGCGCTCGCCAGCCGTGAACCTGGCTTCTGGCTGAGCAGGGGGGAGCGCCACTCAACCAGAAGCTGGGCTCGCTGCTCCTTAGAGCTGGCTCCACCCCCTGCCCACTGGTGGTGGGTGCCGATTGGGGGCTGGGCTGGCTGGGGGAGCGGCCGTGGGAAGTTGAGGCGCCGTAGTGGCGCCCCATCCTGCCTCTGCGGAGGCACAGGGACCACACTGCTCCCTCTCCCGCTGCCTCTGTGGAAGAGGGCGTGCTGGGACCGCCATGGCTGGCCTGGTCGTGCAGGCTCACTGCCCCACTCCCCGCCCACAGTCATTCCGAAGGTTGTTCCACCGTCATGTCTAATTAGCATATTAGCTCTTTATTATATAGGAGATACACACACACACACACACACACACATATATATATATATATATATATATATATATATATATATGCCACTTAATCCCCAAAACACCATGGAAAAATGAAGGCTAAAAACAGAAAAAGAAAATGATAAAAGCAAAAAATCACTAGAACCCCCAAGTAAAAAAATAAAAATAATAAGCTGAATCATGCCATGGAGAAAAGAAACACATAAGAAAGAAAGAAAATAAAAGAAAAGGTCAATGAGTGGTGGTAAAACAAGTTTTTCTGTTGGGGGAGAGCGAGCACATTCAACAAGCAAATCTAGAGCTGGCATATAATTACCTTATCTGTCAACATGAATCAGCTTTTTGCTAAATTTTATTGTAACAAACAACCCTGAATCTCAGTGGGTTACAATAAATAGCAAAGGCTTATTTCTTCCTCGCGTTACAGTTTGGTTGCTGGATAACTGAAGTTACGTTTCACGGTTATTATGTCCCACGCGTCTTATTCATGCCGAGATCCAGGCTGAAGGAGACGCCCCAGTCGGCGATGAGTTGATCTCATGGCCAAAGGGATGGACCATGTGATGCTCTGAGAAGTCTTCTCGGTTAAGTTTCATTCTCTCGCATTCAGAATTAATTTGCCACAGCGGTTCCTGTGGCTGAGCCTGCCGGTAACAGGGTGAAGAAATGTACGTGCTGCTTCCACAGGAAGGCATTACCAGTTACACGGGAGGGAGGAGGGAGTAACTGTGAACAAAAATATATTTTCTCTCACTATCCTAAAGAAAAAACGGCCACATTTGGAAAAAGTTGTATATGTATGAAGATATGAGTGCAGAATCCTATATAATAAAAGGCTAATATGCAAATTGTCTCCTCAACCGGGATTTTGACCAGGGGGCGGGGCCGGCTGGCCAACCACCTGCAGCCCCTCACCCTGGCCAGCCCTGCCGCCGATTGGCCCCCACTACCCTGATCCAGGGGCGGGCCAGCTGGCCAACCACCTGTGGCCCCTCCTGGTTGGCCCCACCCCTGATCAGCCCCCATACTCTGGCCAATCACCTGCAGCCCCTCACCCCAGCCAGCCCTGCCCCCATTTGGCCCCCACCACCCTGATCCAGGGGTAGGCCAGCCAACCAACCACCTGTGGCCCCTCCCCCAGGCTGGCCTGGCCCGATTGGCCCCGATTGGGGCAGGCCGGCCAGACCCCACCTGTGCACGAATTCGTGCACTGGGCCTCTAGTTATTAATAATGATAAAAATTATAAATAGTAATAAGGAACTTTGTGGTATATTTAGTGTTTTGCAGTTATTGAAATGACCATTGTAATATCTAGGAAAAGCATTGAACATAATGTTTAGTGAAAGAGCAATTTACAATTATATATACCCTATGAGTATAGCTACATACACACAATCATACATTTTTTTAAAAATTGAAGATATGGCCCTCGCCGGTTTGGCTCAGTGGATAGAGCGTTGGCCTGCGGACTGAAGGGTCCCAGGTTCGATTCCAGTCAAGGGCACATGCCTGGGTTGTGGGCTTGATTCCTGGTAGGGAGCGTGCAGAAGGCAACCGATCAGTGATTCTAATCATTGATGTTTCTCTCTCTCTCTCCCTCTCCCTTCCTCACTGAAATCAATAAAAATATATTTTTAAAAATTGAAGATTTGAAAAGAAGTTAGGATGATGGACTTCTGAGTGATTTTTAATTTTTAAACAAAACTTTTTATGGTGTTACTTTATAATTAAAAATAATTTTATTTTCTGAAAGGTTATGTTGTCATGTTTCATTTCAGGTCCTGAAAATCCTTGGTTGGTCCAAGCTTACGTTTCCACAGCCAAACATCCTTTTGCGTCTGTGGTGGCTCAGGAGGTTTTTCAGAGTGGCATCATTCCTTCAGATACTGACTTCCGCATCTACAGGGACTTTGGGAACATTCCAGGTATTTTGTCAGTTGTGGGCTACAGTGTGACGATGCTTAATTAATGGCAAGTTTTACATTTTGGAAGTCTGTGAGTAGATAGCATTTTCTGAGCACATTCTCTGTGAGAGCTGTGTATCCTGACTCACTGAAACTAAGCTCCTGGTATTTTCCTTTTCTTTTAAATTCTGCTCTAGTTAAAGTGTTTGCCTTTTTTAGAACATGTCACCTTGCCCCACAGTGCCACAGAAGAACTGAGGAGAACTGTTCAGCAGTTCATTCCCAAAAGATGGTAATAGATCTTTCGGGGGTTTTTGACTTTCATTGCTGTTTTGCTTTGCCACCAACCTTGGTGGACTGTACAGCTTATTTGAAGTTAAATTTGGCTCTGGCCTGGCAAGGCTATAGATGGCAAAGTTTCGAGGATGTCCCAAGCTCGGTATTCCTGCTCCTTGCTGTGGGACTTTAATGTGCAGTAGTGTGCCTCCTCACTCGTGTTTTGAATTACGTACCACAGCTATAGATTCTGTAAGCATTTGGAAGGGAATTTCATTCATAAATGGGACAAAGCAATCATGCTTCTGCTTTGACATTTTGTCTTTTAGGACTTTAATACATTAAATAAATAGGCCTAAAACAAGTTGATCTTTAAAGCAAAATGACCTTTTTTTGTGTATGTTTTAGGAATAGACTTAGCTTTTATTGAGAACGGATACATTTATCACACCAAGTATGACACAGCGGACAGAATTCTAACAGATTCCATTCAGAGAGCAGGTTGGTATTCTAATTTAGACTTTTCATACATGATAAGATGGAATATTAGGGGTGACCTATAAATCTATAAATATTCCGTGGCCTGAGCATGAGGGAGGCAGTGTATGGTGTGAATGAGCTGGGGCTTTGGAGTTAGAGATCTGAGGACTTAAATTTAGCCTTTAGTTTAGCAATTAAGAGCATAAGACTATTCATTGTGGGGAATTGGAAAGGGGTTGACCCAGGGTTATGGTAGGATTGCTGAGTGATGACAGTCTAGCCAAAATGGAAGCAAGCTGTCCATTGGAGGTGGCACCAACACATTTGGGTATCTTGTCCAGGTGCAAAAAGTTACATCGGTCCATGGTTGGGTGGTGAGGGCAGGTGAGAGGGCGATAGGACACGTGTCAGGAGAACACAGGGCAAGGGAGTTAAAGCGCTCTCCAGAGAGATGTGGGGTAGTGAGGGGAGGTAAGGCTGATACTGAGCCTTAAAGAGTTGCTGGGATTTGGCCTAGTGGGGATTACCTTCCAAGTAAGCACAGCATGGGGTAGGGTGTGCTTATGTGTTCGGGGTGTGGGGGGCTGTTGGTGAGTAGATTGTCAGATTACAGTCTAATGGAAGCTGTATTTTCAGCAATAAAGGGAAACGAGGTAGAAGTGTGAGGATAGAGAAAATTGTAGAAAGCTTTACAGATCAGCCAGAAGATGCTGTAGAAATAAGGGATAATGAAAGGCCTGAGTACATGAATGAATGATGGCTTTAAATGCTGTTAGTCTCATGGTGCTATCTGGAGTGGATGGTGGAGAGTGGGGAGAGCCATGAATGAGGTAATTTAAACCAGGAGACAGTAATTTAAGTGTGGAACAATGAGGACCTAGACTGTGGTGTTGACAAAAGATAGAAAGGAAAGGGGCGGGGTAGAAAAGTAGATTCATTTTAATGTAAATTCAACAAGACTTGACAAATTAGATAGAAGGGATAAATCAGATGGACGGCAGCAAAGATGATTGCAAAATATAAAGCTTAGCTGGCTAGGGAGAGATGATGCTATGGACTGTAATAGGGATGTGGGAAGGCGAGCCTCATCCAGAGCAGGAACAGAGAAGGGAAGGACACCATGAACCCTGTGAGACCCATAGGATGGGGGGCGCCCGTGAACCGACCAGATGAAAATACAGGTACAGTTTAGAGCTCTTGGAGGAACTTGGTATATGGGTTTGGGTGGGAAAGGCATAGAGAATACCTCAAAAAGTATGGAGAATAGAAATGTTTTTGGAAGAGCAAAGCAAAGGTAGAGGATTACACTTGAGCTTTTAAAGTCCCATTAACACATTTTTAGGGAGCCAGGAGAGGCAGTGTAAGAAATCCTGTGGTAAGACAGTGTGGTGTCTGAAGTGAAAAGAAGAGAAAGTTAAGGATGGGATGGGCAAGAGGAAGAAATGCCAATCATTCAAGGCTTTTCATTACTCCTGTGTTAAAGCTCAAACTCATTCATTCTTTCATTGACACAGCAAACATTCATTACCTCTGATGTGCCAGGTTCTGCGTGATAATGACTCTCCCCGTCATTGCTGAGCAGTCTCTCTCCTCATTCATGACTCCTGTTTCTGTATTTGGAACTTTCCCTCCTCAGGGCCTGCATCTCCACAGTTCTCAGTCTGGACAGTCTCCCCACTGTGTGAGCTATACATACCACTTCCTCAGGGTTGCTTCTCTGACTTCTCAGACTCCATTAGTCTCCCATGATATGTTTCTAGGGACCTCTAATACCTCTCCTTATTAATTATTTTTATTCAGATACAATTGACATTCCTTATTAATTCTTAATAACTTGTATACTAACTTGTGGTTTGGTGTCCGGGAGCTGCACGAGAGGCTTTGTCTCTTGGCTACCACTGAATTGTGGTGTCTAGAGCAGCATTTGCTGCATTACATATATAGTAAATGAATAGGCACCAAGAAACAGCTATTGAGTTTGTCAACAGCAAGGGTACAGCTGATCACAGTAAATACAGTTCTAATAGAAGGGAAAGGATGAGGGCCATTTGGCTGAGTTTATAGGTGGAGAGGAAGTGGAGTACGAGCTTGGAGCTTATTTGAAAAATTTAGTAAGAAAGTGGGGCCGAGCAATAAGACGGTAGAAAGCTATTTCTTATCACATTCTTGATAGGTGTTTCTTTACTCAGATACTGGATGGTTTATTCAACTTTATCTTTCTTTTCTTTACTGATAGGTGACAACATTTTAGCAGTTCTTAAATATCTAGCTACATCTGATGTGTTGGTTTCTTCTTCTAAGTACCGGCATGGGAACATGGTCTTCTTTGATGTGCTCGGCCTGTTTGTCATTGCCTACCCCTCTCGTGTTGGCTCCATAATTAACTGCATGGTGGTAATGGCTGGTGTTCTGTACCTGGGCAAAAAATTGTTGCAGCCCAAACATAACAGTGAGTATTTTCCCCTAAAACTACAATACTGGCATGGGTATAGAATTTGCCGGAAGTTTTTTTAGTCAGTTTGCTTTATCTTTCCAAGACATTAAAAATCCTAAGAAAAATACTATTTGATTTGTAATGTAAGAAACTTCTTAATGAATATCAGGTTAATGTGCTCATTATATTTTTAGTCTTGGTGAAGCAGACAGTTTTTATGTACTAATGCATGTCTTAGAAGTACCACCTAGGAACTATTGAAAAATGGTTTGTACAGATTGACTTTTAGTGAGAAGTCCCATTAAAACATCAGGTCTACACTACAGACCACTAGCACACTGTTCTGAAGTGTGAATGAACTGCTGCTAGTTAAATGGGTCCCCTTCTGCTTGAAATGTTGTACAGTCTAAGCTGGTATCTGCTGTTAAGAGATAAAGTATTCAGCAGCTAATTTAAATAATCCTTAATCACCAGTTATTTTCTGTGCTGCTGCTTTTCCTGTGATAGCTTCTTTTAGTAAAATTTTAGGTGAAACTTTGTTTTCCATTCTTGCTGATAGTTCGATACACAAAGCATCCCGAACGGACAAAGATGAAGACGACCCACTTTCCCAGTGAGGAATGAATCTGAAGTAGTCCTGAAAGATTATCTCTGAGTCTTTCATTCCCACAAACTCTCCGTCAATGTTACTTGAATATTATTCCTTTCTACCTTCCCTGTTCCAGTATTTAACAAATCTTATCCCTGGGTCGTTTCAATACTTTTCAGTTACATGGCAGGTTTTCCAATTTAACGTGTGCCCCTCTGACTCTGCTGATTGGTTATGAAATGGTTTGGTGAAGATGGTGGTCTCCACATTGTGCTTCTCTTCCTTAGCAGCCAACTACACGAAGGACTTCTTCTGTGGGCTTGGCATCACTGTGATAGGCTGGTTCACTAGCCTGGTGACCGTCCTCATCATAGCCGTGTTCGTCTCTCTGATTGGACAGTCTCTCTCATGGTACAACCACTTCTATGTCTCCGTTTGTCTTTATGGAACTGCTGCTGCCGCCAAAATAATATTCATACATACCCTTGCAAAAAGATTTTATTATGTGGTAAGTGTTAAGCACATTTACTGATTTCTGTTTGCTGCCTTCAAGGATTGAAGACAAACTCAGTGGGATTCGTTGTACAGTCATGTGCCACTGAGCCATGGGATGCATTCTAGGAAAGGTCATTAGGCGATTTCATCGTTGTGTAACCTCATCCAGGGCACTTCCACAAACCTGGATGGTGTGGCTGCTGCTGGAACTGCATGTGCTGTGCGCTCACAGAACGGCTGCGCAGCATCACCACAGATGCTGGGCAGTGCGTTGTGATGTCCCGAGGCGACAGGAAATTTTCAGCTCCATTGTAACGCGATGGAACTACCATCGTAATGGGGTCTGTCCTTGACCTCCTCGTGTGGCTTTTCCCCGTGGAGGAAAAGCACAGATTATATACATGGCCGGATTTGGCCTTTTGAGCTATCAAAAATTGTATGGCATGGTCATAGAAAACTGGCTCCCAGAGCTGTGTTAAACTTCTGAAAGGCTTCTTATTCTGAGGGTTTTCCTGCAGACTTCAAATGTGACAAAGCTGTAAGGGGTGTTTGGGGTGCTCGTTAGCACTGCTGCATCTGCCTCCGTTTTTGTAACCCTGCTCTTGAATCTGCCAGCCCTCCCTGGGCTCACCTATTGCTTATGTTTGAAGAACTGTTCTCCACTGGGCTGTAGGCTCCATGAGGGCAGGGATTGTTTTATTTATTATCCCCTGGGCTGAGGCAGCGTCTGACACAGCGCTAACACACAGCAAGTGTTTGCCGCCTGCAAAGCCCTAACTGGTTTGGCTCAGTGGATAGAGCATTAGCCTGCGGGTTGAAGGGTCCCAGGTTCGATCCCAGTCAAGGGCATGTACCTTGGTTGCGGGCACATCCCCAGTAAGGGGTGTGCAGGAGGCAGCTGATCGATGTTTCTCTCTCATCGATGTTTCTAACTCTCTATCCCTCTCCCTTCCTCTCTGTAAAAAATCAATAAAATATATTAAAAAAAAAAAAGAAGAATGCACTTACAGCTGCACTTAAAATTTTTCTCCTTGGTTTCCTTCACTTTTTTTTTTTAACCTGTGTGTTGTTGACGTAGATTCTGACAGTTCCCCTGGTGTGCTGTTGGTGGCACTGCAGCAGCCTATACAGTCATCCCTCAGTGTCCCTGGGGGATTGGCTTCCGGGGGTGGGGTAGGGGTGTGGGGCGGGTGGGGGTAGGGGGGCTGGGATATAAAAATCCTCAGATGCTCAAGTCCATTGTATAAAATGGTGACGTATTTGACATAAACCAATTAAGCACATTCTCGCTGATGCTTTAAATCAGCGGTCGCCAACCTTTCGGACCTCACGGACCACCAGTGGTCCCTTTACCTATAATGCCTAATACAGTGTAAATGTTGTGTCAGCAGTTGCTGTATTGTTTAGGGGAAAATGACAAAGAAAAAAGTCAGCGGCATGTTCAGTACACATCAGCAACAATGTAATATGTAACGGAATTTCTCAGTCTGTTGTTGGCTGAATCCACTTAATGCAGTACCCGAAGATACGGAGGGTTGACTGTACCGTCCTTCACGGGTCATTTCTCTGGTTTGCCTGAAATTCTTTGGAAGTTGTGTAAATGGGAAAGCTTCCAGAGGTGAATGTTTTTAGGAGACTCCTTTTTTCTACTTTATAACATTTTCAAAGTTTACTTACAGCCCGGTGGAGGAAAAGCACAGATTATATACAAGTGATGATGTTTTTTACCCCATCTTGTTCAATTCCCCTTTCCTGTGCAGCAATTTGAATTTATTGCTTCATAATAGGAGGTAGCTTTGTTTATAAAGGCTAGACCCCACTTAAAGTGTAGCTTCTCTGAGCAGTGGGAATTATATTACAATAGAGTATCTTTATGAGTGGCCCATGAATACGACTCTTGAGTATTTTTCTTTCTTTCAGAACGCCAGTGACCAGTACCTGGGAGAAGTATTTTTTGACATCGCGCTGTTTGTGAATTGCGGTGCCCTTATAGCTCTCATTTACGGAGGATTTTGCTCGGCGTTTATCAGTGCCGTCTGGGTGGCGTTTCCATTGCTCACAAAGTTTTGCGTGCACAAGGACTTTAAGCAGCACGGTACGGTGTTTTTGGCTTGGATACAAATGGGAAAATACCTTAAAACACATAAGATAAGGCTTTTGGGGACTATTTCTTTCATCTTTTTGGGAAGGTTTTCTAAATTGTTGTTTTGTTTTGTTTTTAATTTTCAGATCACGCAGATTTTTGTCTCATACCTTATACCCTATCCCATTTTCACGTTTATGAACACATGCTAATATACTATATTACTTACGTATTTTGTTTAATTGTTATTTGTACTTTAGCCTCTCCGAGTGAAAGTGTTTTATCTCACTGGATAACATGAACCAAAAGGGCAAGAGTCACATCTAGCCTAACTTCTGATAGGTGCCAAGGTACACCAGTACTATAAAAATCCTTATCTCACTGGAGAGTTTCAGAGATCTGTGGTTTCTTTCTCTTTTTCCCTAGGTGCCCGAGGAAAGTTCATTGCCTTTTACCTCCTGGGGATGTTTATTCCTTACCTTTATGCATTATACCTCATCTGGGCGGTGTTTGAGATGTTTACCCCTATCCTTGGGAGGAGTGGTTCGGAAATCCCACCCGATGTTGTGCTGGCTTCCATTTTGGCTGGTTGTACAATGATTCTCTCCTCTTATTTTGTAAGAAAGTTTTTCTTCTTTTTTAAAAAAAATATAGATATGTGATGAGTTTAGCCATACCATTCTGTAATATAGTGTTGCTTATAATTTATTGAGAAATTCTTAAGCAAAAGAAATAGTGAATGGCTGTGCATATTGTGGGTTTGGTATGGTAAGAAAAATGTAGAATGGGTTCTTGTTGTTATTTTTGCCCCTCATCTGATTATATCGCTTTTCAAATAACTTTTCAAACTACCTGAACGCGAATTTGCAGGATGCTTATTACCAAGTGAGGACTGGTAGGGGTGGCTTCGTGGTGAATTTTTAGAATGATTCCTAATAGTGTGCTTTGAACTCACTCATTAGAAACTAGTGATAATACATAGTAGTTTTATTGGTGCTTGTTAGAGCGAGTGAAGGAAGACTAATTCTGATGAGGCTTTTTCCATGATCAGTCGGCTTACAACTGAGTCTGTCTCCTCGAGTGATGTACACCTAGGCCACCCACAATGCCTCAGTTTAGCAGTAATGAAAGAGTATCACAGGCTTGTCATTTTGCTTTGTCAGTATTCTGCCCTCGAAGAGAGTTCCACCCTTGCCACCCTGTTTCTCTTCCCCGGGACTCTCCAGAGGGAAGAAAGGACATGAGCAGGGTGGATGGCTGGACCCCATTGGTTAGAACAGGCTCCGTGCGGAGTTCTGCCCTTGTGTGGTGCAGACACCGTCCAGGACTCCGGACGCTGGCCTGGCCCCTCCAGGGGAGGCAGCTCTCTGTGTGTGGCACTTCTCATTGGAGTTCCTGCTTACTCAATACCCGTAGGCACACTCTGAAATTTGGAGCTAGGGGACCAAATAGAAAAAGTGGTTGTGGCTCTATTGTGTTCTTTCCTCTGTGGAGATGATAGTGAGCTTTCTCCTATTTGTTTCAGTAAAGGGCATCTGTGAGGAGGACGTTAGGATCTAGTGACAGCAGGTCAGCATACCACATGCATGACCAGCATTATCCACGCAAGTCCCTTAAGTAGCCAGTAAGTAGCTGTGTATGCAGCAGCATACACAGTCCTGTAGATTCCTATGCACACTGTTGTTTGAAGTCAGTTGTACTAGTCCTAAAAAAAATCTGAGCCAGTTCCAGCCTTTTACCTTTAATATAACGATTAAGTCCTTACTGGTATTTGCCGAGATGGATGGAAAAATCCTAAAATGTTTCTTGTTACCTTCAGGGTTTACGTTTTTTGGTTTAAATATTAAGCCTTTGAATCCTCTGTACATATTACTAGATAGGTTTGCTGTTGTGAAGATTAAAGATGGTGGAATATTGTCTTGTAGAAAGGTCCTAATCTAGAGTCAGCTGAGTTATGAACTGGACCCCCTGAGTATTTAAGTCATAGTCAGTGAATGGACATTCAATTCTGTTCCACATGGAAGGGTTCAAAGTGAACTCTGAGAACCTCACTTTGGAAACTGAAAATGACCCCAAAGCATGGAATCTTGGAAATCATAAGAAAGGGGATTAAAGTATATTATCTTCTAAATTATATTTTCTTAGGAAAGCTCTGATTTTATTAAAAGTGCCTCTTGGCACTAACCAGTTTGGCTCAGTGGATAGAGGGTTGGCCTGTGGACTGAAGAGTCCCGGGTTCGATTCTGGTCAAGGGCATATGCCTGAGTTGCCGGCTTGATCCCCAGTAGGGGGCATGAAGGAGGCAACTGATCAATGATTCTCTCATCATTGATGTTTCTATCTCTCTCTCCCTCTCCCTTCCTCTCTGAAATCAATAAAAATATATTTTTAAAAAAGTGCCTCTTGGAATACTTTAAAACCTCATATAATTTTCATTATGTGAAATAGCTCAGCTGCTCTTGGATGCTGCGGATTATCACTCCCATTATTTTCTTGTGTGTGGAGTGTTAAGGATAGTGGCTTATTAATAGGGTGAGCCATTCTGTTTGGGCAATGGAAAATTGGAACACAAAGCATACTTCGGAGAGCTTTTCTTTCAGGCCTTAGGGATTTATTAAATGTATTTGCTAGAAAGCAATCAATTCCTGTCATGTGATCACTTAGCCGGTCTCCTGGGGATGCCCCTGTGCCACGGCTGTCATGGTTATGCTGGTTAAATGGGGGGAGCAGATTGTGTTTTGCTAACTCACTGCTTTGAGTCCCGGGGAACTTAGTTCTGTGCTCACAGTGTGAAAACATAAGATCCTTTATCTAAGACCAGTATTGTTTTGTTGGAGAGTACACGGAATGGGATATTGGTACACTATAGAGTTCTTTAATTTTATGTAGTAGAATATATGGTAGGTTATGAATATTTGCTTAATTTTCTATTTTCATCTCAAAAGTATTTTCATATTTATGTTCTTTTCTACTTATTGACCCTAGAGGGTGGGTAATAAGGAGGAGAAGACAAAAGGGGAAGCTGGGATTAGATCATTGTTTCTCAGAGGGGTTCCCTAAGGCATCTGAGTCATGTGTGTCCCCTATAACTTTTAATGCAGTAATTTCATTACAATTAATAAGCATACTTAGGATTTTGGCTTCTGCGTTGAGACTGAGACACTCTCGTGCCCACGTCTGGAGGGACACTATTACTCTGTGTTGTAGTTTTTCCTCACGTGCAGGAGGAAAGTCTTGAAAGTCCATCCAAAGGGATCCAACACCTTGGCATATTATAAAAGCATTATGAGTGAAATGTGTTTTATTGAAATGGGCCTAAAAGCTTACCTCCGTTTCTTTAATAAAGGCCTGATGTCATGAAGTGTTGGTAGTTAAGTCATCTGTGTTAACAGTCATGCGGTGTTAACAGCACATTGACAGAACAGGAAATAAAATGAGGTCATGGTTTGGTGATGGATCTACATCCTCTAGTCTCATTGCCACCTGAGCAGACACACTGATTGTTCTCTTTTTCCCTCTGCTGTCTGTCGGAAAGGCACCACCATGGCAGCTGGGGGCATTTCTCACTCATCTAGGTTCTGACGTGTGATGGAAATCCCTTATAATTAGTGCTTTGTTTACTGGGTGTTGGAGTATGTTAGTACGTGCTGATAAATTTTCTTCATTATCTGTCGTATAATACCTGTCACAAAATAAAGTCAGTTAAAGCCATCTTTCTGCCAGTGGTAATTTTTCCTTTTTTGTGTGTTTTGTGTTTTAGATTAACTTCATTTACCTTGCCAAAAGCACACAAAAAACCATGCTGACTTTAACTCTGGTGTGTACAGTTACATTCCTCCTTGTTTGCAGTGGAACTTTTTTCCCATACAGCTCCAATCCTGCCAGTCCAAAGCCAAAGAGAGTGTTTCTTCAGGTAAGAGCAGTTCTGCGTGAGCTATTTGAAATTCTGGAGAGGAAAGCCTTGTGTGTTTTGAGCTTCACTAGTCAACAGGAAAACCAGCTGACATTCCTACTGTTGACCTATTGAGTTGTACTCAACTATTCTGTGTACGACAGTGAGGAAAAGACTGACCATCAAGAGGCATTCTTATCAGCTACTAGTAGATATTTCCCAAGAGACCAAATTGGAAATATCTGCTTGTTGTTTTATTACTGTTCAAATTGTAAAAGTGCACCCACTTTGAAAAATAAGAGCAAGTATATATCATGGGGTAATGAGCTTTTAGAAGTACAGATTGTAAGAATTTCTGCAGGCCAGTAAAAACCTGAACTATCAACTGGCAAAATAAAATACGTATTTATTTATTAAATTTATTGATTTTAGAGGAGAGAGGGAGGGAGGGGAGAAAGGGAGGAGGTAAGGAGGAAGAGAGAGAAACATTGATTTGTTGTTCTGCTTATTTATGCATTCATTGGTTGATTCTTTTATGAGCCCTGACCAAGGACTGAACTCACAGTTTTGGTGTTTGGGGACGATGCCCTAACCCAGCAGTGGCCAACCTTTCAGACCTCACAGACCACTGGTTGGTGACCGCTGCTGTAACCAACTGAGCTGCCTGGCAGGGGCCTAAAATAGATATTTTTAAATGCTAGTAAAATTGATCTTAGTTAACACTCAAAGCAATATGTGACAGTGAAAATACAGCAATTTAGAAAGGGTTTAATAAAATGAAATTTAGAATTTTCTTATATTTCAAGTTTTTCTGCAAACTTTTAGAACTGGCTCTATAAAGCAGGAAAAGGGACTGTGTTGCTTTATTTACAGTTCTCTGTTAGAGGGTGTGGAGAGGCCCAACAGAAAAGCTGAGTCACAACCTAGATAATTATTCAAGGACTTGCATAAGTAATAATAATATTTGAACTTAAATATGAGAGATTTTGAAAAAGGGCCAACTAGTCCTTGTTTATATACAGGAGGACATAGTGATACATTTTATGTGACATTTTACAGTTTGCAAAAAACCTTTGGTGAAGAACAGCTAATTTTTAAAAAAAGTTTTTATTGATTTCAGAGAGGAAGGGAGAGATAGAAACATTGATGATGAGAGAGAATCATTGATTGGCTGCCTCCTGCATGGCACCTACTGGGGATTGAGCCGGCAACCCCGGGCATGTGCCCTGACCAGAAATCGAATTGTGACCTCCTGGTTCATAGGTCGACACTCAACCACTAAGCCGCACCAGCTGGGTGAGAACAGCTAATTTTTAGGAGATTTAATGTTTTCTGTGACTTACTAAATGTTTTCAATGTAAAAGTATAATTAACATACAATATTAGTTGCAGGTGTACAACAGAATGTCTTTCTAATTTTTATAATTAATTAAATCAGTACTACTGAGGACAAACCAGATTTTTGTTTTTAAAAACTCCTGTTATGATTGGAATTGGGGTTTGCTTCAGTGCCAGTTGGTGAACTTTTTCTGTGAAGGGCCAGATAATATTTTAACCTTTTGCACTCAGATGTCGAGATTAAAATTACTCTTTGAATGTATCAATAATTTGAAATATAAAAAAATCCAAATAAATAAGTTTGTATGAAAAGAAACTCCAGTTTTTTATTCTACTGCCGCGCTTTGTAAAATCTGGGGTATTTAAAAAATTAAATCCCGAGTAGAATAAAGGAATCGAGAAAAAAGCAAGCGAGTGCAAAGGGTTAAGATCTTCCAGCTGCTGTTTTTTTTTAGAGTGAAAGCAGCCACAGACAGTACCTAAGCCCTCTGCAACCCTTTTTCTTCTCCTGTATGATATTCTTCAGGCTGCTTTCTGTTGTTAATTAAGCTATCCCAGCCCTAACTGGTTTGGCTCAGTGGATAGAGCGTCAGCCTGTGGACTCAAATTCCGGTTCGATTCCGGTCAAGGGCATGTACCTTGGTTGCGGGCACATCCCCAGGAGCGGGTGTGCAGGAGGCAGCTGATTGATGTTTCTCTCTCATCGATGTTTCTAACTCTCTCTCCCTCTCTGTAAGAAAATCAACAAAAATATATTTTTTTAAAAAAAAGGAAAAGCTACTTGAGCATTGATACTTAAAAAAAAAAAAGCTGTTCCAGAAGGAACTTGGTGTCCCTTCCCAGAATTCTGTTAAGCACAAGTCTGTCATGTACTGTTGAGCTGTGATTCCCATTTTTCTCTGCACATGAATTAGTCTCATGTAACACTGAAAGGGAAATATGTGTGTGTACTACGTAAGTCCTTATCTAAAAGGAGTTCTAGTGTCCATGGTTTTCAGAATTTATATGAAATTTAAATATATAAATGTAAGAAAAAAATGAAACAAAAGTCAAAATATATTTGTAAGAAATAATAAAATAATAAAACAACCATCTTTGAGTTTAAAAGAAAGAACATTAATAGTACTTAAGAAAACCCAATGGACCCTTATGATCCAACTCTTTGTCCATCTCTCCCTCTTCCCAGCCCCTAAAGAAGTACTCACCCAACATCTTGAAGTTTGGAGTTAATCATTACCTCACTTTTCTTTATTTAACCACATATGTATAAATCCCTAAACAACAGCACATAGTTTTGCCTGCTTTTGAATTTCTTACAGGTAAAGCCATTCCATAAACATTCTTCTGCCCCAGAGTCTGCGAGAGAGAATCTTCCAGGTTGATTTGTGTCACTGTGGTGCATTGTTTTCCTTGCTGAGCAGACTTCTGTTGTAGGATGACTCCCCAGTTTGCTCACTTTACTGTTAGTAGACATCTGGGTGGTTTCCGGTTTTTGCTAAGGTGGGCGGAGCAGAGGTTTCTCTAAGGTGTCTATTCAGGAGTGGGACTGCTGGCTTGAAGGGTATGTGCATGTTCACTTTGTTAGGCAACGCCAACCCGTTTCCTAACGTGATCGTGCCAGCACACCCGCCCTCCAGCAGTGTGCGAGGGGCCTGTTGCTGCTCCACAGCCACCTCATTTCTGGTATTGTCAGACCTATTCATTCTGGTTAGTCTGGGGTGGGGTATGGGTGAAGGAACTGAAACAGTTTTCTCATTGGTTTTGTTCTTTTCAGCATATGACAAGGACATTTCATGACTTGGATGGAAAAGTAGTTAAACGAGACTCTGGAATATGGATCAATGGGTTTGATTACACTGGAATGTCTCACATCACCCCCTACGTTCCGGAGATCAACGACACCATCCGAGCACGCTGCGAGGAGAAGGCACCCCTCTGTGGTTTCCCGTGGTACCTCCCAGTGCACTTTCTGATCAGGTTGGTTCACTGCCCTTCTGCTTCAGTTGGGGGCGAGTTTGTTCTCAGGGCCTGTCACTGTATCCACACTTGATTATCTGAACTGGTCAACACGGAAGTCAAGTGCCATTCACACTGCGTTTTCCTATCACTGCAACAGTTCTGTGTTTAGTGGGATGAAGCACTCAGAAGAGTGGTTTTGCTTTTTTTGTCAAATTTAGAAAAGTCCTCTAGAAATCTCAGTAGTTAGAAAGGGCGGCCTTCTTAACTGAGCTACTAGACAGCAGTTAAGCATCAAGTTCAAATCATGTGTTTCATTTCTGGGAAAAATTTTTGTGTTGTTAATCCTCACCTGAGGTTATTTTTTTCCGTTGCTTTTCAGAGAGAGAATGGGAGGGGTGGGGGGAAGGGAGAAACATTGATGTGAGAGAGACACATTGATGGGTTGCCTTCTGCATGTGCCCCAACCTGGAGCAGGGAGCAAACCCACAACTGAGGTATGTGCCCTTGACCAGGAATCCAATCAACAACACTCTAACCATTGCTCTTCACTGGCCAGGGCCATTTCTGAGATATTTCTAGCATTTGGCAGTGGAGGATTAGATGAGAAGAAATAGTTTGGGTAGTGGAATCAAGATCACCTACGATCCTTTATTCTTAACTTTGGGAAGGTTTTATTCTGCAATAACCTGGGCTTCAGAGGAATTGGCATTATTTATTTCTAGAGGCCTGGTGCACGAATTCGTGCATGGGTGGAGTCTGACCAGCCCAACCAGATGCGGGGAGGGAGCACAGGAGGTTGGCTGGCTGGCCCGCCCCCTGGGTAAACTCCTGGTCAAGGGGACAATTTGCATATTAGCCTTTTATTATATGAGGATTATATTCATCAGAGTTTATTTTCATGCCCCAAAATCTGTTTCAAATATTCTGAACACAAGCATCCTAAATATTTTTGAAATAGTGAATACTGAATTCCTTTCCAAATAGGAAAAACTGGTATCTTCCTGCCTCAGAAGTTTCTCCTGGAGAACCTGTTCATTTCAGGCTTATATCCAAAGAGCAGACCCCCTGGGATTCTGTAAAGCTGACCTTTGAAGCATCAGGTAAGTCACATGACAGTTTTCTTCTTGTCTATAGTTCTTAAAATTTTTAAGCATGAATGTTTTTTTCCTCAGGTTTATAATAGTGACCAGTAGCTTAGTGTTTCTAAAAGCAATTGCAGCTGATTATGATTTTTTTAAAGAAAATTTAACAGGAAGCACTAACCTTCCTCTATCCTTTATGCACAATTTGGAGAATTCCAGTAAAGGCAGGTTCCTGGTAGGCAAGCTGTACATCACCCATCCTATGTTTTGTGATTACAGATGTCAAGAAATCAGAAAAGATTTTTTTGACTGTTTATATGTATGTCTGTCTGTGTACCAGTTACCACACTTTAAATTATAGAAGCTTATAGGCAATGATTGGAACAGTTAAGATCCTTTGTAGTTTTTTTCAGTGTTTTGCAGTTACTTTGAGTCTCCTTATCCATGAACTTGGAATGTCCTTTTATTTATTCAAACCTACTTTTTTTGTCAAAAGTGTTATAAAATTTTTCTTATCTAGGTTTTATTGCTATTATAATTGGACTTTTCTCTACCAGTATGTCTTTTAACTGGTTATAATTTGTGTGAAGGCAATTGACTTCTGTATGTCAATTTTATATCTTGCTACCTCATTGAATCTTTTATTTTTTTACTCTTGAAACTTTAGCGTTCTCCAGGTATACCAGGAATTGCCAGACTTTAAAGGGACAGGTAGTAAATATTTTAGGCTTTGCCATAATCTAAGCCTGACTGAGTGGTTCAGTTGGTTAGAGCGTCATCCTGTACACCAAAAAGGTTGCAGGTTCAATTCCCGGTCAGCATATACCTAGGCTGTGGGTTCAGTCCCTGGTTGGGGTTTATACAGGATGCAACCGATGTTTCTCTAAATTTAATTTTAAAAAATCCTCAGGTGAGAATTGAATAAAAACAGATTAATAAATTTAAAAAAAATAAAAACCATTTTTAGCCTGAGAGCTATACAAAAGCATAGCTTGTTGACTACTGCATATCATCTGCAAATGTAGTATTTCTTCTTTACCAATTCTTATGCCTCTAATTGATTTAAGTGGTTAATACTTCTAGCATTGTGTAGAACAGCTGCTGAGACAGGGGCATTCTTGCCTTGTTCTTACGCAAAGTCTATAGTGTTTTCCCATGATAGATGATTTTTTATCATGTTTAGCATTCAACAGTTGGCACTTCTTGAAATCTTTTTTAAAATAAGGAATTATTTTTAATTTTGTGAAAGGCTTTTTTTTTTAGCCATCTGTAAAGATAATCATAGGTCTTTTCTTCCTTGTATATTTTGATATGACATATTCCATCAGGTTATGGCCTGTTATTTTCTTAATGTGATCTTGAATGTTTGCTAATATTTTCTTTAGAAATTTTGCATATCTCATGAATTACAGAGTGGCCAGATTATGATGATCTCTGAACGCATAGTAATCTGGCCACTAAGTGTGTGTGTGTGTGTGTACATATTTATATATTAGAGGCCTGGTGCATGAATTTGTGCATGGGTGGGGTCCGGCCAGCCTGGCCAGGGGGAAGGGACATGGGCGGTTGGCTGGCCTGCCTGCTGGTCAAACTCCTGGTTGAGGGGACAATTTGCATATTAGCCTTTTATTATATAGGATATACACTGAATGGCCAGATTGTTATGTGTTCAGAGATCATAATAATCTGGCCACTCAGTGTACATTGGTCTGTGTGTGTGTGTTTTATACTCTATCAGATTTAAGTACCAGTGTTATGCATTATAAATGTAAAAGCATCATAAATGTCACACATCATGAAAACCGTTGGCAGGTTTTCCTTAATTTTCAATGCTTTGGAAGTTTATGGAGTATTGGAACCACTTGGTTGAAAAGGCCTGAATTCCTCTCTGAAACCACCTGTGTCTTCTTTGTGGAGTAGCTTAATTTATTTTTCTAGGGTAATTGGTCTGCTTAAGCTTTATGGCTCTGTGTTCAGTTTTGGTTGCCTGTATTTTCCTAGAAAAATCTCTATTTCATCTGGGTTTTCAAAGTTATTAGTGTAGAGTTCTTCAAAGCAGTCATATGTGATTTACAAACTTACGTTTATTTCTCTTTTTGCATACTTGTTTTTGCTCCACTTTCCTCCTCCCCCACCCCCAATACCTCTTTCCTAATCAAGTTAGCTAGTGGTTGTCTTAAAATAGTAACAGACTTTTGTTTAAGGTGGATATGTTTTGTTCTGTTCTCCATTTCATTGATTTCTGATTTTGTCTATAATATTTCCTAACTTGTGCTTTTTATTTTGTTGTCCTTTTATATACTTGTCATTTTATTGAAAACAATGTTTATTGCTATGTATTCTTATCATTGATTTACCTGTGTCCAATAGTTTCTGGTATATGTAGTATTTTTATTATAAAATTTTCCATAATTTTTGTTTCTATTTCCTTTTACCCATGCATCTTTTAAGTAGGACACCCTTAATTTCCAGGTAGAAGGCTGGTTTGTTTTGTTGATAATTTCAAGCTTTGATTTATGATCAGTGTTATCTGTAATCTCAATTTTATAGAATTTTGCAATTTTAATGATCTAACATTTTACTTTTGTATTTTATGCTCACCCGAGATGATATATATCTGTAATATCAGCATGTAAAATTTGATACAGATTTCATATGGTCTATTTCACTGATCATTTTGTTTAGGTCTTTTATATCATTTTGTTCAATTGATGTCTTAAGAGTGAAATATATGTATTTCTATATATATGTTTTGCATCCCCTGTGTAGTTTTGCTTCATAAAATAGTTGCTATTATTTGGTGTACAGAATAACAGTTTTTATGTGAACTTGCAGCTTTTAGTATCAAAATGCCTTTATTTTTAATGCTTTTTGTCTTGAATTCTATTTTCTTCCGACATCTAAGAGCTCTTTTTAACCTTGTGTCCAATTGCGTATAATACCTTTGTTCATACCTTTATTTTTACCCTTTCTGAATCTCTTTTAAGTATATTCCTTGAATATAAGTACATGATTGGCCTGGCTTTGTAAGCCAAGCTGAAAACTTTTCTTTTAGTGGCCGAGTTAGATCTATTCACATTTTATGACTGATGCTTTCTGTCTTTGTCAGTGGTTTATAGTTACATGACTTATGTGTAATACTCCTTTTCCTTTGATGTCTACTTTAATTAAAGATTTTCTGGCATTTAAGGAAGTTTATATTTTATTTTTGTTTTGATCACCTATTATTTAACCTTTCACTGTGTCGGGGAGTGTGCTTACTAGCTTTGCTCTTCACTCTCTGGTTTGCTACATGCAGCATTTACACAGCAGTTTCCCACCCCAGGATCTGTTTTAGTAAGATAAAATCCTCAGTGCCAGTTCTTTTGCTATGGTTGTTGCAGTTCTCTCTTGGTTTGATGATGCTTATTTTCTAGATTTCTGAAGAAGGGCTCTCATGGGTGTTAGAATGTTTCAATGACAAGGCTAAGACTTGAACCCAGGTTTCTACTGCACCTCATTACTTACCTTGATTGATCTACACAGATTGGCAAACCTCCATTCGGTTTGCAATGAGTGTCTTTAAAGTGATAAAAGGCATGAATTTCATAGTCTGGTTTGGTTGGTGGCTTGCTTTTCTTGTAGATGCTGTTTTAAGGATAGTTATAACTGACCTTTCTTCCTCTTATGTTACAGGACCAAGCCATATGTCATTGTATGTTCGACCCCACAAAGGGTCCACTCTGTCTCAGTGGTCTCTCGGCAATGGCACCCCAGTCACAAGTAAAGGAGGGGACTACTTTGTATTTTACTCCCATGGACTCCAAGCCTCTGCATGGCAGTTCTGGATAGAAGTGCAGGTGGGAATTTCCCAGCACTGCTGGCTTCACTGGTCAGCTTCC
The DNA here is from genome assembly GCF_951640355.1 of Cnephaeus nilssonii. Classification (NCBI taxonomy): domain Eukaryota; kingdom Metazoa; phylum Chordata; class Mammalia; order Chiroptera; family Vespertilionidae; genus Cnephaeus; species Cnephaeus nilssonii. The sequence goes on along the minus strand of NC_137085.1, from coordinate 49,337,406 downwards.
CAGGTGGTAGTTGGCAAGTATCAAATACTTGGGATCAGTATTCTGCCTTCACCGAGCTAGAAAACTAACAACTTCTCTCTGCCAGGTCTTGGAAGAGCAGCCTGAGGGCGTCGTCACTGTGGCCATTGCTGCCCACTATTTTTCTGGGGAAGACAAGCGCTCCTCCCAGCTGGACGCTCTGAAAGAGAAGTTCCCAGACTGGACGTTCCCTTCTGCCTGGGTGTGCACCTACGATCTCTATGCATTTTAACCTTGTGAATGAGCTCTAAGTAAATGCCCCGTGGGATACTTCAGGTGACATGGTCTCTCCTTATGCTACATGGATATTTGTGATGTAAGTCAATGAATTTTAGGAAGTTTTGTGGGCCAGCTCTCTCAGGGCCAAGCACTGTAGTGGTTGTGCTGTGGGGTAGTGACACATGGCCTTTTTAAAACTTGAAAATGCCAGCTTTTTGGCGCTTAAGCACACGTGGGTACTACCACTACACTAACATGTCATTTTATATGACCTTATGGACAGAAGCCAACAGACCACTGCAACAGTGGTCTCCTGAGGGTCATGAAAGATGCTGAGACAAATGACATTTCCAATGAAAGCCCAAGACCATTGGTTGTGTCATGGATGGTGGGTAAACTGCCAGTCCGTGGAGTAATGATGCCCCTTGAGGCCTACTGTAGGTCACTAGGAAACGAGTACAAGAGGACGGGAAGCAGCGTGGGGCGTTTGAGGCCCCAGCCTGTGCTGGGAGAAGTGCTTCTTCAGGCAGCTTCTAGCGTGTGCTTTGTGTGTGCTGAAGCCCAGGACCCCTGGTGTGGAAGCCGGTGTTCAGCTGGTGGTTTCTAGCCTACTGAGGAGTGGTCAGTGCGGTCCTCGTCGCAATGCCCGTTTCCCTCTGAAACATCTGTCCCCCTCTCCACCTTACCGATGCTCTACCCCCTCGGTTTTCACAGGTTCTCTTGGTCCAGAAGGTCAGTTGTTTGTGCAAGTACAGGACTTGCACTTCTTGCCTCAGAGCCGGTTGCCATGGCGGCTGTTCTGGGGAGGGTGGGTAATAGTGACTGAGCATTGTATACATACTTATTCTCTTTGTTTTGTAGAAGGGAATTTTCCAAGGTTAATCCTTAAGGGCGTAATTTTATTCATGCATGGGGTCCTTATTTTTGTCTGTTTTCTAACCAGCTGAACAGATTGCTTTCTCAGTAACTTACTGTCCAGCAGACTGGCTTCCCTGTAGCTGTTGGGGTTCAGACCCTGCATAATGGCAACCCTAGGACTTAAGAGGTGCTTTTTGTTTTGAAGAAGGTGGCTTGTGAGCATATCACAGCAGTGGAAGGGCTTGGTGAGATCACTGGTAAATTTTGCTTTTTTCTGTTAAGAGGTGTAAAAAGTTGGACAAATTCTGAGTTTAGTAAGCAACCCCCCCCCCAAAAAAAAAAAACATTTTAAAGAAAAGCCACAGTAAAAATGGGCACTTGGACCCATTTGAACAGAAAGAGTATAGTAAGTGTGCATCACGGGAGGAAATTCTTCTTGTGCGATCCACAATGTCGTCATATTGCCTGCCTAATTTGTGGCTCCTTAAAACTCACTGGGCCCACACAAACAGGGCTGAGTGATAACATGCTGGCTGTGACATGCATGGACACTGGGGCCGTTGCTTTTTTTTTTGACTTTGTAGAAACCACATATTACTAGCCTCAAGTGCCTGACTCCTGCCACATTTTTCTGTCAGGCGGTAATAAAGTTAAGTGTTTATAGCTTGTATGGAATCACAGTTGTGGAGGAAAAGTTAGACACTTAATAGCTCAATGAATTTTAAAATACAGTCAGTCCTCCATATTTGTAGGTTCCACATCCACAGATGGAAAATATGCAGGGAAAAAAAGTTATTGTTGACATGGACTAAGTAGTTAGGCCTACAATGGTTGTGTCAGTAGTAAACATGTAGACTTTTTTCCTTATCCTTAAAAAATACAATATAACAACTACTTACATTGTATTAGATATTACCAGTATAAGTAATGTAGAGATGATTTAAAGTATATGGGAGGATGTACGTAGGCTATATGCAAATACTATGCTATTTTATATATGGGACTTAAGCATCCGTGGGTTTGGGTATCCAAGAGGGTGGTTTAACCATCCCACCTGAGTTCTAAGGGATGACTGTACAAGCATATTTTTGTGAGTAATCTGAAATTACCAGAAATTGTTTTTAGGGGGGAAAAAAGGCAAAAGCCCAAATGTGTTACTTGTGATCAGTTTCCTTTGGGAAGGATGTTGTTACTCCTTTTTTCAGTAACAATCATGGTTTTCTTTTTGCCCTTGAATTGTACCTTCATAATATGTAAACAATTATGTTTTTAGGCTTTCTTTAGTATTATAAAGCTTCCATATTATGCAAGGTTGGTAACAAATCTCTGGGCATGCTTAATATCCTGGGATATTGATTTAATAGCAGAAATGGTTAAATCCGATATTCATGGCTCTGTTAATAAGCACACCACTGTTAGATGAGAAGCCCTCTGAAATTAAAGAACTTTGTTTTTCTTTTTTAGTATCTGATCATTTGAATAACATTTCAAAAAGAGTCTTTGCAAATCCTAAAATACATGATTTCCTACAGAATTTAAATGTAAGTAGCACAGTATTGCACATTCAGGGAAAGGGTAAATAATTGTGATTTTGAAGGAATTATTTCTTAAAATTTACTGTGTTGTCCTAAAAGAATTATTGTAGCATGAAGTATCTGTTTCCAGCATGCTAAGATTCTTAAAATGTTACCACCGAGGGGGCCATAACCCAGCTTGCTGACTCAGGAAGCTATAGAAAAAATGATTATGTCTGTCCATTACTTTTCACTGGTTTCACTTGAGAATTAATTGTTGCCTTACAATGTTACTGAAATAAACTTTTAATATACTAGTTAGTATATTGAAAAATAGATCTTTATTGTATTCTGTATCCTCATATTTGAAAAATGTTAGTCTTAGTCTTGTTCTTTTTAATAGCTGTTAAAAGGCCTAGATCAGCGGTCACCAGCCTGTGGTTATAACTGCTGTTTTAATGGGACATGTGAGCAAAGAACTCAACATGGAAATGTTAGTTTACTTTAACTGGAATCCTTTTGGCTGTGGAATGAGGCTGTGCATCTGAATTCCACAGAAATGAATGACCAATTACTCGGTAAATGTTGAGTTTCAGCATATTTAGCAGTTTTAAATCATAGCCATTGGCAAAGGAAATCACTGAAAGGCTAATCTCCACACAAGAAAAGGGCACCACTACTCCTCAAAACAGTCCAGTACAAGGTGTAATAGCAGAATGACATTCCTAATAGTTTACAGAAATTTATGGCCAATAAAGCCAAAATGCACTTAATACCTCTTTATTTAAAAAACAGCCTAGCCCAGTGGTTGGCAAACTCATTAGTCAACAGAGCCAAATATCAACAGTACAACGATTGAAATTTCTTTTGAGAGCTGAAAACCGACTTCTGTGCATGGGCCACGAAGTTTCAATCGCACTGTATGTGCACGCCTGCACGTGGTATTTTGTGGAAGAGCCACACTCAAGGGGCCAAAGAGCCGCAGTTTGCCGACCACTGGCCTAGCCAATTTGAAAGTACATCAATATATATTTTTGATACTACTACATTATTTGGTTTGTAAAAATATAACATGTTGATAATTTCATTTATCTCAAGAATGCAAAGTTGGTTTAATACCTGAAAAATCAATGCAATATACCATATAATCATCTCAATAGATGACCAATTATTTGGTAAATATTGACAAAGCCTAACACCTTTTCATGATAAAAAATACTCAATAAACTAATACTAATAATAGATGGGAACTTCCTCAACCTAAGAAAATAATTTGTGAATATAATGTTTTTCCCCTAAGTTAAGAAAGAAGACAAAGATGTACACTACTCACTTCTGTTGAATACTGTGCTGGAGGTTCTAGCAAGAGGCATCCAGATTAGCTGCAGATGACATGATCTTTAAAGAAAATCCTAAGGAAGCCACAAAAACTATTACAGTTAACTAATGAATCCAGCAGTATTGTAGGATCTAATTTCAACATACTAATTCTATTTGCAATAGCATGGAAAAGAATAAAATACTTAGGAATAAGCTTACAGAAGTATAAGATTTTTACAATGCTAACTATATAAAACATTGCTGAAAGGAATTAAAGACATGTTCTAAGACCAACAAGCTTAATATTAAGATGGCAATATTCTCCAAATTGATCTATAGATTGAGTACAGTTCCTATCAAATCCCAGCTGCCTTTTGTGTGTGCACACACATAACTTGACAAGCTGATCCTGCAAGGGACCCAGGATAGCCAAAACATTCTTGAGAAAAACTTAGGACTCACACTTTCAAAACTTCCTACAGAGTAGCAACAGTAATCAAGACAGTGTGGTACTGGCAGAAACAGACATACATCAGTGTAGTGCAATCAGTCCAGAAATAGACTCATACATCATAGTCTATTGAGTTTTGACAATTCAATGGGAGAAAAACTTCAGTAAATGGTTCTGGGACACTGAATCTTCACATACAAAAGAACAAAGTTAGACCCCCTCACTTCATAGGACATAAAAAAATGAACTCAAATGGATCAAAGACTAACACGTGGAAACTAAAATTATGAAACCCTTAGAAGAAAACATTGGCATTAGTACCTGCTTTTGCTAACCGAAAGAAATGAGAGGATTTTCACTTTTTTGAAAAAAGCTGTTACCGTACAAACGTAGGTCTTTCAAAAAAGCCGAGTGCCACAGCACAAACTTTCAGAAAGCAGGAACACCCTGCTCTTGGATAGTGGGGGAATGAGACCTCTATCTGATAAGCTTCTAGTATCCAAAATATATAAAAACTCTTGCAAATCAACAATAGAAAGATAAATGACCCAAATGTGAAGTGACCAAAGGATGTGAACATGTTTATCCAAAGATACACAAATAGCTAATAATCATGAAAAGACAGCCATAAGGGAAATGCAAATCTGTAATGAGATACCACCACTTATTATATTAACACAGATGGCTATAACCAAAAATACAACATTAATAAGTATAGATCGGAACCACTGCTAATAGGAATTGAAAAAAAATAGCCCAGGCACTTTGGGAATATGGTTAGGCATTTCCACTCCTAGACAGAACTGAAAATAGGTCCACACAAACTACTTCTACATGCATGTTCATAGTAGTCAAAAATGTGGAAACCACCCAATTCCTTAAATAACCAGATAAACAAATATAGCATGTCTGTAAAATGGAATATTATTCAACCTTGAAAAGGAATGAAGCATTGATACACAAAGATGAACATCATGCTCAGTGAAAGAAATCAGACAGAAAAAGCCACATATAACATTATTCCATTTATGTGAAATGTCCAGAATATGCAAATCCATAGACACAGATTTAGGAATACAGGACAACAGGAAAAAGTAAAAATCAAATTGTTAATCCCACCTGTTAGAGATAATGCTTGGTGCCCTCTACACTTTTATATATAAAGTTTTGCTTGGTGGAAATCATATGGTATGCATGATTTTGTATCATTTTTCATGATAGTTTAAAACATTTTCCATGCCATCAATATGAATCATTTGTTCCAATCTTGCATTGTCGAGCATCTAGGATGCTGCCAACTCTTGAGGCTCCTATTCTAAATAATTCTGCATATAAACAAATATTAAGTCTGCTGAATTTCTAAGTTATTTCATAAGAAAAATTCTAAGAGGTGGAATTATATGATCAAAAGAATATTTATGTGGCTTTTAATACATTTACTTTTTGCTGTTAACCTGAGATGGTGAACAAACAAAAGTTCATGTAATGGTTTTATTTTCCTTTACCAAGTAAAAAAGTACACATTACAGAAGTAGCAGCAACTTTAATTCAAGCAAAGGTTGACTATCCCCAAATGACTTCTTGTTTTGGTATTAGCAAATAATTTAAACCTCTGTTATACTGAATATTTAAATTCACTGGTTAAAAATATGGCTTAAACAGTTGATATGTGAATCAAACAAGGCAAAATAAGATTGAGTTTTTAAATATTAAATTATATTAAGAAATTATCAGAGATTTTCCTATAAATTTGTCTCTTTTGCCACCCATTTCTATTAGTTGAAAAACAAGTACCGGTATTTTCTAGAGGATTCATTTATGGCATTAACCCTAGGAATACAGCTCTTATTGACGCCTGCTTGGGACAGTGCAAGATGAACCCAGCAGCACATTAGGATATTTGAAAAGATGACAGCTGTTTAAATGGTAAATCATTTTTATTGACGGAATATTCACACCAAACACAAAAGTAATGCTAGGTCTTCTCCTAGTGGACTAGGGCAGAAGAAATTTCAGTTCAGTTTCTTGCTGAGCTCATGATGTACTCACCTGGGAAACAGTTCTACCTTAAGATTCAGGGAAAAGGTGGTTTAAAACAAAGGCTTAAATAAAAGTAGCACCAGAAGGACCAGGTCAGGTACCAATAATCACATATTCCACCCATTCAGGAGTTTCAGTATGTGAAATTATTGCACTTGTAAAAAGTAAATGATAGTAAATTACCAAACCCAATAATTTAAAACAGTTTGATGAATTCTGAACTAAGCAATTTCAAAATGGTTTTGAGTTTCCCGTCAAAGGAAACCTGGCTAGGACAACTAAATCTAGCCACTTACTTTTAAAAACAAGGATAGAGGACCAAATTTTATTTCTAAACTGTAATTGCACTAAGAGGCTGTTTTACATAGTGGTATGAATTTGGTCCACATGAAATACATTGTTATAAAAATAAACAAGTTTGTTTTTGTAAAAAATAACATTGCATTCCTTTGTTCAAATTGCACAGTACAAACAAGCTATCTAAATTAATACTGTTATAAGGTAATTAGAAGTACATACAGTGGGTATGTGTTTAGTCTGAAGCAATTAAGGAGTATGCAGTTTTCATAATATATGAAAACTAAAATTAAGTCATATCTAGAAATACATAAAATATTTTAAAAATTACAATGAAGAATGCATTCTTTACATACTAATTTTTAGTTAGCCGTGATAATACAGGATTCAGTATATTTACATAAAAGTCCATTTTTACTCAATTTACAAAAGCAATAAATAAGAAACTACATCAATTTGCACAAAACCTGTTTCATTTCATGATTGGTGTGACCATTTCTATTTCTGTTATTTTATGACCAAGCCAATAAAATAAACCTGTCTTCCTCTGTGAATCAACCTGTCTTCCTCTATGAAGACTGCTCATATTTGGAAAGAAGAGCAAGCCCTGTCTTTATTCCAAGAGTGAGTATACATAGCCATGCAGAATCCAGCATAAACCTTACAAATTATAATACAAGCCCTAAAAATATGAACAGTGCCTTTGAGTATATTTACACAAGGTTATTCACAAAAAGATAAAGTTCTTGATACAAAATAGCTTAGTGGTATCTAACACATAATTAGACAAGAACCCCTCCGACCTCTACCCATGCTGGTCCAGCAGGAATGCCGCTGGCACACTGACTCACAGGTAAAGTGCTCCCATCATTCAGGACTGGCATGTGCTGTGCCAGGGCAGGCATCTGCTCAGGAGGCCCAGTTAGAGTCCAGTGCTCTTAATCTAGGGCATTCCAGGTAGCTCAGGTACCTGACAAGCTACAGCAAGCACATGAGCATTTATTTTTAAAAAAGCAGCCTGGACCAGAAAACATGTAAGAAGCTATATGTAGTGAAAAAGCAAGCTCATCTGGGGCAAAACAATCCCTATGGTTTAAGAGCTACCAACCTTTAAGAATAAAACCAAAATATTCTCATGTACATCTGTATAGTATTCTTTATTACTTTCCACCAAAGCTTTAAAAATTTTTTTTATGAAAGATGATTTATTCTGGTATCACATTTTTCTGGAGTCAAGGAGATTTCTTAGAGAAGAGTTAGTTAAAATTTAATACCTTACCAGAGTCTCTGAGCTGAGCTCCCTGGTTAAATCATCCAACGAGGTCACAGTGTCCTCAGTTGCACGCACGCTGCTGCTAATTAATACTGCCGTGGTGACGGCACCTCACTGTTGTTAGGACACACAACAGTCGTAAGTCCCGTCCTGAAAAGTTTCCTCCTCCTCTGTGCGGGCTGTGTTCTCCTCTTTCCGGCTGACCATACCGCTACCTCCGACCTCGACCTGGGGGATGCTTCCATGGCCCGAGGAGCCCCTGCTCTCCTCTGCCCGGGGACTAGTCTGTTCAGGAGTCTTACCCACAGTTACTGGCTGGAAGGCTTCAGGATGGACCTGCTCTTCTGTTATCTCACTGAGCTTCTGTAATTGTGGCTTAATGATGTTCAAAAATGGCTTATATCCAGGACTAAGTAAAAGAAAGAGGAAATTAGTTTTCATCTGCCATATTCAAAAGGCTCCATAGAGTGTTCTGTATATACTAGAGGCCCAGTGCATGAAATTTGTGCATAGGTAGGATCCCTAGGCCTGACCCACGATCAGGGTCCATCAGGGCCTTCTGGCTGCTGGCTGGGACCTTCATTCTGCGCCCACCCCTTAGTGGTCAGCGCACGTTATAGCGAGTGATCGAACTCCCAGTCTCCCGGTCGAATTCATGAGGGGACACTTTGCATATTAGCCTTTTATATATACAAATATACTTTTTCTATTGATTTCAGAGAGGAAGGGAGAGAGAAAATCATAATTATGAGAAAGAATCTGATAGGCTGCCTCCTACATGCCCTCCATTGGGGATCAAGCTTGCAACCCGGGAATGTGCCCTGACAGGGAATCAAACCATGACCTCCTGGTTCATAGGTTGATGCTCAATCACTGAGCAACACTGGCCGGGCATTACAGTGTTATTGGAAAATTCCTACTAAACACAGATTCAGTAAGGTCAGTGATTGATTATGGGGGGAGAGGAGGCAGCACAGGAAGGTAGGAAGGGAAGGTTTCTTAGGTGCCCTGGCCAGCATAGAAGGGCTGCACATAGCATTAGCGTGAGTCTTAAATTTCTGAGCACTAGGAGCAAATTATCTAGTATTACAATTAAAAATCATATTCCACAGTGTAAGGACCAACAGGATTTTAGACTTGAAAAAGAACTTTCAGAGAACCTGAATGAACTTTCCAATTAAGGAAAACTACATCCAAGTAAGGGAAGCCCCCAAATCCACACACAATTGGTGAGTAAGGGCTAGAACCCCAGGCGCCTAACTTCTATCCACTACTTTTTTTTTTTTAAACTAAAGTGTCCTTTATTCTATATGTCCTAATAGAGTTTTATTAGCATCCACTACTTTTTTTTAAAAAAAATATGTTTTTATTGATTTATAGAGAGAGGAAGGGAGAAGGATAGGGAGATAGAAACATTGATGAGAGAGAAATATACATCAGCTGCCTCCTGCATGCCCCCTACTGGGGATCCAGCCCGCAACCCGGGCATGTGCCCTGATCTGGAATCAAACTGGTGACCTCTTTGTTCATGGGTTGATGCTCAACCACTGAGCCACACTGGCCGGGCCATCCACTACTCTTAATTTGGTTTGCTAGTAATGGCCATGCAATGTTAAATTCATATAGACTAAGCTTTTATTTTTTCAAGTAGAAATTTTTAGGTTATTTAATTCCACAGAACCACAAACCTTAAGTTCCAGTCTTAATTCATAAGCCAGTCAGAGAAAGATAAATATCACATGGTCTCACTCATTTGTGGAATATAATGAACAATATAAACTGATGAACAAAAACAGATCCAGAGACAGAGAAGCATCGATCGGACCGTCAAACTTCAGAGGGAAGGTAGGGGAGGGTGGGGGTAAAGGGGAGAAATCAACCAAAGGACTTGTATGCATGCATATAAGCCTAACCAATGGACACAGACACCAGGGGGTGAGGGTATGAGTGTGTGTGTGTGGGGGGGCAATGGGGGGAAAAGGACACATATGTAATACCTTAATCAATAAAGAAAACCAAAAAAAACAAAGATCATTTGTGCTGCATCAATTTTAAGTCAGTGATATGCATTCCATTTTAAAATGACCAACACTCTCTCACTGGACATCACTCCTCTAAATGTTTGGTACAGAACAGTAACTAAAGAAAACAGCCTTAAAATGAACATATTAAAGCATTTTTATATTGACCAACCTAAAATCTCTAAATAAATGAACCAGAGCTAAGCCTTAATGGGAAAGGACAGGGTTCACCAATGAACAGCAGAGAAACAAGCGGACAGGAACGAGCACTTACCAGTCTGCAGAGGCCCAGCGGTCCACCGCATGTAGCCCTGTCTGTATGTTCTGTAACATCTCTCCATCTACCTCTGTCGTCTGCATAATCACCAAAATCTGGTTGATTATTGAGGATTCTCTAAGAATCAAGCCTATGACAATGCACCAGTCCAGACATCCTGCCTCCATGAAGATGTGTAGCAAATACCTATACATAAACAGGAACAGAATAACTGAGAAGGAAATATGGAGCTAAGAAGAATCTAGATGTCAGAAGGGCAATTTATCAGGAAAGTAGCCCCTGTACCTTATTTGCCCAAATATCCCAAGTAGGGATTCTGTACTTTCAAAAGGCTGAGAAACTCACCGCAGCTGGACCTGGGATTTGTGAGGCCCTTTACTGGCCAACTCCATGGAGATGTGCTCCAGCTCTGACTGAGTTAAACTGAGTGTGGAGAAGTTTTCATCCACCACTGTCCAGTCCCCATCCACCATGGAGCTACTTTCAGTCAAGTCTGTGGCTGAACCAATACTGCATTCATCACCTGATGAAGAAGTGCCAAAAGTTATAAACAAACTTCATGTGGAAAATGTTTTAACTTTAGTTTTAATTACTGGCTGTTTCTTAGATGTTGATTTCTCTTGAAGAGTTTGAAACTAAAACATAAACCCATTGCTAAAATTCCCAAGTTATATTAACAGTAGTAGATATTTTTTTAAAAAGCCATTAGTGCCTGGCCAGTGTGGTCCAGTGGTTGAATGCTGACCTATGAACCACGAGGTCATGGTTTGATTCCTGATCAGGGCACATGCCTGGGTTGTGGGCTCGATCCCCATTGAGGGGTGTGTAGGAGACAACCAATCAATGATTCTCTCTCATCATTGATGTTTCTATCTCTCTCCCTCTCCCTTCCTCTCTGAAATGGATAAAAACGTGTATTTTTTTAAAAAACCATTAGAACGGTAACCAGGCATTATGTGCCTTCACATGGAAAAACATGCCACTACCTATTAAAAAAAAAGCTATAATCTGATCAAGTCTTTAGATTTAATTACCAATTGGCAAGAAAAACAGAGGAAACTGTTAAACTAAATCATCAAGATGCAATCACCAAAATCCACATTATGGGAAAATCCATTAAGCAAGTTTCTTCAATGAATAAGTAGGAAGAAGAAAAAAAAAAAGATGGGGAGGGGAACAATCACTAAAAAGAGAATTAAAAACATAACAATCACAATATATCAAAAACAATTGGATTCTGAAAGCTTTCTGGATATTGATGGGTTAAAAGTTTAGAAGGATGATATGGTATTATGGCTATTTTTTAAAGAGTCCTTTTAGAGATAAATACTGCAATATTCACAAAATATACGCTGAGTGGCCAGATTATTATGATCTCTGAATGCATAACAATCTGGCCACACAGTGTATATCCTATATAATAAAAGGCTAATATGCAAATTGCCCCCTCGACCAGGAGTTCAACCAGCAGGCAGGCCGGCCAACCGCCCATGTCCCCTCCCCCTGGCCAGGCTGCACCGGGCCTCTAATACATACATATATATACACTGAGTGGCCAGATTATTATGCGTTCAGAGATAATAATAATCGGGCCACTCAGTGTAATGTTTTGGATTTGGTTAAAAAAATACAGGAGGGGGAAGTGGTCAAACAAATTTGGTCATGAGTTGGTAACTGAAGCTGGGTGATGGATACATGGATCCATTATACTATTATCTCAACCTTTATGTCTGAAATGATTTTTTAAAAAAAATTATTTTTATTGTTTTTTTACAGAGAGAAAGGGAGAGGGCTAGAGAGTTAGAAACATCGATGAGAGAGAAACATCAATCAGCTGCCTCCTGCACACCTCCTATTGGGGATATGCCTGCAACCAAGGTGCATGCCCTTGACCGGAATCGAACCTGGGACCCTTCAGTCTGCAGGTCGACACTCTATCCACTAAGCCAAACCGGTTAGGGCTGAAATGATGTCTTTAAAAAGTTTCTTAAAAATAAAAAAAAATAAAAAAGCAATGGGCCCTGGCCAGTTTTGCTCAATGGATAGAGCATCCCGGGTTTGATTCAGGTCAAGAGCATGTATCTCATTTGCAGGCTCCTCTCTGGCCCGGGGGGCGTGTGCAGGAGGCAACCAATTGATGGATTTCTCTCACATGGATGTTTCTCTCTGCCTTTTCCTCTCTCTTCCACTCTCCCTCCCCAAAAAAAGTCCATGAAAAATATGCTCAGGCGAGAATTTAAAAAAAAGAGAGCAATGGTACCACCTCATGTCCATTATGATGGCTAATATTAAAAAAACAAACAGCAAATAAGTGTGGGCGAGGATGTGGAGAAACCTGAACACCCTTGTCAACATTGGTGGGAATGTAAAATGTTATAGCTGCTATGGAAATATGATGGTTCCTCAAAAAATAAATAAAAACAGAATTGCCATATGATCTGGCAATCCCACTTTTGGATATATATACCCCAAAGAACTGAAAAAGGATATATATATACTTTCATGTTCACTACAGCATTATTCATAATAACCAAAGGTGGAACAACCCAAGTATACATCAGTAGATGGATGGACAAACAAAATGTGGTATATACATACAATGAAATATTACTCTATCTAATAAAGTAAGTTCTCATGCATTCTACAACAGGGATGAACTTTGAGAATGTTATGCTGACGGAAATAAGCCAATTACAAAAAGACAAATACTGCATGATTCCATTTACATGAGGTATCTAAAGTAGTGAAATTCAGAGAGATAAAAAATAGAATGGTATTTGCCAGTAGTTGGGGAGTGAGGAATGGGAAGTAGTTATGAATGGGTACAGGATTTTATTATTTTTTTAAAATATATTTTATTGATTTTTTACAGAGAGGAAGAGAGCGAGACAGAGAGTCAGAAACATCGATGAGAGAGAAACATCGATCAGCTGCCTCCTACACACCCCCTACTGGGGATTTGCCCGCAACCAAGGTACATGCCCTTGATTGGAATCGAACCCGGGACCCTTCAGTCCGCAGGCCAACGCTCTATCCACTGAGCCAAACCGGTTTTGGCTGGGTACAGGGTTTTAGTTTGTAAGATGAAAGAGTTCTGGATACTGGTAGAACAATGTGAACGGGAATTGTAAACACTACTGAACTGTACATTAAAAATGGTTAAGATGGTAAATTTTTTATGTATTCTACCACACTTGGAAAAAAAAAATAATGGCATCTATAAGCCTACCCACATAGCAGAAGCTCAGCTTATAGTGATGACAGGTGAATACCTGGCCATTAAGAAAACTGCAGAAAATCAGATTAGTTAGTACTAGTTGCTCCAAATTATATAAATCTAAGCAACATAAATCACTTTAAAAATTCCTCAAATTTTATCTTACCCATTTCTTTCATTTTTCTTTTATTGATTTTTAGAGAGAAAGGGAGAGGGAGAGATAGAAACATCAATGGTGAGAATCATTGACTGGCTGCCTCCTGCATGACCCCTACTGGGGATTGAGCCCACAACCTGGGCATGTGCCTAGACAGGGAATCAAACTGGTGCTCTCTTAGTTTCTAGGTTGACGCTCAATCGCTGAGCCACACTGGCCAGGCCTTATCCATTACTTTAAGAGCAGAGGTTGGCATACATATTTTGGTAAAGGGCCAGATAGTAAATATTTTAGGGTTTAAAGTCTAAGAGGCAAAATTAAGGATATTATGTAGGAAGTTAAAAGAAAATGTCCACATTTTAAAATAAACAAAATAAAAGAGACGATAAGTGAGTACAATTTTTTTATGATACAGGTATACTTATGAGAAAAATGAAATTTTTATATGGAGATAGTTAACATTCTGCTTACATGAGGTTCAAAGTCAGTGTTTCTGTACATTAAAATCTATTGCAAAAGTTCAACTATTAGTGCTGATCTGTAATAAGATTTTGCCTATTTCATTTTACCTTCAATACATATGGTGGCATATAGTCAAGGCCAATTGGCCTTGCTCTAGTAACCCTCACCTACCCAGCAGATGCTAATGGCTAATCCTCAAGGAAACATCTTCAAAGAAGAATGAAGCTCTCTCTGAAGTGCTGCAGCACCTCAACTCCCTCCCAAAGGAACTGAAGAAGAGCTAGGTCTTAAAAGTGACACTCACCTTTGTTAGATAAAGGTGACAGGAAGGCCTCTTGCATTTGTGGTCCCTGGGATGAGGCTGTGTCTATCTCATGGTGAGTAGGGCCAATGTTGCTGAGCCAGCTCTGACTTCGTTGGACATTAGAGAGGCCAGCATCTATCTCAAGGTTTAAGAAACGGTCAGCTGATTGAGACTTTAACAGCTGCTCTCCCACTGCAAGGTAGATCCAAAAACAAGAAAATGGAAATTCAAGATGCACACACTGCCATTTCCAATTCAGTTCTTTCAACCTCTCTCCCCGCACTCGCTCAATATTAGAAGTTCAAAGCCAATTACTGTCCTACACTGCATCCCCTGCCCATAAATCAGGGCTGTGGGACTGTAACAAAATGGACTGACTATATAATGCCACCTAAGAGTCATCTAATGTCATCAAATCTTATTAGAACTAGGCAAAATTTTACTCTGTTCATCTTTGATGTGGTTTTCCTTGGTTCTAAGATGACATGAAGTTTCCAAATGCCATAGTTAAAGGCTTTTGTTTCAATTTTCTTAAATGACAATTAGAACAGTCTTCCTTAAAAAGACCCGAACTAAAAAACTTTATCTTTTAATTTTTCTTTCACCAAAGTGATTTCACTTTGTCCTCTCCTAGTTTAGAAGATGGGCTCTCAGAGATGCATTTTTACCATTTCTCTGGAATGAGCTCTGTCAGGTAAGGAACAATTCCAAAACTCCTTCCCAAATTAAGTGTGGTAGTTCTATATTCAGTCAATTCTCAACTTGTTGAGAATCTGAGATAACAATGGCTATATTTATACATTGGATTTCAAGGTCACAAGTCTCTGAGACATAGGTTCTACTTTATTCACATCCTTGATCAAAATGGTGGACTGATGTACAAAAACTTGGCTTTTATCTCTTCCTGAGTTTAGAATGAAAAGACTTCTTTGAATATCAACTAACTGCAAAACATCTAAGTTCCTGGAGTAATACACTCGCCTGTACCTTGACACAAGCTTGCACTACCTGTTCGGAGTTTGCCATTCTTGAAAGGAGAACTGAGGGAAGAGGCTGGGATGATGGGAAGTGGCCACAGGAAATCTTTATGGAGTCTCTTCAGGGCTATCACAAAGTTGTCCACCCGGGCAGCTCGGGCACGCTCCTTACAGAGCCAACTAATGAGTTCAAAGCCCAACTGGGCTGCAAAGCAACCCAGGTCCTTGAGCCGAACTTCTTCTAAGAGACGCCGAGCATGTCTCCAGAGCATCATGTCAATATACATGTTTTCTGCACAGTCGCTGTCTTTACTCCATCTGTAAGTGGGAACACAAGGAAGCTACAGAAAAATCTTTACTGGAAGTCTTCACATACTTTTACGTAGTAGCACTGAGTGCGCTGATAGGGAGGTAAAAGACCCAAGATCTAATTCTGATTGAAGAGGAGGATAAAGTATGAGGTCTTCTCCTCCCTGTGATACACCAACCCGCTGAACAATGCCTGGAACTCAGCAGGCTTTTACAACATAATTGTAGAATGAATACATGGAATAGGAGAAAACAGGAGGCAAAGCCAAACCAGGAAAGAGGTGGTAACTGCTTGAAGGAAAGAAAGGGAGCACATTAATGCTATATTTGAAAAGTCCAAGGAAAAGAGGGAAGGAAATCAGATCAAAGAAACTAATGAGAAGAAAAGTGAAATGAAGTCTCTTAATGTGAGTTATGGTAGTTATGTAAAAAATACAAATAAAAAATAATTTAAAAAAATTAATGACTTCACTAAATCCAGTCTCTCATCCCTTACTCATGGGCACTGGTGTGCCCACCTGGTCTGTAACGGTATGTGGTGCTTCTGGAGAGAGGCAGCCCTGGAGCAGGCGGCATGCACTCAAGTCTCAGCTCTGCACTCATTAGTTGTGTGAACATAACCAAGTTTATTTTCTGGACCTCTGTTTCTTCACCTGAATCATGTGGGTAACAATAGTATCTACCCTATGTACCCATAACAGTTGTTGAAAGAATTAAAGACCTACACATGTAAATGCCAGAACCATGCTTAGCACATAGTGAGCACTGAGTCTGCATTAGGATTTAAGTTCAGGGTATGGCTGAGAAGCTTCTGTTTGCCTGACAACTGTTTATAGGTTGCATTTCACGTGTATATAGCCCAAGATTGTGTGTATGTTGCAGGTGGGGGTGATATTAATGGCTGTGATAAGAAAAAGCAGTTAAACATCACAATAAAGAAAGTTCAGTAAGCTCTATGTGCCAGGCACTGCAGACACAATACGAACATTATGAAAGGATTAGGGAAGAGGAAAAAAAACAGGAGCCAAGAACATGCAACACAAGAAGGAATCATGGGCCTCACAAACGGGGTAATTCTATTTTATAATGTTCAGTGCGAGTCCGTAGCTGACCTCTCAGAAGCAACAGCCCACCCATGGGGGATGGAGGTTTCCATCTCCAGATGCACTTCCTTGTTGCTCTCCCACTGTTTAATGACTTCTCCAAAGTCACAGGAGAGTCTAGTATATGAGGACTGAATTTTATTTTTTTTGTCAAGAGGTACAGTTGGAAAGGAGGATAAAACTGTTGACTGTAGGAAGGCTTTTGGATTACCTGCAGCTTTATTATCTTCCTTTTTATCCAATAATCAAGTAATTTAAAGTTAATTACATTCAGAACAGGTATATCGAGACCTACTCTAATATAAGGGGCAGAAACTGTAGAAGTGAACTTTGGAGGAAGAAGGAAATATTTTTGAGAATTGCAAAAGGAAGTGCAAGTAGATCAAGTAGTTGTTTTCATGTGATCTGACTTTACAAATGCCCTGAAATGCAATGTGTCACTCAACGCCCTACAAGCATAACAGCTTTTCGTCCTTTTACCTTTTTCCCGAAGGCCCAGATGGCATACTTAGTGTTTTCTGTAAGCTGAATTTACTAGCAGGTACGTTGTCAGCGGACTGGGACAAACTGATGCTGCGATTCCTGAAGAACTCAAATCCTCCGCTTGAACTGGGTTCCTGAGAGTGCACACAACGTGCAGTGCGGTTAGAGGGGATGCCACATGGGTATATGCCCAGAGAAGCTGCCCTATTTGCAACTAACCTGAGCTGTAGGTGTGGATGGAGGTGTCTCAGATTCTCCAGAGCCAATGGCTTTAAGAAATCGAATCATGTGCCGACATAAGTCCCACTTGCCTTGCTCCAGGGCTGTGTTGAACAGAAGTGTGGCATGTTGCCTGCTTACTGCTGGGACTTCCATATTCTACAAAAACAACCAAGGAAGACAAGCATTCCTTTTATAGTGCAAATAATTTGGGAAACTATGAGCAACTCTTTATCTCCATGGTTCCCTAAACCCAGAGGAGAAATGCAGCTGCAACACGGCATGGGACAGTTTAGCAGTAAAATTAAAGGAGCACTAGAAGTATCAGACAAGAAAAGCTGAGGTGCATACTGTGCTGCGTAACATAAATTGTGATTACTGAACTCCACTACATGCCAGATCATTATATAAACCTCACACACACTCTTTCGTTTCTCCTAGTGAATCGGCAAAATAGGCACGTCATTCCTATTTTACAGATGAGGAAACTAAGTTAAGTTAACTTGTTGAAGCAAGAATAAAAATCTAAATTTGCCAGACTCCAAAAAAGCCCAGGTCTGTCTCCTGGGACAGCTTTCTGAGGAAGGGACTTAAAAATCGTTGCTTTGGGCAGTATTTTGTAGTACCGTTACACAAACAGCATCCTAAATAATTCTTTCACAAATTTATTTGTTATCCTCATCCAAGGATATGTTTACTGATTTTACAGAAAAAGGAAGGGAAAGAGAGAGCAAGAAAAACATCGATTTGAGAGACATGGATCAACTGCCTCCTGTATTTGCCCCGACTGGAGATTGAACCTGCAACCTAAGTATGTGCCTTGACCAGGAGTCAAACCTGCAAACCTTTGGTGTGCGGGACAACACTAGAAACCAACTAACCCACACGGCCAGGGCTCTTCCACAAATTTAACCTTACTGCCTGCTTTGACCTTCACAGAAAGGTGACTAATAGACAAGTTTAACTGTAATTAATCCACAGCAATTTAGGAATTCTGATAGAACAAAAGTTTCCAATTCCATTGCTTCAGAGATCACTGAAAGTCTAAGGAGTGACCTAAAAAAACAACAAATAGCTGCATTAATTTGTTTCTATTTTTATGATTCCGTGTTTCTATTTTTATGATTTCTATTTTTATGATTCTCTCTTCAAGATTAATCAAGGAATCAGAATTTCATGGCCGTCCAGCAGATACTCTGCTGGAATATCTCTGGTTTCAATCAGTTGTCATTGTAGACAGGAAATCTGCTTCAGGCAGTCTGAAACCAGGTTTATGGTTAGCTTCTTACATCAGCAACAGAACTTTGCAATCATCGAAATTTTACATCAGACACACAGGAACAACAACTATCAAGCAGCCTTGTCAAATATATAATGAAGCAAATTTTCTAGAGTCTCAAAGAACACATTATTTTGAGAACTGCAATGACAGTAATTACTGTGGCAGGCCTGAGACCTCTTAACTCACTGTGGGGAGCCTCATATAAGGTGCTCTGTTATGACCCAGGCTCTAACCACAGTCCCTGCATCAAGTCCACACTACAAGGAAATACCTATTATGCTGGGGCGGCTCAGACAAACCCAGTAATATTCATGTTATATGTACTATTAATACATATAATACGACACTTCTTCAGTATTACTCAAGATAATATTATAAACTCATCAGTCTCTTTTAGGCCTATTTATGGACAAACAGGATTTTTAAAACTCTACAATGTTACTATCAAGCAATGAATGCATAAATAAGTGGAACAACATGATGTTTCTCTGTGTCCCTTCCTCTTTCTCTGAAAACAAATAAATACAATTTAAAAACCCTGCAATGTTCCTTTTTAATATTCAAAGAAATTTTCTGTTATTTGATAAAAATAAGTTCTTCAAAAGCAAAGATATAAACTGAATAGAAAACAGGACTGAATTAATTCCTTATGCACAATCACAGTGTCAAAACAGGACGTTTCTTTTTCCCCAGAAGTTTAAGATCATTAATTCTTGTACCTTTTTAAGAAGAGAACTGTTACCTGTAAGATAATAAGGTAAGAGGCAGCTGTGTCCAAATCCTGAGCCATCAAACATTCCTCAAACAAGTCCTTGGGGTTTCCGACGGCTGCAAAAAGGTAGTTCCACAGGGCATACTCAGTCTTCCTGGCACAATGCACAACGGTCTGCAGGAAGAGGGGGAACTCGGTGATAAACTTCGCCACCGTGGGAAGCAGAGGGTCGGGAATGGGCTCCCGTGAGGTAGCTTCCTCTTCCAGCACTTCGTGGAGCATGAGCTCCAGCACGTGAGGGAAGTAGGGTAACGTGGAGCAGGACTGGGCCAGGAGCAAGGCCTGCTCCCCGAGGTTCCTGACCAGCAGCTGACGGAGGATGTGGTGGAGGTAGATCTGCGAGGTTCTCTCCACGACACAGAAGGGGAAGAGCACCTCCAGCTGCTCCCTAGCACTGCTCCGAGTGTACAGAGAGTCGTAGAGCACAGTGTCATTGACAGCACCGAGGACTAACGCATCTTCAAACAGAACCGCCAGCGGGTAAATGTTGATGTGGAAAGGCAGCATGATCCGCTGGGACAAGAAGGAATGGGGCTTGCGGTGGTCCCTGGGGAAGAGAGGGAGCCAAACTTTCATCCCTGCTCCTCCACAGCTCAGCCAGAGGGCCTCCAGAAGGTGCCGCTTTTGTTTATTTGCTCGACACGTAGTCCATACATTTTCAACAGACTGAGCTAGTACAACAGGAGGACAGAATGGCAGCTGGAAAAGGAGACAAGAATCAGTTTTTTTTTTTCCTATTAAATCTGTAGGTTAAGTTCCTAGGCACTAGTTTCCCAAGACTTTCAAAATGCGAGTACAACTTTTTAGGAAAATTACGGTAACTTATTTAGAATTAGAGTTAATAATAGTCCCCTGGCCTTTCAGAGTATGTGTATTTAGATCTAAAAACCAAAACCTATGAACTTCACCAGTTTATACTATTTTCCCATTAGAATTTGGAAATACAGCCTAAGCAATAACATTATTTTATTATTTCAGGACCTTATCCTTCACCCTTCACAAATTGTTTTATACCCTTGAGGCTTAAGACTAATTTCACGTACTCTCTTAGTGTCCAAATCACAAGACAATACTCTCCTCTTAAATTATTTTATTTCCTCATCCTGATGCCATACATTCTTAACGTTCTAAACGATGTGCATTCACTCACCAGTTTCCTCTGGTTCGGGTTACTGTCCTTCTCCCGGATCTGTGGGCCTGACCGGTCCCTCTGCATCATGATGAGCTGCCCTGCAAGATTCAGCATAATGCTCTCTGCATCACGAGCCTGAAGAAAAAGAAATTAAATCCATACTAATTTTTAGGTATGTTTTCAGCATTTTCTCCCCAACCCCTAAAGTTTACAGTTTAAACGACCAACAGTATTTATTGAGTGTGTACCCTGTGTAGTCATTCTGTTAGGCTCTGTGAGTATGTACAAGAAGCTTTCTGACTAGGGTAGGAAATGCCTAACACAATGTAATTAATGAACATGCAAATGAATATAAAATTGAGGGCTGAGCTGAATTATCTTGGAAAAACTAAGAGATCTTCAGACGTTCATAAAAATGAGAGTTCAATTTAGTGATCTAGGTGGCATAGCTAGAGAAAGTTTGAAGCATGAGGAAGACATACATGGGTAGGTGGGAAAAGTTTGGTACTCTAGTTGAAGAACAAATGTAAATTACATGGATAGGCTGGAATAATTCTTTTGGGAAAGTGAGAACAATCTGTCTAGATTAGGGGTATTATGAGAAAAACAGTGGATGCTAACAAACCTTCAGTTGTAAAGAGGAAGAGTAATTTGACTAAAAAACAACAACAAAAAAACCCCACAAAACAAAAGCTTACTGATATCCTATACATAAAAGGTAGAAAAAGAGAACTGAAGCAAATTCTATTTTCTTCAGATGGATCCATGCATTCAACATTTTCTAATGATAATATTACAATATGCAAGAACAGGTGACCACAACAGCATTTTCAGGCAATTTTAATGAACTCTTCAGAAACCTATAACCCAAAAGAAGGACAACCTGTATCCTTTAAACCCTAAATCTAAAGGAACCCTACACACCATCTCTTACCTCCCAAAGTCCCCGAAAGATTATTCTCATTGGAGTTTCAGAGATAAGAGCTCCCTCTCATGGGGGAGGCATCTCACTGTTGAACTGTCCTCACTGCTAGCTTTTTAAAAATCTTTAATATTAATGAAGCCATGCTTTGCTGTAGCAATCTTGGTCTTCCCTCTGTGCAACATGTATTCCGTCTATTTCCCATTATAGTTCGACCTCAATCTGCTCTTTACCAAGTTAGATATCTCCTCTTTGTGAAATGCCCTCCTAAAACAGGGCACCCAGTACTACTCATGCTACTGATTGTCTATTATATCTGAGATATCAGGAGTCCCTTTTTTCCTAATATGAAAATGGCAAACATAATTGAAAGTATGGAGAATAGTATAATGAAGCCCCATATTCCAATCATCCTAATTCACAATTATCAAGATTTTGTTGTATTTGTTCTATCAATCCCTTTTATAAAATTTATTTTGCCAAAGTATTTTAAAGATAGCATGCCATTTTATCCTTATACACTTAATCTGCATCTCTAAAATATATGAATGTTTGCTTACATAATCATAATGCCAGTATCACATCTAATAAAATTTACAATTCTTCCTTAGTGTCATCTCTCAGTCCACACTTAAATATCTTTACTTGTTTTAACAGTGTCTCTTATAGTCAGTCTGACTCATGATACGCATTACATTTACCTGTTATGGCTCTAAAGTCTTATTTAGAAGAGCCTCCTCTTACTATACTTTTCTCTCCCATGTCATTAACCTGTTCTAGCTGGCCTACAGCATGTTCTACATTCTGTTTCCTGTGGTGTTAAAACTAAAATTCCCTGTATCTCCTGTGAATGGAAAATGACTTTATACAATTCGGGTTCAATGTTTTTGGTAGTAACTCTTCATGTTGCATCACCCGGGAAGCATGCCACACCTCACTCTCCCACTTTAGTGATAAGATTTATTAAGACTAAGGTATGACCGCCTCATCCTTTCACTGTAAAACCCCACCAACCTTTGTCTGATGATTTCACCTAATAATAACCATTGCCTGAATCAGTTATTTCCTTGGGCGACTCTTTAATTCTTATATTCCTCCCACATCTTTCACCTAGAATTCTTCTGTAAAACAGAACTTTTCATCAACTAGGACTATCTGGTTACCATGACATATTTTGCAGAGGAAATGGGACCTTTATTTTAAAGGAGTTTCATGAAAGTGCCTTAATAGGAAGCAAAAGACAGACTGAGCAGAGATGAATGACAAATCTAACATGGAATTTTTTTCCTATGAAAAGGGGTTCCACATTGACATGAAGTTTGGAAACCACTGGTTTAATGAAAGGAGCCTTGGAGTAGAAGTTATGAAACCTGGGTCCTGGTGGCACCACTACATGCTTTCACCATAAAAGATAGCATTCTCCTTCCTCTGTCCTCATCATTAACTAATGGAGTCCTCTAAACTTAAATCCATGCTACTTCTTTCCATTTTCTTTGTCACTGCCCAAGTTTGGGCCACTAAACGCAACTCACCTAGTTCATTACAATGCCTCCCAGAGACTTTCCCTACATCCTGTTTTGTCCTACTCTAGTTCATTTTCCTCCTTGCAGTTAGAGTACATGTTATAAAGTTTACATGTAGTAATAGCCAGCTTAAAATATTTTAGACTTTAAGATAGTCTGAAGTCTGTATCAACAACAGGACTCATGTCCTGACATTCTATGCTTCAGTCACCCTGAAACTCTTCCAATTCCCTGCACATGTCATGTTCTCTCTTATCTACGGCTCTTTGCACTGCTGTTCCTTCTGCCTCAACCGCCTCTCCCTCTCCCCCTGCCCCCCACTTTACTTAATCACCACTTGTTCTTCAGGTCTCCATCTGAATGTTACAGAAATCTTCTCTGATTGTTTAGACTACTCCATGTTTTTGTTACACACACTTAGAGTAACCTGTACTACTTTTGGTACATACCTCACAATTATAATTACTTATGTATGTAATTACTTCTTTATGTTGAGCAGAAACCATATTTAGCTTGTCACTGTAACTCAGCATCTACATGTAAGGCATATACTAGACAGTATTTATTTAGTGAACAAATAAACAGTTCCCAATATCAACTTAAAAAACTAAAAACTGAGTTGACAATTCTAAAGAGCTCATAACAGAATGATACCTGCTGTGGCATTTTCAAGGTGATTCCATTCTCTGTACTCACTGATGTCAGAGTGACAGATACTACCAGGAAAGGGTGAGGAATGTAGCGTGACATGGAGACTTCCTGAAGAACTTGGATACCAGCAGTAGTATTTGGACTGTAACAACAAAAAAGAAACCCACACACCTCAAAAACAATGCTAGCAAGGTTGCTCCTCCCACACCCCGCTACTAAAAGTATTAGATTTCATACTATGGAGACCCGAATGCCTTCTACCTATTGTTCCCTCTTCCCCGAGTATCCTTTACTAGTAAGCAGCAGACTGACAAGGTTGAGGCATCCACAGGGAGATGAGGGAGAAAGAAAGGAAATAAGATGTAAAAGGGAAGAAAAGCTAGGGAAGAATGTATTAGAACAGCTTAGTTGGTTGAGAAAGGTTATAGGTTCTATCTAGACTAGTAAGATTTCTTAATTTTTATCTTTACATTACTCCTCAATCAACAATGCTACTTTACCAAATACACACTTCATGGCTGCTTAAAAAAAGAAACAAACAAATCAAAAACCTGAGAGCAAAACAAAACTCGAGAGGCATGATTTAAACGCTGCAAGCCAACCAGATGCTAAGAGGAATGCAGGCAACACACAGCAGCAACAGGACTGCCCGCTTCTCCTGCCCAGACCACAGCCACCAGCTCAGTGGGAAAGGTGCATCTGCGGAGGAAAAGCTTCCCAATGCCTTAACGCTGCGGAGTCCTGACATCTCCCCAGGTGTCCGGGACACTTGGGTAGTGACTGACCACTTGTTTTTAAGGTTGTGAAAAAATTGGGATCTGAAAGGTTTACCCCATCCCAAACCAGGTATTTTTTTCAAATGAATCCAGTAAAATTACTGAAGAAGTTAGTGCAGGCTTATTTATTTATTTACTTACTTTGGTAGCTAAAAAATACTGTATGAATATCACTAATTAAAATTCCTTGTTTTTAAAACTCCTAAAACAAACAAAACCCCCACTAAATATGAAATTAGAGTAGCTTTTAAAAAATAAAAACTACAGAGGAAACATGATACACAGGAGCAAAGAGTGACTTCCCACATGCTCTGGACTTACCCCTCAGACTTCCTCTCAATACTGTAAAGGCATATTGAGCAGTCAGCTCTAAACACTACCACCATGTCCCGGAAGACACTAAGCAGTAAGGTCTCTGCTTGTGCTTTGGTGACGTGAGCAAAGGCATTGTCCAGATTCGATGTTCGCAAATAAACTCTCAGCTGCAGAAAACAGAAATAAAGAAAATGGGAAAAACAAGATGCCTACCAGAGATGCCTAAATCCATGCTCTTTATCTACTGACGTTTTTCAAGTAAGAGGAGTTAAAAGGCTAATGTGAGCATTAATAATAAATGGATGTTTATATTTTGACAGGGAAGGCTCATTCTACAAATAATCAAAAGATGAAGTGATCAAAACTGAGACTGTACTATTATGATACTCCTTTTAGATCTGAATATTTAGACCTGACTCAAGGAGACCAACAATTTCTCAAAAATAAACATACAAATCAATAAACAACCCTTACAACAAACTTTTCTTCTTTTGAATTTATTTTTTAACTTTTTTACAAACTTTATAGAGAATGTCTAACAGATAAAAATCATTAGAAAAAGTTATCTAGAACTCATTATTCCTTTAAATTTTTTAAAAGTAGTAACCTGATAAAGGAATACACTATTGATAAACTCCAACAATATCAAGGAATCTCAAAATAATTATAAGTGAAAGAAGACCAAAAAAAGAATATGATTCTATTTATAAACATTTCTAGAAAAATGTAAATTAATCCAAAGTATCAGGTACAAGGTTGCCAGAGAATGAGGTGATGGGAAATTGTAGTTGGGTATGTGGGACAGGAGGAAAAATTATAAGGAACCCAAAGGAAACTCTTAGGGGTAATGGATATATTGATTATCTCAACTTTGGTGATTGTTTCTTGGTGTGTAAATGTCATTACATTAAATTATATATTTAAAAAAAAAGTAGTAACCTGAAATGAAAATCCCATGATCTAAAAATGCCTAATTCTTAATTAAAAAATAAAAAGTTTTATTTATTTTCCAATAAATTATCCTAATAAAAGGGTAATATGCTAATTAGACCGGGAGACCTTCCGGATGTCCTTCGGGACAAAGCCATGGTGGCAGGCAGAGGCAGAGGTCGTTAGGGGTGATTGGGCCAGCAGGAGGGGCAGTTGGGGGCGATCAGGTAGGCAGGCAGAGTGGTTAAGGGCAATCAGGCAGGCAGGCAGGTGAGCGGTTAGGAGCCAGTGGTCCCAGATTGCGAGAGGGATGTCCAACAGCCGGTTTAGGCCTGATCCCTGTGGCCCCGAGGGGTCCCAGACTGGAGAGGGTGCAGGCTAGGCTGAGGGACACCCCCCTACCCCGGTGCACAAATTTTGTGCACTGGGCCACTAGTTTTTATATAAAACAAAATAGTGATTAATATCTTTAAAAATAAAACAATGCTATTTTTGAGAGAAAAAACTTACCTCTTCTTGACGGTCACTTATGTTATAACATGCAAGGACAATAAAATCATTCCACCAGGCTAAGCCACCTGTCACAATCATATTTTGCTCCTTAAAAGAAAAAAGAAAAATTACCTTTATTTATGCTGCCAGAAATTACATTAATACACTAATAACATATTCTAAACAAATAATGAAAGCTGAAGTTATTTCTGTTCTAGTCTCATACTCCCAATTAAGCATTACTCTAGGGCCTTTATTACTGATTCATATTCTATTGAAAAATATAAACATTTCTGTAAGGCAGAAAATACATCATTCAAAATAATGGGAATAATGCAGCATCATTATTCCCACATTCAAAGACCCTCGTTTA
This sequence comes from Cnephaeus nilssonii, assembly GCF_951640355.1. Classification (NCBI taxonomy): domain Eukaryota; kingdom Metazoa; phylum Chordata; class Mammalia; order Chiroptera; family Vespertilionidae; genus Cnephaeus; species Cnephaeus nilssonii. Next base: position 49,310,719 of record NC_137085.1, on the reverse strand, counting down.
AATTCTGGCTTTATCATTTTATCAGCTGCTTGATTCTGAATCCTAATTTCTTCTATAAAATGGTTAAGTAACAACAGTGCTCTCATTGGGTTGATATGAAGATCAATGCACTAACATATATGAAAGCATCTTAAAGTGCCTGATACACGGTAGACACCCTTTAAATATTAATTTCCTCCTATTTGATTCATGCAAAATTCAACTGCATTTGTTTGTATGCTACCCAAATATTCATATCACATGCACACAAGACAATCAGAAAAATGATCTCAAATTTTGTGGAAATATATCCTATGAACTCAAGTTGGAATGTAAAAGTAAATCCTCAAGTTAAAAAGTTATAGTCTCTGATCTTAAAGAAAATGAAAGACAAACCAACTATCTCAACACAAAATCCTTCATCAAGTATCAAATACTTTATGAGAATTGACTCATACATAATCCAACATCACTTAATATTTGATTTTATTTCTAAATAAGCAAACAGTGATTTACATTGTAGTTATTTCATACTGTAGTCTTCTTTTACTTTAAGAAATCAATTTTTAATTTCAAAAAGACTAACCTGGGTAATGTTTCCAAAAAGTTTCCATTTTTTGGTGAGTAAAGAGTAATGTGCAAAACCAAACTTGCCAACCACAGCAATATTCTGTCCAAGCTTATCAATCGCTGAAAACTGATTAAAGAATAATAATTAAAAACTCTTCCTTACAAACCTATATTCTTTATTAGATATAAAGAGCTTAGTAATACACCAGGCAAAAAGACTATTAATAAATGAAATGTAAAATTTAAAGTTCTATCCTATATAATAAAGAGGTAATATGCAAAATGACCATCACTCCAACACACAAGATGGCCACCCCCATGTGGTCAAATATGGCCACCCCTATGTGGGCACAAGATGGCCACCACAAGTTGGCCAGCAGGGGAGGGCAGTTGGGGGGCACCAGGCCTGCAAGAGAGAGGAGTTGGGGGCGATCAGGCCTGCAGGGGAGGGCAGTTGGGAGGGGGGACGAGGCCTACAGGGGAGGGCAGTTGGGGGGGACGAGGCCTGCAGGGGAGGACAGTGGGGGGAGAGGGAAGACCAGGCCTGCAGGGGAGGGCAGTTGTGGGCAACCAGGCCAGCAGGGGAGGGCAGTTAGGGGCAATCGGGCTGGCAGGGGAGCAGTTCGGCGTTGATCAGGCTGGCATGGGAGTGGTTAGGGGGTGATCAGGCTGGCAGGCACGCGAGCGGTTGGGAGCCAGTAGTCCTGGATTGTGAGAGGGGTCCCAGATTAGAGAGGGTGCAGGCTGGGCTGAGGGACACCCCTCTCCCCCGTGCACGAATTTTGTGCACCGGGCCTCTAGTATATTTATATACAACTTACATTTAACTAAATTATAGATGTTATACACTAACAATGTAAAAAGGATCAAGTATTAAAATCTTTACTTTTATTAATGCACTTATTGAAAGGCTCAATTCCCAGAACACCTCTTAACAGCAAATGCTATCCAATGAAAGTTAACACCAACAAAATAACTTACCCGTATAGGCCAATTGCTCTCTAGATAGGTGCTGGAAATCTAAAGAAAATAACACATTAGTTTGGTAAGACTTATGAAATGAATTTAAACCTTAAAGCATTAATGTCACAATATGAGATTCATTTTCTTATACAATGTTTAAAGAGTGTCCAAATATGGGTATTACTAGCAGAGTACTTGGCATTTACCATTTGTATACCAGCCAATATTTCACATCTTCTCTCTTAGTCATTTCATTCTAAGTTTCTAGACACCAGGCTTTTCTTTTTCTTATTCCTCTACACTTTTGTTTTAAATATTCAATACTCAGCAAACACGAACTGACACAAGATTTTTAGAGATGCACCCACAGGGCCGCCAAGCATTGTGTAGATATCATCTACAGTTTGGGCTTGCTGATCGGAACTATCCTCAAAAACAACCTTACCTAATAAAATTAAAGCCCCTGCAAGAGCTTTGTCTTTATTATTTTTATATTTTTTCATTTCTGAATAAAAAAGCAATGCATGCTTATAAAATTAAAAAAAATTAAACAATATAAAAATGTACAAAATGAAATGCTCCTGTAACATCATTGCTCAGGGCTAACCACTGGGTCGTTTTTACCCTATCTCTAAACAAACATCCATGTACATGTAATATTGTGTATAAGCTACTATTTTTATTGAGGTGTTCATTTATAAGAACTTTTAGTATATTATCCGTATTAACTTTTTGTCTGCAACCTAAATAGTAAAAATGCCTCCTCATGTCGTCTTACATCTGTGTACATGGGGTCTTTGTATCACTCCAACAAGAATTTTAAACTTAATGAATTCTCTATGAGCTATCAATGTAGATTAAATAAATTACAGCTTTACAGAGACCCATTTTTTTTTTACTAGCCTACTGATTAAGTCATTTTCATGAACATGTGGTGAATGTGGGGTGAAAATTAACAGAACGAGAGAACAAGGAAAGAATCTTCTGATCTTGGAATAAGAGAACCTTCAATTTATTTAAATTTATATTCATTTTACTCAAAGTAAAAGCATTACATATTCAAAAAAAGAAAGCCAAATTAAAAAGTCAGGAAAATGTCATCAAATCCAGTGGGATTCTTTGCATGATATGAAGATAAAACGAAACCAAGTAAAAAATAATATGCTGAAAACATCTGCATTAACCTGGACAAAGTTTATTTATAAAACCATTTGTTAGAGTTCACTTATTATCTAGTAAGCCAACCTATATTCTAAATAAATTGCTAGCTGTTTGTACATTAGAAAATTTTAACTCCAGTGCTGGAATTAAAGATAACGGTGTCACAATATATGCTTGAAGAATGCTTAACTTGTATCTTAATGGATATGCCATACTATTCAGGCCAATAATAAAACTCACTTGATGGGTGAAATTAGTTCAGAATAATGATAATCTAAGGTCATGAACAGGTGGCAAAATAAAAGATGCAAGTAGTTTTGTAGGAGGCTGTAAGCAAAATTCTTTTCTTTTTTGGATGAAGAAAACAGTCACCTGAAGGATGTATCTGGAGTATAACTGGGCCAGCCACCCATGACACTAAAAAGAACTCTCTTCCCCAATATCTTGGTGTTTCATAAGCATTTATGAAATGTGTGGGTGGGTAGAGCGCGAGGTGGGTGCCAACACAAGGAGTTTCTAATCATGGGAACCTAGGTTAAATCTTATATGATCACACTCTCATGAGTATCTGTAAGAAGAAACAATTTATTCTTTTAACCCCCCCAAAGTCTCTGAGGTGCCACAAATGGTTTATTTTCAAAACTCAAAGGGCTTTATTACCCATGTAGTTTTGTATCTGAAGATGCCATAAAATAATAAAAACTCTATTTTTACCCCAGTAGGTCACCTTTACTGATCTGTGCCATCTGAACTTTGAGCTCTGCCCCTAATACTGAGAACAAGAAATGGCAGAAGGAAAAGCAGCAGCTAATAAATACTGCAGAAACTCAGGTCGGGATTCCATACCCCGGCTCAAAGCCATGCCAGACCACTGAGAAAACTGAGTGCTGGGGTACAGAATCTCTACTCCTAACTTCTTAGGGTTCTCTTCAGTCTCAAAGAACCTAATTTTTTCTCTTAAAGTCATTCTGCTAAAACCCTGTCTCCTGCCTAGACCCACTTCTGTCTGTAACTGGTGAGACTGTGAGAGCCTTCTTCCTAGAAGATTTGATCTGTGCCAACACCACACATGGTGCATAAGAATTAGAGTAAATCATTTGTAAATAAAATAGCCTTTAGAATCCTCGCTGCTGACATGCTTAACACATTGTAGGTGTTTATCTCCCACATTTCATGAAGCTTACTCTCTAAATAGCCAGGTTAACTAGAAAACCAACATTTCAGAACACTGGATGGTAATGATTCGTACACCTTTCAGAAATAAACATTTATATTACACAAAATGCTGAGTATTACAATAAAGGGCAATCAAAGAAGGAACATACCCTAATACCACAAGCATACTGTTGTGTGTTTTTTTAATTTCATATTTTATTTTTTTTATTTGTGGTCCATCAACAAACTATTTCCAAATTTTTAAAAAATGTGCAGCTAGGGAAACTAAGTTAAAACAAACAAACAAGCACCATCTCTACCAGCAACTACCAACCCTGCTTCTTATAAGTATCTGTGATGTTTTAGTTAAAGGAAAAAACATAACATAGAATCTTCTGATCAGGAAACTAACAAACGCAAGGGAGAAAACTTAAACAAAACACCCAGTAATCTAGATGAGGAACAGACAGAGCGGCAGAATTAGCTGGAGCTTATTTGATGAACTCTAGCTGTACAAAAAGCATACAAACAAAGCCACTCTGATGGACTACGTGGGCACTTATCCTAGACAAGAGCATGTGTTGAAGCGGGGAATGTTGTCTTGACCTGTTTCTTCAGAAAATCATTACTAATGGCTAAGGACATGAAAAGTAAAGCATCAAATTACATGAACACTATAAAACACCCCACCAAAACATCACCACACTGCACTGACTCATGCAGCTGGAGTGCCAGCGAACAAAATACAGGGTAAATCCAGTAAAAACATTGCCAAAAAGGCACATTCTAGGTTTTAGCTCAAGGTCAGCAGCATATTGCATGATCCAATATTTAGTACGTAGGTTTTGAAATAGGTTAGAGACTATTACTTTAGCTTACATTATGGTAAGAATAAGTCTGACACTACTCTGCTGTGTGACCTTGGGCAACTCACCTAACTTCCCTGAGCCTCAGTTTCCTCATGAATAAAATCCAGTTGGACTACATGATCTCTGAGGTCCTCCCAGCTCTAAAAATTCTATGAGTCTATTATAACTTAATTGTTGTGGGAGTACAACCCTGCATTATTTTCATTAGTGTTAAGGAATTGAAAGAAATTAGGTAAAGCTAGAGTTCAACGAGTTCATTTTTCCGAATATTGTAGATATCTGAAGAACGGAATGACAGAAGAATCTTGCTAGTACCTCCTTTGTCTAAAGTTGTAAAATCAGTGTTATAGGATTCTAATATGGGATACTTCATAGATGGTTAAGAATCACAGAATCACTGAATTTTTGAGCTGGAAGGAAATTCAATTTTTGTTATTGCCTGAGGGATTTTGAGTTCCAGACCTACCTTCTTTGATCCTCTGCTCTACTTGGCTCTCTGGCAACACAGACCTGGCTAGGCAGAACTGGCATTGATGCTAGGTCAGTGTAGAATGAATAGTTCAAAGTATGGGGAAATGAAAATAGCAGAGAAATGGCTATAGGAGAGAAGGGAGCAGTGGAAAATTTTAGTCAAGGAAGTAGCTGATGCAGTTTTATTTAAAAATTGTTACTAATTATAAAATGGTATGCACATTGTTTGATTTTATGAATTTATTAATGTAAGTTAAATACACTTGACATTTTAGTGTATACCACGTCAATGTAGGAGATTTTCTTCCTTTAATTTTTCACCTAATGACCATTCTTCTGTCTCTCATTATCTCTATTCAGAGTCAACTGAAAGTGACATGGGAGCTGAAGTAAGCTAGTGAGGGAAAAGTACAGAATATAGAAGGCAAAGAATTGTGGAAAGAGAAACTGACTAAAACCACAATCCAAGAGTAGGCATGATGTAACTAAGGCATTTTGATATCAAAAGGTGAAAGAACACACTCAGGACTGAAACTGTATATTAAAGTTTCTTTCAAGAAACTTCAACTTATTGATTAAACTAAATTAATTTTATTTGGTATCAAAATTTTCATATTAATTGCCAATTTATCAGAATTACTCTAAGAAACTGCTAATTTAATGTTGTAGAATGAGTAAGTAATTTAGAACAAGATTAAGTAATAACAAAATTATTAACAATAAAGTTTTATACTGACCAGAAGTCTGAAAATTTGGTTTAAAGTCAAACAATTAACCTCAATATGTCCCAATTAGGATACAAGGCCAGCTGCTGCACAAGGGTACTAATCAATATTGTTAGTTTCCGTGAAATTACTACATTTTTGTCTGCAAATTTACAGAGCTAAATTTATACCCCCCAAAAAGTTTGGAAATAAAATAGTTTTGCTCAGTAAGAGGGCAAAACATAAACTTCCTATTTTTGAAACTGCTTACTATTAAATGACTTAAAGCAGGTGGTAATATGCTCTACATCAAGTGGAAAGAAAGGAAGCAGGAGACAAGAAAACAAGAACATGGAAAGTAAAAGAGAGACATGACAGTCAAAAAGGTTCTCAGTTTTCTAAAGCAACAGAGGAAATATTTAAAAATCTGCTCCAGGTGCTGTCTTACCAAGGACTAAGTCAACAGCCAATGAAGACTTACTTGGACCACATGCCAATGTCGATGTCCGAGTAAAGTGCTTAAACCCTGAGACTCAAAACCGCCCTCTGCCAACGAGCTGGGCTTATAGTGAACTGAAGAACTCCTGGGGTTCTGGGTTTGTGAGGCCTCTCCACAGTTCAAGTACAATCGATCTTCCCCCTGAAGCAACACCTGCTCTTGGTTACTCTAGATGAGGGAAAAAAGAAGCAGCAGGGCAAAGAAGGAAATAAAAACCTCTGTATTAGGTAGGGGAAAGTAAGTACATAAATTTAGTTTTATTACAGGAAATGTACCATATATCTTAATGGTGATTTTCTCACAGAAGACACGACTACAAAATGATCTAATGTACTGTTATATTTCAATGCTTACTTCCCAGTGTAAATGAAATTTTTAAGTCCTTTCATCATATAGATTCCAAAACATGCCCAGGTTTGCAACTGCTATAGCAGTATCTTTGATTACTACTCCAACATGGCAATGCTATGAGATTGTCCATCTGTAAACTAAACCTAACTACTCATTATCTAAGGTTACAAATTAGTTTCACATAAAATGCCTCATGAATGGTGGTAAGAGAACATGTCTGGTTGAACAGCTTTTGTGTATGTGCTCACTCATGCCCACATGGTAGGAAGGTGTGGGTTGGGAAGGGGATAACATGAGGCTGGAGGATCTTTAAGCCATGGGAGGAAGAAGGACAGGCTAAGTCCGTGGTCCTGGTTTGGAACAATTCAGTGATCACTTGGGAAAATGCGTGGTTAGTGCCAAGGACTGTGCCAAGTTCCGAGGATATTTAGACAAATAAGACAGTTTCTTTTCTTAATGATAATGCCCTGGTTTTCAACCAGAAAGCCAGGAAACACGGGCAAAATTCTTTAGTGTCTATTCAAATCAGACAGATCAGTGTCCCAGAGATCCTCACCATCCCATTGTAGTACAAATGTTGTCCTGACATAAAGCTCAAGGGTGCTTTTAAATTATTATTTGGGATGGGGAGAACAAGAAATACTCTATATTTGTTTTTCTGGGCATCCTTATTCTTCAACTATAGTAGTAAGATAAAAGATTCAGGCTATTTCCACATTCTTTCTCAATGTGTTGTAAATTTTAGCTGCACCAAATATTTTAAAACCCATTGGTGGCAGATATTTAGATATGCACTCCTAACATTTAACATATACTATTATTACATACTAGAAGCCTGGTGCACGAAATTCGTGCACGGCGGGGGGTTGTCCCTCAGCCCAGCCTGTACCCTCTCCAATCTGGGACTCCTGGAGGGATGTCCGACTGCCCGTTTAGGCCCGATCCCACCGGTTGGATCGGGCCTAAACGGGCAGTCGGACATCCCTCTCACAATCCAGGACTGCTGGCTCCCAACTGCTTGCCTGCCTGCCTTCCTGATTGCCCCTAACCGCTTCTGCCTGCCAGCCTGATCATCCCCTAACCACTCCGCTGCCAGCCTGGTTGATGCTTAACTGCTCCCCTGCCAACCTGTTTGTCCCCAACTTCCCTCCTCTGCCAGCCTGGTCACCCCTAACTGCCCTCTCCTGCAGGGTTGATCACCTCCAACTGCCCTCCCTTGCAAGCCTGGTCCCTCACAACTGCCCTCCCTTGCAGGCCGGGTGCCTCCCAACTGCCCTCTCCTGCTGGCCATCTTGTAGTGGCCATCTTATGTCCACATGGGGGCAGGATCTTTGACCACATGGGGACAGCTATATTGTGTGTTGCAGTGATGATCAATCTGCATATTACTCTTTTATTAGATAGGATAGAGGCCTGGTGCACAGGTGGGGGCCAGCTGGTTTGCCCTGAAGGGCGTCACAGATAAGGGTGGGGGTTCCCTTGGGGTGTGGGGCGGCCTGAGCGAGGGGCCTGTGGTGGTTTGCAGGCCGGCCACGCCCCCTGGCAACCCAAGTGGAGGCCCTGGTATCTGGAATTTATTTTCCTTCTACAATTGAAACTTTGTAGCCTGGGGCGGCAGCCATTTCTGGGGCGGCAGCCATTTCTGTGGCAGTTAATTCACCTTCTACAATTGAAACTTTGTAGCCTAAAGCGGGTGAGCCCGGCCAGGGTGTGCAGAAAGCTTTGCTTCCCCTGTTGCCGCCGGCAACCCTGGCCTGCTCTCTCAAGCTCCATTCTGCCGCCATTTGTTTGAATTTGTTTACCTTCTATAATTGAAACTTTGTAGCTTTAATGGAGGCTTAGACCTTCAATGGCTATGGAAAGCTTGGCTTGCTCTGTTACCTGGGAAACCTTGCTCTCTGTGGCTGTAGCCATCTTGGATTGGGGTTAATTTGCATACTCGCCCTGATTGGCTGGTGGGCGTGGCTTATGTAGCGGAGTGATGGTTAATTTGCATATTACCATTAGAGAGGATAAATAATATATTAATATATGTTATTTCAGATTGGTAAAACACGAGGAATTTACATTATAATTTGGGGCAATATTTCCCCAAACAGATTCCTAGGCATATTTTCTTCAAGGTATTCCTTAAAATGTCAGTTACATAAGCTTGGGAAACACTGGTTTTTATACACCAGGGACTTTCATAATGCACACTTAACATGGAAAGCCCTGGAGACGTACAATGAAGAAATCTCTACAGCTTTAACTCCCTTATTTCACACAGAACATAACCTTTTCTTATCCTGTGTAATTGCTATGGATATTTCTCATAAAGCCTGCTGGAACACACTTTGGGAAATGCTACTCAGATAAAGACTAAATTTTATTCAAGTTATTTAAGTAAATCAGTAAACACTGCTTTTCCTCAAGTTGCTTATGATCCTTTCTTTTAAAAAAACAACAGCTCAAAAATAAAATTTTGGTATAAATTTAATAGAAAAAAAAACCCCAACAATACAGAATCAGCCCTAACCGGTTTGGCTCAGTGGATAGAGCATCAGCCTGCGGACTCAAGGGTCCCAGGTTCAATTCCGGTCAAGGGCATGTACCTTGGCTGCGGGCATATCCCCAGTGGGGAGTGTGCAGGAGGCAGCTGATCGATGTTTCTCTCTCATCAATGTTTCTAACTCTCTATCCCTCTCCCTTCCTCTCTGTAAAAAAATCAATAAAATATATTTTTTTTAAAAACAAAACAATACAGAATCACAGAAAATATACAAAAGAATATGCCAATTTTAAGAGTATACTCAACACATGTGTGTCATAGGAAAAGTCTGATTCTAATATGAAAGCCACTAAAAAAACACCCCCACAACAGTTTTAATTAAATAAACTTACCATACAAGGGTTTACGGTGAGAGCACTCTTGATAAACTGAAACAGCAGAATGCCAGGCTGTTTAACTATACTCTTGGGCTCAGACTCAATTTCAGTATTTTGAGAACCACATCCGCTGATTACCCATAGGTGATAGCCTTCTGCACCCCAGCTCTGAGAGAGAGGAGGGAGAAAGAGAAGGTGAAGGGGGGGAAATCAAAACACTAAAAAGTTTCTTGTTATCCTTTCTTAGCTTCAAATATTCAAATTCTGAAATAACCAACAACAGGCTTTTGAAGGTCAGAGAAACTATGACAAACAACCCAGACAAGCATCTGCATCCACTACAAATACCTACATCAACCACATGCCAGCTGTCTCAGCGGAAACCCCCAACCCTGCTCTCTACCTGTAATAGTGAAAACACTACACATCAATCTTAACTCTTCTCCATTAATTTAACTGACTCTCAAATACAAAGACATTCCTTACAGAGGAGGACCCAGTTGCCTAGCTGAAGCTTGACAAAAAAAATAAAAAAGCACCCCAAACAGGTGCAGTTTGCATGGAGCAAAGAACAGTGGATTGGAAGCCATGTGACTTGGGTTTTCACTCCAGCTTGGCCAACCTATTTGGTTTTTCAGGGTATAAGTTTCTTCCTCGGTAAAATGGAAACATTCCAATAAATTCTCCAGGCCCAGCCAATTTTAATATCCTATAAATCCCATGATAGTTAAAAAAACAAAACCAACAACAACAAAAAATTAGTGGTTTCCAATCTGCAAGGCCAAAGAAACAGTAATGGGGAGTCCAAGAATTGTTACAAAATTTCAAAAGTGTAATATTTTTGCTTTCCCGTGATAAAAGTTGCACAAGCTAACTAAAATGCTTATTAGGTTCTTAGTTTATGACTGAAATAACTTAGTGAGGCTGATAACACTGGCTGTTGCATGCCATTCAGAAGCACTGACTGGCAGTTACAGAAATGGCATTTGTTCAAAACCTATTTTAAAATATGGAGGTGGGAATAGACATCAACTGGGGTTCTTGGTTGTGAAAGGTTAGGAAACACTATTCAAGTCTCATGGGGATTTTAATTCTTCAAGAAACAGAAGGTCAGGAAATTTCTTCCCATGTACAGCACTCACAGCACTAATGTCACAGAGATGGTACGCAGAGGGACTGCAGCGAGACACTGCTTTTATGTAAAGACGGGTTACACCTCACTGCTTTCTAAAGAAACACATGAAAATACTGTTGTGAAAGCAACTACAATTCTTTTGATATACATTTATAGAAAGTTCTAAAAATGTGCTCAAATAATGCACAAGAGCATGTCCTGCAGGAAAAATAATCAATGAGCATTTCACTTCATGTTAAAAGAAAGGAGGTCATGAGAAGTGGATGCTAGTGAGTCACACAAGAAATGGAGGTATATTTAGAAAATATGATGGTCTCATTTCACTACGACTATGTTCTCAAAGATGATGGGGCTTGCTAAGCAAAACCAAAATCGAATACTGAAGTTGAAAGATTAAAACAACAAACAAACAAAAACAACCTTTTTTTTTTTTTTCAAAGCAAGAACTGCATGAGAAGAGGTTGCTGAGACTAAAATAGCTTTGTAATTTTATCAGACCAACGTGAGGGGAGAAAAAAGCAGAAAAATCCAAGTTTTCCATACTATACCAGTATTTCATAGAAAGTACTTACCATAGAATTGATCTTAAGGGGATCTTTTTTGGTACCATCAGACCTATAACTAAAATAGAATAAAAACTTAATTAAAAAGAGTCATCTAATTATATATAACTAGTGGCCCGGTGCACGGATTTGTGCACATTGAATTAGAAGACATATTTTAATATCGCTATTCGCCCTTTCTCTATAATAGAAGTGTCAACCAAATTCACAATTGACAATGACAGATCGAAAGACACGTGTGTGATTGGTGCCAGCAAGAGCTTTATATGTATCACGCATGCGTGAATCAACTTAGCCTTTTAGATATATAAACTTGCTTAATTGGACCTGCTTTCTGATTTAGCTAAACTTTTTCCAGCCCAGTGAAGCACCCTAACTTCTCTTTCAGCAACACAGCAATAAATATCAACACGAAGCAGATTATTATTGTAGATCACGCAGGGAGAACAAAGGGTAAAATATTTAACTGCAGCACTGTTTGACTATATTCTGTGCAGTAAGAAAACCTGAAGTCATTTTCAAGGTCCACCATTTCTTTCTTCTTTTCAGTTGGGTCAAATTTCTAAATTTCCTAAATCTCCGTTTTCCGGCTAAAGAAAAGAAAATAGGATTCTACCAAGTCTCCTATTTACCTACTCCAGGACTTCTGTGAGGATCGAATGAGATGAGGCACAGGAAAACACCTCACAGACATTTGGTTAAAGTGTAAAATGTTTGCACCTGGCTATAAAGCAAGTCATGTTCCTGGGCTGAAGAAATGCTGGGCATTGCTACTTGACGTCATTACCCGGTACCCACAGCGACCTTTTCCAGGTTGGGCTGGGCTTTGGGCCACATTTTGCACCATGGGGTCTCGGCAGCGTCGGCTGTGATTTGATGGGGTGTCACTCTGGAGTGGTGGTGGGGCCTGTGTCTGACTTGGGAGAAGCCGAGTGTTGCTTCGTTGGTGCCAGGTCCACAGTGCCGTTTCTTTGTAAATGGCCAGTGCGTGTCATGGCAGCTCCTGTGTTGAGCATCTGCCCCCTGGTGGTCAGTGCGTGTCATAGCGACCGGTCAGACGGTCAGTGGGACACTTAGCATATTAGCCTTTTATATATATATATATATATAGACTAGAGGCCCGGTGCACAAAATTCATGGACTGGGGGTGAGGAGGTCCCTCAGCCCAGCCTGTGCCCTCTCGCAGTCTGGGACCCCTCGGGGGATGTGGGGAGCGGGCCTAAGCCAGCAGTCGGATATCCCTCTTACAGTCCAGGACCCCTTGCTCCTTACTGCCCACCTGCTCGCTGCTCCTTACCACCTGGCTTGCTGCTCCTTAGCACTGCTGTGGAGGCAGGAGAGATTCCCACCACCGCTGCTGCACTCGCCAGCTATGAGCCTGGCTTCTGGCTGAGCAGCACTCCCCCCGTGGGAGCGCACTGACCACCAGGGGGCAGCTCCTGCATTAAGCGTCTTACCCCTGGTGGTCAGTGCGCATCATAGCGACCGGTCGTTCTGGTCTAATGGTCACTTAGGCTTTTATTATATGGATATTTAGCTTTAATTTAAAAAAATCAAATTTATTGTTTCTTTAAAATAGAACTACATAATAATGCCTGAAATAGAAGACGGCCTAGGTCTCCCACTGAGGCACAGTCTTCCAGGCCCTAAGTAACTTCCTGGCACCACCATGCACTTTGGGAACATGAGTTCCTTTCATCAGCACTGAGGTTCACAGTAGTATAGGAAGAGGGCAGACATATCAACCCATCCCTATCAGTCCATGCGCTAACCTACATTAACCCTATGAGATAATGTAATTTTCCATTTCCTACTAGTTACTTATCCGCATGGCTTACACCACTCTTATCTATATACTAGAGGCCCGGTGCACGAATTCATACACCAGTGGGGTCCCTTGGTCTGGCCTGCGGGATCAGGCCAAAACTGGCTCTCTGACATCCCCCAAAGGGTCCTGGATTGCAAGAGGGTGCAGGCCAGGACGAGAAATCCCACCGGTGCACGATCAGGGCTGGGGAGGGACATGGGAGGTTGGCCAGCTGGGGAGGGACTGCGGGAGGAATCCAAGGCATGTCTAGCCCATCTTGCTCAGTCCCAAATGGCCAGACCCCAGCAGCAAGCTAACCTACTGGTCGGAGCGCCTGACCCCTGGTGGTCAGTGCACATCATAGCGAGCAGTTGAGTGGCCTTAGCATATCATTAGCATATTACACTTTGATTGGTTGAATGGTCGACCGGACGACCGGACACTTAGCATATTACGCTTTTATTATATAGGCTATAAAAGCCTAATATGCAAATTGTCCGCGCGGGAGTTTTACCAGGAAACTGATCGCCAGTTATGACATGCGCTGACCACCAGGGGGTGGCATGGAATGAAGGAAGGCTCCGGCTGGCAGCCAGAAGGCTCTGATCGGCCCTGATCGCCAGCCTGCCCTAGGGATCCTACCCGTGCATGGATTTCGTGCACCAGGCCTCTAGTTAAATAATAAGCTACTTGAAGAGAACCATATTTAACCTTGAATCTAACATGCTATCATATACACAAAGGGGTTCAATAAATAACTGCATTTTTATTGAATAAACAGGAAGTTTTAACAGGATGGATATTTGCAGTATCAATACATTATGAACAAATTAATTCTGTACCTTACAAATTGTTTTGGGGTAACAGTCAAGGCAAAATGGTAGCTATATGACAAAGTTTTTGAGTGTATGTACTGTCTGAGAGATAGTAGAGTTAAACTTTTATCTAAAATTTGTCTTTATTCACTCACGCAAAATCTCCTCCAAGTGTACAAATCAGCTGAGCTCCAAACACACTCCATAAAGAAAAGCCTCCGCATTCCCAGGTCACCATTACAACACTATTGTCAGGAGACCACCTGACCAATTTAACTGCTCCTGTTTTGTTCCAAATATCTGTTAAGAAATTGTGAGAAGAATTGAAAATAAATGAGTGCTCCAGAAATACTTATTTTTTAGTCTGTATTTTCAAGCTGAAATAAATAGAAAGGCATGCCTGCTTCAAATAATGAGATGAATCCTGCTCATTTAGGGTTATTTGAAGACTGTAAGGACATTAACCTTGACCTGACCCTGATCTAAGCAGAATTAACTCAGTGCCCAAGTTACTGATAAGAAGAAATGAAAGCAGTTTGGGATAGTATCAGCTTGAATAACTACAACTGTGTATGTAGCATTGGCTTTGGCCCTGGCTGGTGTGGCTCAGTTGGTTGAGCATTGTCCTGTGCACTTGAAATGCTGCTGGCTCAATCCCCGAGTGGGGTGTGTGTGGAAGGACACCAATGTTTCTCTCTATCAAATCAATAAAAAACATTTTTTTTAAAGGTCTTTGGCTTTGGGTGAATCAGTTTCTATAAAATTGGGATAAGCCCTTCCTTGAATGATGTAACATAAATGTTAAAGTAGTTTGTAAAATATAAGGTATTTTAAAATGTAAAATACTTTCCCTGCTATTTTCATGCTCCATTGACAATATCAGAGGGATCCCAGTTAAAAAAAAAACCCTGAAGTTTCATGCACCATGACCAAGTGGGATTTATTCTGGGGATGCAAGGATGGTACAATATTCGCAAATCAATAAATGTGATACATCACATAAAGAAATTGAGACAAAAAAATCACATAATCATATCTATCGATGCAGAAAAAGCATTTGACAAAATCCAACACCCTTTCTTGATAAAAACTCTCAGCAAAGTGGCAACAGAGGGATAATACCTCAACATAATAAAAGCCTTATATGACAAACCTACAGCCAACATCATACTCAATGGGCAAAAACTAAACTCATTTCCCCTGAGAATGGGAAGAAGACAGGGATGCCCACTTTCACCACTCCTGTTTGATACAGTACTGGAAGTGCTAGTCATAGCGATTACACAAGAAGAAGAAATAAAAGGCATCCAAATTGGAAAAGAAGAAGTAAAACTGTCCTTATTCGCTGACGACATGATACTATACATAGAAAACCCCAAAGATTCCATCAAAAAACTACTAGACCTAATAAATGAGTTAGGCAATGTAGCAGGATACAAAATTAACACCCAGAAATCTATGGCCTTTTTATACACCAATAATGAACTCACAGAAAGAGAAATGAAAAAAATAATCCCATTTACCATTGCACCAAAAAAATTAAGATACCTAGGAATAAACTTAACTAAGGAGGTAAAAGACCTGTACTCGGAAAACTACAGGACATTGAAAAAAGAGATAGAGGAAGACATAAACAAATGGAAAAACATACCATGTTCCTGGATTGGTACAATCAACATCATTAAAATGTCCATTCTACCCAAAACAATCTACAGATTTAATGCAATCCCCATTAAAATACCAACAGCATATTTCAAAGATCTAGAACAAACTCTCCAAAAATTCATATGGAATAAAAAAAGACCCCAAATAGCCACAGCAATCCTGAGAGAGAACAAAGTGGGAGGGATCACAATACCAGATATCAAGCTATATTACCAAGCCATGGTTCTCAAAACTGCCTGGTACTGGCACAAGAACAGACATATAGACCAATGAAACAGAACAGAGAACTCAGAAATCAACCCAAGCCATTATGCTCAATTAATATTTGACAAAGGAGGCAAGAGCATACAATGGAGTCAAGACAGTCTCTTTAATAAATGGTGCTACGAAATTTGGTCAGATACATGCAAAAAAAAAAAAAAAAGAAAGAAAGAAAAAAGAAACTAGATCACCAACTTACACCATACACAAAAACAAACTCAAAATGGCTAAAGGACTTAAATGTAAGACGGGAAACCATAAAAATTTTACAAGACTCCATAGGCAGCAAAATAGCAGACATATGTTGTAGCAATATATTTACAGACACAGCTCCTAGCGCAATGGACACTAAGGAGAAAATCAACAAATGGCACTACATCAAAATAAAAAACTTCTGCACAGCAAAAGAAACCATCAACAAAACAACAAGAAAGCCCACTACATGGAAGAACATATTTGCCAATGATATTTCTGACAAGGGTTTAATCTCCAAAATTTACAGAGATCTCATACAACTTAACAAAAGGAAGATAAATGATCCAATCAAAAAATGGGCACAGGACCTAAATAGACACGTTTCAAAAGAGGACATACAGAAGGCCGAGACATATGAAACATGCTCAAAGTCACCAATCATCCAAGAGATGCAAATCAAAACAACAATGAGATACCATCTCACACCTGTCAAAAAGGCTATCATCAACGAACCAACAAACGACAAGTGCTGGCAAGGATGTGGAGAAAAAGGAACCCTCGTGCACTGCTAGTGGGAATGTAGACTGGTGCAGCCACTGTGGAGAACAGTATGGAGTTTCCTCAAAAAGTTAAAAATGGAACTCCCATTTGACTCAGTAATTCCACTTCTAGGACTATATCCCAAGAAACCAGAAACACCAATCAGAAAGGATATATGCACCCCTATGTTCATAGCAGCACAATTTACAATAGATAAGATTTGGAAACAGCCTCAGTGCCCATCAGCAGATGAGTGGATTAAAAAACTGTGGTACATCTACACAATGGAATACTATGCCGCTATAAAAAGAAGGAACTTTTACCATTTGCAACAGCATGGATCGAACTGGAGAACATTATGCTTAGCAAAATAAGCCAGTCAGAGAAAGATAAATATCACATGATCTCACTCATATGTAGGATCAATATAATTTATTAACAAGAATAGATCCAGAGACAAATGGCAGGGAAAGGGAGGGGGTTCAGAGAGCAACCAAAGGACTTGTATGCATGCACATTAGTGTAACCGATGGACAAAAGACACTGGGGCGGTGGGGGCTTGCCCGGGGTGGGAATGGCTGGCGGGCGCGAGGTTCAAGCGGGGGGAAAAAGGAGACATATGTAAAACTTTAGACAAAAATATAAATGAAAAAACAAAAACAAAACCCCTGAAGTTTAATCTTACATTAGAATTAAGTAAACTCCAGTTTGGGTATGCCAGGTGCTCATACTATCATTTAATTAATAATTGTTCTTTCACCCCCATATACAGCTACTAAAGGAGAAAATTTCAATGTGTAGTAAAATCCAAATTTTGTTAAAGTCAAATAAAACACGCCAGCATTTCCATCAGCAAGTCAAGAATATCTATAGTATCAGGTGCTTTAATATTAAGTTTTTTCATTTGCAGTATTAATAAATTTTTACTATAAGTACATTTGCTACAAAGGGGAGGTATATAGATTTTAGCCTTATAGAAGACAAGCTGTGTTGACAGAGTAAGAACTTTTTCCCTCTGCCTCACATTAGCAATTCCCAATATAATCTATCCTATCTAATAATAGACAAATATGCAAATTGACCGCACCTTCGCTATGCCCACCAGCCAATCAGGACGAGTATGCAAATTACCCCAACAAAGATGGCGGCTAATTTGCATATCAAGACAGCGTCGAAAGAAGCCAAGAGCTGCAGAAGGGAGTAAAGCTTCGGAGAAGCAAGCAAGCCAGGGGGAGGAGAAGGGAGGAGCGGAGGCAGGGCCGGAGGTGAAGGGAAAAGCAGGCGGGCTGGCCGAGAAGGCGGGGCGGGCGACAAGGGAGGAGCGGAGGCGGGGCCAGGGGCGAAGGGAAAAGCAGGCAGGCTGGCCGAGAAGGCGGGGTGGGCGAGAAGGGAGAAGCGGAGGCAGGGTAGAGTGCAGCAGGAAATCCTATTGCAGGATTTTTCCTGCAACGGGAACGCTAGTATATATATAAAACCCTAATATGCAAATAGACCAAACGGCAGAACAACTGAATAACCGGTTGCTATGACGTGTGCTGACCACCAGGGAGCATGCGCAGAACATGGCAGGCGTTGGCCGCAGGCAGCAGAGCACTGAACATGGCAGGCATTGGCCGCGGCGGGATGGTACAACAGGTGAGAGGGGGTGCCAGACCAAGGTGGGGCGCTGTTTGCTGTCATCGGAGAGCCTCTGGTGGTTACTGAAAATTCTTTGCTCCCACGTGCCGTGGTCCCGCCGGGCATTCACACCTGCTGCCAGCGCCAGCCCTGCTCGCACCTGTGTCTGGCACCAGAGCTGCTACTTGCACCCGCTGCTGGCCAGCGCCGGCCCCAATTGCTCGGCACCATCAGCGGATGCAAGCGGCGGCTGCCAGCCCCGATCGCCCCTCGGGGCTTCTCCACCTCGCCCTGCTCCTGAGGGGCGATCGGGGCAGCAGCCGCCGCTCGCCCTGCTTGCACCCACTGGTGGCACTGGCCCCAATTGCTCTGCACCAGCAGTGGGTGCAAGCGGGGCCAGTGCCGTCAGCGCATGGGAGCGGTGGCGATGAAAGCGGGGCTGCTGACAGACAGGGGACCAGGGGCCCGCGGTGGGAGGGGCCGGGCAGGGGTGTGGAGGATGGGCCGAGACCCGCCCCTGTGCCCACGCTGGCCTTGCGGCCCACAGTTCCTTTCAAAGTGCACGAATTCGTGCACTGGGCCCCTAGTTCATGTATATGAATAACTATTGTTATTTATGCAGATGAAAAATAAATGGGAACAAATAAAAGAAACATAATAACTTATTAGTATACTTTACACTTGTCCAGGAGAAATTGGAAACCAAACCAAGAAACATACAAAATCAAACCAAAGATTACAATATGAAAGTAATCCCAAGTGCAAGAAAAAATAAGGTTTAAATGCAACAGAATGGATGGATCTGGAGAGCATTATGCTAAGTGAAATAAGTCAGTCAGAGAAAGATAAATATCACATGATCTCACTCATTTGTGGAATATAATGAACATAAACTCATGAACAAAAAAAGATCCAGAAACAGAGAACAGACCATCAAACCTAAGAGGGAAGGCAGGGGAATGTGTGTGGGGGGGGTGGGGTGGAGTGGGGGGGAGATAAGAGATCAACCAAAGGACTTGTATGCATGCCTATAAGCATAACTAATGGACACAGACAGTAGGGGGTTGAGGGCATGTGCTGGGGGTGAAAGTGGCCGTGGAGAGGTCAATGGAGGAAAAAGGAGACATATGTAATACCTTAATCAATAAAGAATAAATTAAAAAAATACTACATGCTGACCTTTAAAGGCTATACAGAAAGAACGATAAAAACTTAAGGAGCAATGGAGCATAAGAGGGAATAGTATTCTAATCAGTTCATTAAAAAATTTTTTTTTCACTGGAGCTGTAACTTGGAAGATGAAAATGTACCCTCCCTGTAGAAATATGGGGCATTTCAGGTAAAGAACAGATGAGACAAAGGCTGACTCTCAAGGACCTGCATGTATTTTCATAGTTAAATGAACCGTAAGACTGCAGTTCCCAGCCATGTGCCAAAGTATCTCACAGCACTGTGGAAAACTCAGAAGGGGTTCCAGGAGATAATTTTCAGTCATTTGAAATTAGCATTCACTACACATATCTGTACATTAAAATGTTAAAATAAGAAGAAGACTCACCAGGATACTGTTTTGCTGTTAACTCTAGTTTATGAGACAGCAGCATAGCTCCAGTGGTGTTATCTATTGTATAAACCTGTACAGAACCACTGTAAAAAACAAACAAACTTCAGAAAAAAAGATAAATGCAAATATAAAAAGCATTATTATGGGAACGCTTATGTACTGCTGGTAGGAATATAAACCAGAACAAAATGAAATTGTAAATAAGTTGTAGTCATCTCATAAATTTGATCAGATATATATTCTGTAATCTAGCAACTTCACCTCTAGCTATAACCCCAGAACATCCTTGTCATGTATAATGTTCATCATAGTATTCTGTAAAGTGCAAAACATGGAAATCTGAATGTTTAGCAATAACAGAAAGGAAAATGAACTGTAGTATAGTCATACAGTAATATATCACATAGTATTAAAAAGAAATAAAATTTAGTTACATGCACTAAAATAGGTAGCATAGGTATAGAGCAGGGGTCCTCAAACTTTTTAAACAGGGGGCCAGTTCACTGTCCCTCAGACCGTTGGAGGGCCGGACTATAGTTTAAAAAAAACTATGAACAAATTCCTATGCACACTGCACATATCTTATTTTGAAGTAAAAAAACACCCGCATGTGGCCCGCGGGCCGTAGTTTGAGGACGCCTGGTATAGAGTATAATTCTGTTTCTATATAATAAAAAGCATTCAAAACATAGTAGTTAAATATTTGTGGTAAAAATGCAGCCAAGTCCTAAGGTACACTAACTGCAGATCAGTGACTGTGCTTGTGGAGAAGGGGGCAGGCAGGGCTTCGTCAGCGTTGGTAATGTGCTATTTCTCATGTTAGATCGTAATTTATACAGATTTTCATTTTATTATTGTTATATCCCATTACTTTTTAAATCTATACACGATACATGCTCTTTTGGGTATAAGGTATATGTAATTATTTCATTTAAAACATCTTTACAGCCCAGCTGGTGTGGCTCAGTTGTTTGGGTGTCATCCCATGCACCAAGAGGTTGCTGGTTCTATTCCTGGTCAGGGTACATGCCTAGGTTATGGGCTTGATCCCCAGTAGGGGGCGTGCCGGAGACAGCCAATCGATGCTTCTCTCTCCATTTTCTTTCCTTTCCCCTCTCTCTAAAATCAATAAAAATATATTTAAAAACAAACCTCTTTACAAGGGTCAAATTTATGAAGGATAAGAAAGCAAAACAAAGTCTATGTTACTGCTAAACTACACTTCAAAACTAAACTTAATGATCATTTAAAAAATCTCTGCTTATGAAGTTTTCAAAAAATTTTTTAACACAAATATTGTTTGTAAAATATTTTGTTGTTGTCCATGGTTTATTGATAATATTACAGCATAACGAAAGATTCAAATGGCTCCACGCGGTGTTTTGAAA
This sequence comes from Cnephaeus nilssonii, assembly GCF_951640355.1. Classification (NCBI taxonomy): domain Eukaryota; kingdom Metazoa; phylum Chordata; class Mammalia; order Chiroptera; family Vespertilionidae; genus Cnephaeus; species Cnephaeus nilssonii. The sequence continues at coordinate 49,289,579 of NC_137085.1, read as the reverse complement.
TTCATCCCAACTGTAGGCTGAGTGACCTGCAGGTTGGTCACACTGCCAAAGTCCAAGAGCTTCAGCATTTCCTTAGTGTCAGGATCAACTTCAATGATCTCCTGATCCAGGGCGGAGACCTCGGGCACACAATTATCTCTCCTCTCCCTCTCCTCCTCCTGCAGCTTGATGGAGATGCCTCTCACGGGGCCCCTCTGGATCCACTTCAAGTGCGTGACATGGCCCGCGATCTTGTTTCGGAGCTTCTTGTGGGGATAATGGTGATCTCCTCGCACACACGTTTGTTGATTTGGAAGTTGTTGCCCAGGCGCGTGTAGTACTTCTCGATGATGACCCGGGCCGCCTTCTTCACAGTCTTGGTGCAAACGTGGCCCATGGTGGCGGGTTCCTGGTGAAAGAGCTATAAAATATTTTAACTCCAAGGTTGCTCTGGCACACCTTAGGGTGGTGGCACTGACTTGGGGCTGCCAGAATATCCTGGCACTTATGCATGCTTCTCTGTGGCAGGAGAAGTCAGATGGTTCCCACAGCAGTTCTGATCCACTTCCAGTCAGGTCCAACTTCCCTCAAGGGTTAGGAATGGGGCAAAATAAAACACCTGCAATAACAGGCCACCTGCAGCTACCTCACAGCTCATTAATGCTCTATTTTTCTCTGTATTTTATTCCAAATAATTTCTCTTGCCACGTTCTTCAAGTTAATATTAATCCGTTTTTGATTTGGGTCTTCTTTGTATCTTCGGTGTTTCCGTTTAATACTCAAATGGGACCCTCTACAGATCTCTGGAGCTCTCTCCTTGTGCCACTCTCTCTTTGGTGTCTGTCCTGTGAGTCTTAGGTGCTCTGGTCTTCCCAAAGTCTCATTTCCAGGTACTAAACTCAGGGAATCTGCCAGGCTCTATCTTCCAACCTCATGCTATGCCCTGGAAACTCTCAAAGTAATTAAAACTGAGGCACTTGTAGAGTTTTCTGATTTTGTTTCTCATCTTTCAGGGATTGCTGTCTTTAGTTACCTGATGTCCTATTTCTTGAATTCAAAATGCCCGTTTCATATTTTTGTCCATTCTCTTGTTTTAATTTCAGGTGGGAGAGGAAATTTGACCTGTTATTCCATCTCTGTCAGAAGCCAAATGCCTAAATGTATCTTTGCAGACCACCTGCCCAAACACCTGGCTGAAAGACAACACTAAGTAGCTAGCAGGTTTCTGCTTTGCATCTGACACACTGTCAAGTGCTAACTCTGGGTTGCTGAGCTCTAACACGTCAGTGAGGAGTTCAAATATTTCTAATTTAAGAAGTCGGTATTAAGTCAATACTTTAAAAGACTGAAAAGTAACCCTTTAAGTATTCTATAGTGCCTATACTCTTTAAATTATTTTTCTTTCCATTTCTCAGCCCATGGTAAGTGATCATTTTTTTCATTAAAAGACACTATTTACTAATCTTAAAGCAAAAACATCTTTCTATAACAGAGATATGGCTACTACTACCATAAGTGATCAAAGTCAGCAGTATTAATACTGGGACAAATCGACATTACATTTACACAATGTCATAGGAAGTACACAACATTATCTATGGCAAAAATGTTTAGCCGAATCTAAACAAAACTTTAAAGGTAAACGTTAAGTTGTAAAACTGATCCCCTGCAAATTGGCATCCTAAAAGAAAGTTGGCTTCTTACAGGATTCTATAGGAAAACCAATTCCTAGAAAAATACAGCTACAGTCCAGTGTTCAAGGCAATTAATCCTGGTAAGTGACGGCAGATCAGAGCTAAAAGCCACTAGGCTGCAATGTCACACAGCTACAATCACAAAACTTACAACCCAGCCCATGATCATGACAGATGGGCTGGTACTCTCCCAACCAATGAACTCTTTGTACACCATAAGCATCTACAGACGCTAAATTCAAAATATCGCGGCATGTGGGAATGGTTTCCCTTTTGGGCGTGTGGCAGTTAACTTGAAAACTGAGAGGAATGAAAGGCTGAAGGCCAAGACTCTACCTTAATTATCCTGGGGAGAGCTAGAGCACCTCTCCTGGATTTTCCCATCGGCCTTGCTAGACCCTTGGGTGCCAGCCCTGAATGTAGGTGTTGTGAAAGTACATCCACCACCTCTCATGTCTCTGAGTTCCCCCTAAATGATGACATGTGAGCATCCTAGTCAGGAACTGTATTGGCTCAACAAGAACCAGCTTCAAACTTCCAGTCATTTCAGGTGTTAGAAAAACTAATTAAATGGCATTATGAAGAAAGAATAGAAATTTAGAATGTGAGATATTCTAGAAACAACTGACATGGACTCTTAAAAAAAGTTAATGTCATACAATAAGAAAAAAAGGTGTAAGGATTGTTATAGGCAAAAGGTGACTAAAAAATAATAATCAAATATAATTCACGAATTTTGCTTGATTATGGTTGGAACAAAGAAGCTATAAAAAAAATCTTGGTTAATTTCAACATGGCCCTGATCGGTTTGCTCAGTAGTTAGAGCATTGGCCCATGGACCAAAGGGTCATGGGTCCAATTCCCAGTCAAGGGCATCTACCTCAGTTACAGTTTCAATCCCCAGCCCCAGTCTGGTGAGTGCTGGAGGCAAACAATTGATGTGTCTCTTTCAAATCAATGTTTCTCTTTCTTTCTCTGACCCTCCATTCTTTCTTAAAAATAAAATCAATGGGAAAAAATATCCTTGGGAGAGGATAAAAAGAAAAATAACAATTTCAACACGAATTGAGTATCAGATCTTAGTAGGGGTTTATTAATTTTCTCATATGTGATAAAGGTATTGGGTTTTTATAAGAGAACTAGAGGCCCGTTGTATGAAGAGATTCGTGCAATAGGCCTTCCTTCCCTTGGCTTCCAGCACCAGTTTTCCTCCGGCACCTGGGACCCAGGCCTTCGCTCCGGCCAGAGTCTGCCATCTTTGTCTTCGCTGTAGACTCCGGAGTCTGCAGTCTTGTCTTCGCTGCGGCACACCGCACCTGTAGATCCCTTCGCCCCCTGCCCTCCCTCTCATAGCAGGTGTCCTGCCCCACCTGGCCACTCCGCGCCTGGAGCAGCTGGGCGGCCACCATCTTTGGCCTTCTAATTTGCATACTCACTCTGATTGGCTGTGGGCATAGCGGAGGTATGGTCAATTTACATGTTTGTCTATTATTAGGTAAGATGTCTCTTTTTTTTTTTGAAACCAAGAAATAATATTAATGTCCACTAACAGCAAAATCAGATAAACTATGATATATTCATATACTGTAACATTATTTATAAATCAATCAAAAACTATTTCAGCTACAGGCAAAGAACTTGGATAAATTTTATAATATTGACTGAAAGAGCAAGACACATAACATAGAATATAATTCTATTCATATAAAGTTCAAAATCAGGTGAAACTAAATTATGCTCTTTAAGAACACATACATGGGTGATAAAACTACAGAGACAAGGAAATGATTATCACAAAAGACAGAAAATTGATTACCGTTAAGTGAGTCGGGGAAGGGACAGAGTTGTGATTAGAATGTAGCCGAGGTAAAATTTGTATTGGCTGGCAATGTTCTATTTCTTGGCCCAGTTGTGAATAGATATGTGTATGTATTAAATATATTTGTAAAATGGAATATTTGCAGTATGCACTTTCCTGAAAGTATATTTTTACTTTACAATATGAAAGTTTAAAAGGATATTACAAACTTTATGCCAATAAATTTGACAGTGCATATGAAAAAATCCAATTTCTAGAAAAATTAAAATGGCCAAAATTACTTAGGAAGAGATAGACAATCTAAATCTTCTTAAATCTATTCTTAAAACTGAATTAAACCAGTAACACAAAAAATTCCCATACAGATAATTCTAGGTTCAGATGGCTTCATTGACAAATCTGACCACAGAGAAGAGAATGAGAAGAACAAACCCTTCCTCAACTTGTTTTATGAGGCAAGAGAGTTAAAAACCAGGAGAGTAAGAAAAATTATAGGCAAATGTACTCATGAACATAGATTTTAAAATTCTAAACAAAATATGACCAAATCAAATTTGTGAATATGAAAAAAATATGCTTTTTCTTCTTTCTTGTACTAAGTTTACTTTATATTTACCTCTTCAGTAAAAAGCAGAGGATGAAGATTCCTCACTTTACAAAGAGATTATTGAGAGTGTAATGAAGGTGGTGATGAATTATACATGTGAATTATTTATATTAAAAAGATATTTTGACACTTGTAGCTGGAGATTATACTAGCTGTATGTTCTACAGAAACACTAAGTCTCATTTTTAGGGCAAATGGAATTTTATATTTAAGAAAGTTTTAAAGACTAAAGAGCATTATACATACTGTAAGGCATTACTGTAAGTATCTGATACAGGGTAGGGCAAGTAGGTTGCCAGTTATTCATATGGAAAATAATAAATTAATAAAGAACAATACAAGAATAAACTGTGTTTTGTGTACTCATAACTGTAAACCTATTTCGCCCACAATGTATAATCTTTTTAATTGAGCTAAAATAGCCTGACAGTCAGATATCATTGCTGTTTTCTAATGTATCCCAAGTGCTAATAACTGTGCCTGGTACATGGCACACACACAGATTTGTACTATAAATGTATTCTATTTTACTTCTAAAACATGCATTATTTGAATTAAAACAAGAAACTGGTTTTATGTATGAGCTTTAAATTTGCTCCTTAACTAAGGCATATCCACTGATTCAAAGACAATGTCAACATTGATGTCTTAAAAAGAAAAGATTATATAAAAAAGAAAAAAAATATCTTCCTGATCCTGTTAAATAATAAAGTACCTAAATTTTAACTGATTAAATTTTTTCAAACTTGTAACTCAATTTCTTACCACTGAAGAAAAGCTCACTTTTACAAAGTAAGATAATCTCCAAAATCTGCCCTTTAGATTGGTTTGTTCCAACCTAAAATACTGTTAGATTTGCCCTAGCTGGTTTGGCTCAGTGGATAGAGCGTTGGCCTGCGGACTGAAGGGCCCCAGTTTGAATCCTGGTCAGGGCACATGCCCAGGTTGCGGGCTTGATCCCCAGTAGGGGGTGCACAGGAGGCAGCCGATCAATGATTCTCTCTTATCATTGGTGTTTCTGTCTCTCTGTCCCTCTCCCTTCCTCTCTGAAATCAATGAAAATATATTTAAAATAAAATAAAATACTGTTAGATTTTATATTAAGGCTGATTCATAAATTATAATGGGATGACAAACTTTACAAGTATATTAGGAACATCTGACGTTTTAAAAAACACTATTTTTTGCAATAACACTTAAAGTGCATAAGTCTATATCCATTACCTTGCACAACCAAATGCCATTAGTCGATACTTGTTATTTACTGCTACACAAGTTCCATCAACAACATCTTGTGGCCAAACTCCATGAAGCTGCTATAATAAAAGGAAAGCAGTTAAGGTTTAAAAAGTGTTCTCCAAAACACACTGTAACCACTATAATGCTCCTTCAATAAACATACAGTTTCATAAGGTTTTATCTTATTTGGTTTCAACTGGATAGAAAAATATTCCATCAGGACTACTATCTGAATTTTCTCCCTTAAAACATCAATTTCATTAATTATTTCAATAAATATTCCCCAAATGAGCTCAGTCCAGTGCTGATCTATTTACAGAACACTAAATAATGGGTATTTGATCTCTAAATTCAAATTAAATGATGATGACTTTCCTGTTAGGATATAAACTTCTTGACAGCACAAACTGCATCTAACTTGTTCACTATTATTATTCTTGTGGTCAACTAGCACATAGTTTTAAGTATACAGCATAATGTTTAGACAATCATACACTTCACAAAGTGTTCCTCCTGATATTTCCAGCACCCACCAGGCACCATACATAACTATTACAATATTATTGACTATATTTCCTATGCTATACTTTACATCCACATTATTTGGTATATTCTTATAAGCAATTCATAATTTGTCAATTGCTTACTATTCTCTATTATTCATTTGCTTTATGGAATAATGGTTAATAGCATGATATCCGGCAGCTTGTTATCTTAGGTCTACCTCTCATTTGCTGAAATGATTACTTCACCTTTCCAAGCTTTGGGGTTTTTTTTATCTGTAAATTCCTTACCTCTTAGAGTGTTTTGAAGATTAAATGTGAGTGTACATACATGTAAACCACTTAAAACAATGGCTAGCATTCATAGAATTAAGCATTCAATAAATGAATGTCATTATTATTAAATTTATATGCTACTTTATTCTGAATAAGAAGATAGAATAGGCTCAGCTCCATTGTGCTTGTCAAATCAAGGACATCTTAGATTATAAATTCTAAGGCAAAGCTCATCATGACAGTTTAGTAAGCACAAAAAATAGCACACTACAATATACACTTTACTTTTAGATGATCCCAATAGTAAACATTAGAAGACTCAATATAATTATGACATTTTTGAAAATATAATACTACACTTTATTTAATTACTAAATGAGCTTTATAACCTACTATCTAAACATGGAATATTTGCTTTTTTTGGTAGGAATTTAATTTTAATAATAAAACTGGCATTATTTTAAGTTACAAAAAATGGTAAAGATGGCATTGAGCATTATTTCTTTGGATGACTGCTTACTGAAATTCATACCTGCAACAAGTATTTTTCAGGTGCCCATTATTCACCAGGCACTGCTCTAGGTGCTGAGGAAAAGGCAGGTATTCAATCACACCCAAATCCCTACTTGTATCCTGCCTTACATTTGTTAAGAGGCTGACAAATTAAAACAATTATCCAATTTATTGGAAGTTGGCAAATGCTACAGAAATAACTAATAAAGCAATTATGGGGAAGGGGGAGTATGGAGGAAGGATGTAATATTAAATGGATTTGCCTGTGAACATGTGTTTTAAGGCAAGTACTGAAGGAGATATATCAAGTACAAAGGCCCTATCATAGATTGCATTTCTGGTGTGTTCAAAGAACATCAAAGAGGCCTGTGCAGAAGGGGTGGAGTGGAGGAAGAGGGAGTAGAAGATGAGGTAACAGCTTTTTCTCCAATTTATATATCGGGAATCATTGGAGTGCCTTTATTTTTTAACCTTTTCAATTATCCTATATAATAAAGAGGTAATATGCAAATTGACCATCATCCCTTGCACAAGATGGCCACCCCCATGTGGTCACAAGATGGCCAGCAGGGGAGGGCAGTTAGGGGTGACCAGGCCTGCAGGGGAGGGCAGTTGTGTGTGGGGGGGCCAGGCCTGCAGGGGAGAGCAGTTAGGGGCGACCAGGCTGGCAGGGGAGGGCAGTTAGGGGTGACTGGGCCGGCAGGGGAGGGCAGTTAGGGGAGACCAGGCCGGCAGGGGAGGGCAGTTGGGGGGACCAGGCCTGCAGGGGAGGGCAGTTGGGGGGGGACCAGGCCTGCAGGGGAGGGCAGTTGGAGGCAACCAGGTCAGCAGGGGAGGGCAGTAGGGGGCGACCAGGCCGGCAGGGGAGCAGTTTGGCGTCGATCAGGCTGGCAGGGGAGTCTTTAGGGGGTGATCAGGCTGGCAGGCAGAAGCGGTTAGGGGCAATCAGGCATACAGGCAGGTGAGTGGTTGGGAGCCAGCAGTCCCGGATTGTGAGAGGGATGTCCGACTGCCAGTTTCGGCCCAATCCCAAACCGTCAGTCAGATATCCCCCGAGGGGTCCCAGATTGAAGAGGGTGCAGGCTGGGCTGAGGGACACCCTCCCCGCCCACCCCCCCCCCCCAGTGCATCAGTTTTGTATACCGGGCCTCTAGTGAATTATAAATACATTAAAGAAAAATACACAAAACAAAAATGTACATCTCAATAACATCACCAAGTAAACACTTGTAGAATTACCACTCTACAAGTGGTAATTATGAGTACCCAAAGGTCCCCAACAGTGTCCCTTCTGATCAATATACCCTTGCCCCTATCACAAAAGTAACCAATATCCAGACTTACATGGGAATCACTTCCTTCTTTCCCTTTAAACCATTACCACTTAAACATGCATCCATACAAACTTTTTATTTTTCCTTTAAATTTACATACAACAGACTCATAGACTCAAAGGATACTCATAGTATCCTTTTGCGTCTAGCTGCTTTCACCCGACATGTTTGTGAGATCCATCCATGTTGTTGAACACAGTATCCTTTGTTCATCTCCACTGTTATCTCAAACACTGGGCTTAGTTCACTAGGCCTCTGGCCTCCTCCAGCCTGGTATTCTTTACTGTCTAATTAGCTCTCCAAAACATTTAAGCACATTTAAAAAATATTTTTTCTTCAGCTTTTCTAGTTGCCCTCAGCAGGTTTTGTCCTAATTATACAGTCCTACTGAAGGGGTTTTGAGCAGAGGCGTGGCATAATCTGACATATTTTAATTTGTTTGTTAAATATATTAAACAATGCTGAACAGAATTTTTATAAAGCATTTAAATAATGTCTAATATAGCCTGGTTGGTGTGGCTCGGTGTTTGGGCATCAACCTATGAACCAGGAGGTCATGGTCCAATTCCCATATGCCTGGGTTGCAGGCTCGATTCCCAGTAGGGGGTATGCAGGAGGCAGCTGATTAATAATTCTCTCTCATCATTGATGTTTCTATTTCTCTTTCCCTCTCCCTTCGTCTTTGAATAAAAATATATTTAAAAAATGGCAAATATAAAGATGCCACTGTGTTACCTAACTACTAGTAATACATATGTATTGTTTTCTTGTAATTTATATTTTCTATTTATAACATTTAATAATGCTCATCTATTTTCCATTATATTTTAAACCTTAATTGACTAGAAAAATTTCTTTAATCAAATACTAATAAAAATTGATACTCAGAAAAGTCACTTTTTCAGCTCTAATATTTTTGTTTTCAGTAAAAAACATTTAAATCCCAAACATAATTACAAATATATTTGTACCTTGTAAAAAAAAAAAGGTTCTTCAAAAGCTTATTTTTATTCTAATTTACATGCTGACATGTTATTACAAATGTATTATTTAGTACCTTACTACCTGAATAAAGTTGGTAATAGAAAATAGTTATTAGAAACCTTAAAGCTGATACCATGTAGAAAAAATATACCCTCAAAAACAAACAAAAACGCACCTTAAAATCCTTTCCAGTTAAAAAGAGCACATTGAACATTAATATTTATCTTCTCCAACTACTGTAACAAAAAAGATTTTTTCAAAAAGCATAAACCGCAAGAACAAAAAATGGGAGATGAGGTAGTATCAGAAAATCCTGGAAGCTGGAAAGTATAAGGGTAGAATCCTTAACTGGCAGTAAAGAATGTTGAGAAGCAGCTAAGTTTACATTATAGGGCACACAAAGGCTTGGAAAGTTAGATGTCTCTGAAAGGCTGGACTCAAAGCAGGACTGGTTTAAAGCCTGTGTAAGCAGCAGCTGGGTCTTCCAGGAGTACTTTCCCAATTTGAGCTGCTAAGAAACACCCCACCTCCACTCTAACAGAAAACTGGAGGTTTTTCTTCGGAGAAAAACAAATAAACAAACAAACAATCTCCAGTGATCTCTGGACCACAATGAAAACAGGGGTAAGTAAAAGTTTATATTCTGAATCTGGACCCTCTAGTCTAACTCTTCCACAACTCAATTCCTAGAATACTTGGTCAGCCAGGTATATACTTTCTGGAAAGGACTGCAGGACTCTCCTCAAATGCACTTTGGATACAGAGATGGGAGGAAAGGAAATAATCCAGTTAGCTCACCATACAGTAAAGATCATAGTCAACCAAACTCCACAGAGCTTATCAACGAACCCAACATTTTATTTTGGGGCTCTATAGAGCAACCAAATTCATAAATTATCTAATCATATATGAATTAACCATTCATTGTGAAATAATCACATACAAATAAAGGAGTAAAGGATCCTCTGGATGATGATGGAGAGCCCCAATACACCTGTGTTAAGGCGTGTATAGTGAGCAACACTCCAGACTAGAGCAGGTCAGAGGCTCCAAGAGAAATTTCTTCAAGAATATGAAATGGTAGAACACCTATGTGTTTGAAAAAAACTGAGAGGATATTTACACAACCAGCAGACAGTTTGGGGTTGAGTTACTGGTAAATACATAGAAACTAAGCAAATATAAAGAACTTAACAATTATTAATTCCAAGTAGGAGAAAAAATCTATAGGAAAAGAAAAATATAACATCTCACATGGGGCAGGTACTAATATAAGTGTACAAAGCAATATCAATGTAAACAATGAATAGTAACCTAATCAAAACCACAACAGCTATGCTGGAAAGTATGTGGTAGAAGCTGGGAAGAGGGAAGTACGTGGTCATTTTCCACAGTTGGAGGTATATAAACACAGCCTAAAAACTAAAAATTAAAGGAAATACAGAGTAGTGAAGATGAACAGCAAAATAAACAGCAAAGGAACAAAAAGTAGCTGCCTACAAGAATGAAAATTGGGTGTGAAGAGAGCAGGGAGGGCAGGAAATCTCATTTTTCTTTAGCATGTCTAATAGATAATTATTGGTCTACTTATACTATATATATGTGTGTATATATACAGTTTTTATTTTAAAAATTCACAGGTGAATGGGGTGGAGGGGGTTAGGGGGAAGGGGACCTCTGTAATACTTTCAACAATAAAGATACTAAATAAATAAATAAAATTATTTAACAACAACCCATAAAATCATAAATTAAAAAATGGGGGAGGATTTTAGTAACAGACTAAAATTATTCAATGCACAATAAATAAAACAAACATGCAAAGTAAGCCAGTCATACCTCTGCAGTAAATCTACTGGACACTGGTGTAATAAATCCCACTTTACCATCATTAAACACCACAGCAAACCCATCAAGTGTGGCACAGTATTCCATGTCTCTGATGTGCACATCTGCAAAGCCCAGGAATGAACCTGCTGATAAAAAAAAAATAAGTACATGAAATAAAATAAATAATTCCCTCACATTCTTGCTTAAAAACCCTGTAAGGATAGTTAAAAAGGCAACAATAATGACCTAAAAACACTAAACAATGCAACTACTTCTTCCTACTGAGACATACACAAACAACTCCCTTGCATAATTAATTCCAAAGTAGAAAAATCAATGTTCATCCATTGCAATACCTAACTAGGTTATGTAAAATATTAATCATCTGGTTCTACCCCATGCAGAAAGTATAACTACCTCTAGATGATTGTAGATCTAGTGAAAAGGGTACTGTGGAAAGATTAATAGCTTTCTTTCCATTTGTCATTCCTTCCCAGTGAATAAGATGAAGCTGTCCATCAGAAGTAGCAACCAGGAGATCTTCCAGCACAGACTGCAAACTGTAGGGAAGTAAGCAATTTATCATCAGTTACCTTTAAGAGAGCATACCGGGAAATCAATGAGTATTAATATAACTGCCCTAGAGAATATTCATTCAGAGAAGATAATGAAACCACTTACAAAACTGTCACTTATTTACAATTTAGTTATATAGTAACTTTATGTGTAATTCAATATAGAATCAGAAATTCTGGAAGAAATGGAAGACTATGGGCAGCCACAGTCACAAATTTGATGAACTGAGTTAAAAACTAGAAATACTGGAACAACAAATTAGAAGATGGAAGGATAAGTGGTAGCTAACATGTAAAGAGGTAGAGAAAATATAAAAAGAACTATGAAAGGAGGATGATCTGGAGCCATTGAGCACAGAGTAACAATCCGCTCACCTGTCCAACGGAACTTTCACCAGTGATAAAGTGTTCTGTATCTGCACTGTCAAGCACAGTAGCCACTAGACACACATGATAACTGCACTCTTGAAATATGGCTAGTGTGACAGAACCGAATTTTAAATTTTGCTTACTTTTAACTAAATGGAAATGAATTCATTTGATTAGTGGCTACTGTACTGGAGAGTACCGTTTTAAACCACTGTGCTTCCAAGGTTATCATGAGTCTCAATTTGTTCATTTACTGAACAAATATTTATTAAGCCTATGCTCTGTAGCAGGTGCTATGCTCTCTGTTGGAGATTCCAATGTCAATAAAATAAGTTTCTCCCTTCAGAAGAACTCCCAGTTTATTAAGTATTAAAAAAGTAATTATATAGTATGCTCTCAGCACTTACTGATATTTGCAAAGAGATTTTTTTATTTTTATTTTTTCTAAAATATATTTTTATTGATTTCACAGAGAGAGGACTGAGGAGAGAGAAAGAGAAACATCAATGATGAGAGAGAATCATTGATTGGCTGCCTCCTGCACGCCCCACACTTGGGATCTAGCAGGCATATGACCTGACCAGGGATCGAACCATGACTTACTGGTTCATAAGTTGATGCTCAACCACTGAGTCACACTGCAATGTGATTTAACATTTACTTACCAGTGGCAAATAAATGCCTACTTGGTTTACTCTTACATGCCCAGTCCCTAGTGCAGTGCTAGTTATATTTGGCAGTAACTGTTTGTGGAAGGAAGAAAAAAAGGGGAATCCATAAATGAAACTGCAAAAGTACTGGCAGGAAGAAAGAAAAAGAGAACAGGGAAGAAACAGCAGAAATCAGTACCAAGAAAGCCTAGGAAATAGATGAATTTAAAAAAGAGAACGCGAGAGTATCAAAGTAGAAAAAAATGATAAAATGTTGTGTGTTTATAATATATACTGTAATATACACTATTAAAAAGAGTATAGTTTGAGAGGAGATCCAAGATGGCGGCGTAGATAAACATCTCGGCTGCTGCCGTCCACAACAATTTCCAAAACTACAACTAAAAGACAGAACGTCTATCACCCAGAACCATGGGAAAGCTGACTGAGCGGAACCTCTACAACTAGACCGAAAGAGACGGGTGCAATCAGGGCACAAACGCTGAAAAACTGAGGTACAGGGGAGCGCACGGGTGATACGAGCTGGCGGCGGAGCCCAGCTGGAGGCGGGCATTGCTTTCTTCAATCCGAAGAGAGACAAGCCCCCAATCTCTCTGAAATCCAGTTTCCGGGGAGACTGGGCTGTCTGCCTTTGGATCGGAGTAAGGGTGGCTTACTAGCAGAGCTGCTTGGAGGTAGAATTGTTGGCTGCGCCAGGGCGCGAGACAACGGGGACGCAGTCGGAGGCGGCTCATTGCCAGTCATTGCTGTTTGCCACGCCCTAGCCTAGTGACGCCCTGAGACTCCGCCCCGCACAATCTACAAACACACCCAAGCTCCTAGCAGCGGCTTTTGCATGTGAATGGCCTTCTCTATTGCAGTTTAAACTAGTAAACTTGCAACCAGGTACAGACAGCTCTAAAGCCTCCAAGCTCCAAGCAGGGAGGTGAGGACGGCAGTTCTCGCTGTAGCTCCTGCAGGGTAGCCTCAGACAGCAGCTGAACTGCACCCCATTGGAGATTCAGAAGCCAATGCACCTAGTGGCCAGTGTGAGGCACCAGATTTCAACTCCTCACATCCATAAGTGACATATTCGGGAGGCAGACTCAGTGAGCACCAAAGCCCCACTCAAACAAGCCCTGTACCACAAGCCTGTCTCAAGCGCAGCAGTGCTTCCATTATAGACACAGCAGGTCCTCACAGCCAATTGGCCTGGAGGTCAATTCCTCCCAGTATACCAACAGCAATCAAGGCTTAACTACACCAAGACTTTCCACTCAGCCCACAAAGGGGTGTACCAACAGCGACCACCTAGGGTGATTGGGGAAGCTGAGCTACCAGCCCCTATAGGTCACTGACCACACGAAGCCACTCCATCAACACAGGGAGGCAGGCAAAATGCGGAGACACCGAAGTATGTCACGAATAGAAGAGATGGAGGAAAGTAAACTAATGGACGACACAGTGTTCAGAACTACATTTATAAGGTTACTCAAGAATCTTCTAAAAACCGCTGAAAAACTTGAAGAGACCTTCAAAGACCTTAATGAGAATACAAAAAAAAAAAAAAAAAAAGGAAAAGGACAAGTCAGAAATTATGCATACACTGTCTGAAATAAAGAATATACAGAAACTCAACTGTAGATCGCCATACCCTAAGAGTCAAACCAAAGATCTGGAATATGAGGAAGCAAAAAACACCCAACCAGAGAGGTGGAAAGAAAGAAGAATCTAAAAGTGTGAGGATAGCATAAGGAGCCTCTGGGACGGCTTTAAGCGTACCAACATCCGAATTTTTGGGGTGCCAGAAGAAGAGAGAGAGCAAGATACTGAAAACATATTTGAAGAAATAATGACAGAAAACTTCCCCCACCTGGTGAAAGAAATAGACTTACAAGTCCAGGAAGCACACAGAACCCCAAACAAAAGGAATCCAAAGAGGACCACACCAAGACACATCATAATTAAAATGCCAAGGGCAAAAGACAAAGAGAGAATCTTGAAAGCAGCAAGAGAAAAACAGTTAGTTACCTACAAGGGAGTACCCATACGACTGTCAGCTGATTTCTCAACAGAAACTATGCAGGCCAGACGGGAGTGGCAAGAAATATTCAAAGTGATGAACAGCAAGAACCTACAACCAAGATTACTCTACCCAGCAAAGCTATCATTCAGAATTGAAGGTCAGACGAAGAGCTTCACAGACAAGAAAAAGCTAAAGGAGTTCATCACCACCAAACCAGGATTACATGAAATGCTGAAGGGTGTTCTTTAAGAAGAGGAAGAAGAAAAAAAAGGTAAAGGTAAAAATTATGAACAACAAAAAGACATCAAATACATACCTACCAACAAGTGAATCTAAAAATCAAGTGAATAAAAAATCTGAAGAACAGAATGGACTGGTGAATATAATAGAATCAGGGACATAGAAAGGAAGGGGACGGACAATTATCAGGGGGAAGGGAACCTGAGGGGTGCAGGAAGAGATTGGACAAAAATCTTACACCTATGGATGAAGACAGTGGCAGGGGGTAAGGGCATGGGGTGGGGTGGGGAATCAGATGGAGGGGAGCTATGGGGTGGGGGGAGAGGAACACCTGTAATAATCTGAACAATAAAGATTTATTTAAAAAAAAAAGAGTATAGTTTATAAACATTTAAATCCATAATGGTAAAAATGTTTTAATTCTTAAATTAAACCTTCAATTTTTTGGAAAGTTGAGTTCAATGACTCATTCCCCAAGGATTTGAGACAATACTGAAACAGAGTAGAACATGTCCCCTCAAACCAGATCCATCTCTTGAACACCAGAGCATTTGTAATCAAGTAAAATTCCCAGTTTTAATGTTCACCTTGTAAAGTATTATACGTGTTCTTTCATTTCAAATTTATATTTTTTTTGATTAAGTTTATATGTAGCATGTGTTGAGAATACAAAAACTTACGTTTTAGATCTGCTACTACATGTCAAAAGAGGCGAGTGAGCAGAACAGTCATTGTTTTACCAGTGATTTTCATTCAGCAGGACTCAGCCTAGGTTTTTTTCAAACTATATTTTCTCCCTCTCCCCTGCTCCTATCTTCCTAGAATTACTGCATATGACCAGGTTATCCTGCAGCATTTTAACTGCCTGCTAGGCAAAACCCTTCTGACAAAGTTAACGGAATTAAGAATCTCTACATCATCACCCACAATGCTGTGACAAAATATGACCACACATGTGAGTAAACAGGAAAATGTGACCAAGAGTCAAGAGGAAAAAAAATCAATCAACATAAATAGATACATACAAAATCCTGATGTTGGATATAAAGGTAACGACTTTAAAATAATTGTGATAATAATTTTTTAAATCTATAGGAAAAGACATATAGCCTCATTTTATTAGAACTAAACAAACTCATTAAACAAAGGCTGATGTCAGTTGTTAAAGTACTGAATAGTTCCAAAGAAGTTAAACAGGCCTTGTTCCAAGCCACTCAAGTGCCTGTCCATCACTGATTGCCTCACTCGCAAAGATCTAACTACTAAAGGATTAATGCTTGGCATCACGGGATATCAGGACCCTGTACCAGTAACCAATATTCAATGTCTTTACATTTATACTGTTTTTTTTTAATATTTTGAAACCACATAAATATATTCTATATCCTCAGTGAGCCTCTCTAATTACTAACTTCATCATGGGCTTTATAACAGCTACCTGATATTCCAGAGGTGTTTTTAAAAAAATATAATTCATAATTATCAATTGTCAAAATGAAAATATATTTAATACCTAACTAATATTAAATACTATATACTACATACAGCTTTCCTAAGTGCCAAGGATGGAACAAGATAAGGAATAAACTATGGTATTTATTATCATTTATTGTGTGGTAATGGTTAGTACTTTTTACCTTTCTATCCTCAATAACAAAGTTTGGATGCTTAACATTAATCCTACACGTTTTTTTCAACAAAAAAATTAAAAGATGGCAGTAATGTTTGGGGAAAACAAATTTAAAAACACTCAGATAATAAAAAATAAATTAATTTTAAAAAGATGGCAGTACTTTTGCCAGTTATGCCTAAAAGCAACAGTGTAACCATTACCCATAACTGTATATGACATATTTTTGGTAGTGGGAGGGATAAGTTGTACAAGATGGCAGGACTTATTTGTTTAAAGGCTCTTTTTCTATGCCATTTCCATGAACCACACAATTGTTACCACCAGGTGGAGATAGGACACCATGCTGTACAGTTCCACCCCGTTTGGTACTTACATTCAAAATCTCTTTTCAAGAAATTACATTCTTGAAAAGAAATCTATACGCTGAAATAAAATCTGAAGTAAAGAGCAACTTTTTGACCAAGGTGATGAATAATGTGTATTCAATCTTTTATAACCCTGATCACATTTAAGCAAACAAAAACCGAAAGCATTTTTTTCTATAAGGAGAGTATATAAAAAGGTAGATTAAACAAGGCAAGACAATTGCCAGCCACCTATATACAATTTCACTTAATATGAACCAGTATCTGTACTATATGCTAATAAAATAGTGAAAGAAGCTGTTCATTAGAACTGTGAATCAGAAGAATTTTTTAAAAAATAGGTATTACATTTTTATAGTTCAATATATTTACATATTACACCCATATAGTTCAGTATTTAGTAAGAGTACATAGTAAAAAGTCTTTTTCCCAAAACTGTCCTCCGGCCACTCAGTTCTCATGCCTAGTCTCATCTATTCTTCCAGAACAATACAAAGTCTAACACCACCAGCTCCTTTGAAAAAATGAATAATAGCATTCTTGTATACAGCATACCTTGCTTTTCACCAAAAAAAAACATATTTGGGAAGTTTTCTTCAGTAAAGAATACCCTCACTGGTTTTACAGATGCATCTTATTCCCACTGTACAGATGTAAGAAAATGTATTTAAACAGATCCCTACTGATAAGATATTTAGGTAGTTTTCAACCTTTCACTACTGTTAACAATCCTATATAATAAAAGGCTAATATGCAAATTGACTGAACGGCAGAACGACTGGTCGCTATGATGTGCACTGACCACCAGGGGCAGACGCTCAATGCAGGAGCTGCCCCCTGGTGGTCAGTGCGCTCCCACAGGGGGAGCGCCACTTAGCCAGGAGCTGGGCAGTGGCAGTGGCAGGAGCCTCTCCCGCCTCCGTGGCAGTGCTAAGGATCCCCCAAGGGGTCCTGGACTGTGAGAGGGTGCAGGCCGGGCTGAGGACCTCCCCTCCCGCCCCCCCGCCCAGTGCACGATGTCATGCACCGGGCCTCTAGTGTACAATAAAAAAACTTGTAAGTATGTCATTCCCAATACGTATTATTATATTTGCAAGATTAATTCTTACAAGTAGAAATGCAAGGCAAAGGCCATGAACATTTCTAACTTTGACAGATATTGCTTAATCAACTTCCATAGAAATAAAATGTCAAATATAAAGCAAATAAGGAAATAAAGGTACAGTCATTTGTTTTTCTACCAATGAATGTAAAATAATTTTTGCTATTTTGGTACTCTGATCTTCTTATTACAAAACCCTTACTGACACCTGGATCAGAAAGCTCAACCTTCTCCCAAGTACAGACATAATTCTCCAAAAGTTGTAAAGGCTATAAAAACAAAGGCACTTTCTCTTTTTCTCAACCTTTTCTCATCAGTATCTTTTAAGTAATATGGACTATGACATATCGTTCAAACAACTTATAGATCTTACCATAAATACAAATTTCTAAAATAACATTATAGTTAGTATACCCAATTTATGGGCTTTATTATAATGATTTAAGTATAATAATGTACCATCTATAAATTTTCACATTTTTATAAGGTTAATCAAGAATTTCTAGGGTTAAAAAAGTTATCCTCAATGAAAAGACATGAAATCAACTTTCTTATTGATCAGATGATTAACCAACTACATTGCCTATTATCACAAAATGCTATATTTAACCAAAGTACTGTACCTTGTAATGGGTGCTTGCAAATCCAATACTTTCCTCATCTCTAAAGTTAATGCGGGAGCACACTGTTCTTCCTTAAAATGGGGTGTCCCCTTCATTTGTGGGCTTCCTCTAAAACATAGCAAAGATAAAGGATTAAAGAGAAAGAAACTGTGTTCATTCTTTAGGTTCTAAGTTGAAAAGCAGACCTAAATTCTACTATAGCAGGCATATCCGTTTATCAATTAGAAATTAATGCGTTTGGCCAATGTAACTTGTGTTGGAGAGGTGGGAGTGAAGGAAGAACAAAGAAACTTAAGAAAAAAACACAAGATAAAAGTGAACTTGCAAGAAAACCAACAGAGATTTTGTTTTAATTATCTGACAGCCTTTACTGAGATGAGCAACTATGGGAAGATATACACCATTCTATATAGTGCATGTCCAAAGTGATCCAAATCATTGCCTCATCTTACCTTACTCCATACCTCATCCTTCATTTCTATCCTTTGGGTATGTATTAGAATTAGGTCTGATTCAGGGACGCAAATAGATGTTTCACAAAATACTTGGTAATAAGTAGAAAAATGGCTAAATTTGAAAATTTTGTAGCATTAAATGGCTGCAACTAGAGTGGCTGGAACAATGTCAACATAACCAAGCTGTACCATGCAGCCACTTAAAAGGATTATAAAGCTGCCTTGGAATCCTTATCTCCACATGGCATAGAGGACCATCTTTCTCAATGCCTGTGCTGGAATTTAATACCTGTCTCTTTTCTTACTATCAGCTATCACGTACTCTTGGCAACAATTAGCCTGCCTAAGTCATCTCTCTTTCTCTAGTCATCTATAACCCTGGAAACCAATTTGTTAATACTATTAAAACTATGTGCAAGGAAACTAACAAGAGCAATAGCTTTCAAGGTACTTCACTTTGTGAAAATTACTTTGATGCTAAGCTTTTTGCTTACTTTTTAGACTCAGATTATTTTCCATATAGAAGCTTGGTGACAATCTAGTGACTGATATGCTTAGTTTAGGTGTAGAAAATTTATGTTTTATTTCCTTAATGTACTAATGAGGTTCTCCAATTCTGTTCTCTTTTTCCGGAACTCCTATTAGGTTAGATATTGAAGCTTAAATTAACTTCTAATTTTCCCTTTACTTTGTCTTTTGTTCTATATCCTGGGAGAGTTCCTGAACTATTTTTTCCAATTCTTTTATATTAGCTTATTGTACTTTTTATTCCAGGAACTTTCTCACCCACCTCCCCTTTTTTCTTATAGCACCCATGGTTTTTTGTTGTTGTTTTAATTAGTATCTGAGGTTGTTTATCATTTCCTCAAAGTGTTTTTGTTTCATGCATTGCCTATTTCCTTTGAATTTCCCTTTTTTTCTGTAATGCCTCTTTTTTAAATTGGACACTTTCCTGAAATGGCTAACAATTTTTGGCTGTTAGTTAACAAGAACAAGTTAACAAGAACAAGCTAATTATAAGCTCTGTGTGTTCAAGTTGGGTTTGAATTTTAAAGCAAATTTAGGTAAACCCTGGCTTTTCAATTTTAGAAAAGCAACAGCATGTTTGGGTTGGTAGAGAGGAAATGAGTTAGGTTTAAACATGATGAACTTGACATTGCCTACAGGGACATCTAAATGGATATATCCTGCAAGGTGGGCCTGGAGCTCAAGAAAGTGGTACTACATTAAGGAATAATTAAAATGTAGAACAGAAGAGAACACAGAACAAAACCTTGGGAATAAAGCATAATTTAGGTACTATATAATAATCTAAGGTTTTGATTTAAACATCTTTATGAAGTAGATGGCATTACCTTCATTTTTCAGATGAGTAAAATAAAACTCAGATTTATTTCCTGAAAGCTAAGGAAAGCCACTGAAACATTTTATGTAGGGAAATAGCATGTAAATTTTATGTCAGCAAATTCATTTAGGGGAAAACTATAAAGATGGTTTAAGAAGATATTACAGCCGAAACCGGTTTGGCTCAGTGGATAGAGCGTCGGCCTGCGGACTCAAGGGTCCCAGGTTCGATTCCGGTCAAGGGCATGTACCTTGGTTGCGGGCACATCCCCAGTAGGGGGTGTGCAAGAGGCAGCTGATCGATGTTTCTCTCTCATCGATGTTTCTAACTTTCTATCCCTCTCTCTTCCTCTCTGTAAAAAATCAATAAAATATATTAAAAAAAAAAAAAGAAGATATTACAACAATCCAGGAGAAAACTAAAACTAAAGTAGTGTTGCTAGGAGAAGGAAACATCACATGGATTAAATCCAAGGTAGAACACACAGAATGCACAGAAGGTGGAATAGAGAGGACTTGCTACAGACTGGCTAGTAGAGCCATGAGGCAGATAGGGCAAATAAAATCAAGCAAATGGTGGTGTCATTTACAGAAAAAGGAAACTGGCCATAGGCTTTCCCGAGATTAAGTTACTTAAAAATAAGAATCTATTTCTTTCTTTACACTTAAAAAATTTCTCCCTTCTGATTTTCAACTATAAGTTATTAGACAGAACCTAAAACTTATTTCAATAATATATTCCAGAATACTCTTCCCCCAGGTGTATGTTTTATTTCCTCACCTCTGAGATCTTTTTAAATGTCATGTTCTCAGTGCAGATTCTGACCACTCTATTTCAAGTTGTGTCCCCACTCACTATCCCACTCTATTTCGAGTTGTGTCCCCACTCAATATCCCTTGCCCCGCTTTATTTTTCTTCATAGAATGTATCTCATTTGCAATGTATTTTACTTATTTGTCACTGTCTACTAGAACACAGCTCTCTGCATAGTTTTTGCCACCCCCCAGCCCCTTTGTTTCACTGCTGCATCCCCTAGTACCTCTAATAGTCATGGAGCTTGGAAAAATTCCATACTTAAACAGAGAGATGGATGCATGAAAATAAGTTTTCAGAAAGAGGTAGGTACCCTTATCATCAGGCCTTTATATATTATGTGTGTGTGTTTTTTAAAAGCTTTTTGTTTATATTATCACACATCCAGACAGCCTTCAATCTGGTAAGAACCATGTGCAGGGCTCTCTGAATTGGGCAGATCTTTGAACACTTCTATCATTCTTTGGGTTTAGGTGCCAGTCTCTTATCTGTGGTCAACAGGGTATTTATACAATACCATCCCTAACATTCTTATTAGTAAGTGGCCATGCAATTATGATGTAAGCTAATGGATACATAAAATATACAAAGTTCAATAGCTAAAGGTTACACATGTACATTTACAGATATATACATATTGAAATCAAAGTACATATGTGATGTTTTGAGAAGATCAAGGAAATAAAGAAGTTAGTTTATTCTCCAGAAAATTAACACTAAAAAAAAATGTTGAGGGAAACTTTCACATTTATAACTAATTCATACCTCCTTTTCCCTCTAAACTTGATGTAATTTAGTACGTTTCTGGATTTTTAAAAAAAATATATTTGATTGATTTTTTACAGAGAGGAAGGGAGAGGGATAGAGAGTTAGAAACATCGATGAGAGAAAAACATCGATCAGCTGCCTCCTACACACCTCTTACTGGGGATGTGCCCACAACAATGGTACATGCCCTTGACCGGAATCAAACCTGGGACCCTTTAGTCTGCAAGCCGACGCTCTATCCACTGAGCCAAACTAGTCAGGGCTTTTCTGGGTTTTTGAAAGAGTAGCTGTGTTAAGGTTAGAAACCTCAAGCCTTGATTAGTTATCCTTTTCCTGCTTTCCACCGAGCACTAATTCATTAACAGTCTGCTAAATTCTCAAAATCTAATGAAATATACTGGAGTGGGGACAGGAAGTTTTGATAGTTGTTTTAGAGATAATACCTACATTTTAAATATTTGATAATTAAATGTACTGGATTTTAGAATGTACAAATTTTTTTTTAAAAGAACTTTGGCATCAATAGGCTAGTCTTTAAAAAATACGAGTTTAACAGAAGTGGAAAGATGAATGGGGGGCGGGCGGAATCTCTGCATTCAACAAAGCATACTATAACATATTTGTTGAAATTATTTTCATTATAATGAAATAAATTTGATTTGCAGTTTCAAGATCTACTAAACTCATATTTAAAGATAAATATATGAATACGTTCTAAAGCTAAACACACATTTATTTTCTGCTTTATCCCTGATTTGTCTTTCATTAATTTCACTGCAAGTTCCAAGACACAAAAGAAAAGCCAGACGACCTTCAGTAGGTAAGTCTATCCATGGTCTGAAGGGATAGTTTAATATACAGCAGAATTTATAAAGACACAAAAGATAAAAGCAAAACATGCATTAATCAAAGAATAAATGACCTTTAAGGCATAAAAAGTCATTTAATAAGACTGCCATCATTGTTGAAGGCTGACTCCCAACATCAACAGGAAGAATGCTGGAAACAGCACTCTGGAAACTACGAAAAGATCACGGAGGCATCTGACCTGTCTCAGGTGGAGCACACTGGAAAATGACATGCGGTCTGAGTTAAGATGCTGTCACATAATACAGGGAAGCGGAGGTACTCTAGAAAAACTCAAGTGATGGACTCATAAGATTTAGAGCACAGAAACAAGAGACAATAGTTTGCATAACTGAGAAGACAACTACTAACTATTGGCCTCGATTTTGATGCTTCTATTCTTCAGAACTATAATAAACCACTCCAGATCATTTCTCCTCTTTTTTTATTCCCTAATTTCCAAATAAATCCCAAAGTAGACAGCTAGATAGGCATAAATATAGTTGAGGCAATGTAGTATTAGTGATAAAGAGCACAGACTTTGAAGATACAACAATTATGTCTGAGTCCTGTGCCACTTAGTAGTGTGACTATGAATGAGTTACTTGGCCTCTCTCTCCATCTCTGGTGTGATTTGCAGAGTAATTGTACCTAACTACCTTACAGGGTTGTTACAGGGATTAAATGAACTTGAAAAAGTGCTTAGAATAGCATCTTGAACTGCATAAATATTTACAACTAGAGGCCCGGTGCACGAAATTCGTGCACGGAGGGGGGTTGTCCCTCAGCCCAGCCTGTACCGTCTCCAATCTGGGACCCCTCCAGGAATCCCTCTCACAATCCAGGACTGCTGGCTCCCAACTGCTTGCCTGCCTGCCTTCCTGATTGCCCCTAACCGCTTCTGCCTGCCAACCTGATCACCCCGTAACCACTCCGCTGCCAGCCTGTTTGCTCCAACTTCCCTCCTCTGCCGGCCTGGTCACTCCTAACTGCCCTCTCCTTCAGGGTTGATCACCTCCAACTGCCCTCCCTTGCAGGCCTGGTCCCTCTCAACTGCCCTCCCTTGCAGGCCTGGTCCTTCTCAACTGCCCTCCCTTGCAGGCCGGGTGCCTCCCAACTGCCCTCTCCTGCTGGCCATCTTGTGGTGGCCATCTTGTGTCCACATGGGGGCAGGATCTTTGACCACATGGGGGCAGCTATATTGTGTGTTGCAGTGATGATCAATCTGCATATTACTCTTTTATTAGATAGGATAGAGGCCTGGTACAGGGGTGGGGGCCAGCTGGTTTGTCCTGAAGGGTGTCCCAGATCAGGTGGGGGTTCCCTTGGGGTGTGGGGCAGCCTGAGCGAGGGGCCTGTGGTGGTTTGCAGGCCGGCCACCCCCCCGGCAACCCAAGCAGAGGCCCTGGTATCTGGAATTTATTTTCCTTCTACAATTGAAACTTTGTAGCCTGGAGCAGAGCCAAGCCTGGGGCTCCCTCCGAGGCCGGCAGCCATTTGTGTTGGGGTTATAATTGAAACTTTGCTGCCTTAAGCGGGTGGGCCCGGCCAGCGTGTGCAGAAAGCTTTGCTTCCCCTGTTGCCGGCGGCAACCCTGGCCTGCTCTCTCAAGCTCCATTCTGCCGCCATTTGTTTGAATTTGTTTACCTTCTATAATTGAAACTTCGTAGCTTGAGTGGAGGCTTAGGCCTGGCAAGGGCAGGCAGAAAGCTTGGCTTCCTCTGTTACCTAGGAAACCTTGCTCTCTGTGGCTGTAGCCATCTTGGTTTGGGTTAATTTGCATACTCGCTCTGATTGGATGGTGGGCTGGCTTGTGGGTGTGTCGGAGGTATGGTCAATTTGCATATTTGTCTATTATTAGATAGGATGACACAAATGATGACAATGATACACTGTCAAAAGTAAAACATCTCTGCCTGGCTTGAATGGCTCAGTGGTTGTGCATCAACCTATGAACCAGGAGGTCCCAGTTTGATTCCCAGTCAGGACATATGCCCAGGTTGCAGGCTCCATCCCCAGTAGGGGGTGTGCAGGAGGCAGCCATTCAATGATTCTCTCGCATCACTGATGTTTCTAACTCTCTCCCCGTCTCTCTTCCTCTCTTAAGTCAATAAAAATATTTTTTTTTAAAAAAGTAAAACATTTCTAAAACCCTCCTTAAACCAATATATGAACCACCATTTTCCAGGTTTTAAAAACCTGAACTTATATAATCCTCCAAACAATTGAAGAAGGAAATATTTTTATTTCAATTTTACAAATTGGTTCTACAGAAAAACTACCAACTCGGACTAAGTAACTCAACTAAAAAGTAGTTTAGCACACAAATACACAACAGGCTGACTCTAAATCCTCGCATTCACTCTGCTCTGAAAAACTGTTTCCCTGGAAGAGATTTTTAATAAAGTTTATGCAGCAGTTACTAAGAATAAAACTCTGGGGGAAAATACCTTATTATCCAGTCAAACATAAAAAAAATAATTACTTAATACGTAATATATATTATTTATATAGTATAAAAATCATTTAAAATATTAGCAATGAAGTAAGAATTTGGTGAAGGAAAAAATACATTAGTGATAACAGCAGCTATCCTTTATTGATTTTCCCATGAGCAGGGCACTTATCTGAACATTTAATATGCATGATCTCACTTAATCCTTGGAAATAATTACTACTGTGATCTCATTCTATGGATGAGGAAACAGGTTTTGGAGGTATTAAATAACCAAATAGAAGTCATACAGCTGAACAGAAACAGAGCTGACATTCAATTCCAGGTCTATCTGATGCGAAAGCCTGCTCTTTTTACCACTAGTGATTCATGCTGCTCTAAGGTTATACACATTTTATTGAGCTCACGTACTCAAACTGAAAATCCCAATATGATATGTAGAAGAACACTCAAATAAAAAATAAAAACAATGCTCTTTATTAGTTCTCTAGCCTAACATACACAGTCAAATACAGCCAAGTTCAAGCACTGTCAGGACTACTAGTTAGTTAAGTGGTCTCCCCCCAAGTCTTAGAAACAGAAGGCAAGAAACTCTAAAACTTTTCTGGAACACAAAAGTGATTCTTAAAATACTATTCCAAAACACTGTAGCCTATACAATAAAATGCTAATATGCAAATCGTCGTCACGCCCTCACACCCTAACGGCTCAGACACTCAACACTGGGGAGAGAGGAATGGAAACCAGCCAGGCACAAATGAGCTCGCGAGAGAGGAATGGGGACCAGCCAGACTGCAGCCCGGGAGAGGGACAAGCCACCTGCCCCATGGTCCCGGGCACCAGTGGCTGTGACTGTGGCCCAGGAGAGGGACAAGCCGCCTGCCCTGCGGTCCCGGGCGCCAGCGGCTGGGGCTGTGGCCCAAGCGAGGGACAACCCGCACGCCCCACAGTCCCCATGGTCCGGGGCGCCAACGGCTGGGGCTGTGGCCCAGGAGAGGGACAAGCCACCCGCCCCACGGTCCCAGGAGCCAACGGCTGCGCCTGCACCTGTGACCCAGGAGAGGGACAAGCCACCCACCCCATGGTCCCAGTCCCCTGCAGCTGTGCTAGCCCGGACGAAGCCAGCCTGGGTCCTGGGTGCCTGTGGCCAGCCAGAGGGAGGAAAGCCCAAGTCCCGGGTGCCTGCAACCGGCCGGAGAAGGGAATCCTGGGTCTCGGGTGTGGGGCGACGCAGAGGTGGTTAGGGGCAATCAGGCCAGCAGGAGAGCAGATAGGGGCAATCAGGCAGGCAGGAAGGCAAGCAGTTAGGAGCCAGTGGTCCCGGATTGCGAGAGGTAGTTGGACATCCCCCGAGGGGTCCCAGATTGGAGAGGGTGCAGGCCAGGCTGAGGGACCCTGCTCTCCCGCCCCATACATGAATTTTGTGCACCGGGCCTCTAGTAAGTATATATGTAAGTCATGTTAGTGAGCTGGAATAAAGAAAACAGTATTTTCACTGTTTCAAGACCCAGCCCATCTATTATAGTATAAATTATTCCAGTTAAGTTCAGATTATCCTGATTATTGTTTTTATTGACAAGAGCATGTCTAAAATTGACTTAGATGCAGTAGCTCAAAATGCACAAATGACATTTTAGACAATGATTACAAATTCTTAATAAGATTCACAAAATTACTACTTAGAATGAAAAAATAAACTTCATATTTAAAATTTCTAAATATATCAACTACCTATTACAATGTCCATACTATTTTAACATTATACTTTTTCTGCCAAAGGGTCTTTGCATTAAAGATTTTTATTTAAATTAAATTCCATCATCAAAAGAATTTCTGTTCTTTACAAAAATTTCCAAAACTCAGAACAGCTCAATGAACACTATATTTCTTACAAAAAGAAGTGACTAATATCATCAAGGAAAATCTAGTTTCCTAAAAGCTATGAGCTACATGATGTATGTTAGCCTTTCCCAAAATGTATTCTCAATAATCTTAACAAATGTTATTTGAAGAAACACTTTCACAAAGCCATTTTTTAAAAATTGTGGCCTTTTTGTTTTAGATTTTCAAATACATGGATTTTTAAATATAAAAAATTTTGGAAAGTTCAAGAGTTGAAGGAAGTGGAAAATCACTATAGTTCTACCATTCAGGAGCAATAACAATATATGTATTATTCCAGCGTTTTTCTTTAGGTGATTTTTTATGTTTTGTTTTACAAAGTAGTGGTCATATTACGTATATAATTTTGTATGACTTGTTTCTTCACTAGGCATTATATGATCAGATTCTCAAGTTTATAAATTTTTCTGAGACATTATATTTAAAGATGCATATTATTTTAGGAGAATGTACCACAGTTGACTCCCACCTTTGTGTTTATCTACTAAAAGCGTGCAAAACACATTTTACTATTCTTCCACAACTATTTTTATATACTGAAATGTGTCTTTTAAAATTGTTGTATTTAATGTTTTGTTCTGAGTTATTGTTTAGAGTTACTAATTAATGCTGGTTAATTATATTTTCTCTTTTGAGATTGCTTTTGCCTATTTATCTTTTGAAATCTTTGTGTTTCTTAGCAATTTATATGGCTCCTTTATAAAAATAGTAAGCCTTGGTCTTATTTACTGCAAAATTTTTCCCAGTTTGTTACTTGCCCTTTTAATGTTGTTCTTTTTTTCCTATTCTCAGAAATGTAAATTTTCACATAATAAAATCAATTTTCCCTTTAATTTCTTTAATTTCTTCCTTATCATACATGATAAACTTTGGCCATCTTCCATCACCTAGAAATGAGATACTTATCTATATTTCCATAAACGTTAATGACTTGATCTTTTTTAAAAAAG
The DNA here is from genome assembly GCF_951640355.1 of Cnephaeus nilssonii. Lineage (NCBI taxonomy): Eukaryota > Metazoa > Chordata > Mammalia > Chiroptera > Vespertilionidae > Cnephaeus > Cnephaeus nilssonii. The sequence continues at coordinate 49,261,684 of NC_137085.1, read as the reverse complement.
ATGTTATTCTTTAAAATTATATATTCTTTTATTTCCAAAGTTCTTTCAATAAAACATTCTTTCACTTCACAAGTAAGGTTAAAAAAAGATAAGAAAAAAAATGCAAAATATACAGAATAACATAGTTTAAAGATCTAAGTCCATGTTCCCTCAAATTCTTTTCTATTCACATACAAAAATTTACACAAGAAAAAGTGCCCTTTCAACTTACTTAAGACATTTCACCGCTCCCCCATCATGATCTCTTAGCAGCTCCTTGATAAGGATGGGAGAATGCTAGAAATGGAGTATATTAATAGTAATTCTGATTGTCTAAGAAGGGATATAGTACATTCACCCAAGATTCTCAGACTTATTTAACTACAGAATTCTTTATTCAAGTAATGACAGTTCAAAGACCTGGTAATTTTTTAAACACTATTTTGGAAATGCTAGCTTAGCTTATTTTAATCACTTCAGACAACCCAGAATTGTCATGTTTTTGTAAATTCAGAGTGTGCATATCAAATATTAAAACGAAAAACGAACTTACTTGGGATACACTGGTTCATAAAGGTACTTGTCCCCTCTTGTAGATGTAATGTGAAAAAACAAGATGTAGCCATTTGCCGTCTGAAAGATAAATTTTATTTACAATAAATTAAAGGGTAAGACTATGAGAACCAGCAGAATCACACAATAATCACTTCCGAAACAGTTCTGTCATACCAAGATGAAGGGAAATGAGATGAATGTGTACTGTGTACAGGATTGCACTGCTCTGCAACTTGCTATATTCCACTCCTTTAGAAACTGCTCTCAGCTGTTATTTGGTGATTCAATATCTTAACATGCTGGGAGGAAAAAAATATCACAATGAAACAAAGGAATTCTAAAGTAAACTGACATCTTTCCTTTATTCCCAAACAAATTACATTCTAATTCATGATACAGTGACTCTCAGGTTGCAGTAGAACAGACTTCCATTTAGCTGGGTGTGAAGGGGACTATTAAAGGTAGCAGTGGGAAACAGAGTTGGAATGGCAGGATGGGGCCAGATAACAGGAGACCCTGAATACTAGGCTAAGCAGTTTTGAACGTATTTTATATGCAATGGGAAGCCAATGCAAGGTTTGAAAATAATAATATTAAGAGCTGTGACTTCGCTATGCACAATTAAGATGCATTTCAAGTGGAGAAAAATACTAGCTAAAAGTTTTGAGTTCTAGGCAATCTACATAAAAATGATCTCTACTAAGGTCATGACAATGAGAATAAAGAGAAAAGGATGACAGTAAACTAGAGATAGGACTTAGCAGCATATTGGTGACTAGATGGGAATGCAGAATCAAAAGACGCCAGAGTGTTTTCCTATTATAAGCAAGGTTACAATGAAAATACACATATGCCTAAATACACCAGTGCTGTTCTAGCTGGTATGGCTCAGATAGTTGGAGTGTTGTCCCATACCGCAAAAGATGGTGGGTTCAATTCCCAGTCAGGGCACATACCTCGGTTTCTGGTTTGATCCCCAGTCAGGGTGGGTGTGGGAGGCAACCCATCGATGTTTCTCACCCACATCAATGTCTGTCTGTCTGTCTGTCTCTATCTCTCTCAAATAAAAAAACACAAAATAAAAAGATCAATGAATACAATGGTGTATTTGTCAGATATAATCAGAGAAATGAGACAGTACTTAAAATTGATTTCAATGTTCCTTGTGCCTGAATATCTATTCATTGTTTAAAATTTAGAAAAACTGCCCTAGCTGGTTTGGCTCAGTGGATAAAGTGTCAGCCTGTGGATTGAAGGGTCCTGGGTTCAATTCCGGTCATATTCCCTCTTTATTAGATGGGATAATTATTCTCCTTCTGCATTAATCTACATTATAATGTAAGAAAGAAAAATTTAAAACAATTTCTTTTGTAGGAAGAGGCAATTAAGTTGAACCAGTAGAAATGGTTTACTTTGAGTTTTTGGGTTCTGGTGAGATGGAAAGACAGAGGACACATTTCTAACCTTTTCCTTCTCAGAGTACATTTACCAAAACTTGTGTGGATGGGCCTGGAGGATGCTCTTGAGTTCCCTTGGGGGAGAATGGGTGCTGAGGGACCAGGACGAGGGAAAGTTCTGCTTTGCCACTCCTCAAGGTTCTGGTTCCCTAAGTAAGCCTTAAAAGCAAAAGCCCATGGCTGAATGTGACTGCTCCCAGAAGTGCATACTGACAGAACCGTCCACATAACCCCATGACTCCAGCCAGCATAGAGGTTGCACTGGTGAACTACATTTCTCCCAGGCCTCAGGGTCTGGAGGAGCCTTCAGTTTAAGGTCCTTCAACTAGAAGAAAATGCCTGAGAGTAGAGGAGACGCATCCTAAGCTTCAACATAGGAGAAGAGTTTGTAAGCTGTCTGCCTCTGCAAACTACCATTTGAGCTAACTCCTGTTAGTTTGCATGGCCAGAGAGACCCACAGGAAAGCCTGACCTCTATGGGTAGCAAACAGAATGCAAGAAAGGAAAATTCCGCTTTATGGGAGCTCAGTAACTTTATAATGGAAGACCTAACTAAATGGCTAAAATATATGGATCCCACTAATGAGTTACATAGATGAGAGAGAAGAATGCAAATAAATTAAGAGAAAAAAAATATTTAGGATTTTCAAGAGATATTATCCTATATAATCCTTTATTATAAGAGGAATATGCTAATTATCCGTTACGCCCTGAGGTGTAACCACCAACCACCTAACAACCTGATTACGGATCTGTAGGAGGGTGGGGCAGCAAACTACAAGAGGGCATCGGAGAGCTACAGGACAGGGCAGGGCAGCAAGCTATGAGGGGGCGGTAGAGGGAGCTACAGGAGGGCAGGGCAGTGGGCGGAACTACAGGAGGGCGGCATCGACCTACTGGTGCACAGATTCATGCGCAGGGCTACTAGTTAGAACATAAGAGTTTTCAGAGCTAAACATTTCCTAATAGAAAAATTCAACAGATGAACTGATAAAGAATAATTTTTTTGTGGGAGGTGAACCTTTTACTCCAGAAGATTAAATGAAAACAATCTCAGAATATATAGAGATGAAATAATTACTGAAAGTTTAGAGACTTGAAGGAGAAATTTGGGAGGTTTGCAAATAGTGAGTAAAAAATCAAGAAATAACATAGGACATGACAAATCTTGTTCTGTTCTTCTATTATTTAAAAAATAATAGAAGACAAATTCCCTAGCTGCAGAAACATTTGAGTCTTCAGATAGAAGACACTGAGATTCAGTTTTAAGGGGGGGGGCAAGCCTGTACAAGGAGAAAGAGGGAGATTAATTTAAAAAAATCTAGTGATAATAAGCAGAGATGACTCAATTTTAATGATAACGAGAAAAATCATTCAGAAAAAAAAGAAAGAACAGGTTGCCTGCAAAGGAAAAAGAATCAGATTAGCACTAGACCTATCATCACTAACAATAGAAACCAGAGGGCATTAGAACAGTATCCCATGGCTGGAAAAAAAAGAATCTCAATCTAAGAATCTTATACCGAGACAGGATATCCTTTACCATGGTTAAAGAATGGTATGTTCAGACATTACTTATTTCATTTAATCTGTGAAGGACTACCATATGTGCAGAAAATTCTCCTGGCATCGGAGGCACAGTGAAGAAACCTAACGTGGAACTAGGTTTGAAAAATAAACAAACACAGGCAACCTGCAGAAGAACAATTGCAAAAGGCCAATAAACATGTGAAAAATACCAAACCTCACTAGCAATAAAACTAAAGAAAATTAAAATGAAGAGACCATTATTTATGAATATAATGCAGGCATAAATGCAGGGTAATGGGAATCTTAAGAACATGGAAGGAGTAATTCTGGAACTGATACAATTTTATTGAAAAATAATTTGGCAATATTTATTAAAAAGAAGATACATGCCCTAACCGGTTTGGCTCAGTGGCTAGAGAGTCAGCCTGCGGACTCAAGGGTCCCAGGTTCGATTCCGGTCAAGGGCATGTACCTTGGTTGCAGGCACATCCCCAGTAGGGAGTGTGCAGGAGGCAGCTGATCAATGTTTCTCTCTCATCGATGATTCTAACTTTCTATCCCTCTCCCTTCCTCTCTGTAAAACTCAATAAAATATATATTTTTAAAAAATAAAATAAAATAAAAAGAAGATACATAAATACTTTGCCCCAGCAATCCCACATAGGGGTAAGTGTACTAAAGAAATAAATGCACTAATATAAAAGGATACATGTATAATAATGTTTACTGTAGCACTGTGCATAGTTGCCAAATGTCCAGCAAGTAAAAAGTAGCAAAATAAATAAGAAATTTCCATACTATAGAATATTTTACAAATAATAAAATTAAATTAGAAGTATATATGTGTATATATATATATATATATATATATATTAATCTAGAAGGATAGTTATAATATACTAAGTAAAAAAATGAAGTTGCAGAGTAATGTGTAAATCAGTGATGGCGAACCTATGACACACGTGTCAGCACTGACATGCGTAGCCATTTCTGATGACACGCGGCCGCTGAGGTGGCCGCATGCCAAGGATGAAACATTTGCGAAATAATGTTTTTTCCTCAAAGTGACACACTACCCGAGTTATGCTCAGTTTTTTGGTGAAGTTTGACACACCAAGCTCAAAAGGTTGCCCATCACTGGTGTAAATTAAGATCCCAATTTTGTGTGAAAAGTGATAAAAATTCCTATATCTATCAATTTAAAAATACACTCATCTGTAAGTCAGAATCCTATGCAGACATTCAAAATCAAGTGACAGAAGAATGCTGAAATGAAACAATGTTCATAATATATGTCAAAAAAGCAAATTATGAAACTTTGTGATAGCTTTCTATAAAGAAAAAAATTATGTTTCGGATAATCTTCTATTTATAAAACTCAGAGATTTACCAAATCTTCTCCCCATCAAACATGACATTACTTTGGATTTAAAAACTAATAGACTTTGCCCTAGCCAGTTTGGCTCAGTGGGTAGAGCTTTGGCCTTCGGACTAAAGGGTCCCGGGTTCGATTCCGGTCAAGGGCACATACCTCAGTTGCAGGCTGGATCCCTGGCCCTGGTTGGGGTGCATGCAGGAGGCAACCCATCGATGTCTCTCTCTCACATCAATGTTTCTCTCTGTCTCTCTTCCTCCCTTCCACTCTAAATATCAATGGAAAAATATCCTTGGGTGAGAATAAAAAACAAAACAAAAACTAATAGACTTCAATCACTATAATTCTTTTTTAAAAATATTATTTTTATTGATTTCAGAGAGGAAGGGAGAGATAGAAACATCAATGATGAGAAAGAATCATTGATCAGCTGCCTCCTGTATGCCCCCTATTGGGGATGGAGCCCGCAACCCAGACATGTGCCCTGAACAGGAATCAAAGGACCCTTCAGTCAGCAGGCCAACGCTCTATCCACTGAGCCAAGCCAACTAGGGCTTCAATCGCTTTTCAAAATCCATAAGCTATTAACTATAAGAGCATCTGCAAATATCCATGAAATATATATAAGGACATACATAAAAATTAATAATTATCTGTGAATGTTGAATTATTGATAGTTTTCTTCTTGTTTCTGTCAGCTTAAGTATTCTCTCCCCTTCCCCCTTTCCTCTCACTCTAAAAATCAATAAACATACCCTTGGATGAGGATTTAAAAAAGAGCAAGTGCCAGGGGTATGAAAGAGGAAGAGATAAATAGGAGAAGCACAGAAGACTTGGAGGATAGAATAAAACTACTCTGTATATACTATAATGGTGAATACATGTCATTACTAATTTGTCCAAACTCAGAATGTACAAGGGTACTATAACAACACCACAATGTAAACTGTGTTGATAATGGGGAAGGCTATGCATATGTTGGAAAAGGGAGTATACTTTCCTCTTAATTTGACTGTGAACATAAATTTGTTCTTTAAAAAGTCTATTTTCATAAAATCTACTTATACTCCTATATGTACATAAAAATTCATATTAGCTAAAACATTAATTCACATTTTAAATTACACAAATAGATGAATTAACTTGAATCCCATCAGCATTTACTCAGTATATTTAATACAGACTACAGTAGCTAAAATTAAATTCATCATGACATCTTCACAAGGTACTAGAAAAAGACTATCAGCAATAACCAGGTGAAATAAAAATCTTATTTTCAATAGCCAAAAATAGTAAATTGTTTTTATATTCTCTTATGTATGCATTTAGCTTCCCAACGTGAACAGAAATAATTTCTTCTAACTTCTTTACTTTCTTAATATTTAGTAGACTATAAAAAGTTAATAAATTAATGTGAAATTATTTCTGCTCTAAAAAGAAAGCTAATGGATTTTTTCCCCTATATTGGGGGTGTAGAGGCTGGTACTTGACCCTTGAGTTACTAGGACGGGGAATGGAGGCCTAGAGTTATAAGAGCTTCATATAGGAGGTGACTAGGGGCACAAGCTATGACTTGTTTGGTTTGTATATGAAAGGTATACCAATAGATGAGTCTTTCACTATCTTTAGGATTGGCTAGCCCTGGGAGTCACAGTGTCTCCAGGGTCACAAGGCCCCAAGATGTCAAAAGCATCAGAAACACACAAAAATAAAAATTAATAGAGAAAACAAATTTTCAAAAATTTTGTTACAAAATTCTAAATAGAATAGTAATGAAAATTGAGCCCTCTCAGGTCCTCATTTCCAAGATGACCAAGAAAAGAAGGAATAACGGTCGTGCCAAAAAAGGCCGAGGCCATGTGCAGCCTATTCGGTGCACCAACTGCGCCCGGTGCATGCCCAAGGACAAGGCCATTAAGAAGTTTGTCATTCGAAAGATAGTAGAAGCTGCAGCTGTTAGGGACATCTCTGAAGCGAGTGTCTTCGATGCCTATGTGCTTCCCAAGCTGTATGTGAAGCTGCATTCCTGTGTGAGCTGTGCCATTCACAGCAAGGTAGTCAGGAAGCATTCTCGTGAAGCCTGAAAGGACCAAACACGCCCACCCTGATTTAGACCTGTGGGTGCTGCCCCACGACCTCCACCAAAGCCCATGTAAGGAGCTAAGACTTAAAGGAGTGAAGAAAAGTTCTCTGGGGAAAAATAAATGCAATTGTACTTCAAAAAAAAAAAAAAAAAGAGAGAGAGAAAGAGCCCTGACCGGTTTGGCTCAATGGATAGAGCGTCAGCCTGCGGACTCAGGGGTCCAGGGTTCGATTCTGGTGAAGGGCATGTACTTTGGTTGTGGGCACATCCCCAATGGGGAGTGTGCAGGAGGCAGCTGATCGATGTTTCTCTCTCATCGATGTTTCTAACTCTCTATCCTCTCTCTTCCTCTCTGTAAAAAATCAATACTCTCTATATATATAAGAAAGAAAGAAAAAAATTGAGTACGATTTTTCTCTGTAATACACATCCACTAGAGAGAATTAAATTCATTTATGGGAATAACATTTTTGCTTAATTGGGGTTTAAAGTTGGTGTTCCCTATCATCAAAATAGATTTCAAAGTTTCCTCTATTAATGCTGGTCTGTAATTAAATTTTACATACTTCATATTTGAAAACGTCTTTTCACACAAGTACTGTCAAATATTGATATCAATCTGAGCATATTATTTTAATTGACTATAGCACTAGGTAGGCAATTATAGAAGTCGACTAGTTTCTTCTCCTGATGTTTGCCTTTTAACATGTCCTTACCTTGTAGATTAATTACTTCCAGCTGAAGGTGAGGTGGAACACTCCTCGTTTTCACGATTAAATGAATTTTGAAATATGGAAATTTCCTTTGCAATTGCAACAAGGTCTGAAAAATTGTACTCAGGAAATATATCTACTGCTAATTTTTGTTGGAAATAGAAATCTTACTTCTTTTGTTTGAACTTTTGAAAACTGTGGGAGTATGACAAGCAGTCTGACATTACTTGTGATTCAAAAATTAGTTGTCATCAAATGACTTTACCATACATACATTTCACATACAAGCACTGTTTTGCTTTGTAGTTTTAGATTGAAGACATTAGACAATAATACCAAGAATGCAGCAAAAGCTATCTTCCAAAGTAATTCAGTGTCTGATAAGTATCTGCAGGTGGTTCTTCAAGTTAAAAAAATTTCTCTCTCAGCCCCAGAGCTCAAAAAATTCACAATAAACCTTCACCACTGACTGCTAAGCCATCAAATAGCTGTGGGGTTGAACAAATCAGGATGTTTAGCTTGTATTTCTGACAAAACCCTAAAGTAACCATAGGCTTTAAGTGCTTGCATGTGCACAAACTTGGTAAATCTGTCCAACTAAATAATAACTATGCTTTTTTTCTGTTCCACACATATTTTTACCATCATCAGTTAAAATACACGTTAGTGGATTCTACTTCAGCTTGTCCTGAATTAGTGTTTTCTTAACTTCTTTGAAAATCTTTACACCTGAACTTGTTCTACCCATGCTATATTCATAGGGAGCGATTCTCAATCACTGCACACTCTACACTGATTATTCACATAAAACATTGAGCAGTACTGTAACATTTGTCACTTTATCAAGAACCAAGAAAACTTACTTTGGTTGCACTTCCTTTTTCATTTTTGTGAAGAATTTCTGGTATGGTGAGATATTTTTTTCCCTTTTAAAAAATTTCTAATTTTTCTAACTATTAATTTCACTGAGTTGGAAATACTGTGATTAGTACTTACTAGTAACTAAGTACTAAGTTGGATAATGTCAACTTATATTTTTTTGGCTTCACTCCAGTGTTACTACATAACAATATTTTGCTATCTAATTCAATAATAAAATAATCCACACTCCAAAGTCTATTTTCCCCTTCTTCTGACATAATAAGTATGCACTAGTAATAAAAATAATCAAAAGAAGTCATGGTATGGAGATATGCGTGGCACTTGAAACACTGAATTTACAAATGTGTTACTGTAATTTATAGTGTGAACAGGAGAGTGAAGAGTGGAGGTGTCACATGTGGTCACTGTCAGGACTACTCAAGTCAGTTGTTGCAGTTTAAAAACAGTCATAGACAACATGTAAATAAATATTTTCATGCTCCAAGAAAAATATTTATAAACAATGAAATTTAAACTTCATGTAATTTTTAAATGCCAAAAATATTATCCCTCTTTGATTTTTTCAATCATTAAATTCATAAAAATATTCTTAGTTCATGGTCCATACACAAACAGGCAGCAGAGTAGACCTGGTGTATAGTTGGTAGTCTGCAAGACCCCTACCGTAGGAAGTGAGAAACTAGTCAATATTTTTGACCATGTAGATAATTTTCAGATGATTAACCCAGTCAGCATTATAAAGCATGGACTAGAAAAGGACAGAAAGCAGAGAGATAAGTCAGTGTAGTAGTTAAGAGTATAGTAAATGGAATCTGAGCAACTAAGTTTAAATTCTTTCTCTTCAATATACACTGTCTATATAGCTTTGGATAAAACTTATTTTCTCAGAGCCTCAATATCCTTATCTACTATAAAGGATAATTGTATCTACTTTAAAGTGTTGACTTAAAGATTAAATGAGATGATCTACATAAACTAGTTATAAAAGTACTTATGTAGGAGCTACTCAATAAATGTTTAACTATTTACATTATTGCTAATTCAAATTTGGTAATGATGACAATCCAAGAGATGACAGTGACAAAACATAAGCTAAAAAGGTAAAATTAACCGGATTTAAAAAAATAGAAAAAAGAAATGCAGAAATAGATCCAAATGCAAATGAGAATTCAGTATGACATAAACACAAAGTTTATCATTTTTATGAGACATCTTTGGAAACAGAGGGAAGGACTTGTATAAATTTGGAAGTACTGTGTGAATATAGATAAAAGCTTTAAAAATCTGAATTAAATAGACTTCAAGGACAAAATAGGAGTTAGAAGAATAAACAGAAAAGGATATGGGCACTACATTTAAAATGGGAGGAAGTAGAAGAATCAAGAAAGAAGATACAATAAAAATAACCTGAATAGCCGAAACCGGTTTGGCTCAGTGGATAGAGCGTCGGCCTGCGGACTCAAGGGTCCCAGGTTCGATTCCAGTCAAGGGCATGTACCTTGGTTGTGGGCACATCCCCAGTAGGGGGTGTGCAAGAGGCAGCTAATCAATGTTTCTCTCTCATCGATGTTTCTAATTCTCTATCCCTCTCTCTTCCTCTCTGTAAAAAATCAATAAAATATATTTAAAAAAAATAACCTGAATAGCAGATTTGGTTCAGCAATTTCTATCATAGAAGATAAAACACTAATGGGTATGAAAAATTGAAAGGAAGTCACCTAAGAGAATCAAGTTTCATGCAATGTAATGATTTCATAAGAAAACACTGTTAAAGCTGAAAAATCTACTTACTGACACAGCTATCATTGTACTATCTGGCCTCCATTCAGCTTGCTTGTAGGATCCAAACTGAGAAGATGATTTTGCAGGTTCCTTGTAGGTTACGATTAACACACTAGGCTGGAAGAAGAGAGTTTTGTTTTATTAATGTATAAGAATATATACAAACAAATGTAAGATAATTTATCATGAAGTACTCAAAATATTTTAATGATTCTAAAAGTGTAATAAAACATAATCGAATACTAAATCATTAATTACCTTAAATTAGTCCAAGGAAATCAACTAAAAATAACCAAAAAGAAAGGTAATCTAAATAGGCCTATATCTATTAAAGAAATTGAATCTCTAATTAATAATCATTAAAAAAAACAAAACAGAAATAGACCCAGATGTGTTTACTGGTGAATTCTACCAAATATTTAAGGAAGAAATTTAAGGAACAAATTCTCCACAATATCTTCCAGAAGACTGAAACAGAGAGAATACTTCCTAACTCTTTCTATGAGGACAGCATCACCCTAATACTGAAACCAGACAAAAACATTACAAGAAAGGAAAACAACATCCAATATCATTCATGAACACAGCTGCAAAAATTCTCAACAAATGATCAAATCTAATCCAACAATGTATAAGAAGAATTATAAAATACAAACAAGTGGGATTTATTCTAGGTATGTGAGGCTGAATCAATATTTGAATATCAATTAGTGTAACCCATCACAACGGGATAATGGAGAAGCAAAATACCCAGAATAGCCAATTCAATGTTGAAGGAAAAGAACTAAGTCGGAGAACTGACATTACCCAACTTCAAGACTTACTATCTATAATAATAAAAGCATAATATGCTAATTAGACCAGACGTCCTTCTGGACGACCTTCCGGACCAAGCAGGGACTGCAAGGAAAGCCCAGGTCCCAGATGCCGGATGCCTGCCTGCAGCCGGAGGGAAGCCCAGGTCCCAGGTGCCAGCAGCCAGGGGAAGGAAGGCCTACTCTTGCATGAATTTTGCGCATCGAGCCTATAGTAAAGATATAATAATGAAGACAAACTTGTACTGGCAAAAAAAAAGAAAAGAAAAGAAAAAAAAGAAAATATAGCAATGGAACAGAATAGAGAGTCCAGAAATAGACCCATATAAATATAGTCAAGTGACTTTTAAAAAAAGAACAAAGGTAACACAATAGAAATTGGATGGTCTTTTTAACAAATGGGTGTTGGAATAACTGGACATTCACTTTCTGCACATAAGAAGGTTCCACAGGGTCATCTTGTACTTTCTCTGCCCTTGCATTAGAATTAGCCATTTTTTCCAGGCAATTCTGTTTTTCTGTTTTTCTGTTAATTCTCACCCGAGGATACTTTCCCCATTGATTTTTAGAGAGAGTGGAAGGGAGGGAGAGAGAGAAACACTGATGTGAGAGGGATTGGTTGCCTTCCGCAAGTGCCCTGACCAGGGCTAGGGATTGAACCTGCAACTCAGGTATGTGCCCTTAACCCAGAACCGAACTCTGTGCATGGGCCGAGGCTCCAACCACTGAGCAACACCTGTATCTTTTTATTAGAGAATAGTATTTAGAAAACAAGGGCTCCTGTATCTTTTTATTAGAGAATAGTATTTAGAAAACAAGATCTGGAAACAAGATACTCATTGCTAGTGAGATGTCATTGCTTCTGGCTTCTAGGCACTCTCAGAAAACACAGTGTAAAATACATGTACCTATACTATCCCATATATACACATATACCTCTTTATATTTCTCTATATATATATGCATGTTGTTATACACAGAAATACATGTGATTATAATCAAGCACATGGTGGTTCACTCTAGCCTTCTCCCTTACTTACTTTTAACTTTTTTTAAGATAGAGAGAAACCTGGCTATTATTTCTTAAAATTGAGTTCTTTGGAATTGTTAACTATAACCCTATAAGAAACTACTAGTAATTTACAACCAGAATAGTTTTTATGAATAGCTTCTTTTAGTTTAACCTTAGGATAACCAGTTAAAACACTGTTTTCCAAAGTTATGTAGGCCACCTCTTTAAAAGCTTTTTTTAATCTCTAAAAATTAAATACAAGTTCCTCAGAAGCTAACAATACTCCAAACACATTAAAACTGCTAGACATTAACTGTTTTTACTTCAAATATCAACTAAAATTTAAAAACAAGTACCTTGGGAAGAATGACATCAGCAAGATGGCAGAATAGAAAACCTGGACTCTATCCCTCACACACAGATTCAGTAACAATTCACAGAAAAAAATTCTGCTTCTGAGTAATCCAGAAACTAGTTGAAAGGCACCTGAATACTGAATGAACGTGAAATTAGACTCATCAAACTTGGTAGGGAGATTCAGAACACCCTCAACAGAATTCCTACTCCCAACATAGTGCCAAGAAATCCTCCCATTCCCAGTTAATCCCCAAGGAACAAAAGACATAAACAGCATGTCCAATGCTGCAACCTTTCCACTGGTTTCTGTCTTGCCAGTCTTGGAAGTGACAGAACCAGCATAATCTAGCTACCCGACAGAGAATAGAGATAGTGGCGTGGACGTATAGTCATCATATCTCATCATGATATGAGAGAACAAAGATTCACAGCTCTCTTCTGGGCAAAGAAATCATTCGTCCGCACTGAGAGAACAAAGATTCACAGCTCTCTTCTGGGCAAAGAAATCATTCGTCCACAAACTTCTATGGAGGCTATCCAAAGGAATGACTTCTGTCTTGCTGTTCTTAGAGTGCTGATGAGATCTAGAAAAACCTAGCTGTCTGGGGGTAAGTGAGAATAGAAACAGAGATTTAAGCAGGCAGTTGCAATAGCCCCTCCCCCCTGGCTCAGCACAGAACAAGCGGACAATAAACCCCAGCTCCCAACTTCTCTCTGGGGAGCAAGATAGTCCACAGCTTTAATGCCCAAACCTTTCTTGGGGCTGCCCAAAGGGGGAGGGGTTTCTGCCTTGCCTTTCACAGGGCATTGATGAGACCTGCCAAATCTAGTGAGAATAGAGACAGAGGTGTGTGAGTTGCCACAGCCCCTCCCCAGCTCAGCACAGAGCAAGGGGGAAAAACTTCAGGTCCCAGCTTATCCCAAGGGAGGGAAAGAGTTGGATCCAACTTTACAGGATGCCTGATGAACAATTGCAGTCTCACTTGTTGAAGCGCATTTAAGGAATCCAGCATACCCTAGACACCTGAGAACTGCCAAAGAATAAAGGAAGCACATTGGATTAACATGAGGTTTGAGAGGCTATAAGAAATCTCTGGCTGGCTGATTGGTGGGAGACTTTTAATATATGAGGCCAGTTTGTGAAGACTGGGAGAGGTGGCTGCTCTGTCTAACACACAGTCACCAACACGGAGAGTTAATGAAGATGAAAAAAACAAGCAAGTATGTTCCAAACAAAGGAACGAAATCTCCAGAAACAAACCCCAATGAAACAGAGATACATGATTTACCAGACAGGTAATTCAAAATAACCATCAGAAAGATGCTAACTAAGGTCAGGAAAACAATGGATGAACAAGTGAATTTCAACAAAGAGATAGAAAATTTTTAAAAGTTACAAACATAAATCATGGAGCTAAAGATAATTATCTTGAGTTCAACAAAAGACTAGATGACACATAAAAAGAATGAGCAAACTATAAGAAAGGTCATTTGAAATCACTAAATCATAAGAGTGAATAAAGTTTAAGGGACCAACAAGCAGACTAATATACACATAGAAAAGAGAGAGAGAAATGACCAGAAAGCTTATTCAAAGAAATAATGACTGAAAACAGAAATGGACATCCAGATCAAAGCCCCCTAAAAGAAACTCAAATCCACATTGAGAGAAATTATAAATTGTCAAAAGTAAAAGCAAAGAGAATATATTGAAAACAGAATAAAAAGGCAACTTGTCAGGTACCAGGAACCAACCCCCATAAAACTGTAAGTGGATTTCTAAGCAGAAACCTTGCAGGCCAGAGAGGAGTGGGATGATATATTCAAAGTGCTAAAAGAAAAAAGCTGCCAAACAAGAATATTATTACATCTGGCAAAAATGTCCTTCAAAAATAAAAGATAGTCTTTCCTAAACAAACAAAAGCTGAGGAAGTTTATCACCACTACACCCACTTGCCAGAAATGCTAAAGGGGGTTCTTTATGTTGACAGAAAGGTCACTAAACAGCAACACAATAGCATAAAAAAGTATAAAAGTGGTTGGTATAGGTCAATATGTACACAAATAATAGTACATTGTAATACTGTAATGGTTAGGTTACAAAACAAGTCTTAACAAATTTCAGAAGACTGAAATCATACCAACTATCTTTTCTGACCACAATGGAATGCTACTTGAAGCCAACAGCAAAAGAAAAACTAGAAAATTCACAAATATGTGGAAATTAAACATGCTCTTGAACAACAAAGGGATCAAAGAAAAAATCAAAAGGAAACTTAGAAAATATCTTGAAATAAAGACTAAAATGCAATATACCAAAATCTATGGAATGCAGCAAAAGGACGCTTATAGTGATAAACACCTACATTTTAAAAGATCTCACAACAACCTGATTTTATACCTCAAGGAACTAGAAAAAGAACGAAGTCCATCCAAAGTTAAATAAAACTAGAGTAGAAATAAGTAAGCAGAGAATAGTAAAACAATATAGAAATAATAAAACAGTTGGTTTTTAAAAAGATAAACAAAATTGAGGAAACTTCAGCTAGATTTGAGGCAGGATAGTTAGATGTTAGGAGACATTTTCTAGGAAAAGGGAAATTGAGGCAAATGGTTAGACAAATAGAGCCAAACAAGTCAAGCAATTTACAACCAGATAGTAAATAGTAAGTGCTTATCTTCCCTAACCAAGGACACTTGAAAACAAATAGTTTACACCTCTCTTCCCCAACCAAAGAGTAAATAGCTTAAATCACCCTGGTCAGGGAGATAGAAAATAGAGACTCAATTAGTGCATTACTGACAGCCAAATGCAAAGACCAATGAAGTCCAGGGCGTAAGTAATAAAAAAAAACTCAATTGGAGAGTCAAACAAACCCAAGATAGAGGCAAAGCAGAACCAGAAATGACCCTAGTCTCTCTATGCAGCCCTGGCTGGTGTGGCTCAGTTGGTTGGGTGTTGTTTTGTACAACAAAAGGTGGCGGGGCATGTAAGGGAGGCAACTTAATGATGTTTCTCACATTAATGTTTCTCTCTCTTTCTCCTTCCTCCCCTTTGTTTCTCTTCCCCTCCCCCTCCCTCTCTCAAATCAATAAACATATCCTCAGGTAAGAATAAAAAAATAATAAATACCAAAATCTGGGTGGCTTAAAACAACCAAAATTTATACTGTCCCAGTTTGGAGACCAGAAGTACAAAATCAAAGTATCAGCAGGGCCATGACAGGTCGATGGGAAAATTCTTCCTTGCTTTGTGTAGCTTGTGTTTCTTGGCTTATATAAAAACTAGAGGCCCGGTGCACGAAATTCGTGCACGAAGGGGGTTGTCCCTCAGCCCAGCCTGTACCCTCTCCAATCTGGGACCCCTCAAGGGGCAGTCGGACATCCCTCTCACAATCCAGGACTGCTGGCTCCCAACTGCTTGCCTGCCTGCCTTCCTGATTGCCCCTAACCGCTTCTGCCTGCCAGCCTGATCACCCCCTAACTACTCTGCTGCCAGCCTGTTTGCCCCCAACTTCCCTCCTCTGCCGGCCTGGTCACCCCTAACTGCCCTCTCCTGCAGGGTTGATCACCTCCAACTGCCCTCCCTTGCAAGCCTGGTCCTTCTCAACTGCCCTCCCTTG
Source organism: Cnephaeus nilssonii (assembly GCF_951640355.1). Lineage (NCBI taxonomy): Eukaryota > Metazoa > Chordata > Mammalia > Chiroptera > Vespertilionidae > Cnephaeus > Cnephaeus nilssonii. The sequence goes on along the minus strand of NC_137085.1, from coordinate 49,245,521 downwards.
CAGGCCGGGTGCCTCCCAACTGCCCTCTCCTGCTGGCCATCTTGTGGTGGCCATCTTGTGTCCACATGGGGGCAGGATCTTTGACCACATGGGGGCAGCTATATTCTGTGTTGCAGTGATGGTCAATCTGCATAGTACTCTTTTATTAGATTGGATAGAGGCCTGGTACAGGGGTGGGGGCCAGCTGGTTTGCCCTGAAGGGTGTCCTGGATCAGGTGGGGGTTCCCTTGGGGTGTGGGGCGGCCTGAGCGAGGGGCCTGTGGTGGTTTGCAGGCCGGCCACGCCCCCTGGCAACCCAAGCAGAGGCCCTGGTATCTGGAATTTATTTTCCTTCTACAATTGAAACTTTGTAGCCTGGAGCAGAGCCAAGCCTGGGGCTCCCTCTGAGGCCGGCAGCCATCTGTGTTGGGGTTATAATTGAAACTTTGCTGCCTTAAGCGGGTGGGCCCGGCCAGGGTGTGCAGAAAGCTTTGCTTCCCCTGTTGCCGGCGGCAACCCTGGCCTGCTCTCTCAAGCTCCATCCTGCCGCCATTTGTTTGAATTTGTTTACCTTCTATAATTGAAACTTTGTAGCTTGAGTGGAGGCTTAGGCCTGGCAAGGGCAGGTGGAAAGCTTGTTTCCCTCTGTTACCTAGGAAACCTTGCTCTCTGTGGCTGTAGCCATCTTGGTTTGGGTTAATTTGCATACTTGCTCTGATTGGATGGTGGGCGTGGCTTGTGGGTGTGTCGGAGGTATGGTCAATTTGCATATTTGTCTATTATTAGATAGGATTAGTGACCCATCGCACAAAATTGTGCGAGATCCGGGACCCCTCCCCTCCCATGGGACCGCCCGAGTCCCAGAGTCCCACCCCACGTGGCCGGCACACCGCGGGATGGCCCTGAGTCCCGGAGTGCCGCTCTGATGCCCCGCCTCTGGGCCGCATGCAGCCAGGCCCCACCCCCATGGCATGCACACAGGGCTGCGGAAACCCGGCAGAAGCCGAGTGAAGCGGATGCCGGAACCCCCGCACCCTTGTGGGCTGCAGGAACCCCAGCGGAAGCTGCACAGAGCAGCCGCCAGCCCCGCCCCTGCTGTGTGCACCGCCATCTTGTGACGGTGCTATGGCGTGATGGTAAATTTGCATATTACCTCATTATTATATAGGATATCACTCCAATCACATGGCCATCTTCTCCCTGTGTGTCTTCACAACTGTCTTCCCCCTGTGCATGTCTGTTTCTGTGTTCAAATTTCCCCTTTTTATAAAGACAATGTCATTTTGAATTAGAGCCTAATCTAATGAACTCATTTTAACTTCATGACCTTTATAAATATGAGCACATTCTTGTACTGGGGGTAGAATTTCAACATATCTTTACGGGGGAACATGCATCAACCTTTAACATTCTCTCTTTGTAAATGCTCCATAATATTGAGAAGTAGGAATCTAAGAGTAAAAATATCTTATGTATGTCAAACTTTCTGCAATGAGAAAAATGTTTTATATCTGAACTATCCTATACAGTACATGGTTGTCACATATGACTACTGAGCACCTGAAATGTGGCTGGTGTAAGAAACTGTGGGGGTTTTTTACTTAATTATTAATAAATTAAAATTTGTAATAACATGTGGCTAGTGGTTTCCATATTGGATAGACCAAAGTAGGTTCTAGAGAACTGATGATTATTTACTTAAATAAAAAGGTTGGAGACCAATTCAGCCTCAAATATGCTGTGCTAAAGTTCAACAAGTCTCTTCATTACAGAAGTTTAGGAAATCTTTAGTAGGCTGATGTACCCTGTAAATCTTCAATAGAATACAGTATGTATTATTTCCCAAGCTTATAACCATTTAAACAACTCATCCTTCCCCTAGATTTATCACATAGTATCAAGAGTTCCTGCCTGGCCAGTGTGGCTCAATGGTGAGCATCAACTTATGAACCAGGAGGTCACGGTTCAATTCCTGGTCAGGGCACATGACCAGGTTGTGGGCTTGACCCCCAAAAGATGGAAACAACCCAAATGTCTATCAGCAGGTGAATGGATAAATACAAGGTGATATATCCACACAAAGGAACATTATTCACTCATGAAAGGAATGAAGTACTGATACATGCTACAAAATGGATGAATCTTAAAGCATTAGGCTAAGTGAAAAAAAAAAAGCCCAGACATAAAAGGCCACATATTGTATGATTTTGTTTATATGAAATGTCCAGAATAGGCAAATTATAGACAGAGTGGGGCAAAAGTAGGCTTACAGTTTATATGAAAAATAATATAATAATTAATAAATATAGTAAATCCTAAAGATTATTGTTATAATACAGTTTTAATATTTTAAGTCTCAGGATCACATAATTTAAAATTCTATAAAACAGAGGTGACGGAATTAAGAAAAAAAACCTCACAGACAACAGTCTAATGATTACCAGAGGGAAAGGGGGTGGGAGATAGGAGACGGTAAAGGAGAGGGATAAATGGTGATGGAAGGAGACCTGATTTGAGGTGGTGAACACACAATACAATATACAGATGTATTACAGAATCGTACACCTGAAACCTATTTAATTTTATTAACCAACTAGAGGTCCAATGCACGAAATTTGTGCAAAGGGGGTCGGCCCTCGCAGCCCCGGCTTCATCTGAAGGTCATCTGGAAGGTCGTTCTGCTGTTTAGTCTAATTAGCATATTAGGTCTTTATTATATAGGAATGTCACCCCAATAAATTAAATTAAAATACTATAAAACAAAACTCCCAACTGCTTCTTTGAAATAATTTGTTCAAAAACTCCTACTTAAGACAACAGTAATATATTACTTCCTGCTATATACAGCTTAGTCATTGATGACAAGAACTGCTGAACATTCTGGAAGGACAGGGCTTGGACCAAGGCAAACCACCATATAGGGGAAAAGGGAAGCAGACCAATTGGAAGTGGGCACACAGGACTTTCTGGAGTGATGGAAATGTCCTGAATCTTGATGGGAATGGTGGTTAGACAAGTACATACACTTGTAAAAATCTGTTTAAGATCAACATTTCACTGTACATAAATTTTACCTTAAAAAAATGTCCAAAAGTAAATAAATAAGCTATTATTTAAGAATACATACATAACTCCCAGCAAACAAAAGCCCAGGTCCAGAGAGCTTCCTGTAGGAGTTTTACCAAACATTCAAAGAAGAACTAACACCTATACTCCTCAAACTATTCCAAAAAATCCAAGAGGAAGGAACACTACCAAACTCTTTTCATGAAACCAGTATTATCCTAATTCCAAAACCAGATAAAGAAACTACAAAGAAAGAGAATTACAGGCTAATATCCCTGATGAACATAGATGCTAAAATCCTCAACAAAATGTTAGCAAATCGGACCCAGCAATATATTACAAAAAAATCATACACCATGACCAAGTGGTATGCATTCCTTGGATGCAAGGCTGGTACTATATTCAGAAATCAATAAAAGTGATACATCATGTAAACAAATTGAAAGACAAAAATCACATAACCATATCAATAAATGCAGAAAAAGCATTCGACAAAGTCCAACACCCATTTCTGATAAAAACTCTCAGCAAAATAGGAATTGAGGGAGCATATCTCAACATGATAAAGGCCATATATGACAAATCTACAGCAAACATCATACTCAATGGGCAAAAACTAAAACCATTTCCCTAAAAACAAGAACAAGAAAGGGATATCCGCTTTCACCACTCTTATTCAACACTAGAGGCCCGATGCATGAATTCGTGCACAGGTGGGGTCCAGCCGGCCCACCCTGATTGGGGCCGATTGGGCCGGGCCAGCCAGGGGGAGGGGCCACGGGCAGTTGGTGGGCCAGCCCTGCCCCCGATCGGGGTGAGGGGGGCTGATCAGGGGTGGTGCCGGCTGGGGGGAGGGGCTGCGGGAGGTTGTCCTGCTGGCCCCACCCCTGGTCGAACTCCCAGTCGAGAGGACAATTTGCATATTAGCCTTTTATTATACAGGATAGTACTGGAAGTCCGAGCCACAGCGATCATACAAGAAGAAGAAAAAAAGGCATCCAAATTGGAAAGGAGGAAGTAAAACTCATTATTCGCAGATGACATGATATTGAACATAAAAAACCCTAAAGAATCCACCAAAAAACTACTAGATTTAATATATGAATTTGGTAATGTAGCAGGATACAAAATTAACACCCAAAAATCAATGGCTTTTTTATACACTAATAGTGAATTCTCAGAAAGAGAAACTAAACAAGCAATACCATTTACCATTGCAACAAAAATATTACAATACTTAGGAATAAACTTAACCAAGGAGGCAAAAGATCTGTACTTGGAAAATTACAGGACATTGAAAAAAGAGATAGAGTAAGACATAAACAAGTGGAAGACTATACTGTGTTCATGAATTGGTAGAATCAGCATCATTAAAATGTCAATACTACCCAAGGTAATCTACAGATTCAATGCAATCCCTATTAAAATACCAACAGCATATTTCACAAATCTAGAACAAATACTCCAAAAATTTATGTGGAAGCCAGAAAGACCCCAAAGAGCCACAGCAATCTTGAGAGAAAAAAACGAAGTTGGAGAAATCACAATACCAGATTTCAAGTTATACCACAGAGCCACCATAATCAAAACAGCCTGGTACTGGCACAAGAACAGGCATATAGATCAATGGAACAGAACAGAGACCACAGAAATCAACCCAAACCATTAATATTTGACAAAGTAGGCAAGAACATACAATGGAGTCAAGACAGTCTCTTCAATAAATGGTGTTGGGAAACTTAGACAGATAAATGCAAAAAAATGAAACTAGACCACCAACTTACACCAGACACAAGAATAATTAAAAATGTATAAAAGACTTAAATGTAAGTGGTGACACCATAACAATCCTAGAAGAAACCATAGGCAGCAAAATCTCAGGCATCTCTTGTAGCAATGTTTACGGATACATTTCCTAAAAAACAAAAACAAAAAAAACTAAGGAGCAAATAAACAAATGGGACTAAATAAAAAGCTTCTGCACAGCAAAAGAAACCATCAACAAAACGAAAATGGAGCCTATTGTATGGGAGAACATATTTGTCAATGATACATCTGATAAAGGGTTAACATCCAAAATATATAAGGAACCCATACAATTTAACAAAAGGAAGACAAACAATCCAATTAAAAAATGGGCCAAGGACTAAATAGACACTTCTCCAAAGTGGGCATACGGAAAGCCAAAGAGACATATGAAAAAAATGCTCAAAATCACTGATCATCAGAGAGAGATGTAAATTAAAATGACAATGAGGTATCACCTCACATCTGTCAGAATGACTACCATCAACAAATCAACAAATGACAAGTGCTGGCGAGGATGTGGAGAAAAGGGAACCTTAGTACACTGCTGGTGGGAATGCAGACTGGTGCAGCCATTAAAGAAAACAAACTCCACACTAAATATGGAACTCCCATTTGACCCAGTGATCCCATTTATAGGAATACATCCAAAGAAACCCAAAATATCAATCAGAAAGAATGTATGCACCCCTATGTTCATAACAGCACAATTTACAATAGCTAATTGGAAACAGCCCAAGTGTCCATCAGTGGATGAGTGAATAAAAAAGCTGTGGTACATTTACACCATGGAATACTATCTACACTAATAAAAGAGAAAGATGAAAATTGACCGTACTTTCATGACGCCCACCAGCCAATCAAGAGTGAGCATGCAAATTAACCAACAAAGATGGTGGGGTAATTTGCATACGCAGGCACCAAGCAGGCGGGGGCGGGACACTTGCATCGTCGCCATGACGATGATGCAGGCATTCTGCACTGCCCCAGCTGCTCAGAGTCTCTGGCAGCATGGGAAGGCGGGGCCAGAGCGGAAAGGCTGTGCTGGCAGCCAGGGAAAGGAAGGCCCATTCTTGCACAAATCTTCGTGCATTGGGCTTCTAGTGCAGCTATAAAAAAGAAGAATCTCTTACCCATTGAGACAGCATGAAGGGACCTGGAGAGTATCATGCTAAGTGAAATAAGCCAATCAGAGAAAGACAAATATCACATAATCTCACTCATATGTGGAATATAATGAACAAAATACTTCTTAAATTACTTTCATGAATACATCATTCATAAAGTATTCACACCAGATATGTTTAACTTTAATCAAGCCTTCAAACATAATTTCAAGTTTATAAGAAATATAGAGGACTCAAGAAAACATTAACAACTAGACAAACCCATAGATAATGTGGTGGTGAGTTATAAGAAAAGTGGCCTTATTTATTAAAAATAAATCTAGGTAACTGAAACCACAATATCTCTGAGGTGTGTCTGTAATGGTCCTTTCTAAACAAGCATTTCAGTTCAGTGCTATGTATGTACATAATTGGACATAGAGATGGAAATTTCTACACGCAAATTCTATATAGAGCTGAAGGTAAATAATCTCTATAATTTATCTCAATTTCTTACCATATAGTTAAATGTCAACTCTGGGTCAGAAGACAACACACGTCAACATTATGATATTAATAATGCAGACTCCAAGTCTTACTATATGGCTTACAGTCTTTACTATTACATATTATTTACATGCTATATAAAGAAAAATACATAATAGGCTTCAGAAAAAGTTTTGTAAAAACTGGGTACTTTTTAAAGTGTACTTAAAAGTTTATTTAACAGAGTCTGTTAACTGAAAAATTAACTAGGGAAGACTACCTAATTTTCATATTCCAGAAAAAGAATAAATATTTTATTTTTTAAAATATATTTTTATTATATATCCGAAGAAACTAGAAACACCAATCAGAAAGGATATATGCACCCCTATGTTCATAGCAGCACAATTTACAATAGCTAAGATTTGGAAACAGCCTAGGTGCCCGTCAGCAGATGACTGGATCAGAAAACTGTGGTACATCTCCACAATGGAATACTATGCTGCCATAAAAAAGAAGGAATTCTCATCATTTGCAGCAACCTGGATGGAATTGGAGAATATTATACTAAGTGAAATAAGCCAGTCAATGAAAGAAAAATACCACATGATCTCACTCATTTATGGATAATAAAGAACATTATAAACTGATGAACAAAAAGATAGATACAGAGACAGTAAAGCAACAAACAGACTTTCAAATTACAGGGGGAAAGTTAGGGAGAGGTGGGGGAGATAAGAAATCAAAGGACTTGTATGCATGCATATAAGCATAAACAATGGACGTAAAACTCTGGGGGGTGAGGGCATGTATGGGTGTGGGGTGGGGGGGGGTAATGGTAAGATATGTACACATATAATACCTCAATAAAAAAAAAAGAAAAAAATATATATTTTTTTTATTGATTTCAGAGAGGAAGGAAGAGGGAGAGAGAGAAATATCCATGATGAGAGAGAATCATGGGATCAGCTGCCTCCTGCAAGTCCCCCACTGGGGATCAAGCCCACAACCCGTGCATGTGCCCTTGACCGGAATTGAACCTGGGACCTTTCAGTTCACAGGCTGATGCTCTATCCACTGAGCAAAACCAGCTAGGGCAAGAATAAACATTTTAAAATATACTAAATAGTACACATTACTCTAGTTTGAAATATACATCCATGTTGAAAGAATTTTCTTCTTCCTATATACCCTCTTTCCAATGCAGTTTCATAAGTTTTCCCTAGTTCAACACAATAATGGTGAAACCCAGACTTAACCATCTGCCTTAAGGCCTCATTTTCCACATTTATAAAATGAAAAGGAAATGTTTATAATGGAAAGAAAACCATTCCACTTCACAGCCTCCTTTCATTTAAAGGACATCTATAATAATAAAAGCATAATATGCAAATTGACCCAACGATCGAACAGCAGAACAACCGTCTGGATGACCTTCTGGATGACCATGCTATGACACCACTGGCACCAGGCCAGCCAAGGCAGGTGTGATGTGATTTGTTGGGGGGCCCTGCCATTGCACCACGATTGATCGCCCTATAGAGTGAGGCCCAGGCCACCCAGCCAGCTGTCACAGAGGGAGACCCAGGCCACCGGCCAGTGATCACCCCGCAAAGGGGGGGGGGCAGTGGCGGGGGCAGGGAGAGCAGCACCGCACAGATGGCAAGCAGTAGCAGCGGCGGGGGCGGGCCAGCTGCTGGCAGCTGGGGGAAGGAATGCCCTGATAGGCTCTGATCACCAGCCAGGCCTAGGGACCCTACCCAAGGGATCCCGGATTGCGGGAGGGTGCAGGCCGGGCTAAGGGATCCCCCCGTGCATGAATTTCATGCACCGGGCCTCTAGTAATACACTAAAAGGTTCTGAGTATTGTGCTTGAAATTTAGTGAGCATTTCTTAAACAATCTTTCATGTGAATATAACTGGTTGAATATGTTTTTTAAAGTCAGCTGTTGCTAAGATATCTTTCAAACAGATTTTTTTCAAGTTGTATTATTCCTACTTTATATGAAAAATAGCACAGAACAACCTCCACAAAATAAGCTTTAGCATTAAATGTGGATTTGTATCTCAGCTCTGCTACTTATTAAATAATTTCTCCTATCATAAAATTACTTTATTTAAGTCTTACTTTTCCTATTTGGAAATAGAATTAATACCAAACTCCCAAAGTTACTGTAAGGAGTATATTAAATAAGATATATTAAAAAAAAAACAACTTTAAAAAGGTCTAATATAGGGAGAAACCAAGATGGCGGCATAAGGTAAACACCTAATTGTTGCCTACCACAACAATTTTGAAACTACAACTGGAAAACAGAGAGCACACCGTCCAGAACCACCGAAAAGCTGGCAGAGTGGAAAACCTACAACTAGAGAAAAAGAGAGAGGGGGACGCTGAGCCTCAGGAGCTGTGGAGGTGCGGAGATCCGTGAGCGCGGAAAGGGCGGGCGGTTGAATACACGGCAGGCTTGCTCGCAGCGCGCGGAGAGGGAGGGCAGCAGACGCTGCGTGGCTAGCTTTCTCGTTTCGGAGAAAAACAAAACCTCCCGACTGCACTGAAATCCAGCTGCGGTCGGGGAGAAACTGGTCTGTTTGGCAGCCTGCGAGGCTCGAAAGCTGTCTTCTCTCAGAGGCGCGCAGCCATTGATTAGGGCACGGAGAAATGGGCCCTCTTAGGGCAGAGCAGACGGGAAACCAAAGCTTGTCTGCGCCATCCTGAGACTCCGCCCCATCCAAGCTGAGCACAGCCCTCCCAGTGACTGGATTTCTCGTTTGGGAGAAAAACAAAACCTCCGGTCTGCACTGAAATCCAGCCCCAGCTGGGGAGAAACTGGTCTGTTAGGCAGCGGGAGAGGCTCGATAGCTGCCTTCTCTCAGAGACGTGCAGCCATTAATTCGGGCACGGAGAAACCGCCCCTCTTAGGGCGGAGCAGACGGGAAACCAAAGCTTGTCTGCACCACCCTGAGACTCCACCCCATCCAAGCTGAGCACAGAAGCTCTCCCAGCAGAGACACTGCGGATCCTCACAGCCAACTGGCTTGGAGATCAATTCCCGCCAGTGATACCAACAGTCCCAACCACTCTGAACTCCAGTTTCTGGGGACACGCGGGGGACCCAGATGCCTACGGGACTCTCAGCCATCTGTCAGAGAGTGAGAGTGACTTTTCTGTTGGTGTGGACGACACCATATTTCAACCACTCTCATAAGGGACACATTCAAGAGGCAGACTCAGTGAGCACCAAAGCCCTACTGTGTCTCCAGCACAGCAATTCTTCCGTTATAGACACAGCAGGCCCTCACAACCAATTGGACCGGAGGTCAATTCCTCCCAGTGTACCAACAGCAATCAGGGCTTTTAACTACACCAAGACTTTCCACTCAGCCCACAAAGGGGAGTACCAAGAGCGACCACCTAGGGTGATTGGGGAGCTGAGCTACCGGCCCCTATAGGTCACCGACCACACAAAGCCACTCCATCAACACAGGGAGGCAGCCAAAATGTGGAGACATCGAAGTATGTCACAAGTAGGAGCGATAGATGAAAGCAAACTAATGGATGACAGTGTTCAGAACCATATTTATAAGGTTACTCAAGAATCTTCTAAAAACCGCTGAGAAACTTGAAGAGACCTTCAAGGACCTAAATGAGAATACCAAAAAAATGGAAAAGGACCAGTCAGAAATTATGCATACACTGTCTGAAATAAAGAATATACAGAGTAGACCACCGCACCCGAAGAGTCAAACCAAAGATCTGGAATATGAGGAAGAAAAAAACACCCAACCAGAGAGGCGGAAAGAAAGAAGAATCCAAAAGTATGAGGATAGCATAAGGAGCCTCCGGGATGGCTTTAAGCGTACCAACATCCGAATTTTTGGGGTGCCAGAAGAAGAGAGAGAGCAAGATACTGAAAACATATTTGAAGAAATAATGACAGAAAACTTCCCCCACCTGGTGAAAGAAATAGACTTACAAGTTCAGGAAGTGCACAGAACCCCAAACAAAAGGAATCCAAAGAGGACCACACCAAGACACATCATAATTAAAATGCCAAGGGCAAAAGACAAAGAGAGAATCTTACAAGCAGCAAGAGAAAAACAGTTAGTTACCTACAAGGGAGCACCCATACGACTGTCAGCTGATTTCTCAACAGAAACTATACAGGCCAGACGGGAGTGGCAAGAAATATTCAAAGTGATGAATAGCAAGAACCTACAACCAAGACTACTCTACCCAGCAAAGTTATCATTCAGAATTGAAGGGCAGATAAAGAGCTTCACAGATAAGAAAAAGCTAAAGGAGTTCATCACCACCAAACCAGTATTATATGAAATGCTGAAAGGTATTCTTTAAAAAGAGGAAAAAGAAGAAAAAAGTAAAGATAAAAATTATGAACAAATACATATCAACAAGTGATTCTAAAAATCAAGTGAATTAAAAATCTGAGGAACAGAATAAACTGGTGAACATAATAGAATCAGAGGCATAGAATGGGAGTGGATTGATAATTCTCAGGGGGAAAGGAGTGTCTGTGTGGGGGGTTATGGGAAGAGACTGGACAAAAATCATACACCTATGGATAAGGACAACAGGGGGAAGGGAACCAGGTGATGGGGAGATATGGGAGGAAAAAAGGAGAAACAATTGTAATAATCTGAACAATAAAGATTTATTTTAAAAAATAAATAGTTCTACATAAAAAAAAGGACTAATATAATAAGAACTCATCACTTGTTAGTTTGTATTTGTTTTCTTTTAGTTTTTAAATAAGTCAATGGGATTTATATTCCATATGATTGATAGTGAACAAAAATTGTATCACCCTTGGGCTTCAAAAACAAGTGATACTGATGATGTAAAGGAAGTGATAACAATCATAGCAATGGCAAACAAATGAGACCTAACAACTAATGAATATTGTACTATAAATAGCCAAACTGCAAACATACTGTCTCCTTACTACCTATCCTCCACACAACACACACAAAGGAACCAAACAGCTCAGTCTCCCAAAGGACAAGACAGTAGCCATTACATCAAAAATTGAATAGTCTTGAAGAGATAAACTAAGAAGTATTTCTAAGAAGTATTTCTTCTAAATGTATGACTGAGAATTATGACACCAATAACTAATTTGATCAGTTTTAACCCACTAAGACAGGAAAACATAAAAATGCCAGCAAAAGTCAAATTACAAGGACTTCCAACAATGGCAGAGTAGAAGTTGGCAAGTCCTCTCCCCAAAAAACAAGCATAAAACTAAACAAAGTCAAAACAAATATTTATAATACTTGGAAACTGACCAAAGGCAAAAAACAAATTAAAATCCTTTTGTTCATGAAAAACTGCTGAACTTTAGGTCAGAAAAGTGGGAATAAATGGTATTCTTGTTGGGACTGTGCTCATCCCCTCCCCAAAGCTTGGCAAACAGCAGAGCCATCAGGATGGACCTGTTAGTGAAAAAAACAGCAGCTTTGCTGCTAGAGGTGGGCTGCTTCGATATGTAGCAGAGGGCAATACCCTAACATTGTCAGTTAAAATAGGAAACTCCCTAGAAAACAAGCAGTCCTGCTAACAAGAGGTTGTAGACCCCATTTGGGCAAGGAGCATATCCCTCAACCAGCTAGAAAGAGAAATTTATCACACATCCCTGGGCACTGGGAGACAATACTTAACAATAGGAAAAACCCTGAAGGACCCAAGCTCTCCACTCATTCCTGTCTGACAGGGAGACTGTGTACATGCAAAGATAAGACAAAGAAAGGCCAAGCTCCCTACACATCACTGGGAGACTGTTCACAAGGAAATCCCAGAAGGGTCCGGTAGGAAGTAAAAGCTGGAACAGACATACCAACATCCTGAATTTTGCATGTACTCTCCAACCCACGAAGCAATCAACAGAGAATGGATGTCTTACTGGCTTAAGATATTTGAAAAAAAAAAAAAAATCTGTAAACACTCACTATGTAAACACAGAGGCAACCCCTAGGAAGCCAGGATAAAAATAAGCGGAGATGTCACTCAGTGGTTGCATATAGCAGGGAAGATAAATTTTGTAGATTAACTCCATGTAAGTTACTTGGAAATACTTTTTAAAAAATCAGCAACAACGACTCTCGAGGAGGGGGGGGGGAATAAAATAGACTCAGGAGCTGTTATAATAAATTATCTAAAATGCCCAATTATCGAAAATCTTGCCACCCCAACCTCCAGTGTAGCCAAGGTGGCTAACACTACTACTAACCTGTTGCAGCTATTGCCTCTAGAGCTTGGTGGATCAAGAATTCACATTGTCATGAAGAGTGACAAGGAAATTGTTGGGATACTTCTAGGATTTGATGACTTTTGAAATCACACCAGAAGGAAGAGAATTACTAAATTAGACCAGATTTTGCTAAAAGGAAATAATATAACAATGTCGGTTCCTGGAGAAGGACCTGAACTCTGAATGAATTTCCCTTGACTTATGCTACATTCTGTCTTGTCTTATATGATAAAAAATATATAAACATTTTTTAAACCTTTCAATGTCTGTCTGGATCTGTGAAACTAAGTTTCCCGTTAAAGGGGAATGCTTTTGTAAATGCCATTATTAAAAGTTAATCATGATTATCTTGGAAAAGAGAAGTTTGCTCTTTGAAGACTCAAATAAAGGTAGTTTTGGTTAAAAAACTAAAAATAAATAAAATGCCCAACTATCAATCAAAAATTAAAAGAAAATACAAAGAAACTAGAAAGTGTGACCCAGACGGAAGGAAAAAGAAACTATCTCTGAGTGGGCCCAGAATAGCAGATGAATTCAAAACAATTACAGGTATAATATATTACAGAAACAAAGGAAAGTATGTTTAAAGAATCAAAGGGAAATATGATAATACCTCAACATTCGGGGAATCTAAAAAAAAAGAAATAAAAACAATTAAAAAAAAGAACTAATTCTAGAGTTTAAAAGTTTAATACCTGAAATGGAAACTTCATTATATAGGTTCCACAGCATATTTGAGATGGCAAAAGAATCCAAAAGCATGAAAATAGTTCAAAAAAGTTATCCAATCTAAAAAAACAGAGAAAGGACAAAAGTGGAGAGAGATATGTGAAACATCCAAGTGTAACAACATATGTATAATGGGGCTTCAGGAGATGACATTAGATAAAAAAAATATTTGAAGAAATAATGACTGCAAATGTCCTAAGTTTGATGAAAGACATTAAGCCCCAGCTTCAGAATGCTTGACAAAACCTAAGTGGGATCAACACTTACATACACACATACACCATACACAAACTACTGAAAGCCAACCATCAGAAAATGTTGCAAGAGCAAAAGTAAAATGCCTGATCACACACAAGAGAACAAAAAATATAATTAATGGATGATTTGTTATCAGAAGCAATGAAGGTCAGAAAGCAATGTCATATTTAAATGCTGAAATAGAAAAACTGTCAAACATGAATTCTGTATTCCAACAAAACTATTCTTCAAAACAGTAGGCAGAGCAAACATTTAGGTAAAGAGATTAGGATTTGTTGCTAGCTAACCTGCCTAACAAGAAATACTAAAAGAAATCCCTCAGAAAAAAAATGGAAATGACATCAATTGGTATGCAGACAAGTGTTAATAAAACAGGCCTGAGACTGCTATACTAAAAAGGGTCTGATTGGCAGTTTTCCTAAAAAAGCTAAACATAATTTACCACATGACCTAGCAGTTCCATTCCTAGGTATTTCCCCACAAGAAATGGTTATATATATCCACACAGATTGTAAAAAAATGTTTATATAGCAGCATTAATCATGATGGTCCCAAGTTAGAAACAATCCAAATACCCATCAACTGGTGAATGGATTTAAAACTGTGATCTATTCATAGATGGAATAATATTCAGCAATAAAAAGAAATACCACAAAAGCATTATGCTAAATAAAAGCCAGACACAAAAGACCACATATTATATGACTATATCATATGAAATTTCCAAAAAAAGTCAAATCTAAGGGACAGAAAGCAGGCCAGTCAATGGTTTCCGGAGTGGGAGCAGAGGATGAATGCAAATGGGGATAATGCTTTTTGGATTATTATAAATGTTCTTAAACTAGACTGTGATGATGGTAGCACAACTCTATAAGTTTACTCAAAATTACTGTGCACTTATATATTCATAAACCTCAATAAAGCTGTTAGAAAATTAAACCACAGCAAATTCTATCGTAAAACCACAATATAGCCAAAATTTCATATGTAAATTTATATATGATTTATGATTGAAATAAAAAATCACTTTGGGAGACAGGTAGGTTTGTAATGGCAACTCAGAGAAAAATAATTATTATAATGACCTTAAAAGAAAAATAAGATACCTTGACTCCAACCAATTAATGCCTGCTGGTCAATAAAAAAAACTTTAACTTGTAGCACGTCTGAATTCCAGAATATTTAAAAATATTTTTAAATTGTAAATTTATTTTTTTCTAATTTCATAAAGTGCATAATAAATGCGTTATTTAGCAGTAAGTGAGATGCTTTAATACAGCATTTCCTATACCAGCATTTTAGGTGACATACAAACACTGTATTAAATATTTAATCATATAGTGAGAAAATAATTTTTTCAATTCCCTTTTTAACCCTTTTAATTTAGATGAGGAAATCTGTATAAAGTGCTAGTTTACTTTTAAGCCTTTCTCATGTATCTGCTAACTGCCCTTTTTAAGAAAAGGACAAGAGCCTTTAACAGGATGCGATTTTCCTAACATTGTTTTCATTGTATGCCCCTCAAACAGTAACCCTCTACTCATACAAGTGGTGTTAGCTTTCCATTTTGTAGTAAAGATATAAATTGATGTATTTTGAAAGATAATCTCAAGTTTAAGAGTTAAATTGGATATGTACTATGAGAACAGGACAAAAATCATGAACAAGGCATGTGAAGGACCTAAAATCAGGAAACTGCTTCCTATGATGTAAGGTACCAAGTGCACATAAAACTCGGAATGAATGTTTACCTATAACATGGATCATGTCAATGATTCAAAAGCACCTAAAGATGAGTGAAATATCTTTGTTTATGCTGCTTTTTTGTGTGTCTTTCTTTTTCCACAGATTAGCCTATATAATAAAAGTCTAATATGCAAACTGTCCCCTCAACCCGGAGTTCAACAAGGGGGGGCCGGCCAGCCAACCACCACTTGACTCCCCGCGCCCGCCACCCCTCACCCGTCTGCCCCAGAATCAGGTCACATAATTACCATTAGCAACTTTCAAGTATATAATATAGTATTATTAACTATAAATCACAATGGTGCACATTAGATCCCCAGAACTTACTCATATTACGGGTGGAAGTTTGTACTCCCTGACGAACATCCCTTTTCCCCAACCCACTCAGCTCCTGGTAACCACCATTCTAACCTCTGTTTCAATGACTTCGGCTTTTTTAGATTCCACATATAAGTAATATCATGTAGTATTTGTCTTTGTCTGCTTATTTCACTTAGCATAATGCTCTCAAGGTCCATCCATGTTGTTATAAATGGCAAGACGTCCTTCTTTCTAGCGACTGGATAATATTCCATCATGTATATATACACATCTTTATCCATTCATCCACTGACAGATACTTAGGTTTCCATATCTTGGCTACTGTAAATAACATAAACTAATTTTCTAAAATAATGTGGACTATGTGTAGAAAATAGTACTTAATTTACCTGCACTTTCATAATCCTCTTTAAATAAGTTTTTCTAAATTTAAACTGAAATTTACCATACCATATTTTTAAAATTACACGTCAACCCTTAAAAATCTTCCAATTATTAAACCTTCAAAAAATTGTATGCTACACATAGGACAGATATCCTGAATTCATTTATTTATTTTACAAATACTTATCAAGCACTTTTTATGCAAGGCATTATTAATAACTCAAGATCATTTCTGCCCTCCATACAGTTATAATCTAGATAGAGAAATAAAGTGTGTGGTAAACTTAAAATACAAACAGTTCATCAAAAAAATGTACATTCTGGTTATGATAAAGAATGACTCATATAGAAAGCAGAATTTCAACAGAAGCTAAAGGATGAATAATATGCTGATAGGCAGAGATGGTGCAAGAAAGCATTCCAACAGGGGAGTGTCTATGATATCAAACTAAGTAGAGTTTGAACTTCATTCTTTAACCAACACTGAACCCTAATAGACTTCCAAACAGTGGTTCATAAGGAAGGCTCTCTGAAGGCAGTAATAGAATAGATGTGGAAGAGTAAGAAATGGGAGAGTTGGGAAACTGTGGGACAAATTAAATGTCCTTCCTGAGGTCACACGGTTAACCAGATACCTGATCCTACAACTTGCTTCTTTGAACACCTAACTCACTATTTTCTATTATTAGCATACACCAAGGAGAACAAGATTCTAATTAGAGTTACTCAAGACACATAATTTATTTCATAAGCTAATTTTATTAGTAATCTTAGTGATAACTCACAAATTTTCATTTACTATCATATTAACACACTAATATCTTTGGATAAAATGTTTTGCTACATAGAGCATGCCCCTTCATCCCTTTCATACTAGTATATAGCTCATTTAGGCTTTCTTTCCCAGGAGGTGTTCAAAAATACTGCTGAGGCTAATTTATATATTTGAAACAATGTCCTGAAAATTGAGATAAGACTAATTTAGAATTCGAGCATTCTAAGGTATCATTTTGTGATTCACATATGCAGACTTCCAAATTAATAGTTAAATGTATATTATAGGAATAATTCTAGTATCTCTGGTACAATACAAAACAACTCATTTCACAAAACACCCATGTCAATCATTAATCATAATGTGTTTTAAACAGCAGCTTCATCCTCAAAGCTGACACAAGTCCTTCTACAATACCCTTGGCAGAAATACATCATAAACTGTTTCATCAAGTCACACCTCTACCACCCCAATTTAACATATACATGCCAAATCTTTTTTTGAGCACCCTTTTTGAGGGTTCCAAAATATCTAAATGATCCTTGTTGTAAACTCTTGAGTAGTGTTTAGAACTTCTAAGTGGAATCACAAAGTAGAAAAACCAAATTTATATAAAGTTACACAGAAAAAACAAGTTACATCCTCACACTAAAAATGAAATAAAAAAGCAAAGTATCTACAGAAACTCTTGTTCATTAACACATCTAAATAGCAGTATACTATATTTCTCAAATTTAGAGTCTGGAAAGAATTTTGAAGAGATATGACTCTATAACACTGGGATTCCATTAGATACTTAGGCTATATAATAGTAGTTATAAGGAATAAGTAAAAGTTCACTAGAAAATCCATGAAATGTACAGAAGTTATTCTTAGTGATTTCACTTTGTTTCCACAGTTTAATGACTAATCAACCTTTTACGCATAATAATTCTTTTGGATATTAAAAAAGCCAGCTTAGGCCCAGCCTGGTGTGGCTCAGCAGTTGAGTACTGAGCCAGGAACCAAGAGGTCACGGGGTCAATTCCCGGTCAGGGCACATGCCCAGATAGGGGGGCTCAATCCCCAGAAGGGGGTGTGCAGAAGGCAGCTGATCAATGATATTTTTCTCTATCCCTCTCCCTTCCTCTCTCTCTAAAAATCAATATATATATATATATATATATATATATATATATATATATATATTTTTTTTTTTTTTAACCAGCTTAGACTATAAATGCATGTTTCTTCCACAAGGCTATTTTTCTTTTTAAAAAAGATACATCCTCCTAAGTGAGTTTAACTTAACTAAGAAAGACCCAAATTTGAAGTAAACAAATTGTATATCCTCTCATCTCTTTGATGTCTCTCTCCCTGTCTCCAAAAGCCCTCAAGCAGCTTTTAAAACCTCAACTATTCCTCAAAACCCTTTAGATCTTCAAAATTCACTTTATTCTATAAAAATACTTACATATACAACCTGTCCAAAATCAAAGCTTTCATGTTCTCACGCATACACACTATTTTACTAACTGATAGCTCCTCCATTTAGCTAGAGGTGTTTTCATGTTTAAAAAAAAGTTTGTTGACCTAAATTTATTTTAACATACACAGTTTCGGTAAGTTTAGACATTTAAAAACCAAAATAAAAACTTTCTGATTTAGTGGGAGAAAAGCGTATCTCAGGAAGAGGAGGCTGGAGACTGGAGTCTGGCACCTGTTCTCCATTCACCCAGTTACAGGCACCTGTTCCTCATTCACCCAATTATATCATCAAAGACCTTAAAATCACCTGGTCGAATACTTCATTTTTAAAGTGACAAAGCTGATGCCAAAGAGCAAAACTAACCACTCATAAACCTACAGTACTTTGTGGTCTCTCCTCCACCCCCGCCCCCCAAGGTATTCTTGCATTTCATTTTACCTTATACTTCTGAACCCATAGCTTCCTTACAACCTAATGTTTTATACATAGGCCTTAATGTAGTGGCCCCAGGACTTCTGTAGAAAGGAGCTATCTGTGTGTAGGGTGGGAGTTTGAATGAAAAGAATATGAGTACTTTTAAATTCTAGACTGTCTTAGATATACATAGTATTTACATGGTAACTCCAAAAGCAAACAAACACACACAGATATTCGCAATATTCACAAAATTGAGGCATATTTTTGTTTCTTTTACAGAGGATTAAAGTAATTTACAGGCTTCTGGTCTATTCATCCCTCATATTAAGCTGAGTTCTGCCTAAAAATAAGTTAGGTCTGCCTTTTTAGAGATAAGGGAAGCTAAATATTAGTCTTTGAAAACGTGTTACATTAAGAGTGAAATTAACCACTAAACTCAGAAGACAATTGACAATTTAAAATTCAAGGTATAATTATTTTTTCATGTATTTAAAATAATAATTAGATACACCCAAACAAAAAAATTATTTAATTGGCATACACAATGTAAATGAATTAGTATATCATTTAAGAACCAAATGATATACTATATATACATTTAAAAATGCAATAAGCAACAGACAGAAGTCATATTGTCATAATTGTAACAACCTATTTTGTTTTAATATATATTTAAAAAGTAAATCAGCCAAAACTTAATGGTAAAAATCTGATTTACTGTCTGTCTATGATAGTTACATAAAGGAGATACAGTACCAGAAATGTTTAAATCTCATCATCACTCTTACTAGGGTTGTGTGTGAGGATAGCCAAAGACCTTGTAGGCATTCAAATGGTTAAACACTGAAAGCTGGGGGTTTTAACTAATTTAACTAACACCATTATTTCACATAGATCTAATAAAGCCAAGGTCACAACCTATTTCCAGATGGTCAAGCAACCTCTGAAGAGAGAAAAAACTTCACTCGGACATCGATTAGTAGTGCCTTCTTTTAAAAAAAATAGAACAACACTTTTATACCCTATTCTGTAGCTTTATAGACAGCTCTCAAAAAATATAGTGTATCCCATCCACTATTTACTTTGGCAACTTTGTCTTTTATCTACTCAGTAATTAGATACAAGAAAGAAAAAGAAAAACAAACCCCACAGGATTCACAGAAAGCCAGAACAGAACTCAGTTTCACGCTCTACCCAAATCTTATTATTTCCAGGTGTTAATACCTCGGCGTAGCACGGACAGACCTGAGTTCTATTTCTGCTCCTGCTAACTTCCCTCCCTCCACCCCCCACACACAATTCTCTGCTGAAGAGTCCGAGAGCAGCAAAGGAAAGGACTAGCCTGAAAGGGGGGAGATGCTGGGGAGAAGCGAGGAGTTGTATAACCTTTAAGGGGGGTGGGGGGGGGGAGATAAAAAAAACTCTGGCTGAGTTGTAGTTGCTAGAAATAAGTTATCAGAGGCCTGTGAAGTCTGGCCCCGGACAAGCAGCCCAACAACAGGCTTTCCCTAACTCCAAATCCACGGCCTTTCAAACCAGAGGGCTGGAAACACGACAGCGGCCAGATTTCTAATTGTGGAAAGTTTACTAAACAAATCTGCTCCAGGGGAATGGGGGAGGGCAAGTCTGGGCTCAGCCCGGGGAGCGCGCGGGGTCTGCCCGGGGCAGGGCGGTCGGTCCAACGCGGGTGGCACCGGGGTTTTCGGCAGCAGCAGCGGCGGCGACTGCATCCACCCCGGAGCCTCAGTCGCAGGACTTGCCCAGACCCGGGTCCGAGGAGGTGGACGGCCAAGACCAGCGGGTCTGCGCCGAGGGGTAGGGGTCCGGGACCCCGGGTGGAAGTTGAGGGCTGGGCGGCACCGGGACGCGGGGAGGGAGCGGCGAGGCGGCGGCGGCGGCTCTACTCACTCGGCTGTACCAGATGCTGAGGCGGGCCGCGGCCAGCACGGCGAGGAAAGTCCTCTGCGGGTCGGACTGAACGTGGACGGGCGCCTCGGCCGGGCTTCCCACCGGGCAGAGCAGCCTCTTGGGCCAGCCGCTCAGGAAATACATGGTCCGCGCGGAGCCGCCGACGCCGCGGCGCCCGGCGGCCCCCAGCCCCGTCCGTCCCACTCAGCGGCCCGGGGCCGGACGCCCGCCTCCCGCACCGCCGCCGGCAGCTCGGGGCATCTGCCCGCGGGCCGGGCCGGGCCACCGCGAGGCCAAGCTACGAAGGCACCTCCGAGCTGACGGGGCCCAGGGTGGGGGAGGGCGAGTCGGGACTCCGAGGGGCGGAGGAGCGCGGGGACCCGCCCCGGCCCCGCCCCGTCCTCGGGCCGCGCGGGCGTCAGCACCCCGCGCCGCGTGGGAAGGCGGCCGCGCGCGCGCACTGGAGGCCTCTCCCTGGCCCCGCCTCTGCCCTCGGAAGCTCCGCCCTCCTCGTCTCGTGCGGCCTCCGCGCAGCGTGCAGACGCCAGCGGTTTTGCCTCTCTCCTGCCCCCCTGCACCTCCCACGCGCAAGCCCGAGCGCGCGGGCCGGGCCGGGCCGGGACACGTGAGGCTCGGAGGCAGCTCAGGCAGAGCCAGGCGGGACCCTGCGGGGAGACGTCTCGGCCTGCAGTCCACGCCCCTCCCCTGGCCCAGGCCAAATCAGACTTCCCCTGTGGACGGGTGAGGCCTCCAGTGAGGGCGGCCAGGCCGGGGGAAGAGCGGGGGGGGGGGGGGGGGGGGGGGTCACGTGACCATCCCTTCCTGTGTTCCCACGCTGGGTTCCTGGCCGTGACTTCAGTGCTGGGGTCCTAGGCCCAGTGGGTCTGCAGTGCAAATCGGTGGTGAGGTTCCTGCCCTCATGGAGTTTACATCCTAGAGGGAACCTTTATTCAATCCGTAAATAACCGACGAGGAAAGTGCCGGGAGTCCTGCCCTCTGTCCTTCTAGTGGATATTTTTTAGTTCAGTTTGCATTCATCTGTCCTTTTACCAGCCATAATTTGAGACAAGGAGAGGCTGTCTAGGGTATGTACCCGAAAAGACTTGGCCTTCATTTTAGAGCTGGAAGGGACTTCAGACATTATGTAGTTGGGTGTTTAACTTCTGGACCACAGGGATCACCTTAACTGTTTCTTTTAAAGCATTGACTCAGTGATTACCTGTGAAAAGGAGGATAGTGTGAGTGGGGGATAGAGTGTGGAGTGGGAGTAGGGGGGGGTCTAGAATAAAAAGACTTGTTTCTCATTGTTTACCTTTGTAGTACATTTTGAATTTTTCCATATGTGTATATTACTTTTCAATTAAAAACACTTGAGTTAGCCCAGGTTAAAAACAAGAAGTTAACTCGAATAAAAAAGTGGCAACATAAACAAAAAACGTCAGTAACTTAATCCATATCAGAGGTAGCATTGAAGCTAGTATTCATAACAAAATATGTAACTTTACATTATTTTCCTAAACATTCGCTGCATTCCTCAGAACGTGATCAAAGAACCAGATTCCTCAAATCAAAGTTGAAACTATCTCACCACTCGCCAGCCTCTTGTGGTCAGACTGCCTGCGAGACTGTGTCTCCTTACTGGTGGTCCTCCCATCCCCCCAAATGCAGCACAGCAGCCTGGAATATAGTAAGAATAGTAAACAATGAAAATAATTGTCAAATGAAATACTGGATGAAACCCTGATGCAGCTGAACTACACCATTAGGCAAATGAAGAAGCCCAGAGAAGTTTCTTGACTTGCCAATATAAAATTGTAGAATAACAGTTGCATCATGCTCTCTTCTAACTTAACTCGGATTCATTTATGCACTTGGCAGAAAGGGGAAATGAAAATAAGTTACATTGCAGCAATCCCACTGGCAAGTTTACTGAGACTGTATTTGTCTCAGCTCTTGGTCAGAGGGTCTTTGTTCTCAAACTCCTAAGTGTGAGCATCTATCTGCACTCGTGTAGATTAAGGAACTTCGAAGTAATTTGTTGCAGTCAGTTTTAACTTTGTTTTGATGACTTTAGAATTTAATTCATCTGCCACAATCCTTTGTAACAGTTAAGGTTTACAAAATATTTTCAAACGTTTGACTTGATTTAGTTCCACAGTAAATCTTCAAGATATGTGTGATGTCATCCTCACTTTCTTAATGAGGAAACAGGGCCAGAGTGGTAGAAGAGCCTCAAGTCCCAGGGGTTGAAAAGAACTTGTCTTCCTTCTACAGACCCAGTGGTTTTTAGACTGGATTGAACTGAACTGTGGTCGTTGCTTCTTTCAGTGAGAGGGAGAGGGGGAGATTCTCTGGATCTTTCTCCCTGAGCAGGGGAGGGGGAGTAAAATATCTGACTCTTCACAACCCCTTACTTAAGAGTCTCCCCATTGTGATGGAAACCTTATGGACTGTATTTTTCAACTTTTACGTGTCATATTCCAATCTATATATATTAAAGGCTAAGTGCCTGTCCAACCAGTAGCTATAACGCACACTGATCACCAGGGGGCAGACACTCAATGCAGGAGCTGCCATGATGTGCGCTGGCCATTTAAAAGGAAACGGCACCATGGACCTGGCCCTGACAAACCAACACTCAGCTTCCCCAAGTGGGACACAGGCCCCACCACCACTCTGGAGCGACACCCCGCCAAATTGCAGCCAACACTGCCAAGAACCCATGGCGCAAAATGCAGCCCACAGCCCAGCCCAGCCTAGCAACTGTGGCTGTGGGCGCCAGGTAATGACATTGCGTAGCAACGCCCAGCTTCCTCTCCCTAGTGACTAGCCTCCTTGGAGTTTCTTCAGCCCAGGAACATGACTTGCTTTATAGCCAGGTGGAAACATTTGACACTTTAACCAAAGTCTGTGAAGCGTTTTCCTATGCCTCATCTTATTTGATCCTCACAGAAGTCCTGGAGTAGGTAGATAGGAGACTTGGTAGAATCCTATTTTCTTTTCATTAGCCAGAAAACGGAGATCTAGAAAGCTTAGAAACGACCTGACTGAAAAGTAAGAAATGGTAGAACTTGAAAATGACTTCAGGTTTTCTCACTGCGCAGAATATAGTCAAACACTGCTGCAATTAAATACCCTTTGTTCTCCCTGCGTGATCTACAATAATAGTCTGCTTCATGTTGATATTTACTGCTGTGTTGCTGACAATTACCTGAAAGAGAAGTTGGGGTGCTTCACTTGGCTAGAAAAAGCTTAGCTAAATCAGAAAGCAGTTCTAATTAAGCAAGTTTATTCTACATATATAAAAGGCTAAGTTGACTCGCGCATGCGTGATACATATAATCCTCTTGCTGGCACCAATCACACACGTGTGTTTCCACCTGTCATTGTTGATCATGAATTTGGTTGACACTTTTATTATAGAGAAAGGGTAAATAGCGATATTAAAATATTTCTTCTAATTAATTTCCTTGCAATGTGCACGAATCTATGCACCAGGACACTAGTGTTCTTTTATAAAATCCATTAGCAGTTCCCATATCCTGGATCTTCTCCTCCTCCTACCCCATCACTATCACTCTCTAGTCAAACTTATTAAACTCTATTCTGAACTAAGACTAAATGGATAAGAGAAAATTAATAGGTGCATGTTTTCATCTATCAAACTAACAGGCTTTTTTTTTATTACAGGAAATAATTTTGGGCCCAGCTGATGTGGCTCAGTGGTTGAGCGTCAACCTATGAATCAGGAGGTTGCAGTTCGATTCCAGGTCAGGGCACAGGCCCAGGTTTCGGCCTGATCCCTAATAAGGGGCATGAGGCAACCGATCAATGATTATCTCTCATCATTGGTGTTTCTATATCTCTCTCCCTCTTCCTTCCTCTCTGAAATCAAAAATAAGTGGAAAGAAAAGCAGAAATAATGTTGGTAAGGGTACACAGGAACAGGTACATTTATAAACTCTTGGTGAGAATATAATTTGGTGCAATTTTTCTAAAGGGCAGTTGGCATTATATCTAAAAAAAAAGATATCTTAAAAATATGCATACCCTTGGCCCCAACTAGTCTTTTCCGATGATTGTTTTCTAAGGAAATAAACACTGATATGTATAGAGCTTTAGCTTTAACAGTGCACCCCACAAAGGTGTAGCTAAAAGGAAATAATCTAAATGTTTCCCGAAAGACATTAATTATAGTCCTTCCTTACAATGGAATATTTTGTAAGAATAAAAAATGATGTTGGGAAAGAATATTTAACTATATAGAAGCATTTCACTATATACTCTGAAGTAATGAAAGCAGATTAAAGACAGTATGTAAAATATCCTATATTCACACAACAATGTGCTTAGAAATAAAAGGGAAGAAAATGCTCTATAATATTGGTGCTTACCACTGATTACAGGTGTTTTTATGTTCTTTTTTGTATTTTCCAAATTGTCTGTAATGAAGTCATGACTTCTGCAATGAGGAAAAAAAGTTACGTAAAACAGAGTTAAATTGCTCATGATTGAAAATGCCCCAATTGTCCTGCTCTCAGTGGGCCCAGCAGTGCTGGCAAACCATTGGGAGTGATGTTGTAATGTGGCATTTCAGGCACAGTCCCAAGACTGGTGAGGGGAGGATTTGGAGAAAAGGCACCCTGAGTCACAAGACTGAAAGTAGGCTCTGTGTACTTCACACACTCACAGACTTCTGCTGACAGCACAGGACTGCGACCAGAACTTGGTTCTGAGCACACTACGCCCAGTATTTGGTGACCTCCATAAGAGCTGATGATAATATTTACTGACAATGATGTTGCTTTAGTTTATGACTCTTCAAATTTAGTATTCAAACTTATTATACTTTCATTATGTGCATCTGATGTATTTGCTTCTGGGTTAGACTGTGTGGTGTGTGTGTGGCTACCACACTACCATATATGTTAAGTGACCACTGAAAATGTCCATGTTCTTCATATATATATGATTTATTTTAACAAAAATAGTTCATATGTGACTATGCTGGATTCTTGATTATAATTTTTCCCCTTCTGAAGATTGGTAATGAATATTTCAGCTTAAATGATATGATGTCTGTGTTTTGCTTCAAAATAATCTGGGGGTGAGTGGAGAAGTTGGAAATATGTATGAAACAAGGTTGGCTGTGAGTTGATAATTTTTGAAGCTAAGTGATGGGTTCTTGGGAATTAGTGTGTTATTCATGCTCCTTTTCTATATGGTTGAGATTTTCACTAATAGAAAGTGTAAACCTTTAAATTAAAAAGAACATCTTAGTAACTCTGGTTATTTGTGACTAACCAGTCTACCTTGTCCACAATCCTCCTTACAGTAAACAGTGTTAACTATAACTTGAAAACCTTTAATTAACCATAAAGGCAGGATGGTTTCTTATTAATAAGCCTCAATGGAAAATAAAGTGAAGAAGCCCCTTGTTCCTAATCAAGCAAAATGGGAAAAGAATCACTATTCTTTCTCTTACTTCAGTCTTTTTAGAAGTTAAAACATCGTTGGAAACAGACCTGATTCCATTCAAATTAGCAGCCAACAATAACAATTGTTCTATTTGACTATGTCTCAGTGAGTTTCCAGTATAAAAAAAAAATGGTATACCTGAATTTCTGTGTGCATCCTTTATTAAAATAGCAAGAGGAGTTGGAAAGAAAAATTGTTTAACCTTATAATGTGAAGCAGTAAAAAGTTCACCACAATTCTAATCAGATCTTTCTCTCTTCTTCCTCCTTCTCTACCTCTACTTCCTCCTTCTCCTCGTCCTTCTCCTTCTCTATTTAGACATATATGCCTTCATTAATTTGGACAAAAATTCATATTCATTGTATTTATTAGTGAGTCAAATTTAGTGCCCAATTGTAACAAACTATTCTGGCATATAATAGTTTGGGTTTCCGTCGTATTCTCATTCAATTATTCTTATGTAATAATTAATAAGTTCCATGAAATTTTTATCAAACCAAACTATTATGTGTTGTTTTTTTAATACATTTATTCAGAGAGGAAAGGAGAGGGAGAGAGAGATAGAAACATCAATGATGAGAGAGAATCATTGATTGGCTGCCTCCTGCACACCCCCTACTGGGGATGGAGCCTGCAACCCAGGCATGGCCGGAATCGAACCTGGGACCCCTCAGCCCACAGACTGACACTATCCACTGAACCAAACTGGCTAGGGCCAAACTGTTATGTTTTGTGTGACAGTCCAAAATATAATAAAAGGGCAACATTGTTCTTTTTATTATCTGTTTTTACAAGTTCTATTCTTCTAATGTGGTAAACACAAAACATAAAATTTACCACCTCAACCATTTTTAAATGTACTGTTCAATAGCATAAGTATATCCACATTGTTATGAAACAGATCATCAGAACTTTTTCTTCTTGCAAAACTGAAACTGTATACATTAAACAATAACTTCTCTTTTCCTCTCCCCTCAGGCCCTGATAACCACCATTCTACTTCCTGTTTCTGTGAATTTGACTACTTCAGATGCCTCAAATAAGTGGAACCATACAGTATTTGTCCTTTTGTGACTGGCTCTCTCACTTAGTACATATATGACATTTGATTATCCATTCATCCAGTGGTGGCTACTTGGGTAGCTTCTACATTTTGGCTATTGTGAATGAAGCTGCTATGAACATTGCTGTACAAATAACTATTCAAGTTCCTGCTTTCAATTCTTTTTGGGTAAATACCCAGAAGTGGGATTGCTGGATTATATGGTAGTTCTATTTTTAATTTTTTTAGGAACCTCCATACTGTTCTCCATAGAAGTGGCAACATTTTATAATCTTACCAGTAGCGCACAAAGGTTCCAATTTCTCCATATCCTCACCAACACGTGTTATTTTCTGGGTTTGTTTGTATTTTTATACTAGCCATCTAGATGGATATAAGATCATATCTTATTTTGGTTTTGATGTGCATAACTGATTATTAGTGATGCTGAACATTTTTTCCCATACTTGGTCATTTGTATACCTTTAAAAAAATCTTTATTGTTGAAAGTATTACATATGTCCTCTTTTTGCCCCCTTTACCTCTTCTAGCTCGCCCTTGCCCCTCACCCCAGGCCTTCACAACCCTATTGTCTGTGTCCATGGTGTATATCATTTTTGAAGAAATGCAATGTCACATCAGCAGGTGTACACCAAAAGATAAAGTTCAAGGGCAAAACTTTGAGTTTAAGTTTTGAATTATGTAATTTTATATTATCCATCAATTATGAACATAGTTAATTCTTATGCTGAAAGAATTGCAAGAATCTTACACATATGACCTCTTAGTCAGAATGGACCTTAAATATTATATAGTCCAATTTCCAGACCCAACAGAAATATAAGTGAATTTCATAGCATGAATTTATATGTATTTCAAACATAGAAATAATTTATAAAACCACTAAAGGATTAATATAAAAAGAACATATCTATCAAGTTGAATACTCAATAAACTTGATTATTACCTGAAAAGATATATGGAAAAGTGGCTGCATATTTTTAAAAAAAAGATTAGAGGGATAGCCAGCAATATATTTACAATAGTCATCGCTAAAAAGTATAATTATGAATGGTTTTTAAATTTTTTTATTCTTAAAAAAAAAATTTTTATTCTTAGCATTTTCTTTTTTTAATATTTTTATTGACACCTCCCCCCCCCTTTTTTTTTAATAGAGGGAGAGGGAGAGAGAGGGAGACATCAATGTGAGGGAAACATTAACCGGCTGCCTACCTGGGCATGTGCCCTGATGGGGAATCAAACCAGTGACTTATTTGTGTATGGGACAATGCTCAACCAACTGAGCCACATGGGCCAGGGCCATTCTTAGCATTTTCTAATTTTTTATTTTATAATCAGAAAACAATAAGTGCTATTTTTAAAAATTATGTTACTTGAGAAGATTAGTTTTCCCAAAGTGTGGTCCACCCATCACCTACATCAGAATTACCTGGCTGTACATTTAAAATGCAGATTCCTTAGCCAAGTCCAAGGCTTCCTTAATCAGAAGTTCTTGATGGTATGACCCCAAGAATAGCATTTTAAACAAATACTCTGATGATTTCTCATGCATATTAATAAGGTCCATAAAGAGTTGATTAAGATTAAATAATCTAAAGTACCCCCTCTCTGTACTGTCTTTATATTTAGGCTAGAATCTTTCTACTAAATCTCCCAATTCTCCTAGAATCTTTCTACTAAATCTCCCAATTCTCCTACCAGCATGTAAACAAGTCAGAAAGTCCACTGGATTTCTAAGAAATGTGGGCATGATTCCTCCTCCAGCAATTCTGAATTTTCCTGATTTCCTGATAAAAGAGCTATCTGAAGGATAGAACAACCCTGTTATAGAGACCCGATGAGATCAAATGGTTGAAAGGACCTTACATCATTCAATAGCAACATCATGATTGATCCCAGGCTGATGGGCTCCCTGGTCCATGCTGATCACCTTCATGTGGCCCTACTAGCCCTCTAAACTACTCCTAACTGTTCCTCGTCTGTAAAGTGAAGACGGTAATAATACCCATCTTTTCAGATTTTTCTTTTTTCTTCTTCTTTTTTTTTTTTTAATGCTGGAAACCACAAGCTCAGAGTAAATCCATGCCGTTAGCAGTATATTTTGGATTAGCCATGAAGAACTTCCTGATGATTGGCGCTGTTACACAAATCATCATCGTCGTAATTAGCATTTATTCAGCTCTTATTATGTGCTAGATACTACTGTAAGCACTTTACTTAATATTTACCCTCTAAACAATTACATGAGGTAGTTATTATTATCCTTATTTTTACAAATGAAGAAAGTGGGGCTTAGGCTCAAAGTTTACAGAGTTAGGAAGTGGTAGTCAAAACTTGAACCTAAAACCTCACCACTTAAAAACTTCACTATACTGCCTCTTTTCACAAACTTACTTTCTCATGAACTAAATATACACAATACTTCTGGTTTCTTAACCAACTTTTCTTAATTCTTAACTATTCTTACTCAGTCTTTCATGCAGAAAAATTAATGAATGAAATCAGGATTTCCACATTCACCTGGAGAATAACATTCTTTGTGTCTTAAGCAAAAATGAAAATAATAGCCCTAACTGGTTTGGCTCATGGATAGAGCATCGGCCTTTGGACTGAAGGGTCCCGAGTTCGATTCCAGTCAAGGGCACCTGGCTGAGTTGGGGGCTGATCCCCAGTGGGGGGCGTGCAGGAGGCAGCCAATCAGTGGTTCTCTCTCATCATTGATGTTTCTATCTTTCTCCCCCTCTCCCTTCCTCTCTGAAATAAAAAATATTTTTTAAATGAAAATAATGATTTATGGACAAGGTCATGTAAATTCTTGAAAATAAGCAGTGGAAACACATCACCCATGTATGATGTTGCAGGTTATAAATGAATCAAGGGCCGAAACTCGTTTGGCTCAGTGGATAGAGCGTCGGTCTGCGGACTGGAAGGTCCCAGGTTCGATTCCGGTCGAGGGCATGTACATTGGTTGCGGGCACATCCCCGGTAGGGGGCGTGCAGGAGGCAGCTGGTCGATGTTTCTCTCTCATCGATGTTTCTACCTCTCTATCCCTCTCCCTTCCTCTCTGTGAAAAATCAATAAAATATATTTTTTTAAAAAATGAATCAAGGAACTAACCTCTAAACACATTGGATAGTATTTTAACATTACCCATCATACAATATGTGATTCACCAAATGAAGAATCTCTCCCTACCCAAGTCACTCCCTAAAAAGACCCAATGTGATGCACTGCAGGCTCTTACTTTCCTTCAAAGATCCCGAGAATTCGATTGTGTCCTTGCCTCGTGCTGCCTTGCCTGTTGCGTCCCATCAGAGGAAAAGCTTCTGTAGGACCCTGAGGAATGGAACATAGTATCCCAGCTTCTCCCCCCAATCTATCCTTCCCCAATCCCAAGCAAGCACATTGTTTCCAGAGGCTGTCTTAGGGTTCCTCTGTAGTAAAGACAAGAACATTGACAAGGATGGCAAGAGGTCCTTCCATGTTTTTACCTTGACCAGTTTGGAGCAAACAGACGGGTTTATAGCAGTGGGAGTGTGGATTACAAAAGGAAGTTGGCCATTGCCTGTGTATACTTTGTGGTTAAGTCCGTGTTCTTCCACGGTCAAGCAGATAAAAATCAGTTTACCTGTTAAAAAGCAGTAAGGAGAGGGAAGGCAGGGGAGGGTGTGGGGGTGATAAGAGATCAACCAAAGGACTTGTATGTATGTATATAAGCATTACCAATGGACATGGACACGGGGGGCGGGGGGAGCATGTGCTGGGGGGTGAGAGTAGCCAGGGAGGGGTCGATGGGGGAAAAAGGAGACGTGTAATACTTTAAACAATAAAGAATACAAACATTTTAAAAAGGAGTAAAGGATTATTCAGCTCTGTAACCCAACCAAATCTTGGGTGGAAATACTGTTTGACTGAAATGTGGCAAGAAAACTGGGATGCTTCAAGACTCGAAATGTCCTACTACTGCTCATACAGTTCCCTCTTGTGGCTAGAAGAAACATCTACTTGAGGTTTTATCATCTTATCTACAGAATTTTTAAAAATAACGGACATTTCTAAGTTCGTTCATCATGAAAGCACTCATAACAATACCCCCAAGCAAGTTTTGAAACAAACTTACTCAGACCATATAATACATTTTTTAAATGTCTAGTTTCAGGCAAAACTTACTTAATGCAGGTACAAATTTGAGTACATGAAATTAAAGACAGTCAAGGAATTAAAATGTATAAATGCAATAGTTAACACTTTACGATGCCATTAACCTCAATAAGAAAGAGTTTCCCAAAGCCCATTTTAGTCTCTGAAAATATATTCAGCACCACTGGAAGTCCAGTTAATAAAAAGAGACCATAGAGTCACAAGTTGAGAAACTATCCTTTAAGTGTAATAAACTTGGCAAAAGAGCTCAATTCAGTTTCAGTTACACAGCACATACATTATGTTCAGACTATATAGGTAAGTTATAAATCCTCCAAAATTAGACACTGTGTACTTGTCTTTCATCTACTCATTATTACTTCCTCAATGCTCTATTGAGAACATGTTGGCATTTTTATCTTGTTTCATTTCATTTACTAATGGTTGCATTTCCTGAGTTCTCATTTTTTTAAAATATATTTTTATTGATTTCAGAGAGGAAGGGAGAGGGAGAGATAGAAACATTAATGACGAGAGAGAATCATTAATCCTCTGCCTCCTGCATGCCCCCTACAGGGGATCAAGTCAACATGTACCCTGACCAGGAATGGAACTGTGACCCCCTGGTTCATAGGTTGATGCTCAACCACTGAGCCACCGCGGCCAGGCGTCTTCTTTCTTTCTTTCTTTCTTTTTAAAATATATTTTATTGATGTTTTTACAGAGAGGAAGGAAGAGGGATAGAGAGTCAGAAACATCGATGAGAGAGAAACATCAATCAGCCGCCTCCCGCACACCCCCCACTGGGGATGTGCCCACAACCAAGGTACATGCCCTTGACCAGAATCGAACCCGGGACCCCTCAGTCCGCAGGCCGACGCTCTATCCATTGAGCCAAACCGGTTAGGGCGGCATCTTATTTCTTATTAAATGTTGGACAAACAAGGAATGGAGCAAAAGAGAACTGATAGAAGCTCCACCCAACCGAGCAGTCAAAGAAACACTCAGTGGGTCAAAATTCAATAATCCTCCAAAACCTTTCTCTCCTGTCTCACAAAGACACCTCACCTTCGAGAACAGGGGGCCATCTAGGAGAGGCTGCGTCCCACAGATGCAACCAAGGGCTCTCCCTTCCAGCAATGCAGCAACTCCTCCACCTGGGTGATCCTCCTTCAAAGACCCACCTTTCTTTTAATCTTTGTCTTCATTTTAGTTCCCCAAGAAGCTGACCTTGAGACAAGAATACACCAACAAATAGTTTATTTTGGTGGTGCCCTCAGGAAATGCCATCAGGGATGTAATAGAAGGAAGGGAAGACAGCCAATAAAGGCAGTGTTCTCAAGCATGTTGACAGGATGGATAACAGGTGCTCAGTCCCTCTGGGGAATGCTGGGAATCAGTGTAGAACCCATGTCTTAAGTTATTCTGCCTGAGGATCGAGGGAGCTGGAGATTTATACAGGGGTGGGCAAACGTAGTTTTGCAGTCGTGAGAACGCGCAACAGTTTATTTTTGTATTATTTATTAATTATAGTATTATTCACGTTACAATGGTAAACCTACGTTTGCCCACCCCTGTACACCGACTCTAACCAATCATTAGTTAAGGGCTGCTCTGGGAGGCATTAAGTCTCCATACACCCAGCCTCCATGCTCACAGTTGGACCTCTAGCCACTAGAGGAAGCCACTGCAAGGTGCTGCCGCTGCTGGCTGTTGGTAAAGCCCCGAGGAGACATGGGCAGGGCCCCAAAGGCACCTGCTGCTCTGGTGTCTGAGATTTCAATCTGGAACACTGAGACCCATTGTCAAAAGCCAGGGCTCACAGAACAGGGGTGAAGAAAGGTTCTGGAGACAGACTGATAGGTTCCAATATCTGGGTTCTTCTCCAAGCTTCAAATTCCACAAAGGATTGTTGTGGGGATAGAATAATGTAATTCATGTAAAAGTATCCAGTATTGTTAGCAACTGGCACATAGTACACATTTCTTCAAATTCAAGTTATTAATATTATTACTAACACCTGATGACCTTACAGAGACCTAAAACCAAACAGAACCTTAAAATGTTCTGCTTGCCCTAGCCATTTTGCCTCAATGGATAGGGCGTCAGCCCACAGACTGAAGGGTACCTCGGTTGCAGGCTCCATCCCGGCCCTGGTCGGGGTGTGTGCAGGAGGCAACCAATCTATGTGTCTCTCTCGCATCGATGTTTCTCCCCCTCCTTTCTACTCTCTCTACAAAATAATAAAAAAAAAATAATGGAAAAATGTCCTCGGGTGAGGATTAACTAAAAAAAAAAATAAATAAATAAATAAAAATGTTCTGCTTGACCAGGCTGCCCAGTAGAGACCAAAAAGTTCCAGTCCTGCTACCGGTACGGTGTTTACACTGGCACCAGTGAGCAGAACTGATGAAATCTCTGGGACTCTGTCCAACTAGTCTTGAAGACATGGCCAGACCCCTGGATTATCCTCAGAGGGGGAGGGAATTGTCTCCAGCTGAGTGTGGCTCAATAGAAGAGTAGATATATCTCCAACAAAAGTAGGTTGTAGGGCAAGCTCACCTCAGGGTCCAGCTTACCTTCTCCACACTATTTTCCTACCTAGCTACTCAGACAGTGTTTAATTCTTATGTTTATGAGAAAAAGGAAAGGAGGAAAGAACTAGTACTTATCCCTCTCCACAACAAGTTCTAACACAAAAATATAACTTCCCTTTCAATAAGCAAGTATTTTTGGAATTCCGTAGTTCAGATGAAATTACATGGTTCACATGTTCAAAGCATTTTTTTCCCCAACTGTTTTTCCTCCACAGTGTGAAGACCAGACTTTTGGAAAGACTCAAACTTTCATTACAGTTCAGCCGTACAGGATATAAAAGCTGGGTGGGTCATGCTTAGGTTTTTCTTTGTTACTAAACATCTCCATGTAACTAATAGCAAGAACAGATTTGGGAAGTGGTGCAGAGGGCATGGAGAGCCCTTTGAAGCCACATAAAGACAGCAAACAAAAGGAAATAGTTGAGACTATTTTCCAAAAATCAGAAAATGCTATTTTTTTCAGGTCTCTAAGATAATAAATATGTAGTTTATTTCAGTACAATGTGGTATTTTTCTAAATCACTTCCTGATAATGAAGATTATAATTCAAATTGCAAATTTAAAAAAAATGTTTAGCTACTAATATTTACAGACCCTTGATTTAAAAATGTGGCCTTCCTTAATTAAAATGAACAAATATCCTCCAGAATTGGTACTGATTAGAGAGGAAGAGCTGGACCTTATGTCCCCCTTGATTCATCATCCCCTTGTGCTGGGGTGGAGGACACAGCTCTCTTTTAATGTTGGCCTTAGCCAGGCCTGGTTTGATCCTAAGAGAACTTCCTAATAAACCCCCTGTTCCCTAATCTCTGCCTCAGAGTCAGCTTCCCTGAGAACCCAATTTGTGGCAGGTACCCACAGCCCAGCAACACATATCTAGACACCTGAAACCCTCAAGTCTAAACCCAAAAGAGTAAAGGAAGTCAAAGCAGATTATTACTGTCTCCATGTGAAACTGTCTCCATGTGAAACTGTCGTGTGTTCACTTAATTGATAGTTTTAATAATCACTTTCAGGAGGAAATTTACCTACCTTTCTTTTAAAAAAATATTTTTATTGATTTCAGAGGAAGGGAGAGGGTTAGAGAGACAGAAACATCAATGAGAGAGAATCATCAATAGACTGCTTCCTGTACGCCCCCCACTGGGGATCGAGCTCGCAACTTGGGCATATGCCCCGACCAGGCATGGAATTGTGACCTCCTGGTTCATAGGTGCACATTCAACCACTGAGCCACGTCGGCTGGGCCTATCTTTCTTTTAAGTCACTTCAACAGATTAAAAATGAAACTGCCTTATGACCCAGTGATTTGATTCCAGTTCTGGGAATATATCTGAAGAAACCCAAAAACACTTAATTAGAAAGAATATATGCACCCCTATGTTCATTGCAGCATTATTTATAATAGCCAAGATTTGGAAGCAGCCCAAGTATCCATCAGTAGATGAGTGGATAAAAAAAAAGCTGTGGGATATTTACACAATGGAATACTACCCAGCTGTAAAAGAGAAGGAAGTCTTACCATTTGGGACAGCATGGATGGACCTGGAGAGCATTATGCTAAGTGAAATAAGCTAGTCAGAGAAAGGCAAGTACCATATAATTTCACTCATATATGGAATCTAATGAACAAAATAAACAAAATAGAAACAGACTCATATAGAGAACAGCTGTCTGAAGGGGCAGGAGTTGCAGGGCTGGGTGAAAAAGGTGAAGGGATTACGCAAAAACAAAACAAAACACACAAAAAACTCACAGACACAGACAACAGTGTGGTGATTACCAGAAGGAAAGAGGGTGGGGGAGGTAGAAGACGGTATAGGGGAATAAATGGTGATGGAAGAAAACTGGACTTGGGATGGTGAACACACAATACGACATACAGATGATATATTGTAGAATTGTACACCTGAAACCTATATAATTTTATTAAACAATGCAACTCCAATAAATGCAATAAAAAGGAAAAATAAATAAGTAAATAAATAAAAAAGAACAAAAAAGCATCTATGAATAATAACCATATCAGAGCATAACCTAATAAGCACAATGTTTATAAAAATGTGGGTGGTGGAGCATTTTGTTGTAAATTATCTTAAAAAATAGAGTAAAAGTAAAGTAGCAAAAAAAAAAAAAAAGTATTGAAATGAAAGAAGTGCCAATACTTCTCACTTTGTAAAAAATACATTTCTGAAAAATTGATCTGAGTCATATTTTAAAGTCAATATTGAAACTCACCATTTAAACATTTTTATGACAAACTGTTTTGCAGGGAAAAATTGCAAATTTAAATCACTGCCTTTCAATTTACTATTTTATAAAAAACTAGATTTTCACACACTGAACTGATTTAAACTAAAGTATTTGTTTTTCAAAATCTAACACCATAGCAAAACATCAAATACAAAATTACATTAAGCTCTAATTAATTACTCTTGGCCCAAGGTTTTTAGATACAGAGGGAGAAAAAGTCACTTCAAGTTACATGTTGCTATCATATTCTGGAGGGAATTAGCCAAACTCTTTCCCAGTACTGGAACTTTGTTGTATTATTATTTCTCAAAATAAATCCATTAACAAAGACTTATCATTCTCTCCTTTAAATAATTTAATACTAAAACTTTGTTTTGGTAATGGATTTAAACTTCATCCTGAACGAGTAGCCAAAGATAGAGAAATATAGGTTAGGAACTTCCTTATTCTCTTCTGCCACAGAGTGGTTTCTCCCCCTAGCTCAGTAGGCATAGATGGGCATGGATAATTTCATACTAGATTTGGATAGAGATTGAGAACTTGGTCTTAGCTCAAAGCAAGCAGTTCACATTTAAATAAAATGAACATTTGGATACAATGCCCAAATTTACATAAGATTATATTATAACTAGTAGCCCTGTGTACGAATCCGTGCACCAGTAGCTGGCCAGTAGCTCTCCTCATAGCTTGCTGCCCTGCCCCCTCCTGTAGCTCTCTGCCGCCCACTTGTAGCTCGCTGCCCCACCCTCCTCATGATCCGTGATCCGGTTGTTACGCTTCACGGCATACCATTAGCATATTACATCTTTCTTATATAGGCTGATTCAGGAGGAAATCAGTCCAAAAATCACATCTGTTATCCTTTGTATAATAAAAGTACAAGTTGATCTGTTATTGTAAACCTACCTAAGCCTACTTATGAGACATCATTAAAGGCAATAGTCACAAGTACATAGGTCAGGAATGTCCCTTGGAGAGGTGGAATAACATGTACCCGGATCCAAAATACCAACAAGGACTCTCTCGAGAAGTGTGTCAGATGCATACGTATTTTTCTTTAAAATGGCTCCTAGGTTACAGATCACTCGCTGCTCTAGGCCTCTTAGACTTCTCATGTGAAAAGGCAGGAGGCATTGTGCTCCCAATACAGAAGGCAGACGTGGAGGAATGGCATATTTCCTTACACTGAGGAGGTCTGTGCAGGCCCACAGTTCCTCCACCTCCTTGCAGATCTTCTTGCTTCAGCCTTTCCAGCTCTTGGGTCAGGTGTGCTTAAGTTTAACTCCATGAATGGCACCAAAGTTTAGAAGTGCTGAGACACTAATGCAGATTCCAGTCCATCCTTGTGGGTTCTAACGTGTCCTTGCTTCCCTGACGTCACATCCTGACTGCCTGTCCTGGGGTCTTGAACTCCAGCGCTAGACAGAAGAACACCAGCCTCACACAGTCAGTGTAACCAGCCCCCATCGCTGCATACAGCCAAATCCCTCAATAAATCCCCTATTGTGTTTGTTTGTCATCGTGGTTCTGCTTCTCTAAACAAACCCTGACTGACATATTTGGGTTGGATTTTTAGGGTTTCAGTGTTTACTATTACAAAAATGCCACTGTGAATGTCCATGTTTGTATTTTCTGGTGCACTTACGCAAGAATTCCTCTACACTGTATACCTAAGAGTACAGATTGCTGCATTATAGGGTATTCAAATGTTCAACTTTATAAGATAATGTCAAATTCATTCCAGAGTGGTTGTGCCAATTTACCTCACACCAGCATTTAACTTCTTAAAAGAGTCCTCCTTGATCCAAGTCTTTGCAATTACTTAGTATAGTAATACTTCTTAATTTTAGCCCATCTGAAGAGTATAATATGCTTTCTTATTATAATTAAAATTAATATTTATATAATGCTAATGAAAATGGAGAATCTATTTCTAGTCCTCAGATTTTCTCTTCTGCAAAATGGCTATTCATGCCTTTAACCATTTTTCTATTTCAATACTTTTACCTTTTACCTCTTTTCCCCGCTTTGTTCTCTGTTACTTCTTGTCTTACAGCACTTGTCAGGAAATCCTGCATAATAGTTAGTAGAAGTAAAAGGGGTCTTTCTCTTGTTCCTGATATTTAAGGGTCTGCTTCTCTTTTTTTAAATCACCAGGAGTATGGTTTGCAGCATCTTCTGAGATGATCATGTTTTTCCCCCTTTAATCTGCAATGTTGTCAATTATATTTACATATTTTTTAGTGTTTAACTACCCTTGCATTTCTGGATAAATCCAGCTTGTTTATGACCTGTTATCTTTTAAAAGTAAACTCCTTGGGTTTGTTTTATTAGCATTTCATTTGAATTTTTGTAGCTGTTTTTAAAATTGAGATTGGCCATAATGTTTCTTTATTGTACCGTCTTTGCTTTGTTTTGATACAAAGGCTATATATAATGAATTGCATCATAGTCTCATTTTGTTGTTATTGTTCTCTGAGATAGTTTTAAAGATTGGAATAATCTCTTTCTTAAAAGCCTGATATGTCATCTGTAAAAATATCTGAGCTTAGTATTTTCATTGTGGAAAGACTTTGATGACATTTCTTTAGTAGTTATGGGATAATTAAGGTTCTCTATTTTTGAGTAAGTTCTAGTAAGTTATACTTTTTAAGGAATTTGTCTATTTCATTTAAGTTTTCAAATGATTGACCTAAATTGATACATTTAAAAATACTTTGCCTTACCTTTGATTATGTCCCTTTCACCTCTATGTTGCTTATTTGTTCTTTCTCTCTTTTGCTCAATCTCTGCAGATATGTCTCTATTTATAGAACAGAACTTTTAATTTTATGCATTCTCTCTTTTGTATCTTTGTTTACTTTTTCATGAACTTCTGTGTTTATCTTTATTATCTACTTTTTTTATGCTTGTTTTTTTCTATTGTTCTTTTCCTAATTTCTTAAATTGAACACATAGCTCACTAATTTTCAACCTTCCTTCTTGTCTAAACAAATACTTGTCTAAAATAAGCATTTAAATTAACAAGTTTCTCTTAAAAGAATCATTTTGAACTATCATATTGGTCTGAATCCCACCTCAGACCAATTAAATGAGATAGTATTTTTTATTATCATTGAGTTTTTAGTATGTACAATTTTTCACTAACATTTCTTCTTTGAAACATGAATTATAAAACATATGTAGGTTTCAACATTTTCAAATATATGGGGAATTTTACAAATTTATCTTTGCTATTTTTGCCACCCTAGACCCCATCACTTGTAGTTTCCTAGAGTCAGTTGTAAACAGTTGCTTGTGTATCCTTTCAAAAACATTAAATGCATTTGCAAACATAAATTAATGCCTATTTATTCTTTTGTTAAAAAAACACGAGAGCATTCTATAACATTGTATTGGATCTTTTTTCTATTACCAGTATATCTTAGAATTGTTTTATATCAGCATCTATAGATATACTGTATTTTTTTTATTTGCCAGCATTCCATTTTATAGATGTACCATCATTTATTAAACTAGTCCTCTGGTAATGAGACATTTCAGTTATTTCCCTTCTTTCTTTCTTTCTTTCTTTCTTTCTTTCTTTCTTTCTTTCTTTCTTTCTTTCTTTCTTTTTTAGGGAAACTTTTATTTATTTTATTTTTAAAATTTAATAAATCTTTATTGTTCAGATTATTATAATTGTTTCTCCTTTTTCCCCCCATAGCTCCCCTCCACCCAGTTCCCACTCCACCCTCTGCCCTTACCTCCCCCCATTGTCCTCATCCATAGGTGTATGATTTTTGTCCAGTCTCTTCCCGTACCCCCCACATCCCTTTCCCCCTGAGAATTATCAATCCCCTCCCATTCTATGCCCCTGATTCTATTATATTCACCAGTTTATTCTGTTCCTCAGATTTTTAATTCACTTGATTTTTAGATTCACTTGTTGATAGATATGTATTTGTTGTTCATAATTTTTATCTTTACTTTTTTTCTTCTTCCTCTTCTTAAAGAATACCTTTCAGCATTTCATATAATACTGGTTTGGTGGTGATGAACTCCTTTAGCTTTTTCTTATCTGTGAAGCTCTTTATCTGCCCTTCAATTCTGAATGATAACTTTGCTGGGTAGAGTAATCTTGGTTGTAGGTTCTTGCTATTCATCACTTTGAATATTTCTTGCCACTTCCATCTGGTCTGCATAGTTTCTGTTGAGAAATCAGCTGACAATTGTATGGGTGCTCCCTTGTAGGTAACTACCATATTTTTCGGTGTATAAGACGACTGGGTGTATAAGACAACCCCCAACTTTTCCAGTTAAAATATAGAGTTTGGGATATACTCGCTGTATAAGACTACCCCTCCTCCAATGCACACCAAATAAAAATTAAAAAAACATCAGATTTGATATCAATATGGTAATTTTAATTCAAATGCTTATGACATGCAGGTACTTAGCAGGAAAACTGTCACTTATAAACATAAGGCTGTTTGTCATCAAACATGAAACATAAAACAGTGCAAGTGGGTTAAACTTTTCCTAATTCACTCTAAAGCTGAAAGGAAGGATAAGACAATAAATCCATGGGAGCTGCCATGCTGTTTGTTTTCTAAGCTGTCAACCCAACTGGAACTGATGATGATAGGAAGAAGATAACAAACAATAGAGAGAGAGAGCAAGTGCCGGGCAAGTCCCTGGTGAGTTTGCAATGCTCATCATAACTGCAAGCTACAGTATTTTTACAGGTTTTGCTGGCGTGACAGTTTCCCTTTAAAAGCCTTCAAAATCCTCCTGTTCGTCATCTGATATCATAAGTACATCAATGACATCTTGTGATACATGTGTAAGGCAGTCATCGTATGGATCGAATTCCATATCAGATGGTGTGGTCTCAGCTTCGGCTTCCTCTTCATCTTGCCACAAGTAGTTGTCCTCCATACCATCTAATTGATTTGATATGCCACACTTCTTGAAAGACTTGATGACTGTTTCTGCATCAATACCATTCCAGGCTTTTATGACAAACTTGCACAAAACATCCAACTGTGGAGCACGCATGTTTCCTCCTTTTGTGAATGACTTTTCGCCGCTAACCATCCGTTCATTCCACTGTTCTCGAATGCGATCTTTAAATGGCTTGTTTAGGCACACATCCAGTGGCTGTACCAACGATGTCAATCATGCAGGAATAACTGCCGCATCTGTGTTTAGTCTCGCAAGCCTTTGCTTGGTGCTGGGAGTTAAATGAGCCCTGAACATATCCCACACCAGTAGACTACGTTTTTGAATAAGTCCACCTGGTCTCCTGCTCCATACATTATCAAGCCATAGCTTTACCCCTTCTTCATCCATCCAGCCTTTTTCATTCACATGTACAAAACAACCAACAGGGAACTTGAGTTTCGGCATTGTTTTTCTTTTAAAAATAATCATTGGTCTCAGTTTGGCGCCATCAGCTGTGCATCCTAGTACCACTGTAAAACTGGACTTCTCATGTCCTGTTGTTTTAATTAAAATTGTTTTTTCACCTTTTTGATGGACAGTTTTATTTCCAACCATATCTAAATTCATTGGAGTTTCATCCATATTTCCAATACTACTTAACACATAGCCATGTTTAGTGCGCTGTTGTATTACGTATCGATGGAAACTATTTACTTTGCAATCAAGATCTGCTGGTAATTTTGGGGCAATTTTCGTCTTTTGCCTCAGTACCATATTATGCCTTCCCATGAATCTAGTACACCAGGGTACAGTGGCCTTAAATCTGTTACTGTGATCTGGGTTAGATTTGGCCCACTGAAGTGCCAACAAACGTATTTTATTTCGTGTCACTGCATAACCGTTTTGGCGATGCTCATTCACCATGTCTGCTACATGTTTTTCGAGTTCTGGCCAATGTGGGATGCCTCTTCCTAATGCACACTTACCCCTGGGCATACGCTTTAATGCTTTTTCATTTGCTTCCCACTCCCGAACCATCTTTTCTGTTACTCCATATTGTCTTGCAGCAGCGCAGTTATTATGTTCCATGGCAAAGTTTACAACTTGAAGTTTGAAACTGGCTTCATATTTCTTTCTTCTTGCTGGTGGAGCCATGATGGGGTTTTGACTGTTGGACATTTGTATACTGTACTGTATGTACTGGTGCTATACTGTATGAACAGGTACAGATACTGGTGCTGTACTGTATGTGGTACCCAGTATACAACAACCAGCCAATCACGGCAAACGATGTACCTTAATGGTGATTGGCTGGTTGTTGTATACAAAGCCTCTTTGGATTGGTCAGCTCTCCCTGCCGGCCCAGCCCTCCCTGTCTCCAAGACTAGCAGAGTGGTAGCACAAACACGCCTCTTTCACCCGTCTGGCCTGCCCTTGTATCCTATTACCGTACCTCCTTCTCTGTCTCTCAGATCTCACACATGCGCACCTGCGCCGCTTCACTGCAGTCCTCAGGAGCGAGATCTGAGAGGCAGAGAAGGAGGTACGGTATGCGGCAACCGCAGATTCTCCAGTCTGGCTCGGAAGTTTCAGCAC
The DNA here is from genome assembly GCF_951640355.1 of Cnephaeus nilssonii. Lineage (NCBI taxonomy): Eukaryota > Metazoa > Chordata > Mammalia > Chiroptera > Vespertilionidae > Cnephaeus > Cnephaeus nilssonii. The sequence goes on along the minus strand of NC_137085.1, from coordinate 49,202,749 downwards.
CTGCCCTGTAAGATGACATCCGGCGTATAAGATGACCCCCGACTTTTGAGAAGATTTTCCTGGGTTAAAAAGTCGTCTTATATGCCGGAAAATACAGTAAATGCTTTTCTCTTGCTGCTTTTAATATTCTCTCTTTGTCTTTTGCCCTTGGTATTTTAATTATGATGTGTCTTGGTGTGGTCCTCTTTAGATTCCTTTTGTTTGGAGTTCTGTGCACTTCCTGGACTTATAAGTCTATTTCTTTCACCAGGTGGGGGAAGTTTTCTGTCATTATTTCTTCAAATATGTTTTCAGTATCTTGCTCTCTCTCTTCTTCTGGCACCCCCATAATTCTGATGTTGGTACGCTTGAAGTTGTCCCAGAGGCTTCTTACACCATCTTCAACTTTTTGGATTCTTTTTTCTTTTTGCTTTTCCAGTTGAGTGTTGCTTCTTTGTATTTCAAATCTTTGAGTTGATTCTTGCGATCCTCTAGTCTGCTGTTAGATCTCTGTATAATATTCTTTATTTCAGTCAGTGTATGTTTAATTTCTAGTTGGTCATTTTTCATATCCTTGAGGGTCTCGTTAAATTTATCGGCCTTTTCTAGGAAATTCTTGAAAAATCTTATAACCGTGGTTTTGAACTCTATATCCAATCATTTGTTTTCCTCCATTTCTTTCATTTGTGATCTGTTTCCTTGTCTCCTCATTTTTGCTGCTTCCCTGAGTTGGTAGGGTGGCTTTGTGTGCTAGGTGTCCAATGGTTCGGCCTCCCAGTTACCTGAGGTGGACACTCTTGGTGCACCCCCTTGTGGACTGTGTGCACAGCCTTGTTGTAGTTAAGTCTTGATTGTTGTTGGTGTCACTGGGAGGAATTGACCTCCAGGCCAAATGGCTGTGAGGACCTGCTGTGTCTATAATGGAAGAATTGCTGTGCTGGAGACACGCTTATTGGGCAGGACTTCTTTCAGTGGGGCTTTGGTGCTCACTGAGTCTGCCTCTTGAATGTGTCCCTTATGAGAGTAGTTGAAATCTGGTGTCGTCTCACACAGACCACTAGATACACTAGCTTCTGGATCTCCAATGGGGTGCAGGTCAGCTACTTTCTGAGGCCACCAGCAGGAGCTAAGCGGGAACTACAGTTTTCTCCTCTTTGCTTGGGGTTTGGAGGTTTTGGAGCTGTCTGACTGGAGTTGCAGTTTACAGTTTGTTTGGTTAAGCTGCAATAGGGCAGGCCATTTATATGCAAAAGCCACTGCGGGGAGCTTGGGTGTGTTTGTAGATTGTGCGGGGCAGGGTCTCAGGGCATCACTAGGCTAGGGCGTAGCAAACAGCGATGAATGCCAGTCAGCCTTCTCTGCGTTTCCATGTTTCCAAGTCCCCGCGTCCCACGCTGCAGTAAACATTGATTGCTGGACGCACCTATGCAAGAAAGTCACCCTCACTTTCTGACCCGATGGCTGACAGTCCAGCTTCTCCCCAGAAACTGGACTTCAGAGTAATCGGAAGCTTGTCTCCCTTCGGGTTGAAAAAAAGCAGCACATCCAATCGCCTGCCACCAGCCCGATTCGCGCGCCTCCGTACCTCAGCTTTTCAGCGCTTGTGCACGTCTCAATGCTCTTTTCTCTTTCCTTCTAGTTGTAGGACTTCCACTCAGCCAGCTTTCCCGTGGTTCTGGGTGATAGATATTTTGTCTTTTAGTTGTAATTTTGAAATTGTTGTGCGAGGCAGCAGTTTAGGTGTTTACCTATGCCGCCATCTTGGTTTCTCTCCTATTTCCCATCTTTTGATATTATGAACAATACTGCAACGGGTATATCTTTTATAGGTATTTTTGTCCATATGTGTGATTATGTGGGTAGGACAAATTCGTAGAACAGCTGGGTTAAACAGAATGCATTTTGACAAATATTGCCAAACTATTCTTAAAGCTGTTATAACAAATTACACTCTCATCATACAGGGAGTGCTAATTTTCCTCACAGAAATATCAGACATTTTGATTGTTGTCAATTTGATATTAAAAAGAATACCCTATCATCGCATTAACTTTCGATTAAGAAAAAAAGATCATGAGAGTTATTTTTAAGACTTTTCAGGGGTTCCATGGAAGAAGAAACATCTGTGTGGGAGTGAGGGGCGGGGCATTCTCAGAGGAGGTAGCTCTTAAGGGGTGTCTGGAATAGAACTCGCAGCTGAGATGGAGGCAAAGGGCAAAGCATTGAGGGCATGAGCAGCGCAGACAGTGTAGCCTGAGCAAGACACAGAGGGTGGGAAAATGTCTTACCTAGTTTGTCTTAAGCGGAGGAAGCACATCGGAGTAGTGAGGGAAACACACCTACTTGGCAGCAAGGAATCATGAAAGCAGGGACACTCAGCCCTGGCTACACATTACAACCATGGAGGGTGGGGGGAGAAGACAATAAACAAACAAACAAACAAATAAATAAAATAAATCAATCGATGCCCGAGTCCCATCTCAGACCCATTAAATGAGGATCTCCTGTAGGAGCTTCCTAAAACTCCCCAGGGGATAGTATTTCCAGGAAGGGTTGAGATTCACTGCACTAAGGACGCGTGGATGATTTACAGTCTTGGATCACATGCTGTTTACCTCTAAGTTTATTTAGAAGTTTGCAATATGGGGAACAATCATAACTACTTAGTTCAAAATTGAATTTAAGTAAATTTCCACTGCCACTTTGGTGAAGAGAGCGTGAAAGTCCCGGGATTCCCCTGGAATGAGACTGTGCTCTGACCTCAGTGAGGCACCGCTTTGACACTAGGTGGAGCCATGGAGGTGATTTGGTGAAAAAAAGGCTTCAAAGAAATAAGCAGAATTTGGAAACGGGAGAGACTGGGAAACCTATCTGCTTTAACTCCCCCCCCCCCACCCCGAACCCGTCTATGTTTTATTTGTAAATTTCTTTTATTGTGTGTACAAAATAGACTACTTTTCAAATAAGTTATCTATGCTTATAGTTATAATTTACAAGGTAAAAAGGGTATTACAGTCTCTTCAGTAGATAGTCCCTGTCTGCCCTCCAGATCCCCTTGTACTCTGAGAGGCTCATCTCAGAGGCTGCATTGACAGTGCCCTCAAACTCGGGCTTCTGGTAGGGTTCTCTCATGGAGCAGCACTGGCAAGAGACCTGAGGGCAGGAGGGGAAGGGGTGGTCAGGGTATTTATTTCCCCAGCTCCTACCCTGCTGGCTGTGGGCTTATCTAGAGAAGGCTATGGCTTCTGTTCAGTGGCCCCTTCTAAACCTAGAGCTCTCCCTCCAAGTTCAGGTAACCATTTACCTTATCCCCCAAGGCCTAGGCCTGGTAATTATTCCCCACTGTAGCTAGCCCAAAGGCGGGCCCATCACCGTCCTTCGTTGGGCACTGAGCCCTGTCCACACCTCTGTATGCCATTCTTTCTTTAAACTCCTTTCCGTTACACCTTTGGAGTGTGCCATGTATTTCCTGCTGGGATCCGAACTAGTGCAGGGCTCACTTCCTCCTGCCTCTGTTCCCCATCCACTCAGTTCTCCCGAAGCAACAAATTCCATAGGTTTCCTGTTTGCAGGCACATACAAGCATAAAGGAATATGCTTCATATTCCCATCACCATTACTTACTCCAATTGTAGCACACTATATGCCCAGGGAAGCACTGTAGTTCTTAATGTATATAATAATATATTCTAGAAATCACTTTCAAGTAGTCTATAGAGATTTACCTTACTCCTTTTCATGGCTTCATTATATTCCATTTTATGGAGGGACAATCATATTTTAGTCAGTCTCCTATCATTAGACATTTAGGTTGTTTCCAATCATTTGCTATTACAAAACATTGCTACAAGAAATAATCTTGTACATGAGTCATTTCTCCTTATTTTATGTACTAGAGGCCCGGTGCACGAAATTCGTGCATGGGGGGGGGGGGGCGTCCCTCAGCTCAGCCTGTACCCTCTCCAATCTGGGACCCTTCGAGGGATATCCGACTGCCCGTTTAGGCCCGATCCAGGACTGCTGGCTCCCAATTGCTCGCCTTCCTGCCTTCCTGATTGCTCCTAACCACTTCTGCCTGCCAGCCTTATCACCCCTAACCACTCCCCTACCAGCCTGATTGATGCCTAACTACTCCCCTGCCAGCCTGTTTATCCCTAATTGTCCTCCCCTGCAGGCCTGGTCCCCCCCCAACTGCCCTCCCCTGCAGGCCTGGTCCCCCTCCAACTGCTCTCCCCTGCAGGCCTGGGTCCCCCCCAACTGCCATTCTCTGCAGGCCCGGTCACCCCCAACTTCCCTCCTCTGCTGGCCTGGTCACCCCTAACTGCCTTCCTCTGCAGGCTTGATCACCCCCAACTGCCCTCCCTTGCAGGCCTGGTCCCTTCCAACTGCCCTCCCCTGCTAGCCTGATCGCCCACAACTGCCCTCCCTTGCAGACCTGGTCCCTCCCATCTGCCCTCCCCTGCTGTCCATCTGTGGCAGCCATCTTGTGTCCACATGGGGGCAGTCATCTTTGACCACATGGAGGCAGCCATCTTGTGTTTTGGAGTGATGGTCAATTTGCATATTATTCTTTTATTAGAAAGGATTAGATAGGATTAGATAGGATAGAGGCCTGGTGCACAGGTGGGGGCCAGCTGGTTTGCCCTGAAGGGTGTCCCAGATCAGTGTGGGGGTTCCCTTGGGGTGTGGGGCGGCCTGGGTGAGGGGCCTGTGGTGGTTTGCAGGCTGGCCATGCCCCTGGTGACCCAAGTGGAGACCCTGGTATCTGGGATTTATTTATCTTCTATAATTGAAACTTTGTAGCCTTGAGCGGAGCCAAGCCTCCTGCTCACTCTGTGGCCGCAGCTATTCTTTTTGGGATTTATTTATCTTCTATAATTGAAACTTTGTAGCCTTAAGCAGAGGCCAAGGCAGGCCAGGGCAGGCGGAAAGCTTGGCTTCCTCCATTGCTGGGGAAACCCAAGCCTCTTGCTCTCTCTGTGGCCACAGCCATCTTGGTTGTGTTAATTTGCATACTCGCTCCTCATTGGCTGGTGGGCATGGCTTGTGGGTGTAGAGGAGGTATGGTCAACTTGCATATTACTCTTTTATTATATAGGATGAGGAAAATGAAACTGAAAAAGACTAAGTTGCCTGAGGTCAATTCCTTGCAGAGCACATATGTCACAGTGACTTGCAGAATGGATCTGAATTTTGCTGAGAGTCTTCCCACAAAATTTACTGCTCTTCTTAAATGTCCACCCTTATGCTTTCATTCCCAGGGTTACAAGAATGGATTCTAGAGCCACAGTTCCAGGGTACGTTTCTTGGTCTATTATTAATTGGCTGTGTGACCTGGGACAAGTCATTTAGCCTCTCGGTGTCTCCGTTTTCTCACCGATAAAATGGTTTCTACCTCAGTGTTGCTGAGACCATTAAGTGCTTGGAACAGTGCCTGGCATATAGAAAGATCCATATAAGCACTATAAGATCCATAGTGGTGTTATCATTCCTTTGGTTTGAGGCTGTGCTCTCATATTAGCATTGAAGCACAGCAAGAGAGACCTCTTTGCGTCTCATCATTAGTTTATCTTTTAAACTGAGATGATCTGAGATTATCAAATGTTTTTTAAGAGCAGATGTGGATGAAGAAATTAGAGAACTGGGGACCTAAAGTGGTTCTAAAATAGAAGGGAGTTCCTAAAGATAACTTTGCTCGCTTCACAATTTCATTTTGGTTTTCCTGTTCACATGTACTATCAATAGATTTAGCCTCGGGGTGCCTCGGTGATATTACCTGTAATTCACAGTTATGGAAAACAAAAGGGTGAAGGAAGTAACTTGCCCATAACCACCAGCAAATTAAAATGGAAGGAAAAGAATGCAGACTTCTCTGCTTGCCCTTTCCTTCTCTCTTTTTTTCTTATTCTCCTGGCTTGCTCATCTTGAGCCTCCACCTAGGAGGTATAGAACTCTGAATCTAGCAATCACTAAGGTTGGAAGGGTGAAATGATCATGAAGCCATCACCTTGGAGGTGGGGTCTGGGCATCCTCCTGGAACAAATGGAAAAAACAAAAGCAACCCTAAGAAAGATCCCAGGAAGAAAGGAAGGTGAATGTCATTTGTACACAGCCCTGCTTCACCCTCATCTCTCCTGCTTCTTCCCTTTTGCCCTGTCATTCATCCAACCATTCAATTATTTAATGTATATATCGAGCACCTACTGTCTGCCAGGCACTGATATCTGCACTTTCCTAGTAACTGCAGGGCTTTCTACAGATCTTTTTTTCAAATCTCCTGGGAGATCCCCAAAGATCCCTTCCCAAAACCTTTAAAAGCCATCATGTTCCTATGTTAGATTTTGCCCTCTCCAGCCCCAGGCAGCTCATCAGAACAGTAGGAACAGTTGAAAATGGAAGACTCTGTAGTTTCTGTTCTCTGCTCAACTTCCCCTATTTTTTTTCCCAAGGGAAATCTTAAGGGGGATCCAGGTACAAGTGGGGCTTCAGCAAACTGTGGAAGATCATTACTGAACTTGACTGAGGGAGGTCCTGGCTCTGGTTCTGGTGAGCCACTGAGGTCAAAGCTGGGGTGTCTCCCATTTACTAAGTTCCCTTCAAAAGAAGATTGGGTTGAAGAGTGAATTTGAGGTGCACAGAGGGACCTTCAGGGGAGAGGAAGCAAAAGAGAAATAACACTCTTCCCCCAAACTGTTTCTGACAATTCAGTATAGCACCCTTTAAGGTTGCAATATTAGCATCACTCTATGATAGAAAATTATGTTACCACAAAACAGGGATGACAAAGGGAAGGTCCATGGGGTGGTATGGTGGTGTCTGATTTGGCTTTTAAATTAAATTCTACAAGAAGACTGCCGAGAGACCAATGTAGATGCTTACCATGAGTTGGTAGCCCTGCTAAAGTATTCTCTCTACCTCTTTCCCACTGGTAGGTGGTTTCTCTAAAAACGTGGGTGCAGGACCAGGAAAGGGGTAAATCAGGAGAAGAAACATGCAAATATTGAGGTTCTACCCTAGTGCTGTCTGAGACAACTTTCATCTCTGAAAGGATAAAAAATAGCCTTCTTCAGAGTTACACAGCAATCATTGGAAAGAACATAAAAATCTAGACCTCTAATCTCTTTTATTTCCTTCAGAAAGTCTGTTGTAATTAAAGACTGTGGTAATTTAAGCAGGCCTGCAGATTGTTTGAACTACAAAAAAAAAAAAAAAGACAAAAAGAGAAAGAAGAAAGAAATCATTTGCAATGAATTGATAGGTAGAGAGTCAAATGGTTAGATTTATCTTAGAAGTAACCCACAGTAAGGCTGTTGTATCAAAAAGGGAAGTACTAGTAGTATCAGTGCTTCTCAAAGTGTAATCCGTGCCTTTGAGCCAATCCACAAACTGTTACTGGTCTACAAGGGCCTACTCGTCCAGTCCTTCATAAGAGGCCAAACTGTGGACCACAGAGATGCCTTTATATGTAAACACTAGAAGCCTGGTGCACGAAATTAGTGCACGGGTGCGGTCCCTAGATCTGGCCGGTGATCAAGGCCAATCAGGTTCCCTGCCTCCCCGCTTTCCCACCTCCTCCTTCCCTCGCCACTCACATGCTGCCACCTCAGGGCCTAGGAGCCGGGTGGTGGCCCTGACCCCTGCCACAATTGCTGGTTGCTGTCTATGGGGCGATAGGCGGGGCGATTGGGCCCTGCTCGCAACTGCTTTGGCCTGGTGCGGCCCACTCACCTGCTCCACCATCCCACCATGGTCCCACTCTCATCAGGGCCCATGAGGGTCGGCTGCACCTCCACTGCCACCTGCTGCCAGTGCTGCGTCGCCGACACCTGCCACGTTTCGCGCCGCCCCCTGGTGGCCAGCGCATGTCATAGTGAGTGGTCAAACTCCCGGTTGAGGGGACAATTTGCATATTAGGCTCTTATTATATAGGATGATTTTGTATGAGTGGGGGATATATTTTTTAAGTATAAACTGTTGGGCCAGATGTACAAAACAACTTGGGTTTGAAACCACAGATTTCTGTTAACCTCTAGACAATAGTTCGATTCCTCAGGACAGATAGATATGGCCCCTTTACTCTTACCACTTGAGAAAGTTGGTTGATTTTGCCATGTTCTGCCTGCAACTGCCTTTCACTACTTCCTTTTTTTGTGGCGGTTTTCTAGGTAGAGAGGAAGTGTCTACACCTGAGCCCCCTGGAGCTCTGGTTTCAGTTACAATCGGAAGTCAGTGTCCACTGATAGGCAATAATTTATGATTACTTATGTTTTGCTTAGACTAATCCTAAAATACATTTTTCTTTGAGATTTGTGTAAAGTATTAGGAACCCAGGACTTTACCTACTTACTGGCTGTATTACTTTGGACATAGGATCTCAGCTTCCATTTGTCATAAGAAAACTGGGGAAAACCCTACCTATTTTACCAAGTTGTTATAAGGGGTTAAGTGAAATAATTTATGCAGAACAGCCCAGTGTAGCATAGCAGATTTCCATATGTGTTCATTTCTTCTTGGATAAGTGGGTTAGAGCTTGGGAGAAGAATGGATGCTAGGTAAAGAAGGAAAAGACAGGAATCAAAGGAAATAACCTTGGATTGGCAATCTGTAATCCATTTCAGTCAGCTGGTTCAGGATATTTTCATCCCATCATATGAAGTAACTTGCATTTTTTACATTATTCACGCTATGGAGAGGAAACTGCTCTCGCTTGCTCCCCTGTGCCCAGTCACTTTGTGAGGACCATGCAAGCCCCCCACAAGGACAAACATGTAACAGAGGTGTCAGCCTTCAAAGGCTCACACTCCTAATTAATATCCAAATAACCGAGCCGCATCCCCTCACACGCCTGTAAGAAAGCCAGCCTCGACCTCTCCTCCTCAAGGATCTCTGGAAATTCCTAAGGAATGCTTACTTCAGGTAACCACCTGGGGCCCCAGTGGCAAGTGCATCTTATGATTCCTCACAACAGAGAACAGAGTCTCACATTTAACCCAGTTTTACTAAGGAGATGTGGGAATAACACGAAGAAACAGCAATGCAGAAAAGAATATAAAACTGGGCCCTCCAAAACTTCTACCTTGACCTCATAGGAAGGATATCTTCCCTCATCCCTATCTTGCTGCCATGTGAGAAAGATCAATTTACCTACAGACAAGAGTCCATTGACCATGACTGCAAGGAAACCCAGTCTCAGGGCTACAATTCTACTCATAGTAAACACAACCATTTTATATAATCAATGCCTTTTATGTACAGTGCCTTGTGTGAATGTAGCAGGTGCTCAATAAATATTTGTTCAATGAATGAGTAAATAATTGAATGGTCTCAACCTTTCCATTGCAGATTAGAATCTTGGTTTTACATGATTAAAAAGACAATTAAGTCCCCCCCCCCTTACAATGGAATAATTATCAACCATAAAAAGATGAAATATTGAATGGACCTTGAGGGTATTAAGTAAAATAAGTTAGCTGGTAGAGAAAAGGTCAGTCGAGGATAAGATATTGGGAGCCAAGTTGAAGATGAAAGATTCCTGCCTGGTGTTGATGTGAAACATGAGTGAGGCTGCACCTTAGAACCTAGGTGCTGCTAGAAGAGCTGAGCTGGAAGGGAACTCAAGAGTCATTTTGTTCCATCCTCACCCCATCCCCAAAAGAAGTAAAGTGACTAGTTTGAATAATCATAGAATCTTAGGATCAGAAGGAGTCCTTAAAGGCTCACCTCCTAATGGAAGAATACCTTCAAGAGTACCTTGGAAAATGGCAATTCTAAGCTATATGAATACAGGGGTGGGAAAAAGTAGGTTTACAGTTGTGAGTATGAGAAACACAGAGTTTATTCTTATACTAGAGGCCAGTGCATGAAATTCGTGCACGGGCGGGTTGAGGGCGGGTAGTTCCTCAGCCCGGCCTGCACCATCTCACAATCCGGGACCCCTCGGGTAGGGTCTCTAGGCCTGGCCCATGATCAGGGCCTATATGGGCTTTCCTTCCCCTGGCTGCCGGCAGCTGGCCCACCCCCGCCACTGCCACTGCTTGTCATCTGTGTAGCGCTGCCCCCCCATCCCCCGCCCCACCACCAGTCGCCTCCCTCTGTGGGCGACAGGCGTGGGGTATAATTGCTTGGCTGTCCTGGGCCCTCTGCAGGGCGATCGCTGGCCAGCCCTGCACACCTGCCACAGTGTCACTGGCCAATGGCCTGGGCCTCCCTCTGTGGGGCGATCAATCGCGGGGCCCCCAGATCGATCATCCCGCAGAGGGAGGCCCTGCCCACCCACTGCAGCACCACCAGCTGGGTGGCCTGGGTCTCCCTCTTTGGGGTGATCATGGGGCGATGGTGGGGGCCCCCCCGACCAATGGCATCGTACCCGCCTTGACTGGCCTGGCGCCAGAGCATGTCATAGTGTGGTCGTCCAGAAGGTCATCCGGACAGTTGTTCTGCTGTTCGGTAGTTTGGTCAATTTGCATATTATGCTTTTATTATTACAGATTATTACTTATTATTATATTTTATACTGAGTGGCCAGATTATTATGATCTCTGAACACCTAATAATCTGGCCACTCAGTATATATATATATATATATATATTAGAGGTCCAGTGCATGAATTTGTGCATGGGTGGGGTCCGGCCAGCCTGACCAGGGGGAGGGGACATGGGTGGTTGGCCAGCCTGTCTGCTTGTTGAACTCCTGATCTAGGGGACAATTTGCATATTAGCCTTTTATTATATAGGATATACACTGAGTGGCCAGATTATTATGTGTTCAGAGATCATAATAATCTGGCCACTCAGTGTATATTTGTATTATTTGTCTTTTTATTATTATTATTTCATACCCTTCCTTATGATTTATCTTTTAGGTAATGATGGCTGGTAATTTAACCTACTTTTGCCCACCCTGTATATCCAGCAACCAGGAGATTAACCTTTGATGAATAGCTCTAGTTATTAGTGAGTTCTTTCCAGTTCTTGGACAAAACTCTACTTCAGTGTAAGTGTACACACTGAACTTGGCTTAACACTTCCGTAGGTGAAATACACCCAGCTCCTTCAGGTATTCCTAGTCTATGGTGGTTTCCAACCCCATCACCATCTTGGGTGCCTCCCCCAGATCTATTCCCAGCTAACAATGTCCCAATTAGCAAGTGGGGCTCAGAATAGAACAAAATACTCCACATACAAGCTGTTCTAGACATAGGAGGCACAGCAAGACTATTTGTTTCCAGTTTTGAACAGTATCCTACTATCAGTGGTGCTAAAGTTCTTCTTAGCTATTTAGCAATTAGATTTCAGTTTGACCTACATTTGTAATTGTGGCACATTTGTAGTTCATGAGTAGGATATCACTCATATTACTTTATATTAAGCTCTCTTTTCCAATTAACTCCTAACAAACCAAGCTTCTTCCATCTAAAGTGGGTAAATCAAAAGAAAGACTTTATTTTCTACCTTCTTGATCTTGACCTAGAGACTCAACCTGGCATTTTAAATGAGAAAACTCTCATATATGTAACTGAATATTCTCCCTGCTGTATTCATCTTCATATAGCATAAGCTAATCAACTATGTCTTCAACCCAGTCACCAGTAAGAGAGAGGTACACAGAAATAAGAGAATTTTTTTATAGTTGCGTTGTCAGCCCAGCCTCTTTTTCCAACCATATTAACTTATTCACATGTATATAAATGCAACCCTTTGTGATGTGCTGTGATAAAAATCAAGATAGTCTGTGCCTATGACATCTCTCTGAGCTACCAAATTAGTAATGCGACTTAAAAAAGATGTACTACCAAACTAGTAATGCAACTTAAAAAAGATATCCACCGGTTTGGCTCAGTGGATAGAGCGTCGGCCTGCAGACTGAAAGGTCCCAGGTTCGATTCCGGTCAAGGGCATGTATCTTGGTTGCAGGCACATCCCCAGTAGGGGGTATGCAGGAGGCAGCTGATCAATGTTTCTCTATCATTGATGTTTCTAATTCTCTATCCCTTTCCCTTCCTCTCTATAAAAGATCAATAAAATATATATTTTTTAAAAAAAGATGTAGGGTAAGTTAGTCAAGTTTCTTAACTTCTCTAACCCATTTCCTTATCTATAAAATGCCAGTATTTGCCCTACACTCTTTACCAGCTTTTAATTAGTACAGCTCAACTGGTATAAAACATTTGAAAATGCTTTGCAAATTTTAACTTGCCACAGAAATCTAAATGATGATGATGATGATCTGTTACTAATGCTGAATGTGAGTGACTCAGGCCTGATTTGCTTCTCTTAATGCTATTTGCAATGTCTGTGAGCCCACCAGTTTCTGACTCAATACTGAGTCTGGGTTTCTCCCTGTTGGAGCTACCTCCTCCAACACCTGCAATAGATTAACACTCAGGTTGTGGTTCTCTTGCTTCCTTCTGTTGTCATTTTCAGTTTTGGACCCGGATACACATCAGGGCTTGTTGCATGATGCCCAGTTCCCTTGTGACAATTCCAACCCTGGGCAGGGTCTTCAACTCAGTGCCCAGCTGGGTGTCCAATACTCAGGGACACCCTGATATTCCCACAACCTATCAACCCAGGAGTAACTCCAGGCTCAGCCACGAGCTTCCAGAATGATTCCCTAGCATTTGCATTAGTGTGCATTCGGATTGGCCACTTCCACTGCCAGGCAGGTTGGTGATATTTTTCAATATCAGCCCTGCCCCCATTACTTATCTACTCTCTCCCCATCACTGAAAACCTCCCAGGTCCAGGGCATTTCTCATTCCCTCCCTGCTCTCTTGTGCTTCTCCCACCCAGGCAGAGCTCCCACCTACTCTGAATTCCTTTGAGTCTTATGGTCTGTTTCTACTAATCAGATACTTAATTGTACCTGGCCTTGTTTCTTTCGTACAACTTTTCCTGTGGGTAATGTATTTCCCCAGCTCCCATGAATTCCTCAAGCTGGAGCAGATCTAATACAGACTGTGTATCCATTGCAACATCTCCTACAGTGCTAAATGGGGGTTTAAAGTCCTAAGACAGAAGCTGATAGAGCCTGGGGACCGTTCCCCACAACAGCCCTGAAAGGGAGGAGATGCTGTCAGGATAGTGCAGTGAATCCCCAGTCTCAACGATGAACACTCAGAACAGCAGAGCCTCTGTCAGCCTGGGCTGGAACTTGTTTTGCCTCTCGGGGACCATAGCCTGGAGCCTGTTAGGCTGACATTTTCCTAACAGCTTTCAAATGTCACATTCCAGCATCCAGCACTCCTTGTTCCTTACTTCTTTTCATTTTAGAACATCAAAAAAGTTTTTGTGCTTTAGAAAGACCCCTCTCCCTCCCTGCCTTTGAATTTTCTGCTTTCAGGAGGGTGGTGCTGGAGGACAACTCCCCAGGGTACTGCTTGAAAAGACTGAGTGGCTCATCCCGTCACATGTGCGTCACATGCCCCGTGGCAGCCCAGTCATGCATTGTGTGCAGACACAGATGCGACATTTGGTTAAGCAGGCGGGATGCTGGCAACCCCAGTGCTTTTTCAAACTTTCACTTAATAAACTCATCTTTTAGTTTCTCTTCAGATTCCCTTAAAAACATAGGTGAAACTTTGCACCTGACAAAAGGGGGAAAACCTGGGTTGCACATATAAAAATTTTGGCAAAAATACCACTATATTTGATATTTGGGTGACTTTTTAAAACATATTTTTAAATTTATTTCAGAAAGGAAGGGAGAGGGAGAGATAGAAACATCAATGATGAGACAGAATCATGTTCCCTACTGGGGATTGAGCCCGAAACCCACCAGGAATCCAACTGTGACCTCCTGGTTCAGAGGTTGGTACTCAACCACTGAGTCATGCTGGCCAAGCAATGACTTTTGATTTTCAATAGACAGACAATACAATTCTAAATTTCAAAATATTAAAGAAGCTTTAGGACTTGAATAAGATAATTTAAGACACTAAGGTATAAATGTTATTTTTCAGATTTAAAATGTGAAATGTGTTGCCCTGGCTGGTGTGGCTAAGTGAATAGAGTAACGGCCCTCGCACTGAAGGCTGGCAGGTTTGATTCCTGGTCAAGGGCACGTACCTGGGTTGCAGGTGCTATCCAGGGCCCAGTCAGAACACATGCAGGAGGCAACCAATCAATGTATCTCTCTCACATCAATGTTTCTCTCTCTCTCTCTCTCTCTCTCTTCTCACTCCCTCCATTCTCTCTAAAAAATCAATGGAAAAAATATCCTCGGGTAAGGAGGCTAACAACAACAAAAAATTTTAAATGTGTTTTTAAAACCTTTCAAATACAGAAAACATATAAAGAAAATAAAAGTTCCTAATAATCTCATCACATCAACAGGAGACAGTTACTATTAGTACCATTCTAATTTTAGTTGAGAAAGCAAAGGAGAAGAAGGAAGGGAAAGAAAGGAATATGAGTTTTTAGATTTTCTTTACAAATACATAAAAAAAGGACTGTGGGAAGTAATTCCCAAATCTTTAAAAAGAAATGACAGATATTCCTATTCCTAATAACACTTATATTGCCAGGAGTGTCATTGCTGGAGTACACATCACAGTGTTTCATTGATCAATGAGCTTTACAGAGTTCTAGTTTTTATATCACAGAGGACAAATACAATATATATGTGTATACTTTTGATATGGAATGGTTTGTGAATTTCATGTCATCTTTGTGCAGGGGCCATGCTAATCTTCTCTGTATGGTTCCAATTTTAGTATATGTACTGCCAAAGCAAGCACTTAAAATAATATTTTACAAAAGTACTATGCATTACAAAAAAATCTTATGAAATGGAAAAAAGGGGGAAATTACACACAACCCCAGCACTTTAATAAAGTCATTAATATTTCAGTACACTATTTCCCAGCCTTTTGTTCCATTCTCACTTTTTTCTTCTTATTTATTTGGACTCAACTCAACACTGCAATCAAAAGCAAGCAATTATTATAAGACCACCTACATCATTGCCCCACTGTGATTCTCTCTCTCTCTTTCTCTCTCCCTCTCTCTCTCTCTCTTTCTCTCTCTCTGCTTATTACTCTCATGAGTCTAGAGCTTTTATAGCATGTTGGATACAGAGAAATGGCTTTGATTTTGTTAGCTGAGGTTTGAATTCTGGCTCTACTGTGTGGACTTGAGAAAATTATTATGCAACTTGGTCTCAATTTTCTCATCTGTATAATTTTCTCATCCCTACTCATTGGGTTCTGTGAGCATGAAAAGAGATAATGTGTGAAAATTGAGTGACAGAGTGATAAACTCAGAGTAAGGGCTCAATATATAGAAACTATTTTTTTTCACTTAAAATTATATCATAGGACTATTTCATATTTCTATATAATCTTCCTGTCATTTTTATTGCTAGATAGTAGTATAATGCAAATATACAAATCACTAAGACTAATTAACTTTCCTTTTTGCTTGACAGGTTATTTCCAGTTTTGGGCCTCTAGATAATACTGTAATTAATATATTATTTTTCACATAATACACATTTCACTTTAATCTACAGATTTGTTTTTGAAAATCCTTGGAAAAGTATGAACCTTGACATGGTTCTTGCTATACATCCAAGCATATTTTTTGAGCTCATTTTTTAAACTTAGAAAGTAATCTAAGTGAACATCAAGTTTTGTAACTTGCTTTTTTCATTTATTGTTATGGCAAAGCTTTTTTAAAAATAATATACATTTGCAATGGACCTCTCCATGTCCTTAGCTTTTTCTGTATTTTTGGATTATTTCCTTAAAGTATATTTACATAAGTATAATTACTTGAAAAATGGTATGACAAATCATATGGCCTCTTATCTATAGACAAATCACTCTCCAAAATAATTGTATGTGCTGACTTATATGACCACTGATAATTTATGAGTCTACCAATTTAAGAACACATTCTGGAACATTATGTGTTATAATTTCAAAAGCTTTGCCAATGTAATGATTGAAAAGACCTATTTAAGTTTTGTTTGATTTAAATTTTAAATTACCTGTAATGTCAGCATTTCATTTTTTGAATTTTAAAGCAAGCAGAACTGAGACACTGGGAAGCTGCTTGATTTGATTCGCAGCCTGATTATATTTCTGCTCTATCTACAACCCAAACTTTCAGGCATTAGCTGCTTCCTTTGTACTTCTTGCAGCTGTTCTGTTTTAACATGGAATTCTATTTTTACAGAACAAAGCAGAAAACATGCTAATCTTTGAGTTTACTTCTCTTAAGAGGAGCCTGCTGTTGAGAATACACAGTTATAGATAACATATTATAGGAGGCAGCTGATGACCACCATAAGAACACTTATAAGAAAAGAGTTTCCTATTGGCATCAGCAAGGTCTTATCTTACCAGGTAAAAGTTCAGAAAAATGATTCTGTATATTCAGAATAAGTCTGAAAAACTGGATTGCACTAACCAAACTCCTAAAAGACTTTTCTACAATTAAAAAAATGCCATTAATGTGCAGATCAGAATTTGCTTCAGAACATTCTATTTCCATAGAAAAGTCTATATGAGAAATGAAATTATAATCAGACTCTCAGTATCCATTGAATCAGTATGGGGTGTGGAGAGAGGATGGTGGCTGAAATGATTTCAATGGCTGATGTCATCCAGTATGTGAATTTGATGCATTCATCGCCACTGGAGGGACAGACTGACAGGCTTGGACAGGCTTGGGATTCTGTAACACATTTTTCCATGTTGAGCTCTTCTCCCTAGACTTAATGCACATTGCCTCCAATTCAATCCTGTAATATTTGTTAAGCATCTTCTATGTGCCAATCCTTGTACTCGGTGCTGGGACTACATAAATAAATAAAAATCAGCTCCTGCTCCTAGGCACCTCACAGGCTTTTGGAGAAAACAGAACACAAATATAATTTTTAAATGCCATAAGACTGTTACAGATCTAGGATCTGATTTCTTGTCACATGGCTGGCTTGCAGAATCTTAAGTCTAGCTCTGCTATGTGAAATGAGCAATTTATCAAATTTCACTGGGTCTTATTTTGCTTATATGTAAAATGGAGACAATAATAGTTCCTGTTTTATTAAAGTGTGAAATTTAAATGAAATAATACATGTAAAGCAATTAGAACAAAATCTAGTACATGGTGTGAATGTTAGCTATAATGGTAACCTCATGATGTCTACCAGCAATATTTCAAGCTCAACAAAAGGAGGAATGTCTACTCTAAACCTTTCTCAGCACTTTAACACACATCCATACACCATGATAGTCAGAAATATATCACCAAGAAATTAACTTCTGAAAGTGTGACATTTTATCACAAATTTGGAAGTGGCCTTATATGATAGTGATAAATATTTTTTACAATATGTTTCTGACATCTTGTGCTCTACATTCCAGGAAAAGTCCGGATCCATTTGGGCACTTTCAACACCTCAACACAAAAGATACCACTTTGATTCTTATGCATCTATCCCAACATCCAGGACACACCAGGGTTACATTCATTTCTGGTTTCCCAGGCTAGTTTTGAACTCCTTGAAGATAAAGATAATGACATACCCATCTTGAATTCCTGGCCTCTAACATAGAGCCTTGTGGGTAGTAAGAGCTCATCAATTATTGATTGATTGAATAAATGGCTTTGGTGTCTGCCTCTCCAGCATCCATTCTTATTTTGGGGACCTATCAGGCATCCTTCTTTAAGTTCAAATATTCTGAATGGAGCTCCAGACTTAAGACACTACTTACATATTCTTTCTTTTTGTTTCAGTAATTGGTTTAGGAGAGGAAACATGACATAAGCTTGTCCAGAGTTCATGCCTGAACTTTTGGGGGGGAATGCTGGAAAAAACGCTGTGTGTGTGTGTGTGTGTGTGTGTGTGTGTGTGTGTGTGTGTGTTGTGGGAAGGAGCTGGTGGGTTTGAATATAGAAGGTTTTAGAACTACTGGCAGAGATTCTGTGATCATGAAGGCAGAACTTCTTTGAAAACAGTTAACAAAATGGAAGCAGAGTGAAGAGATGGCACAAAGACCTTGGGTCTTGAAGACATTGTTAGACCCCTGTGCCTATCTGCATCTTTTATTGTTCAATTACATAAACCAATATTTCTTTTTTTCTTAAAAGCCAGTTTGTATCAGGTTTTCTTTCACTTGCAATCAAATGACACAATGAATGCAAATTCTTCTATAAGATGCATTTAAAAATACATTTATTTGTCCTATGCTCATGGCCAAAGTAGGTGCCCAACTGTTATTTTCTTATTCAGTTAATCAACAAATATATGTTAGGTCTTTGTAACCTGGCTAGATGCCACAAAGTTTAAGAAAGTCCCTTGTGCTGCAATCTAATTGGAATTCTTAGTCTCTGTATTTTCCTCTTTCAAGGAATACATCACTGTTTACTCAGAGCAGTTTTGATTCAGGAATGAGTTGGTTATTTGTGTCCTGTTCTCAGCTCAAGCCTTTCTTCCTTTACTCTGCTCTGTGGTGGTAGGGCTGGGATTCGCAAACCTCATTTATCAATCTTCCTTGTCACTGGTTTCCCATTAAGTTCAGGAGACAGGAAACCCTAAGGGAACTGGAATGTGGGAGGGAATTCCTTACTGTTCCCAGTTCCTGAATGTGTCACTCTTACAGCAGTGCTTGATACTAGAAGTTGTCCTAGTGAACAGACTGTCAAAAATAGGATTCTGGGATTGATTTGCATTGAACTCAGAGCAGAACATTTTGCCAGTGGAAAATGGGCACTGGTAATCTGTGACGTAATAGCATCATGATTTCAGCTCAAATCTTCAGAGCATCCAAGTGTTCCTAAGGCTGCCCTAACAGTAACTCCTATTTCTTCTAGTTATAGGACAGGCATGACTAAAACCTCAGACCTACTTCGTAAACTGGCCTAGTCCCACATGTGAAAATTTAGGCAGTAATTTGGAAGGAATAGGATTCTGAAACCGGTAATGGGAACATTTATTTGGGCAGACTTGGATGAAGCTGAGACTCTTGAATCCCCCACATATCCCTGAGAGTGGAAGAAGCTTCTCATTTCCCTTTTGAGGATGCTAGCCTTTCTTTGCTTAAAAACCTGTAATAACTATGTATAAGGCAGTTGCTTTGCATGGGGATCCCTAACCCCATTGTTGCTAACTCTCATAGCTTTCAGGCTTTTAAAATATATATATATTTTATTGATTTTTTACAGAGAGGGTGGGAGAGGAATAGTTAGAAACTTCGATGAGAGAGAAACATCGATCAGCTGCCTCCTGCACAACCCCTCTGGGCATGTGCCCACAACCAAGGTACATGCCCTTGACCGGAATCGAAGCTAGGACCCTTGAGTCCGCAGGCCGACCCTCTATCCACTGAGCCAAACCGGTTAGGGCATAGCTTTCAGGCTTTTATCTAGGGTCAGAACACAGCATATCTGGGGGGACAGGGGCATAATTTGGCTAAGGAGGAAAAGGCTTATATGCCAAAAGAATGGCAATATTTTCTTAAATTTATATTAGAGAGCAAGAACTCGGAGGCAACTGTCCCCCAGACAGGGATGCTCGCAGGGGTCATTGTTCCTATGCTGAGGCCGCCCAATCTCAGAGCTGACTGCCAGCCATATCTGAGTTTCCATCAGCCTGGCTCACACTATTCCGTCTGCCCTGGTGATTGTATGAGACCCCAGCCCATCTAACTTGCAGCCCCACCCAAGTTGTTTGCAGTGGCTTTTCCATATGACTGGCCTGTCCTGTCTCAGGCTTCAGACATTCCTAAAATCTCTCAAACAAGCAGCAGCTGGTGTCAGCATGCTCCATACATACCAATAAGAGGCCCAAAACCTGGCACTAGCACCAGCCTGACTTGCTTCACAGCTTGGCCTCTCCTGGGAACTTCCAAGACCAACACAGGTAGTAGCAATCTGTAGATCACTCTGTAGCTCCCATTAGGTGGCTCCAGGCAGTGGCTGACTTTGAACCTCCCAGGAGGCCCCAGAGCCAGTGCACCCAGTGGAGAGCTTCAGACCATACCAGATTACAACTCTATACAACCACAAATGACACTCAGTGAGCACCAAAGCACCACTGAAACAAGTCCTGCTCCACAGGGGTGTTTCCTGCACAACAGTTCTTCCACTGTGGTCCTCACAGCCAATTGGTCTAGAGGTCAATTCCTCCTAGTGACACCAACAGCAATCAAGGCTCAACTACAAGACTGTGCACACAGCCCACACAGGGGTGAACCTAGAGTGCCCAGCTCAGGTGACTGGGGAGGCTGAACCACTGGGACCTACAGGACACCTACTACACAAGGCCACTCTACCAATTCCAGGAAACATAGCAGCTCTACCTAATACAAAGAAATAAACACAGGGAAGCAGCCCAAATGCAGAGACAAAGAAACATGTCACAAATGAAAGAACAGAAGAAATCTCCAGAAAAAAGAACTAAATGAAATGGAAGCAAGAAAACTACTAGATACAGAGTTCAAAACAATGGTTATAAGGTTGCTCAAGGATCTTAATGTGAGCTTCAAGGGACTTAGTGAGAATTTCATAATAATGTACAGGGATTCAACAGCAGAGTAGAGGAGTCCGAGAATCAAATCAATGATTTGGAATATGAGGAAGCAAAAAATACCCAATCAGAAAAGCAAAAAGGAAAAATGAATAAAAAACATGAAGATAATGTAAGGAGCCTTTGGGACAACCTCAAGCATACCAACATTCACATCATTGGGATGCTAGAAGGAGAAGAGAGAGAGCAAGATATAGAAAACCTCTTTGAAGAAATAATGACAGAAAACTCCTCCTACCTGGTAAAAGAAATAGACTTACAAGTCCAGGAAGCACAGAATCCCAAACAAGAGGAATCCAAAGAGGCCCACACCAAGATACATTAAAATTAAAATGCCAACGGTTAAACACAAAGAGAAAATCTTAAAAGCAGCAAGAGAAAAGCAATTAGTTACCTACAAGGGAGTGCCCATATGACTGTCAGCTGATTTCTCAACAGAAACGTTTCAAGCCAGAAGGGAGTGGCAGGAAATATTCAAAGTGATGAATAGCAAGGACCTACAATCAACATTACTCTATCCAGCAAAGCTATCATTTAGAGTCAAAGGACAGATAAAGAGCTTCACCAATAAGAAAAAACTAAAGGAGTTCATCACCACCAAACCAGTATTACATGAAATGTTGAAGGGTTTTTTTTTAAGAAGAGGAAAAGGAAGAAGGAAGAGGAGGAGGAGGAAGAGGAGGAGGAGGAGGAGGAGGAGGAGGAGGAGGAGAAGAAGAAGAAGAAGAAGAAGAAGAAGAAGAAGAAGAAGAAGAAGAAGAAGAAATATGAACAATAAAATGGCAATAAATACATATCTATCAACAATTAAATCTAAAAATTAAAATAAACAAACAAGAAATGTAATGAACAAAATAAACTGATGAATAAAATAGACCCAGATGCATGGAAACATGGAACAGACTGATGAATCTCAGAGGGGGGACAGGAAGATATTAATCAAGAACTTATATGCATATATGCATTACCTATAGATACTGAAAAAAGGTGATGAAGGCCTGGAGTGGGTCGGGAACTGGGTAGAGGGGTTAATGGGGAGGAGGGGGACATTTCTAATATTCTCAACACTAAAAGATTTAAGAATTTTTTATTAGAATAAACCTAGCTAATATATATGAGGATGGATTCTAAGGGTATTAGACCAAGGAGAACTGAACAGAACATTGGGTTGGGGCCAAATTTAGGTAGCCTAAATATAATACACTTTCCATATATTTTTTTTGATTTAATGTTAATATAGTAATAGTCCCCATGGAATCATGCCACTTTGTATATTATGCCTTCATGTGACACCCTTCCACATTGATTTTTGGCATGGCTCTCTGACTTTCTTTGGCCAATGAGACATTAGCAAATGTGATACAAACAGAAACCCGAAAAGCACTTGACTTTGGGGCTTGCTCTCATTGTGCTGTTTTTGAACCAGCCTTCATGTTGAAGAAGCATGAACTAATCTGCTGGAGACACATGGTCCAACTGAGAGCCAGCACCAACTCCAAGACTTGTGAGTCATCTAAGACCAGCATCCTCCAGCCATTCTGTCAACTGACTGCAAATGCATAAGTGAGCCCAGTTGACACCATGTAAAGCAAAAAATGCCTTGCACCAGCTGAGCCCAGCCCAAATTGTTTACCTCCAAAACCATAAACGCATAAATGATGAACATAAGCCATAAGTTTTATTATACAGCAAGAGTTAGCTAAAATATGTGCATTTGCTTGAACAGCTAGGGATTGCACAATTGGCTTACTTGGTTGGCTGAAACCTGTGCTCAATAGCAAGCTGCATTCAATGGTGTTTGGTTGACAGAAGAATTTCTTTGACATAATGTACAGGAAGAATTCTAAAGGCTTAGAGAGATAGGAATAATGGAGTAGTTTATTATGTGTAACCTGTCCATCTTTCCTCACCCCACTGGGCTCTGAAAGTGTCCAAGGAATATTCACTTCACTAAAGTACTGAGAAATGCATTAGTGAGGCAGCCACAGCAACCTTAAACACCTCCAGGTAGCCCAAGGACGATAGTGGGAAATGCTGCCATTGAGATGGACTTCATAATTTCAGTGGGGATAATGAGATCCCAGAGTGGCAATCAGAATTTTTTACTGAAAAAAATCTTTGGTGGTAGTTGACCCTAAGAATTAAATATATGGCTGGTCTACCAAAGCAACAGAAATACAATTTGAGTTCTCACAACTGAGAATCACAGCTTCTTCAATTCCCAGACCTTATTAGTTCACAGATCTGAAGCTCTGGGTTGGAGAGGAAGAAGGGGACCCCTGGAGAAAGGACCCTGCAACAATGCCACAAATACTTACTGTAGATCTTCCTCCAAGCCATCCCCAAATCATTTACTAAGGTGTCTGTGCACTGGGAGAAATGGAAATACCCGGCTTTTCAGGGATTCCTAAACACTATTCTGAAATGATACTAATCCTTAGGAACCCCAAATGCCACTGTGGTCCACTGGTCAAATAGGGCTTACAGTAGTCCCTCTTATCTGTGGTTTCACTTCCCACAGTTTTAGTTACCGTATTTTCCGGCGTATAAGATGACTTTTTAACCCAGGAAAATCTTCTCAAAGTTCGGGGGTCGTCTTATACGCCAGGTGTCATCTTATAGGGCGGGTATATCCCAAACTCTATATTTTAACTGGAAAAGTTGGGGGTCGTCTTATACGCCCAGTCGTCTTATATGCCGGAAAATACAATACCTGCAGTCAACAGTGATACAAAAATAATAAATGAAAAATTTCAGAAATAACTACTTCAAGTTTTAAATTGTTAGACCTTTTGAGTATAATGATAAAATCTCACACTGACCTGCTTTTTCCCGACCCATGCGTCCATCCCTTTGTCCAGCATATCCGTGCTGTATATATTCACTGCCCATTTGTTACTTAGTAGCCAGCTTGGTTATCAGATTGACTGTCGCAGTATCTCAGTGATTGTGTTTAAGTAACCCTTATTTCACTTAGTAATGGCCCCAAAGCATAAGAGTAGTGATGCTGGAAATTAGGATATGCCAAACAGAAGTTGTAAAATGCTTTCTTTAAGTGAAAAGGTGAGTTGAGAACAATAAGATACTTTGAAAGGGAGAGGCCCACATTCACATAAATTTTATTAGAGTATATTATTCTAACTAGAGGCCCGGTGCACAAAATTTATGCATGGGTGGGGGAGTTGTCCCTCAGCCCAGCCTGCACCTCTCTTCAATCTGGAACCCCTTGAGGGATGTCTGACTGCCCAGTGGAATCGGGCCTAAACAGGAGGTCAGACATCCCTCTCACAATCCAGGACTGCTGGCTCCAAACCACTCACCTGCCTCTGCCTGATTGCCCCTAATCACTTCTGCCTGCCAGCCTGATCACCCCCTAACCAATTACCTGCCAGCCTGATCAACACCTAATTGCTCCCCGGCCGGCGCAATTGCCCCCAACTGCCCTCCCCTGCTGGCCTGGTCTCCCCCAACTGCCCTCCTCTGAGGCTTGGTCCCCCCAACTGTCCTCCCCTGCTGGCCTGGTCTCCCCCAACTGCCCTCCTCTGAGGCCTGGTCCCCATCAACTGTCCTCCCCTGCAGGCCTGGTCCCCCCCAACTGCCCTCCCCTGCAGGTCTGTCCCCGACACCTGCCCTCTCCTGAGGGTCTAGTCCCCCACAACTGACCTCCTCTGCAGGCCTGGGTCTCCCCCAATTGCCCTCCCTTGCTGGCCTGGTCTGCCCCAACTCCCCTTCTCTGCTGGCCTGGTCACCCCTAACTGCCCACAACTGCCCTCCTCTGCAGGCCATCTTGTGGCAGCCATCTTGTGTCCTCATGGGGGCAGCCATCTTTGACCATATGGGGGCAGCCATCTTGTGTCTTGGAATGATAGTCAATTTGCATATTACGCTTTCATTAGATAGGATTGTTTTATTTTATTATTAGTGTTGTTAATCTCTTACTGTGCTTACTTTATAAATTAAACTTTATCATAAGTATGTATGTATGTATGGATAGGGAAAATGTAGTACAGTATACATATATCAGCACTATCTGTGGCTTCAAGCATCCACTGGATGTCTCAGAACATAATGCCCACAGTTAAGCAGAGAGAGGTGTATAGTGTCCAGGTGATAAATAGAGTTTGGGCCTAATTCCATCTTGTTGTCATGAATCTGTGATCCATGAAGCCATTAAAGATGATAATTAGGGAGACCAGTCAGCAACATAGTTGCTTATGGTACAATGACAATTTGGGAAAAGAATAGAAAATTATATGTTACAACTAACGATAGCTGAAGGTATGTACATGTCTGGAAGAAGAACAGATGCTGACAGCAAAAATGAAAATACTTTTGCTTGGATGATGAGATCATAGGTTGTTTTTGGTTTGTTTGGTCTTTCTCAATTCCTCAAATTCTTCCAAATGCTATTTTTGCTTCCCTTTTAAAAGGTACTTTTTTTTTTTAAAAGACTTAAAACTCATCTAGCTATTTTATTTTAAAAATGGCCATTTATATACTTTTTAGTCAATCATATTAACATCATAAAAGGTAAGAAGGTGAAGTGTAGCCATTCTCCTCAATATTTTAATGAATACTAGAGGCCTGATGCATGAAATTCATGCAAGAGTAGGCCTTCCTTCCCCCGGCTGCCGGCACCAGCTTCCCTCTAGCACCCAGGACCCGGGCTTCCCTCGCAGCCCTGGCTTCATCCAGAAGGTCATCCGGAAGGACATCCAGTCTAGTTAGCATATTACGCTTTTATTATTATAGATGCTGTAGTATAGAACATTTATCATACTTCCCTGCAGAAGCCTGAATTTTGGGTTACTGGAACTGGGGATCCCTCTCACTATTTGGTATTCTGGAGAATAGCCCCAATCTAGGACCAACGATGGCAGTATTTTGACAGAAACCATTATGCAACTGGGTTCCTAAGTTAAACACCACCAACCAAGGAATTAGCATGCTAACCAGGGGGCAGGTGGGGATTCAGAATAGGTGGGCTTACTTCCCCAGTGGAAGGCCTTATCTGCCTGCCCTGATCTCCATAGCATTAGGAGGTACTGCTCCTCCAGCAGGGACCCCAGACCAACCCCTGGGAAACAGCTCTGGGACCCCTCCCTTCTGAAGTGGGCAGCCAAGTGAAAGGCTTTCTAACCTCTGGGAGCCAACTGGCCTGATGAATATTAAACTCACTGACTTGGATGGGCCCTGGATGGGCACTTAGGCAAAATTAGAAGAAAAAACAATTGAGTTTTATTCTTCAAAGGCATTCTTTGATTTTTAAAGACAGGGAATGGAGGAATTTAGGTATTATATGATTTGTTTGTTACTCATTTTCACACACCTTCATTCTCATTAACTCCAAATTCTCCTTAGCCTGAGCACCAGTTCAAGAGCTTGCTTTAGGCCCTAAGACACTGTTATACTTGCTAATATACACATTTGGATAGTTCCTGAGTCAACTAATGCTCTGAGCTTCATGGCCCCGGCATAGAGATCAAATGTAATACAATGAAACTATTGTTGGTGTGCCCAGTCATTCTCCCCCCTTGACATACACATTGGGATCCACAGGATTTCTATAGTGCCAACAATCAAAGACCTTGATTAGTGGGTATCACCATATCCCAGACGTAGAAACTGAGCCAGTGAAAGGGTAAGTTAAAGTCGTATAGAGAGCCAGGAAATGAGCCTTCCTTTGGGGCTTTGACCATATGGCTACTCACCTGAAATCTTTTTAGGCACAGCATATTAGCATGCCAGAAATTTTAAATGCTTTGTGATTTAGACTTCACAAAAATACTCAATGGGCCGAAACCGGTTTGGCTCAGTGGATAGAGCGTCGGCCTGCGGACTCAAGGGTTCCATGTTCGATTCCGGTCAAGGGCATGTACCTTGGTTGCGGGCACATCCCCAGTAGGGGATGTGCAAGAGGCAGCTGATCGATGTTTCTCTCTCATCGATGTTTCTAACTCTCTATCCCTCTCTCTTCCTCTCTGTAAAAAAATCAATAAAATATATTTTTTTAAAAAAATACTCAATGGGCTTTTCTCCACAATTTGTAGTTGGCCACTCTGTGTACTTAAATGCTTCCTGTTGATTAGAATAACTTAAATGCTTTCAAGATTCCAGTAAGCCATAAAACGCATCACTTATGGCTTGACTTTGTAGAAAGCCCTGTCTGTGAGCTGGTAGTTTCAATAGGCTTTTTCCTATAGATAAAAATTACTGGCAATCTGTCCATTTCTGTAACTAAAGATTTCCATTCATCTCCACTCTGGGAACTTTTTGGAAACTTAGGGGAAAATAATTCCCTTTGATTTTACTCCGACAGCAAGAAGGAGCCTCAGGACATGAACTGGGGTCCAGGATCCAATGTGGTCATTTTCTAAAGTGCTATAGTGCTTGCTCAGTCACAGGCTGTAGAGGTGAGAGCCAGGTGGGTGAAGAGGTGCGCTGCCTGCCTTCCTCTGAGCATACGGTGGCCAGGAGCTGCCTAGCCTTGTTGTAGTCTCCTGATTAAAGTGCTGGTCATGTATGGGCATTTGAAAAATACAAACAAGCTTTGTGGGCCAAGGGATTCTCGTTCAGAGTCCAGAGGCTTCTTGAGGATGTCCCATCAAGTCACCCCAGCTCCGGAGATCACACGTTCAAATCTGAGGAGAAAAGTCCATAAACAGAAAAATCACTTTTTTGATTAGGAAATATAGAACTTCTCAAAAAAAGAGATTGAAGTGAGAAACTACTTCAGGAAAAAAAGCTCATCTGTCTGGAGGCAGCATGGTTCAAAACCTCTCTTTTTAATCCTCTACCATTGCCCTAGTCCAAGTCTTCAGCCTCTCTGTGCAGACCTATTGCAAGAGCCTTCTTCCCTCCATTCTCTGGGCTGAAGACAGCTCAGTGCTACTGCAGCACAGTTCATGGGGCTTCCCTAGTCAGACTCTTTTGTAGTTCCCCACTGTGCCAGATAGTTCTGTTTGTTCCTAGAGACTCATTCTTCACCCTGCTCTATCCCGCTTATGCCCTAGGAGGATGACATTGTAGACTATGTCACTGGCTTCCATCCCATTCTTCTCCTCAGCATAGGAGAGAAAGGAGATTGCAGTGGGGAGAGAGTGAGGTTAGGGTATGCATTCCTCAGCAACCTCCCAGACAGGTTGCAGGTCGACTTCATCCCTCTGTCAAAGGCTATAGCGTCTTGTGGATGTCCCCTCCTCTTGCTGTCCTCTCCAGGGTTCTGGTAACTACACCTCCCCTTTTCTCCTTCTTAACTGTTCCCTGCTTTTGCTAATTCCAGGGTGCTCGATATCCCTTCCTGATATCCCCTAACCCTGCTCATGTCTTTGTAAATAGTAAAAACTTATAAAATTGCTCTGTCACCCCTTCTAACCTTTCCTTCTGAGAACTGACTGAGGCATCATGCCCAGTGAAAAAAATCTAATCTCCTTCGCCTGGAATTTATGACTCATAATGCCCCCAACAGTCTTTCCTCTTATCTCACACCTGGCTCTTTTCAACTAGGATCACATGCCTTTTCCTACAGATGCCCCAGGTCTCCCCGCTTCTCTGCTGTATCTCCTATGTCCCCTCTGTTTAGATAAGAAGCTCATAAAAACAAACAAACAAACAAACAAACAACAAAAAAACATAGAGATTGGGTCAGTTGCCAGGGGGCATATAAAAAGCTGATCTCTTTTATTTTAATTTTAACTTGGACCAATAAGAAGTTTGAGTACCTTATCTCCAATACTCTATTAATCTTGGATAACTAATGCTGTACTTATTTCACTCTTACAATTCCTACACAATGTACCTGATGCAAAATAGCAGAAACTTAATACTTTTGATAGTGAATGAATGAATAGCACTATACTGGGAATAACAAGACATTGTGTTTTTCTGTGATTATATCATTCAAGAAAGTAACTTAACATCCCACTACCTCTAAAATGAGGAAGTCAGGTCTATAAACTCTAACAAATCACAGCTTGCTGACTAGAATAAATCTTTTTTAAAGAAAGCATAATATGTACCTTTGGTAACAGTATCAACTACTACAGTTTACTGGTTGACAGCTTGTTACTTGTTTAAGAGCAAGAAGCCATGTGCCCCATAGCACAAGCGAGTAAGGTTAGCTGCAAGAAGAATTTACACAAATGGAAAGGGCTGTGTGCCATAGACAAGGACTCAGGTGGCATGCATTCTACCTCCAGTTCTACCACTCAGTTATAAGATGACCTTGTGCAAGTCACCTCATGTTTTACATCCTTGCAGTATGTATTCACCCCTTCCAGGTTGGCTGGGCTAGTAATCTTTGAAAGGCAACTAAAACATTGGTAGGTGTCATTGAAAGGGCATACACTGAGTGGCCAGATTATTATGATCTCTGAATGCATAATAATCTGGCCACTCAGTGTATATCCTTTATAATATAAGGCTAATTCCCCTTCCCCTGGCCAGGCTGGCTGGACCCCACCCATGCGAGAATTCATGCACCAGGTCATTCATATATATATATATATATATATATATATATATATATATATATATATATATATCTCCTATCTAATAAAAGAGTAATATGCAAATTGACTGTCACTCCAACATACAAGATGGCCACCCCCATGTGGTCAAAGATGGCTGCCCCCATGTGGACACAAGATGGCTGCCACAAGATGGCCGGCAGGGGAGGGCAGTTGTGGGTGATCAGGCCAGCAGGGGAGGGCAGTCGGGAAAGACCAGGCCTGCAAGGGAGGGCAGTTGGGGGCGATCAGGCCTGCAGGCGAGGGCAGTTAGGGGTGACCGGGCCGGCAGAGGAGGGCAGTTGAGGGTGACAGGCTTGCAGGGGAGGAGAGTTGGGGGAGACCCAGGCCTGCAGGGGAGGGCAGTTGGGGGCGACCAGGCCTGCAGGAGAGAGCAGTTAGGGGTGACCAGGCTGGCAGGGGAGGGCAGTTAGGGGCAATCGGGCTGGCAGGGGAGCAGTTAGGCATCGATCAGGCTGGTAGGGGAGTGGTTAGGGGGTGATCAGGCTGGCAGGCAGAAGTGGTTAGGGGCAATCAGGCAGGCAGGCAGGTGAATGGTTGGGAGCCAGCAGTCCTGGATTGTGAGAGGGATCCCAGATTAGAGAGGGTGCAGGCTGGGCTGAGGGACACCCCCTACCCCCATGCATGGATTTCGTGCACTGGGCCTCTAGGTGTGTGTGTGTGTGTGTGTGTGTGTGTGTGTGTGTGTATACACACACTGAGTGGTCAGATTATTATGTGTTCAGAGATCATAATAATCTGGCCACTCAGTGTATAGTGTTTCCCTCCCTAAAGTTGACAAGGACCCAATGAAGAGTTCTATGCAATGCACTTGACTACTGGGATATAGAGAGATGAGTAAGGGGTAGTTAAAAGGACTTCAGAAAGTTAGTTCTTCATCTAGCAAGCATCCCTGCATAATTAAAAGTGATACATTGGGACAGCTAAAAATGCATTAAACTACAGAGAAAATTCAGGAAACAAAAGAAGAAAACAATACAAGGTTCCATAACATAAAGATAGTAATTATGGACCTTTTAATGTTTTTATTTTAAGTTTTCGGAAGAAAGGGTTATGGTGGGTATAGTAAAACCATTTTTTTAAATATAGCATTCATGATATAATAAGTATATTTTCATATCTTATTTTTTCTTTTTATTATATAGAAAACATTTTCCATATTATTATTTCTCAGAAACAGTATTTTAAATGGTAACATATGGTCTATTTAGTAAAGTTTCCAGTTTTCCCCTGTTATATCAGTTAGGGTAGGCTAGTTTATGGTGCAATAACAAACAACTCCAATATAATAAACAAAGGTATATTCTTGCTTATATTTCATGTCTATTGCAAGTCATCAGGGGGCTCTGTTATTTGTTGTTAACTACTCAGAGACCCAGGCTGATATAGTAATCACTAGCTCAAGTGTTGCTGGTTATCATATCAGATGGAAAAAGAAAATATGGCAAAGCACACTCTAGCTCTTATATCTTCTACACATAAGTGTGTGTTACATCACTTATGCTTACATTTACTTGACCAAAGCAAGTCACATGACCATACCTAATTACCAGTTAACTACAGAGAAGTACAAACCCATAATGTATACAAAAATAAGACATCCAGGAAATGTGTGAAATAATACTAATGACCATCACATCCATGACAGAGAAGGATGAGAATAAGCTATTTCTTGAGTCATACTATCTGAGTCTTTTTATCTTATAATAACAAAGTTAAGGTCTTGAAGGCCCTTCTAGGGGTATTGAGAAGTCTGGATTTCCACAAGAATAAGAACAGGCAACACCTTTCTCAGCGTTGCCCAGAAAGTTATGGGCAGAGCCATGGAGTGGAAAACCAAGCCCTAGGCAGCTGTTGCTTGAGCCTCTGAGCCCTGCTGGGCACTCCCACAATAATCACATCTCACTTCAGTCTCTGGTCACTGAAGCAAAACCTACAAGTCCTTCCCTGCTTAAGTAGAAAGGGAAAATATTTATCTGAATAAAGTCTTGGTAGAAGTAAGTGCAATGGATATGCTCAGGACAAGTCCCAAGATTCCATCTCCCAAGATTATGATAGGTAAGGACATGAGAGCCCAGGATGGCTCTTGAACAGCTGGAACTCAACACTGTCCCAACATAGTAGTTTGGGGGTGAGGCAGAGCTGTAATGGCAGAGAATGGGTATGAGAGAGTGACAGCCTTGAGCTAGCTGGGCCCAAGTACTTCCTAGTGGGGCTCTCTCCTTAGATAGCTCAGGTACGAGTAGGAGTGGCATTAGAACATTTAACACAGGAACAAGTACATTGACTATGGGAGAAGGTACAGCCCAGGGAGAACCTCTAGGTCAGGGTCAGCAAACTTTTTCTGTAAAGGGCTAGATTGTAAAAAATTTAGAATATATATCCCATAAAGTCCCTATTGGAATTCTTAAACTCTGCTGTCAAGGCAGGGGAAGGGATGTAAATGCTGTGGGGAGGAAGGGCAATATAGAAACAATGAGCATGGCTCTGTTTCAATACGATTTTGTTTATAAAAACTATTGGCCCCTGGTTATAGTTTGCTTAACCCCCTTTTAGTTGATACATAAAATGAATAGTAGAGTGTAACTCTGGTTGATTCTCATTTAATAGATGCCTAATGAAAGTACACTTTCTAAGATGTAATAGGCTTTCAAGGGAAGAGGAAGAGCCTCACCTGCTTTCTAGAAATTTATAAGTTAGTACTTTGGGAAATGCAGATGTTACTCCTGTAAGCTTTTACCCAACATAAATGCTATAATTAATACACTTATTTTCTTTTAATAAATATATGGCATACAGGACATTAATGTTTATAACCTGGTCCTGAGAACCCAGTTTTCCTAAATCCAATACTTGTCTTCTCAGGATAAGAACAAAAACAATTTAAAAGTAAATGACAGCTCTGGCCAATGTGGCTCAGTTAGTTGGAGTGGCATCTTGTACACCAAAAGGTAGCAGATTTGACTCCTGGTCAGGGCACATACCCAGGTTGCGGATTTGATCCCTGGTTGGGGTACATGCAGGAGGCAACTGATCAATATTTCTCTCTCACATTGATGTTTCTCTTTCTTCCTCTCTCAAACCTTAGTCTAGATGTTGCTATGAAGGTATTTTGTAGATATGATTAACATATACCATCAGTTGACTTTAAATAAAATAGATTATCTTCCATAATGGAGGTGGGCCTTGTTTAATCAGTTGAAGACCTTAAGAGCAACACCTGAGATTTTCCAGAAAAGAAGGAATTCTGATTCAAGACTGTAATAGAGTTCCCAGACTGCTGGCCTGCTCTACAGATTTCAGACTCCACATTGCACCTTCAACTTTTACCTGGATTGCCAGCCTACTAGCCTGCCCTACAGATTTCATACTTGCCAGTCTCCTAGTGGCTCTGTTTCTCTGGAGAAGCCTGAGGTTCCTTTCGCCTCTAACAACAGGTACCAGGTTTTCTTGGCTGTCTAAACACTGGGCCCCAGACCTGTCCTCTTTCCATTCCCAAAATCATTATCTCCATGTCTTGATCCCCCTTGTTCCCAGGGGATATTATCTAAAATTTTAAAATAGTTCTCAATAAAGAGTTAATTGTTGGTGAGCAACTTTATAGAGGAGGAACTTAAAAAGCATCTACTGTGGTGGATAGGCTCTATCTCCCTTCCTCTCTGAAATCAATGAAAACATATTTTTAAAAAGATTATGTATCTATCTCACAGGAAATCCTGAATCTAAATCTTTTGAATTTTAGTTATAAGCTCTTTTGTATAAAAATAAATAATTCAGGCCCTGGCCAAGTGGCTCAGTTGGTGGGAGCATCATCCTGTACACCAAAAGAAAGGTTTCAGGTTTGATCCCCAGTCAGGGAATATAGGGGAGACAAACGATTGATGTTTCTCTCTCCCCCCGCCCCCACCCTGCTTCCTCTTCCTCTAAAATCAATAAAAACATATCCTCGGGTGAG
Source organism: Cnephaeus nilssonii (assembly GCF_951640355.1). Classification (NCBI taxonomy): domain Eukaryota; kingdom Metazoa; phylum Chordata; class Mammalia; order Chiroptera; family Vespertilionidae; genus Cnephaeus; species Cnephaeus nilssonii. Next base: position 49,169,754 of record NC_137085.1, on the reverse strand, counting down.
GATTAAAAAACACACACAATAAAAACATAAATATTTCAGGCATAAAGCAAAGTAAAGGGGAAATACAATGGATCATCTGTATCTCTGCTACCCAGTTTAAGAGGTTAAATGTGGTGTTTATAATTCCTGTCTGTTTTTGTATTTTTACTTCACATGACTGTTTCCATAAACACTACTTAATGGTTGTTTGCATGTGTTTAAAAATCTCTATGATAGGCCATATGTTGTCTATCTTTCTGTGATGTGTCTTTCTTTCCTCTCAAAATTATATTGTTCAGATTTAACCATCTCAAAAATACATCTAGCTTTGGTGCTTTCATTTTAATTATTGAATACCATTCTTTTTTTAAAAATATATATTTTATTGATTTTTTACAGAGAGGAAGAGAGAGGGATAGAGAGTTAGAAACATCGATGAGAGACAAACATCAATCAGCTGCCTCTTGCACACCCCCTACTGGGGATGTGCCTGCAACCAAGGTACATGCCCTTGACCGGAATCGAACCTGGGACCCTTGAGTCCGCAGGCCTACGCTCTATCCACTGAGCCAAACCCGTTTCGGCTGAATAGCATTCTTCATCTATTCTCCTATTGATTCATATTTTATTATTTCCAATTTGTTGCTATTAAATGTACCAGGTATATTCCTATGTGTGATTTCTATGATGTATTTATATGTGGTCCTGACCTCTTTACATCACACCACATATTCTCAAGTAAGTGCCAGGGAGGAGTGAGGAAGAGAGGAGGAGCATCACTCCCTTACCTCCCAGACTCTCCCTTCTCCCCATTAGAAGGTAGAGGGCGGGGGACTGTAATTGGCTGGTGGGGTTGGTAGAGCAGAATTAGGTGCATTTCTTTCATTTGACTTTTGATTAAGATAGTTACTTTATTTTGAATTTTAGATACCATTAAGAGGGTGTGAGGATGTTTGTTTGTTTGTTTTTCCCCTGTTTATAAGGAGATATATTGGTTAAAAATGGTCATGCTATCCTGTTAATCCAAAGAAGTTGCTCTATAATAGTGCAACATTCAGACTGGTGACAGGCCATAGGGTGAAAGATTTAGGAATGGCAGGAAGCCTTTGAGCATTTCTCAATTCCTCAAATAGATGTTTCTGCCTTCATTACTCAAATCTTAAGCCCCTTCCTGACTATATTTTCTCTCTAGCTAGGGAAGAGGTTTTACGAACTGGTCATTGACAGGCTCAATTAGCCCATGGGCACATTTTGTTTGGTTGGTTTGGTATTTGAAATAACGAGGGCATTTTATATAAAAATCTGGCTTTCTGTCTTCTCCAGGAATGTTAGGCTAGTGCTACATTGACAGAGAATATGTTCTCTGATTTGACACAGTCCCCACCTCTCCCTGTTTGATTATACTAGGCCTTTTCCACTCATTTCATCACCTGCCTGGCCCTGGTGTGCATCTGAGTTGACCACCTCTGCTGTCAGGCCTTTCACTATTTCTTACGCTGAGCAACTGAAGTCACTTACACAAAGACTTCAAGCTCATGAAATGCTAGGGCCTCTCCCATAGAAACTCACTGTAGACCACGTAGACCAATTTACAGGAATGAAGGATTTTTGTTTCTCAGGAAATGGCTGCTTCAGTTTCAGTGTTGAAACTTATCTGAGTCAAGAAAACCTTGTTGCTGATTCAGAGAAGCTCAGTGTAACCTGACCTCAAGTCCAGCCTGTGCTGCATGTGTTTCCTTGATTCTGTGCACAGGGCAGAGTGTACAGTCACAGAATGTGCCTTTTAAAAAAACATATTTTTAATGATTTCAGAGAGGAGGGGAGAGAGAGATAGAAACATCAATAATGAGAGAGAATCATTGATCAGCTGCCTCCCACACGCCCCACACTGGAAATTGAGCCTGAAACCCTGGCATGTGCCCTGATGACAGGAATCGATCCATGACCTCCTGGTTCATAGGTCAGTGCTCAACCACTGATCCATACTGGCTGTGCAGGATGTATTTTTATAACTGGATTTCAGGGAAGTGGTGGGGGAAAGAGAAGGTACCGGGGCCAATTTCACTCTTTTGAGTTATATTTTGTGCTTATGTGCTGCCATATCTTATGCATAAGCTAGACACAGAGCCTGTTAGGGTTTCCTAGGGTTGTTTTCACAATTGATGATTCTGGGATTTGGGGGATATATTCAGCAGAATTCTAAAATGAATAGCTGTGAATATTCTGAGTAGCTGATGCAAAGTTATTTAGAAATTTCTGTGATTTTCCTATCATCATTTTGGTGAACTTGTGTGTCACATGTGCTTTTTAGATTACAAAGGAAGGCGACTTTCCCAAAAAAGCTAAAAATACCCAGCCCTCAACATGACCCAGGCCTGTCAGTCCCCACCCAGCATACTGCTGTCCCAGTTCTAAACTTTTCATCCAACCGACCTGAATAATTTCAGCAACCTAACTTCTCCTGACCTCCAGATCACATCCTTTCTCTTCTACAAATTCTAGCTCCAAGCTTGTCAACCTCATGAAAAGAGTTCTATTCCCCCAGCATTATCCTTGACCCACAGTCCTCACCAAGTACTTAACAATTGTTGCAAAAACAATGGCTATTGATTGCATCACAACCGAATACCTACCCCTTGCTGTTAAATTTTAACCATGTTTCTAAGTATGTGACCTCACATGCCCTGTGCAGTGTTCCCCAGCAGTGCTTAGCCTTATAGGCAGACCGAAGGCTACACAACTGTTCTGTAGCTGTACAGAAGTTACCATCTTTGTTCTCCAAGAAAGATATGGAACAATGCAACTAGCTGAAATGCCATTGAATAGGAAGTTTCTGTACAGCTCTAAACTATTCAGTTACCCTTTATGCATTAATAGCACAATGGCTATTTCTTAATTCAAGCTGGGAGAGAAAAAGAGATGAAAAAGAAAATCATGACTACTCATAGCTCTGTTCACTTCCCTCCTGTTTGTGGTGACAACCTTTTGTTGCGTCTGAAAAAGAAAAATCCCAGTGACGGAATAAAATTAGTGAGAAAAATGTTCTGTTTATAGGCCAAAAGATGGCAGAACAAAACGTCAATCTAAAACAGACCAGTGGTCAAGATGGAGGCGTAGGTAAATGTGGGACTCACATCCTCCCACAACCACATCGAAATTACAGTGAAACTACAGAACAACCACCATTGAGAACCACCTGAAATCTAACTGAACAGAAGTCCTATAACTAAGGATATAAAGCAGAAGCCACATCGATACTAGCAGGAGGGGAAGAGACTCTGAATGTGCTGGTCCCACACCTACATGTGGTGGATAAAGATTGGGAAGGATATCTTGCTGCTGAGGTACCCATACCAGGCTCCCCAGCCCAGGGTTCCAGTGCCAGAAAGGGAAGTCCCCATAACTTCTGGCTGTGAAAACCATCTTGGATTGAGGGTGAGGGAGATGGAGGGTTCCTGGAGTCTCATGCAGTTCCTCTTAAAGGGTCCATGCACGAACTTACTCAGACTCTCACTCTGAGCTCCAGTGCTATGGCAGCAGCTTGAAAGGCATGTGAGGAACATATTGGGAGGAACTGAATTGTGTGGTACCAGGGCAAGGGCTGGAGGTACAGCTTTCTCCCAGACAGCTGTACCTTTGATGAGCCCTCCCCACTACAGAGCTGGTAGGCGGGCTCCATATCTGAGTCTCCATCAACCTGGCTTCACACTGTTCACCCTGCCCTGGTGATTCCCTGAGACTCCACCCCACCCAACTTGCAGGCCCACCCAAGCCATTTTCAATGGCTTTTCCATACAAATAGCCATCTTGGCTCATGCTTTGGACTTTCCTAAAATCTTTCAAATAAGCAGCATCTGGCCTTGGCATAACCCCTACCTCTCACTAAGTGGCCTCAGTCCCAGCACAGCAGCATCCAGGCTTGGTTCGCAGCTTGGTCTCTCCTGGGCACCTCTAAGCTCAGCATATTTAGTAGCCATCTGAAGATTGCTCCATAGCTCATGCTGGGTGGCCCTGGGAAGGGCACAGGTGGTGGCTGACCTTGGTCTACACCTCCCAGGAGGCCCAAGAGCCAGCACACCTGATAGACAGCTTCAGACCACACCCAAGCACCTACATGAGTGACACACTCAAAGGGCAGACACAGCCAGCACCAGAGCCCCACTGAAGAATGTCCTGTTCCATGGGGTGGGCCCCTGCACAGCAGATCCTCCACAATGGTCACAGCCAGTCCTTGCAGCCAATTGACCTGGGGTGAATCTCTCCCATGGACATACCAATACCAATCAAGACTCAAATACAACAGGAGGGTGCACACAGCCTACACAGGGGGTGCACCTGGAATTTTAAGCTTGGGTAATCAGGAAGATTGTGCCAGTGGGCCTCATAGGACACCTACTACATAAGGCCACTCTACCAAGACTAGGAGACATAGAAACTCTACCTAATACATAGAAACAAACACGGGGGGTGAGGGGCAGCCAAAATGAGGAGACAAAGAAACATGTCCCAATGAAAGAACAGGACAAAATTCCAGAAAAAGAACTAAACAAAATGGAGACAAACAATCTACTAGATGCAGAGTTTAAAACACTGGTTATACGGATGCTCAATGAACTTAGGGGAAGAGCAGATGAAATTATGTTTCTTATCTTTCTGATAATTTGAACAGAGAGATAAAAAACATAAAAATGGAGCTAGAAAATATTTTTTAAAAGTAAAAAATGAAGAATGATGAATATTTTACAGGGAATCAACAGTAGAGTATATAAAGCAGAGGATCAATCTGCAATTTGGAAGATAAGGAAACAAAAACCACATAATCAGAACAGCAAAAAGAAAAAAGAATTTTAAAAATAGGAGGACAGTGTAAGGAGCTTCTGGGACAACTTCAAGCCTACTAATACTTACATCAGGTGTGTGTGTGGGCGGGGGGGGGGGGGGTATCTGGAAAGAGAAGAGAAAGAGCGAGGAATAGAAACCTATTTGAAAAATAATGACAGAAAACTTCCCTAACCTGGAGAAGGAAACAGACATACAAGTTCAGGAAGCACAGAGAGTCCCAAACAAGATGAATCCAAAGAGGTTCATCCCAAGACACATCATAATTAAAATGCCAAAGGTTAAAGACAGAGATTCTTAAAGGCAACAAGAGAAAAGCTCTTAGTTACCTACAAGAGAGCTCCCATAAGACTGCCAGCTGATTTCTCAACAGGAACTTTGCAGGCCAGTAGGAATTGGCACAAAATATTCAGAGTAATGAAAAGCAAGGATCTATAATCAAGATTATCCCACCCAACAAAGCTATCATTTAGAGTCAAAGAACAGACAAAGAGCTTCCCAGACAAGAAAAAGCTAAAGGAATTCATCACTACCAAACCAGTATTATAAAAAATGTTAAAGGGTCTTCTTTAAGAAGAAAAAGGAGAAAAAAAAAGATAAAAATATAATAAAATGACAATAAATACATATTGATAAACAATTACTTTAAATGCAAATGGATTAAATGCTCCAATCAAAAGATATACAGTGGCTGAATGGATAACAAAACAAGACCCTTACATATCCTACCTAATAATAGACAAATATGCAAATTGACCGTACCTTCGCTATGCCCACGATTGGCCAGGAGGTGCGGGGGGCGGGACTCGGGGTGGCCGGGGTGGCCAATTGGGCCGGCGGGACGCTGAGCTTGAGTCGCCAGCGGCGGCTGCTCCATGGCTGTGCTGCGGCACAGAAGGGGCCTCTGGGGCAGCGAGCTCACGTCCCGCCGCGGACCATCAAAAGTGGGGGAGCTGGGTGCCTGTCCGCTCCAGCACCAGGCCTTTCAGAAGCCTTCACCGTGCCGGAGGCTTCTGAAAGACCTGGTGCACCAGCGGACAGGCACCCAGCTCCCCGCGATCGAAAGCGAAAGCGTGTAGGGGACCCTACACATGCATGATTCAATCATGCACTGGGCCTCTAGTGTTGTCTATAAGAGACTCACTTCAGATCAAAAGACACACAGACTGCCCTAGATAGTTTGGCTCAGTAGATAAGAGCATCGCCCTGCAGACTGAAGGGTCCCTGGTCTGATACCAGTCAAGGGCACATGCCCGGGTTGCGGGCTCGATCCCCAGTGGGGGGCATGCAGGAGGCAGCCAATCGATGATTCTCTCTCATCATTGATGTTTCTATCTCTCTCTCCCTCTCCTTTCCTCTCTGAAATCAATCAATAAATAAAAAAGACACAGATTGAGAGTAAAAGAATGGAAAAAGATATTTTATGAGAATGGAAATTATAAAAAAGCTAGGGTAGCAATAATTATACCAGACAAAATATATTTTAAAACAAAGGCTATAACTAGACAAAAAAGGACAGTAATTCCACTTCTAGGTATTTATCAGAAAAAACCCAAAACACTAAATGAAAAAGACATATGCATCCATATGTTCATTGCAATATTATTTACAACTAGAGGCCCGATGCATGAAGATTCGTGTAAGAATGGGCCTTCTTTCCCCTGGCTGCTGGCACTGCCTTCACTTCGGCCAGAGCCACCTTTCCGCCTTCCCACACTGCCCTGAGGCCTGGAGTGGCTAGGGTGGTGCAGAACGCCTGCCCCCGGCCGCTTGGTGCCTATATATGCAAATTAACCCAACAAAGGTGGCGGGTTAATTTGCATACACATTCCTGATTGGCTGGTGGGTGTCATGCAGGTACAGTCAATTTGCATCTTACTCTTTTATTAGTGTAGATAGCCAGGAAATGGAAGCAACCTAAATGCCCATCAATAGATAAATGGATACAGAAGTGGTGCATATATGTCTAATAGAATATGACTCAGCCATAAAAAAAAAAAGAATGAAATCTTGCCATCTGAAACAATATGGATAGACTTAGATAGACTTATGAGTTACATAAATCAAAGAGAGACAGACAAATGCCATTTGATTTCACTTATATGTGGAATCTAAAAAAACAAAACAAACCAACAAACAGGCCAGAAACAGACTCATATGTAGAGAACATTTTGATGGTTGCTAGGTGGTAGGGGTGTTGGGGGAATGGGTGAAAAAGGTGAAGAGATTAAGAAGTACAAATTGGTAGTTACAGAAAAATCATGTAGATGTAATGTACAGCATAGGGAATCTAGTCAATAATATTGTAATAACTATGAATGGTGCCTGATGAGTACTAGATTTGTCAGGGCTATCACTTTGTAAGTTATATAAAATGTCTAATAACTGGTTCATACACCTGGAACTAATGTAATATTGTATGTCAACTGTAATTGAAAAATAAAAAATTATTTTAAAAAGTAAATCCAGCCCTGGCTGGTTTGGCTCAGTGGATAGGGCGTCGGCCTGTGGACTGAAGGGTCCCAGGTTTGATTCCGGTCAAGGGCACATGCCTGGGTTGTGGGCTAGATCCCCAGTGAGGGGCGTGCAGGAGGCAGCCAATCAATGATTCTCTCTCATCATTGATGTTTCTATCTCTCCCTCTTCCTTTTTCTCTGGAATCAATAAAAATATAATATAATATGTATATATTATATTATATTTTATATATTTATATATATTATATTTTATATATTTATATATATTATATTATATTTTATATATTTATATATTATATTATTTTATATATATACTTTATATATATAAAATCCCAATAAATTCACACATAGAAGTCTAAATGTCTCAGTGGATTGAGAACTCAGCCTGAATAATGTGTAATGTAAAACCATACCAACAGGCAAGATTGTGAACAATGAAGGCCCCTATTGCCATTCCTTTGTCTGTCACTGACCCCAAGCACTCAGAGGTCAACTTTGGGATTCAGTCCAGGAAATGTCTGGCTCCAGAATTTTCTCTCCCTCTTCTGCTTTAGTCTTTACTGCCACTTCCTTCCCTCTGCCCTACACAGAGCAGAAGGTCTGATCAATTAATTTGCACTAAGGTGTAAATGACTGATACTGATTCAAAGCAACTCAGGGGGCAGAAGCCAAAATTTCACATAATGGGATGCTGCTCCCACTGTTTCCCTGGTTTCATCTTTCTTAATCCCTGATTTCATATGTTCCTTTCCACTTTTATTTTCTTCCAGGACTTGATGCTCATGTCCTGCAGTTGCTTGGGTATCTAAATGCGGTCCATCTCTAAATCTGTTTTTGCTCTGTATACCAGATTTTTAGTAACTTTCTCATGACCATCTTCGGTCTCTAATTCAGCAATGCAGTCTCCTCCAAAAGGGTTTGTACTTGAAAGGAGCCCAATGATTAACTCCGAGAGATTGCCCTGGAATGTTGGAGTTTCAGGGAAGGCCTCTTTCTAATGCCTGTGCTCCCATTCTCTGTTGTCCTTATACATCATAAACCTGCAAATTTGGCCTTTGGTTTAAATCCCTGGGAAGTCCTTGGTCAATCCTTTAGGACAGTGCCACCAAAAGTGTGGTCTACAAGCTGGTGCTGGTAGGTGAACTGTTTATTTGTCCACAATGAGATAAGTACAGAAGTGGAGTGTAAACATTTAGAAAAATGTATAGTAATTATTTTACTAGGTTATATTTTTGAACATATTTATTCAAATGTCATTTTATATTTATTGACTCCAGTAAGAATTGGGCTTATTGCTTTATGTCTTTGTTTTTTCCATTTTATTATTAGTAATTTTTCCATATATACATATTATAAAAGTACCAATTTCTAACATATTAGAAATTTGAAAAAAAAACAACCAAAATGGTTCTTTACCATCGAGAGTTTGAGAAATAGAACTCTAGAAACCTGTTTTGGAGATCTGGTCTCTATAGCTCACAATTCTTGCTGGATTCTTTTATTGGCTTTGCCATTGGCCCAGCAAGTCAATGAACATGTAGCTTAAGTACTTTGGGTTGAGACTTTTTCTTTCCATTGCCCAAAGATAATTATAATGTAAAATGTATTCAGATTGAGCCAATTTTTATTAAGCACTTTTGTAACAAAGGGCCACAAGTTTTGGAGTCAGACCTGTGTTCAAGCCCAGCTATATAACTTCAGAAATACTTTCTGAGCTTCAGTTTCTTCATTTACAAAGTAGACACTAATCCTTGCCTCAAGCAGTTTTTGTGAAATTAACTGCAAATACTGTCCAATAGAACTTTCTGCAAAGATGGCAATAAGTGATATCTGCTCTGTCCCATACAGACCCACGTGGCTACTGAACACTTGCAATATGTAGGCACTTAAAATGTGACCGAAGAATTGAATTTTTATTTCATTTAAATTTAAAAACCACATGTGACTAGTATATTTTACAGAGAAGTTTAGCCTATGTACCTGCATATAGTAGGTTCAATGTTAAAAGTTTTCTTGAAGAACTGTATTGCCAGGTAATGTTTTAGACACTGGACGTATATTGGTGAGTAAGAGAAACACGGCCCCCGTACTTATGAAACGTAAAGACTAGCAGATGAAACAGAACTCGACATTATTTTTACAATAATGTCAATATCACCCTGGAGCCCTGATCTGTTGAATGGTCCCTGCTAGTGGGGGATGGTAAAAGGGGGAACCTTTTACAGACTGACAACGGCTGTCCTCCCCAAAAACCTCAGTGTGCAGAGCTGGTCACTGAGGCATAAGCGGGTAAATGTGTTGAGGAGCCAAGGAGCTTTCTGGACAGAAAGGAACTAAAATTGACTCTCTCCAACAGACTGAGAAGTTCAGAACAGACACTACTCCAAAGAAGGAAGTCAGGACTGGTGTCCCAGGCTCCACATGAAGGTTTGAGAACAGAAGAGGCTGGCTGCGCACAGCTGTGGCTGAGGCAGGAAGGCCCTCCTCCCTTATCAGCCCCTGAGGGTCCTGCTTTGGGAGCAAGGCCAGAACATGTGAGGGGAGCCAGGACAGTTGTCATCCCGCATCGCTCTGGTCTGTGTGGGGATCTGGACCAGCAAGGGTACCTTTGCATAGTGGCTGGAGACACCTGGAGGGAACAGGGATGTTGCATGGCTGGAGTAGAAACAGCAGCAGCTTAAAACCAGGGATCTGTGGTGAACTGACCTAGTTCCCCAGTAGCTTTCTCAGAAGTAGCACTGGCCCTGTGGGCTAAGTAAGCCTCCTGGCAGTTTGTGGGAGTTGGGGAAGTACATACTGTAAGAAGGAGACACTGGACTTTTTGCTAAGATGGGAAGGTTGGTGGCTTGAGAAATTAATTGGAAAATGAAGAGTTGCAATTGCATTTTTAGCTGAAGCTATTAAAATAGGTCCCATGTACTTGTGTGCTGAGTATATTGGAGGGAGAAGTAGGTGTTAGGCAAGCACCTGACAAGGGGATTTAATATAATGGGTGTGGTGAGGGGGTAGATTCGGGGGAGGCTTGATGAAGTGACTGCTTAGTGGAGACTTAATGAATGACACCAACTCAGGTGGACAAGGAAAAAGAAAGTAATTTAAGAAAAGCAAATACTATATGAGAAACTCTGATTTGAAAGAGTGGGATGTCTCTGAAGACTAGAAAATCCTTTATGGCTAAAGCTTGGGTAACAAAGGTGATAGTGGTGCCATATAAAACTGCACACATGAGTCACACCTCCTCGTGAGCAAGCTGAAGCCATGGAAGAGATCTGAACAGAGGAGACATGATAGATTTGAGAAATTAAAAGCCCATGCTAGCTAAAAGTGAAAATCAACCATATTGGAGACAGAAGGAGTGGATGCAGGGAGATGAGTGAAGAGGGTTCTGCCCTAGTCCTGGTTGAACCTTGGTGGTGGCAGTGAGATTGGGTTAATCAACTGGAAAATGTTCATTCCCAGGTCGCTACCCATTTTACAGATAGAAAAATCATCTCAAAGGAGTTAGGTGATTCTTGCAAGACCATAGAACCAATAAATGATAGCACCAGCTCCACACCTAATCTGACTTTGGTTTAAAGCTCTATCCACAGAACCAGCTGTTCTCAACCTTTTTTCATGACACGTGACTTTGTGCACATGGCCACCACATTTCCACATTTGTACCCATGTATCTCCTATGTAAGAAAGCATATTCCAATGCACAAGAGTTAGGGAGGTTATTATATAGGCAACCATGATTTCACTCTGCTTCGTTAAAAACAAAAAAGGATTCATTTGCAAATTTATTCATTCAGCCCTTATTAGTAACAATCTCTCCACTACAGTTGGTGCTTGAGCCTTGACCCAGGAGCTACTGATGTCCTCACTCACTCTAGAGATCGAGATGAGGGATGAGGGGAGGATTTTCCCCCTACTCTACCTCTGAGTATAACTCCACTTTATTTTCCAAAAGGGAATAAGGACAGAAGGCTCTGATGCTCATTTCTGAGGTGACTAAAGGGTTCTCAGGCCCCAGGTCTGGAAATATGGTATAAAGATAAGATTCTAATGAACTGCACTGCATCTGCCACAACTCTGAGGTCACAGATTTGCAGAAATGATTCTGTTTAGTCAAAGTTCTGTCCAACAAGAACTTGTGATTCCCTCTTTATGGTGGAGCGTCCTTCCCCTCCACTTTTGTCATTTCTCTCTTTTTTATTTCTCTTCTTCCTCCTTCCCTTTCCCTTTCTCCCCCTCCCTTCTTTGACAATAATTCCTTTAAATCTACCTTAGAGGGGTTTGTGGATATTACCCAAGTTAATACATATAGAGGGCAATGGGCAAAAATAGAGTATGGTAATATTTCATGACAGATGAGAATATAGAAGTTAGATTGTAAATGTGGGAGAATAGCCACCTAAACATCACCCAATCCTCAAATAGTGATCACCCCAAATTCTATTGAGTTACTCCCAGATGTCATTTCTTTTTCTATAGACAAGGCTGTGTCTCAATCTTGGGAGGAGCTGGTTGGGTGCTGACAAAGGGATAGTTTAGGGAAGTACCAGATGAGACTGCAGATATTCAGGCCAGGGCTCCAAGGCTGCAGGCATGGCTGTGTCCCGGCTGGCACAGTAGGAGTGAGGATCTGCTGAAAGACCTCAGGGTACCACCAATAAGGTGCTTTCCCCACCCCCAAATTACCTCACACACTTTTCTCCTCTTCTTACCCCACCAGGAGATTCAGATTCCTGGGGGTAAGGGGAGGGCTTAGCCCAGCTCATATCCAGAATGAGGCAAGGAAAGATGTGAGCTGAAGGAGTTGTTAGAAAGGATCCTGGCATCTTCCCACCAGTGAATGCTGACCACATAGCTGTCCAACATTGCCAGTCTCATGAGGCTGATGGCATTTCTCGGCTCAAAGAACAAAGCAAACAATTTCATCCACAGAAACAAAATATTCCTTTTAAAATATTCAGTGTAAGAGTTTTAGCTCACTGAAGACTAGAGTTATTTTCTTCTGGGGGAAAAAAATCATCAGGACAAACCCGAAGCTATTCATAACCATTGAGTGGATTTGGTGTGAAACCAGGAAGCGTGAGGCCAGTGGTGAAAGCAGAGCCCGTCACTGCAGATACCCAGTCCACATGGTTACTGTGAATAACTCACCTACCTTTTCTTGAAGAAAGCTTTTGGCAGCGTTGTTTTTTAAGGATTACCATTGCAACTATGGATATTAAAGCAATGACGAAGGAAGGGATGATAATATGAAGCAGCCAAGTTGAAGGGATCTCGGGTTCCATCTCACCTGGGTGAAAGAAAAGCACCACAATTACATGGTAGCTCAGAGGTAAATCAACAAGTTGGCTTTCTGAGTGGGTTATAACCAAAGTGGCCAACTTGCATTGAGCATCTAATTCATGCTAGGTACTTTCTATGTGCCCTGTGCAGTCTAACTCATTCACGCCTCATAACCACCCTAGGAGGCAGGCTCTACTATGACCCATTTTACTGGTAAAGAAAGTGAGGCCTAGGAAGCTTTCCCAGAGTTATACAGTAAGCGTCAGAACTGGGATATAATCTAGGCTGTCTTGTTCCAGATTCTAAGCTTTGCAACATTCTGACACATGTATCATATTCTATCTATGTATCTATGTATCTACCTACCTACCTACCTACCTATCTACATACCTATCTACCTGTTTACCTATCATCATCATCTCTCTCTATCTTTCCAGTAGGGTAGTCTCTCAGTCCAAAACTGTCTCCCTGCTCCTCTGTCATGGTGCTTAAAATCTATATGCAGTCGTTATTAAATTTCAAAGAATTACAGGATCCTGTGGAAAAAAATAAAATCTTGTAAGTAGTATTCATATACCAAATCTAGTCATTGAAAATTACAATAATTAGCTCCTTTCCATGTCACAGCTAATGAAGGTCCTGGCACTGTAGAAAAGGTGAGTTTAGTAGAGAAGTGGATGAGAAAGTGATTTGGGAGCCTGGGGAAAACCTTATTATAAAGGGGAGTTCTGAATATCTAAAGGTTAGAATGAGGGCCCAGGCTGACCAAAGACATGGCTGGAGGGGGGTTCACTGCAGGGAGATGGAAGGGGACCCAAGGTAAGCTATACCTTTTCCATAAACCTGAAGTCTGCCTCATGGAGTCACTTATACAGAATAAACACAGAAAAACCTGGAAACACTGCTCAGGGGGAAAGGTTCAGTCCTGCCCACTGCCTCCCCTCCCCCAACACAGTGCCTTCTGAGAACCATAGGCAGTTTTAGCTGAGAAGGGCAAAGACATCATTTAATCTGAGACCGTCATTTGAGAATTGACAAAGTAAGCTCAAAGATGAGAAATAATCTATCTAAGGTCATCACTGCTAAGCAAGTGGCTAAGCTGAAATTGCAAACCCATATCTCTCTGATCCAAAGCTCTGGCCCAATAGATACTATTCTCTATCTAAAAGAGTGTGGAACACTAAGGAGGAAAAGGAGTAGAAAGACTGGCTCACCCATACATTGGATAACCCACCCTTCAAAAAAATATTTTTAATGAGGTGTAATTGACATACAACATTACAATTGTTTGAGGTGTACAACATAATGATTCAATATTTGTACATAGTGTGAAATGATCACCACAGTAAGTCTAGCTACCATCCCTCAATGCATAACCCATATTGATTACAGTTGTCTCCTTCACCCCTAGGAAGTGCTATTGAAGCTCTTGCCGCATGTAACACCATGAGTCAGGGAGTACTGGGACCTCACTGTTCCCACAACAGGAAAAGTGCCTACCTCAGGGCCTTTATGCAGACACTTGTCCTGTCCAGTTCCCTCATAGTCCTTTCCGCATACAAAAGCTTACTCATCCCTGAAGACTTTCTAATGTTGAATATCCAATGGAACATCAGTCTGCTTAGATTGTAAGTATTTGAAGTGCAAAGACTTTATTTAAGTCACCTCTGAATCCCCTATAAAGCCAAGCTACATGAATGGTGTCAGTAAGGATTTGTTGGACTGAATTGACCACCTACCCCTATCTTCCTTGTCAGCAGTTACCTTGTGGCAGACTGCCCCTTATTCCTTAAATCCATTCTGCTTTTCTTCCCTAGTGTTAGCTAGGTGTTAGCTGGACACATGGTTTCTCAGAGACTACATTTCTAAGTCTCCCCTATAGATAGGTGTGGCCAGACATGTAAGTTAATTTCAAGCCAAGAGAATGGGTCTTCTGAGTTTTGGCTTTAAAACACTGAATATGTCTCTTTTTCCTTTATGAAGGCTGAAACATGGATATGGCAGTGACCCAGCCTTGACAATTCAACAGGGATAACACACTGGAGAATGGCAGAAAAAGATGGAAAGAACCTGGACCACAGAATGACTTTATGGAATATAGCTACTTACCTACTCTGAATATTACATGAGGGAGAAATATACTTTTGTCTTGTTTGAGTCACTGTATTTTCAGGTCTATTAGTCTATATCCCAATACATATTCTTCTAAACTGTTTTCTAATATTTGCATGCTACTTAACAATGGTGTGATGCTGTATGGGAAAGCAATTTGTTTCATCCTTACTCACAAGGAAGCCATGCCTCGTGCTAAAGGTGCCATTTTTTCCCCTGTTTCCATCTTTTCAGAGTGCTAGGGACTTTATTAGTATATTTCATTTAATAGTCCCAATAGCCTTGTAAGATAGCTACCATTATTTATCCTCATTCAACAAAGGAAGACAAGGGACACTTCTAGGGTGGCTCGAGTTCTCAAAGCCATAGGTAGCAGAGAGGATTTGAAACTCAAGCCCATCTGACTTCAGAGCCCGCATGCTTGACTACTTCCAGAGTCACTGCCAGGCCTCCTAGAAGGGCTTCTATTGCCAGCCCTATAAGAATCTGGCTCCAGTCTCACTGTATGCTTCCTAATGAAAATGCAACAACCGACTGAGCAGAATAAACTCTGCTTTGAAGGGAAAATAGTCTCACTGCTCCTTAATTTCTGATGAAAAGTTAGGATGCTCAGTCATCCATTCTAGAGTCATGGGGTCACCACCCACCCCGAGAATTTCATTGCTGTCTTTGTTTGATTCATTGATTTCTGGAAAAACCTGTGGTGGGTCACAGAAATCAGCACTGAGCAGCTCAACTTATGAGAATGAGTAGAAAGGGGACAGTCATAAGACAACTTAAAAGGCCTTTGAGTAATAGAAGCTAGGAACCCGTGGGAGGATGTGTGACTGTGGTTTGGTATTTGTACCACAAGCCAGGGCATCATTTGACTGCTCTGACTGACTGTCCACACAGTCTGGAGGCTGGACGACGGGTCTGGGATCATCTAAGACTAAGCCTTCAACCCATTAATCTGACATTGGTTGAGCACTTATTATGAACAGAGCACTCCGTTTTTGCTTTATCTGGGTATAAAGAAGACTCCTGTGAATAATTAAAATACATGGAAAATAAAATAGTAATGGAAGAGAAAAGGTAAGTACAGTCACAGGCAAACAAAGAAGTGGCACAATTGGTCTCAGGAGGCAAGCTGAGGGAAGACTGCTTGTATCCTGGGGTTACCTGAGCTGCTCTAGGGAGAGAGAGTGGGCTTGGAACTGGTGAATAATGATATTTTATGTGGAATAAAGTGCCTGATCAAAGAGGTCATGGAGGTGGGAGAGGGTCAAGCAAGTTCAGAGAGTACATGGTGAGGAAGGGGAGCTTACTGGAGCAGAGGATCATGTCAGGGGATAGTAGGATGAACTTAAAGCTGAGGAGGATGAGTAAAGCTAGGTTGAGGATTTCTAATTGCAAACATTTCTCCATCTCCCTGTTGGTTGCATTCATGAGTGATATCCCAGGCTTTGATGCAGGCCCCACAGGTCTCTCCCACAACGGTTGACTATTTAAGTCAGGTGTATTGGCTCCCCAGAGAGAGAGGGGGCCCCTTACTTTATTCTTAACTTCTCACAGCCTCAAGGCTTCCGGAGAAATGATCAGTCTGCCCTTCCACTTCTCTAACGAAGAAAAAGCACTGATGCAAAGGACAGATTCTAGTTGTTTCCAAATTCATCTTAGCCAGGTCTGTCTTTCTCTGAGGAGATCCTTATATAAGAGTTCTTCTAGAAAACCACATTCCATCTGAAGTACTGGCCTACACTTAACCAAACAGAAAATGCCACATAACACAGGACAGTCAAGTAAACATACAGGACCGTCGAGGAAAAAAAAAGTCCCCTGGGATTGTGAGTATTTACGCTTCTAAAGCTGTAGTATGAATTAGTTATAGCTCGATATTCATAAGGTGACAAGTTTGGTGGTCTTAGCTGTGATAAAAACAGAAATAAAGATTATTGAAAAGCCAGCTTGCCTAATTAACTATTTTCATTCAAAGTCGACCCTAAAAATGATGTTTCTAATGTCTTTATTTCTATCAATATCCTTAGCATGTCTCCTCTCTTTACCGCTAACATTAGTGTTGGAATTGCATAGAGACGTGTAGGTAGGTAGGGAATTGGGGGACAGTTGGGGGCTTGGCAATAACAGTGCATCTGGATGCCTCGAAGAACTGTATCAGGGAGTTTTGTGATTTTTTTCCTCAGAAGTAAAAACTAGGAAATTAATGTCCATTGAGTCACTTCAAAACTTTCAGTCTGGTCTGTTGATTGGTAAACGTTACTTTAATTTGAGGTAGAGCAGATAATTCTGATGCCCCCAACTCATATTCTGTCCATCCCACCCCAGGTACGGACTCACTTCCCCTGCCAATCTCATCTCAAGCATGTGCTGCTTCTGTGCCAGGGCTCCCCATGCTGAAGGCTGGTCCTTCTCACCATTACTTCCAGTGACCCACTTGTAGAATTTTTGCTTCTCATCTCCACAAATTTTGGGTTTCCTGGATTAAAAATCCAGCTTCCTGGTGGCGAATGCTTCTACTATGGGATGTTGTACCAAGAAATATTTCTCTTGTATCTAATGGTATAGCTACTATCTCATCTGCTTGAGCTCTACCCACTGGTGGACCAGCAGGAAAGAAAAGAATTATTATATTGATGAAGTAATTGATCTTAATTACCATGAAGAACTTGAAAGCTGTTACATAATGGAGGCAAGGAAGACTATGTCTTGAACTCAGGGATCCACCGATTCTGATTATGGTTACTTCCATGCCCACTAATATCAATGAAAAGGCAATTGTAGCAACCTCAGTCAGCTAAGGGTAAGGCAACTAAGGATTGAAAGTCTAAGTCCCCTAGGCAAACAAACTATTGCATGTGAAGTGCTGAATGAGGGAAATCTAGAATGTTAGAATGTATGGTGGATGAGATAGATGATAAATATCAATTGGGATCAATTGCAGCAGCAGGAACAGTAGTTTGTTCCACCAATTTTTCCATATGACATCTTTTGCAGAGATTGTAGCTGCTTCCCTGCCTGAAGGCTCAGAGACAGTAGACTTAATGAAGGGCATGACTGGGCTTGAATAGTACAAAGGTTAGACTGTTGTAGCCCTGCCTCACTTCCTCTCAACTTGATGCCTGAGTTCAGCCACAGATTGGGTAGAATCCTTGTTGGGCTTTGATTCACTTCATGGTCAGTGATTCTGTCAAGTGGATATTTGCCTTCTGTCCTGGGATGACTCTGACACTACAGATGCTGGGGGAGCTCACTCAGACCACACGCATACACAGCTCACAGTGGAAGGGAGTTCATACTCCTGAGGACAACTGTCAACCACTGGGGATGAAAGCAGATGCATTAGTCCTTCCACCTGAAGTCCTCTGAGTGAACATCTTAGGAGGCCATCTGTATGCTGCTCAGGGAGTCCTTGCATATTTGAGCTCCTGTTACCCAACTTTGATAATGCATCCTTATTTTGCTTTTCCTTCTTTCCTCCTAAACCTCTCATTTCTACTCCCTGGGGTCAACACCTAAATAACTGCATGCCCACAAGCCCTTATCATAGGCTCAGTTTTGTCTAAGACAAAGGACAAGAAGTGACATATAATGACAACATAGTTAATTTTCTATAGTCAAATTAACTAGTACTAGGGAATGTCTTTATTCTGAGATGATATTCTTTATTTGTATGCTAGTAGAATAATAACTCCCCTCAAAAATGTCCATGTTCTAATCCCTGAAACCTGTGAATATGTTATCCTACATTGCAAGGGGTTTTACAGATATGATTATGTTAAGGAACTTGAAATGGGTCAAGTATCCTGAATTATTGAGTTCCAGTAGTCACAAGGGTCCCTAAAAGGTAGAAAAGGGAGGCAAGAGAGTTAAAGAAAAAGATGTGATGACAGAAGCAGAGGTCTGAGTAATGCAGCTGCTGGCTTTGAAAGTGGAGGAAGGGTCCATGAGCCAAGGAATGCAGGTGGCCATTAAAAGCTGGAAAAAAACACACAAGAAAATGCATTCTTCCTTGATTTGATTTGAGCTTAGTGAAGCCTTTTTCAGACTTCTGACTCCTAGAAGTGTAAAATAATAAATTTGTATTGTCCTAAGCCCACAAAGTTTGTGGTAATTTGTTACAGGACCACCAGGAGACTTGTGCACTTGGTGATAAATGACCTGTCTCTTATGAAATGATTGCGATACTAGATGTTAGCTGCTCTTATTTGTCAAATAAATGTCCTTACTTGGCATATAAAAAAATGGTCAGGCTTCAAAAAGCATTTGAAATTTTGCTAGTGTATGAAGTTCTAATAGTATGGGACTCGGCATAGCCAGTGTAAGCTCTGCAAGATTTTTTGTGAGAGGCCAGTTTTCCTGTAAAACCCCCAAACCATTTATCTGGCAGCAAAGCCAGGAAAGTGATATTCATTCTGCTGAGTGATTAGTTTTTGTGCTGGATATTTTCTGATTCCTCTTCAGAACCATTATCTACACTTCAATACTCTGTTCTGAGCTCTGAGAGGTTGATCTTTATAGACTGGATCAGTGGATTCCCTTGTTCTCTGACCGCCAGTTGGATCTAGCATAATGGGATGCACCAGAAGGAGATCAGAGGGTGGGAGGAGCATGAGGGTGGGATATTTATTCACCCACTTGCACCCTTTGGCAGTTGCTGCGAGTGGCAGCATCCTCTTACTGGAGGGCACAGCTCTGTCACTTGGTGCTTTCCCCACAGCTCCCTTCTCCAGGTTTCAGTCACCACTCCAATAGTGGTCATGGCTCCCCTACTGTTAAAGCCCCAGGGTCCTTCACTATCCTCAGTAGTTTCTTTAAATCCTGATCATAACTTCATAAATAGTCCCTTTATTACACTCTCCTCAAATTACTCATTCTGAGTGAACCCTGACTGACAGTCAGGAAGGGCAGCTGCTCTTACCTTGAGGGTCAATGATGGCTGAAGTAAGTTCCTTCACATCTGCGTTCCAGAACTCACAGGTGAAGTTTCTGCCAGGGAGTGGCTTTAGGCGCAGAATACTTGTGACCTGGTAGAGGCCGTCAGAGGTCTCCATGTGGCTAGTGTTGGCAGAAACACTGATATTTGGCCAGGAGACTTCTGCCAGGGGGTACCCTTCAGCCTGGCAGGTGAGCTCTACCTCATCTGTCCCTGGAACCTGAAGGATGCGAGTGTTTATTTCCTTGTAGGAAGCTGGGCAACAGAAGAAAAAATGATAATAGTAAGTCTTTCTTTTCTGATTCCCGTAGAGCTCTGTACCCAATACCATATGAAGTAAAGAAAATAATCAATATTAAGTAATAATGCCTTTACTTTTTAAAAACATTTCCTTTGTTCCAGATATGCTATTTTACACACATTGAGTTATTTAAGTTTTACAAGACAAAAAAAATGGTATTGTTGATATTCCCAATATTTGTTGGAGGTAACTGAAGCTAGAGAGGTTGAATGCTTTTTGTGATGAGTGACCTTAGAGTCTGGTCTGCAAACCTGGAGTCTTAGGTTAAACTGAAGGAAGAAGAAACAAAAGGACTCTATTCTAAGTCATGTTCTCCCATGTTAATTACCAGAGAAGCCCCAGAATAAGGAGAGGGGAAAGGGGAACATCATGTGCTTATCCACTTATTTAAAAATGGAGGTCATGCCGAAACCGGTTTGGCTCAGTGGATAGAGCGTCGGCTTTCGGACTCAAGGGTCCCAGGTTCGATTCCGGTCAAGGGCATATACCTTGGTTGCGGGCACATCCCCAGTAGGGGGTGTGCAAGAGGCAGCTGATCAATGTTTCTCTCTCATCGATGTTTCTACCTCTCTTCCTCTCTGTAAAAAATCAATAAAATATATTTTTTAAAAATGGAGGTCATTTTCCATTTGGTATTAATTCTTGTGTATATTGCTCCCTTAGTTTAGAACATGGAGAAGAGCAGGGGAGAGTGGCTCTAATTCCTGACTCCTTCCCCTTAATATACATTATGTCATTTAAACTACACAAGGACCTTGTGAGGTAGCTAAAATTCATATTCTTATTTTGTAAATAAGGAAACAGCTGGAATCAGGGATGGATGTGGGGGGGGGGTAGGGGACTTGAACCCATGCCCTTCACAGCTACTGTATTCTCAATTTTGTATTGGAATCATCATCAGAGGATGATTCTCTATGTAACTGAAAATGTCTAGGGATGGAGCAATATAGAGGAAGGGTGTTTTCCAGAGGGACTTCGGATTACCCAGAACTAGTATACAAGGAGAATCAGGTTCTGAACCAGCCTACTGAAGGACTTGAACCAGTTAGACTAACCCCGTGGTCGGCAAACTGTGGCTTGCGAGCCACATGCGGCTCTTTGGCCCCTTGAGTGTGGCTCTCCCACAAAATACCGCGGCCTGGGCAAGTCTATTTTGAAGAAGTGGCATTAGAAGAAGTTTAAGTTTTAAAAATTTGGCTCTCAAAAGAAATTTCAATCGTTGTACTGTTGATATTTGGCTCTGTTGACTAATGAGTTTGCCAACCACTGGACTAACCAGTCTCGGAGCCAAATACTAATAATCAGTCATGCATTCTGAATACTCATTTTGTGTTATTTATCTACAGTTTTCCCTCCTTGGTACGATGTTCTTTTATAGTCATGTTGTTCTATTATGTTGTAGGTTATTTCTGAAGCTCTGGGGTATTTGGGGGAGATG
Source organism: Cnephaeus nilssonii (assembly GCF_951640355.1). Classification (NCBI taxonomy): domain Eukaryota; kingdom Metazoa; phylum Chordata; class Mammalia; order Chiroptera; family Vespertilionidae; genus Cnephaeus; species Cnephaeus nilssonii. Next base: position 49,148,395 of record NC_137085.1, on the reverse strand, counting down.
GAGGAGAATAAATGAATTTATAGGAGTAGTGTGTTGTGGGTGAAGGTCTGTCCTGCTCCCACAGGGCAGCTTGGGATAAGAAGCAGATCTTCATGCAAGCCAAGTTGATAGGTGATTTCAGAGCTAGGAGGGTGAGGAATCAGGAGTTGGGCCAAGGCTTGCACCTGAATATATATATCTAAATATATATCTATATATATATCTATATCTATATATCTAAATACATATATATATATACATATATCTATCTATATCTATATATCTATATATCTACATATATATATATATATATATATATATATATATATATAGAGAGAGAGAGAGAGAGAGAGAGAGAGAGAGAGAGAGATGGGAGAGATGTTAAACTAAGAGAATCAGCAAAGTTTGGGGAAGGGACAGAGATGTTCAACTAAAAGAATCAGCAAAGTTTGGGGAAGGGACAGAAGAACACGTCTACATTTATAAAACTTAAAGATGTTTCCACAGCCTCTTGTATATGGGAAGTGGCTGAAATGGCATCACTACCAGCAATACACAATGAGGAAGCTGGATTGAGGATATTATTCTTAGGAAAAGATGAGTACATTTTAGAATTTCAGAGGTAGGAGTAGTCTTAAAATACAACTAGCCCAACTTCCTGCTCTAGAAATATGTTTAGTAACTTTGGAAGATAAATGCCTTGATGCATGCTCTTGGAAATATATTCTGCAGTTGTTGGGTATAAGTTTCATATATATTAGTTAGGTCAAGATGGTTATGTTGTTCAACTCTTCTATTTTTTTTGTTTGTTCTATCAGTTATGATAGAGATTATTTAAAGTCTCTCCAAATATAATTGTGGATTTGCTTATGTCTCCTTTTACACCTGCCAATTTTTGTTTTATATAGTTTGAAGCTATGTGTTTGATGTACACATATGTCTTCCTGTTGAGTTGACTTTTTTATCATTATGAAATGTCCCTTTTTATTTTTAATAATATTTCTTTTCTAATATTAGTAACTTGCTAGATAACTAACTTTTCATTAAGTAAATCTATGAATGGAAGCTCTTACTTCTATAAGTAGTTATTGCCATCATTAGACAATAAAAAGTTCAACTTTCATTGAAAAAAAAGCATCCTTATGCCAAGTCAAATTTTGTCTCATGATGACTTCAACCATTGGTTCTTGTCTGATTTAATAGAACAACACATGGTAAGCACAGTAGTTGGAACATAGGCTTCGGAATCTGAAAGGTTTGACTGGGCTTGAGCCAAGGGCTGGTTACACGACCTGTTGAGCCTTAGGTTTTTCATTTATAAAATTGGTACAATAATACTTATCCTTAACAGGAGAGTTAGAATGATTAAATGAGTTACGTGTCTAAAACATAATAAATACTCAATTAGTGTTAGTAATTATTAGCTCTTCCATATGAGAAGGCAATTCTTCCAGTATTTTAAGATAACTGATGAAACTCCATATAGTCTTTTCATTTGTAGATAAACAGGTCTTTTTCTATCAACCATTTCTCACAGGATATAGTTGTCAAACCCAGTGCTAGATACCAGTTTTTGGATTTACTTTCTTTTTTCCAATGTAATGTGAGCTATATTCCAGGCATTATCTAAGCAGTACAAAGTATAGTGTGACTAATTACCTCTTATGCACTGGGCACACTTTAGGCCCAACAGGCTAGGGTCATAAGATGAATTTTGTTAAATGAACTACTACCTAGCCTGGTTCGCTGTAACAGACCCCTTGGCACTTGGAGATTATCTCCAGGTTGACCCAAGACCATCAATCACCCTTTGCTGTCCCTGACTCAACAACTACTAGTTGTTCAGTCTGTTATAGATACAGGTAACTACTACTATTCAACGCATATTTTACTACTTTATGCGCAAGGTGTGTGCTATGTGGGTCCTGGGCCTGTTTGTCCACAGGTCCATCCCTCAATTTTTTTTCTCTGCTTTTTACTGTAGGAAGACTGATTCCTGCAGGCTGTGTATTCCAGGTTCTTGACAGCCAATAGGAACATGATGGGAAGCTTGAAGGGTGAGAGAGGGGGAAATGTTAGGGTATTCCTCCCCCGTGCGCTATGCTATACTGGTCTCTCCAGCCTACAGCTACATCTCTTCCCTGGCTCCCGCTACCATTGGACAGGCCCACCGGGATTCCAGTGTCTGTCATGTGCCTCTGGGCCCTATTCTCCACCAACCTGCCTTTCTGTTTTCCCTCCAGGCCACTGGTGGTAGCAGCTTCCTAGGTAGGCTTCTCAGTCTATTCCATCAAAAGATTTCCCGAGTTAAATCTCCAATGGTTTAAGTGGTTTCTGTTTTCTTGAACTATATTATTTATAAATTACTGGCAACTCTAGCATTGCTGAAATAAAGATAAGCTGTACATAGTATTATCTGTTTTATCATCATAATGACTGTAACTACGGTTAAAATTAAAAAGTAGGTTTCCATGTCCTAGCCTCAGACAATCCCAACAGATTTCTAATAATCACTGACAAAAATTTTTTAGGATTTCTCTCATTTGTCTGGAGGGGAATCTCAGGTTAAACAGTTTATAATTCACAGAAGCTTTTCCTCCCCTTCAAAATTCATTGTTCCTTAACTCCAGCTTTCCTTATTCCCTTCTGTTTCCCCAGTGGAGGAAAGACACCAAGATCAGAGCCCCATCAGTAAGTTCTTTTAGCAAGTGGTTTCTCTGGGCCTGGAGGCTGAAAGCATAGCTATCTTTTCACTACCACGTCGCTCCTCTCGGGCTGTTTCCTCCCTATGCCCTTAGTCTTCCCTTCTTAGGGTGAAGACCATTTCTCTAGTAATTAAGAATGGAAGCCATGCCACCTCCTTCCTCCACTTGCTAAAGTTGCACTCTCTGTCTCTCTGGGGCCTTTTTGTTGATTTGAGGTACTTCCGTAAGCCTCAGCTCATTCCAGGTGTTGGCTCTCTCCATCCTTATCTTCATGCTTTGCCTAGGCCTTCAGGTTGGTGTGGTCCTTCTGTCCTTAGTACTTGCTCTGTGTCTGTTGGGGATTCTTTGCATAGGCCGGTTCTCAACCTGCGGGCTCAATTCCTGGGCTGTCCCAGCCTCTCAGGGCCACTGTATTTTGTTTTCCCAGCCATGCTCCCTGCTCTTCCTTGGACAGATTTTTCACTGTTTTTGCAGTTGCAACCTGGCTTTTCAGAAGCTGCAACCTCTTGTTACTGTCTCTTCTGGACACTCCAGCCATCTTACCTACTATTCCCCCGCTTTGCTTTTGAAATCAGTTAATCAGTTCTCTTTTCACTATATTTAATATGAACTGTTGCCCAGACATTAAAGAAGGTGCAAAAAAATATTTTCAATGTTTATACCATAGGTCAGACATTTTAAGAAAAAAGCTCATCCTTCCTTTAGTCCTATTTCATGTAAGCAAACCCTAACTGGGGCTCTAGTTCTCCCCTGCTTCCTTCAGAGATCCCTGATCAGGATAAAATACTCTTAGGTGATGATCTTCAACTTACTTTTTCCTTGCATTTCTCCGAAAAAAAAATTGTGATGCAGTATGTACCCTCTCACATATTAAGTTGATTCTTAAAGATTTTAGTGTTTCTAGGTTGGAAAAATATATGACATTTGGAAGTTTAGAAACATTTATATGTTTTAGTAAAACAATTATTTCACTCTTACGTATGTACCCAATGTCATCTAGATATGGAAGAAAGTTTTTTATAGACACTGCCATCTATTGAAAAATGCATACAAAAATTTATCTCTAATGGTCAGAGCTTTACTTTGTTTCTTTTTAATCTTTGAACTTTCACTTCCATTCCACTTTTCTATAGGATTTTATCCTAATGCATCATATTTAAAGGTCTTTTATTGATTATTCCATGTTTCTTTGAAACCAAACATGACATGTGGCTATTGAAATTCAATATTTTTTCTGTGACTGTAAGGCTTCAAGTGTTCAAAGCTTTCTTCTGCATTGAAATCTAATTTCCATTATTATTAGCACATGTAAAATCAAAACATAAAAATATGAATATTGATAATTATTAAACATAAATTTTTATTGGAAATGTATCTCTTAATGGAATGGATAGGGCTTTCTTCCTGATTTGTTCATGAATCTGAGGATGCATATGATTTATGGTTGAAATGAGATAAGATTCAACATCAATTCTATTTCTATTTGTCATTTTTTATAGCTATAAGGACTAAAGAATCTTTCCCATGAAAATAAGTTGGTAGGGATAAAAGTAAGGCATTTCATTCTTTGAAAGCCTTATGTTTATATGGCAACAATTACTTCATCTTTTATTATCAGGTGTTCATTTATTAGGGCCTCCTTCAATTTTGTTGAAAACAGAGAACTTGATATCTCCTCATCTGCAATAGATTTGTTAGTCAATACAGTTTGATAAGTTATCAATATTTCTAATTACTCTTTTGTTTAGGGTTATGGAGGGTTTTTGTTGTTGTTGTTTTTTATAGAGAACCCACAATTCAGTTTTATTCAAAGCAAATAAAAAAGATACTTTTGATCATACTGGAAAAAACTCAGCCATAGGTTTGGAATCTGTACCCAAACTACACATGCAATGAGGACAATATTCTGCTAATAGAATTGATTTGCTGCTGTATTTGTCTTCTGTTTGCCTAATATTAACAATTATAAACAGAACAGGGCAACTAGTATTTGGAACAATCCTTACAGTGTCAGGCACACTTTTCACTTCTCTTCACACCACTGGTTCTCTTTGCGTACCTGGGCTTCCTCTTCTTCAGTAAAGTCATTTTTGAGATTAAAGTTCTTGCGAATCTCTTCAAGGGTTTTCCCCTTGATCATATTGGCAACAGTCTTGTATGTAACATCAAGCAAACCTTTGATGTCTAAATAGTTTGCAGCCAGAATAAGTTCAAATAGTGTTCCTTGTCAACTCTGAGGAATTCTTGGTCCCAAACAGGGATATCACCTATTCACTTTTCTTTGTTCTCATCGTCCTCAGGAGGAGGAGGTCATCCTTGTGGTGGGTGCACCACTGAATGACCTTTTTTAATATTGCTGCATTAACATTTGGTAGAGGAACTGGGTTACCATCGCCTTCAGCATCCATTCCCAAATCTTCTAACATGGTCTTGATAGTCACAGATTGTTTGGCAATTTCAACATCAGCTTCAAATATCTCTCCATCAGAACTCTGCAACTTAATTGCAGGCATGGTGCTCGGTCTCAAGGAGAGAGCGGGCCGGAGGCTGACGAGAGCGGGACAGCATCAGCAGAATCAAAAGAAAAAGGTGGAGAACAAGGCCACTTCCCGGGTTATGGAGGTTTTTGCACTGTGGGGCAATGCACTGTATTCGTGATGGGTGACAGGTGGGCTTTTCTGAAGTGGGAGAAAGCAATACTAAAAGAGGAAGTGTTCTAGGGGAACCCCAAGAGCCTTGCCTGGAAGGCACATTCTCAGGCGCATTCGGTTTGGGGAAAGAGTACTTGGGGAAGACGAAGATTGAGAAACTCATTTCCTAAAACTGCCTGTGCCTATGCACTCCTTAGATAAAGTCTTTGTGATCCCCATATATCCTAGTTTGGAGATCATTAACAAGTTAAGAAATTAATTAGTTAATTGTTTAATTAATTAATATATAAGAAATAAATCTGCTCCATACCTGAGCCATCCCTAGTCTAGGTGAGGAAGCAAGCAGAGTGCCTTCCCAAGAATAAAAAATAGCCCTCAGCCACAGAGAAAAAGTGGGATGTTTGGCCCCTAATTGATCCAAAATCCTAGATGCTTTACAGCATTCAAATAGAGATCTACAAATGTGGGGGCCATTAGGGGATCATGAAATGTACAGTCTTCTCTCTTCCTGTTAATTGAACTCAGACTAACTTCAATGTTCTGAAGTTCCTCCCAGTTTAAGTCTGGATGTAGGAAATGCAATAAAGATAGAAAGCAGGTCCTAGCTGGTTTGGCTAGGTGGATAGAGCACTGGCCTGTGGAGTGAAGGGTCCCTGGTTTGATTCTGATCAAGGGCACATGCTTGGGTTGTGGGCTTGGTCTCCAGTGGGGGGTGTGCAGGAGGCAGCCGATGGTTCTCTCTCATCATTGATATTTCTATCTCTCCCTTCCTCTGTGAAATCAATTAAAACAAAATATAAATATATATATATATATATATATATATGGCAGTTACCTCTGGGCTAAAGACTTTCCTGATGATTCATGGATAGCTGAGGTCTGAGGAAGTCACCATCCCTGTAATAACTGAGAGTGTTTGAATCAAATCTCTGGACATTCACCATATCATATGCCAGGTACTATGCTCAGTTCTTTATGTCCATTATTTCTTTTAATTTTTACAATAATCCTATGTGGTAGGTGCTACTGTTGTTAACTTTTTACAAATAAGAAAATATATGAGATTATGAAAAAGGTGAAATAACCTGCCCAAAGTCACAGGTGAAAGCAACATTCACCCTCATGTTTAATCCTTTTAGTGTGCCCGTCTCTGTACCAGATCATAAGGTCACACCATTGCTGCCAAAGTCACTGACCAGTCTTTAGGGACCAAAATCCACAGATCCTTGAGAGGACAGAGTAGAGGTCTAATGGGAGATCGGAGGAAACAGAGAAAAACTGGCATAGTTTCACTCAGAATAGTCAATGAAGGCTGAAAACTACAAGCCAATGAAGATCCAAATCTATTCTTTTATAGTTGTTACATGTCTTTCCACAAATCACCTTCCCTAGAACAAATAAGAACTTGAAGATCTCTCCAGATTTAGGTTCTTGGATCCTGCTGTGGTGGAAAGAACCCTGAACACAGAGGAATGGGGACAGCTATTTTTTTTAACTTTCATTTTATTTTATTTTTTCAAATTGATTTGAGAGAGAGAGAGAGAGAGAGAGAGAGAGAGAGAGAGAGAGAGAGAGATCAATATATTATTCTACCCACTCATGCATTCACTGGTTGTCTTCTGCATGTGCTCTTACTCGGGGACCAACCTGCAACTTTGGTGCATCTGTGATGCATCTGGTCAATGCTCCAGCCAACGGAGTTACCCTGGGCTCCCTCAGGCCACCCACTTCACTTCTGTGAATTTCTGCTTCATCAGCAATTAATGAGGCTTGGACTAGAGTAGTGCTCTTCAAACCTTTTAGACTGACCCAGAGTGAGGCAACAGACACAACATACAACCTCTGGTGTATTTTATTCTATTCATTTCGTTCACTCATTTCATTGGGGGAGGGGGGGACATCTACCTGATTACTACTCACTAAACTAATATTTTAATTCATAAATGGATGGCAAACCATGGTTTAAATAACTCTGGACTGGGGGAATAAGCTGTTCTCAAAGAGTAGCTTAATAACCAAGTAATGTTCCTCAAACAGTGAATTAGGCACAGCCAATCTTTAGCTCCTCCCCACCTTTCAAGGACTCATGGCCTGGCTTCCTCTAGCCCCATTTATTCCTGCTACTCCTGCTCCTATTTCCCTTACCTCAGCAGCCTTGTACGCATATACAAAAAGTTATTACTGAACAGGTACTTTTCCTTTCTTTGAGATAGCTCTGTCTCCTTAGGACCATCCTCCCAGCTTTAGCTCGAGCTCGCTTTAGGTCCTTGTTGGAGAGATGTTTCCACAGATTCCAGGCCCCGAAACTACTCACCTTTGACTTTTAGAGTCAGGTACTTGTAGTCCCAGGAGCTCCTATAGACAATCACGCAGCGGTACTTCCCCGCATCGCTCAGCTGGACTCGGGGGAAGTGGAATAAGGCCTTCCCCAGGGGCAGCTGCTCCTTCAGCAAAGTGGCGCTGTTCAAGGATGTATTGTCTCCCAACTTTTGCAAACTGGCTTGTATATATTCAACATCCAGGTCATCTTCAGAGTAAAAATCACACTCCAGGGTCACATTGCTGCCGTGTTCTGCTGTGTATAGTTCTTTAGGGATCACCACTCTGAATAAAGCTAAACAGAAAACAAGATGTTCTCCCATTGTCTGCCTTCACATTTCAGTTCTGTGCAGAGTGGAAGCCAAAGAGACTCAGGACACCCCGCTTTTCTAGGGAATATCCATCATTATCTGGGCATTGCTTGGGCTCATTTCTGTCCCTTCCCCATCCAGTCTGGGCAAGAGTGAAATTCTCTACACACTGTTCTGAGGTAGTTCTCTCCTCTCAACACTCCCCACCTGTACACCTGATGGCCCTCCTACCACCTATTATCCAGGCTCATCTTTATTCATATGAATGAAATTACATCATTCCCTGAAAAAAAACATGACTTACCTTTCACCAGTGATAATAATTACAACTATCACGTGTTGAGTTCTTACTATGTGTTAAGCCTCTGCTAACTCATTTATCAAAAATGCATTAACCATCTTCAATGAGCCAGGTTCAGAAATTTACACTACTTGAACTTTCCTCATAGCACTTCCTTCTTTTATTTTATAACACATGATAAAATAGGAAACAGGGAAGAGAAATGGGGCTTGTGAGGAAGATTAGTTGCTGAGTCTGAGATATAACAAGAATTAGAGGACTCTGGGTGCAATTTATTTAACAAATGTATTTATCACATTATGCTTTCTTTTCATGAGAGGAACGCCTGTAACTTCCTCTGGAACTCCCCATAGCACAGAGCAGAACTCCCCTCTTGACCGTCTGGGCCTTTGACAAAAATATATTTTCTGCTTGCTTCCCCACTCTGCCTCGTACAGGGTGTGTGTGTACCAGGCTGTAGGCATAAAGCATGCTACCTCTCAGACAGGTGATGTTTTTCAACTAATGTTCACAAGAGAAAAGAGCAATTAGCAAACATGAATCATGTATATGAGTACCTCAGAATAACTAGAAAAATAAATGGTTATTTGGGAAGGCTTTTAAAACATACTAATTAATGCTCTGGCCCCACTTAGAATCCTTTAAAATTAAATTCTAGTTCTTTTGTGAGGCTAGCATCAATTTTTTTTATTTCCCTAATGTGCAAAGAACATTGAGAACCACTGGTTAGACAAATACAACACCTGCACTTGCAAACATCTTTTATCATCCTGCCATTTAAAGTGTTGTCCTCAGTTTCACCTTAGAGCTAGTTAGGAATGCAGAATGCCTGCCCCAGACCTAGAGGAGCAGAATCTGCATCTTAGCATTGATGGCGTGATTCATGTGCACATTAACATTTGAGAAGTTGAGTTAAAACTCTGGTCTGCATTGGGAATTTTAATGGGAAGTAGAGTAATAGTTAATATTTATTAAACACAATGAGCCAGACACTGGGCTACCTTTACATCATCATCTCATTTGATGTTTCCTAAACCCTACAAGGTAGGAGTTACTACTCCCATTTTACAGTTGGGGAAACTGAGGCTTAAAGAAATAATACACTTGCACAAGGTCATGGAGTTGGAATTCAAATTTATATATCTGTGACTTGAAAACTTATACTCCTAACAACTTTACAGATATGACTATATATCCACTGGCATGTATATACTACATCCATGAATGAAACAAATTTTTTCATCTTTTTACTAAAAAAAATACATTTGTTTTATATTTTATACGCCTCGTGGTTGTTAAATTAAGCTTCAGTTTAGCATTGCACTCCTAATGTTATCAGACAAAGGAGAAAATTGGAAAATTTCCATGACTACAAAATTAAGCAAACTAAACAGGTTTTCGCCATTATTTGGGGCCCTTGACTAAGTTAAAGGGTAAAGGAGTTGGCCAGGGCATGAAAAACTCATACGTGCAGGTTCTTTAGGCAAATTAAAGCAGTTGCCTTGACTAATGCTGGAGCCTTTGAAAAATTTTATATGATATACACATACTTTAATAATATATTGATACACTGAATCTACATTTTACAAAAGATAAAAATCTATATAATCCAGTTCAACATGCATACAATTAGGGTACACTTATAGTGCTGGAGTCTTTTTGAAAGTTCTTGGGGTAACTTTACATTTTATTTGCAATCAGGAATCAATGGGAGCCAGCACCTGTCACATCTCCAGTAAACACAAAATAAATCATTTGCATTGCCTCCCAAGATAGCTTCCTCTTTAAGCTAATTTTATACTTTTTTTTTCTATTTGACAACAGAACCTTAGACTTGTTCCTACTTCCTACCTAATGTGCTTATAAGTTGGGGGGCTGCTTTAGAAAAGCCACAGTTTTCAGAGAACTCTAGTTTCTGGTTCAAGATAGAAGCCTGCTCTGGGCAGCTGACTCAGGCACTCCTCTGTATAGGAACTCTACATGGAGACATCTTAGAAATCCATCCCCCAACCTGATTCTTCTGTGTTGTATGCGTCAGGGGTCAACAGAAGTAGTTTTGGAGAATGAAGATAGAATAAGTGGAGTGACCCAGGGTGTAGACCCTGCCCCAGAGTGACATCAAGCATCACCATGGTCATGTGCCCTCCTGGTTTTATCTATCTTTGGAGGATGAAGAAAGAAAGAAACATCAATGAAAAGAGTAAAATTTAGGTTACTTTTTCTCCAAGACATGACAAAAGGTAAAAGTAAGTATCTTCCTTAAATGTATTACAAGATGAGTTACAAGATATTGTTAGGTTTTGAAATCTATATATATAAGGCTAATATGCTAAGTGTCCCTCTGACTGTTTGACCATTCGACCAGTCACTATGACGCACACTGACCACCAGGGGACAGACGCTCTGACCAGTAGGTTAGCTTGCTGCTGGGGTCCAGCCAATAGGGACTGGGTGAGACAGGCCGGACACACCCTGGATCCCTCCCCCGCAGTCCCTCCCCAGCCCCGATCATGCACTGGTGGGGTCCCTTGGCCTGGCCTGTGCCCTCTCGCAATCCAGGATCCCTTGAAGGATGTTGGAGAGTCAGTTTCAGCCCGATCCCCACAGGCTAGCCTGAGGGACCCCACCGGTGCACGAATCCGTGCACCAGGTCTCTAGTAAAACTATAAGAAACTAGAAGCCCAGCCAGTGTGGGTCAGTGGTTGTACATCAACCATGAACTAGGATGACATGGTTCAATTCCTGATCAGGGCACATGCCTGGGTTTCAGGCTTGATTTCCAGTGGGGGATGTGCAGGAGGCAGCTGATCAATAATTCTCTCATCATTGATGTGTCTCTCTCTCTCTCTCTCTCTCTCTCTCTCTCTCTCTCTCTCTCCCTCTCTCTCTTCCCCCCTCGCCCCCTTTCCTCTCTGAAATCAATGAAAACATATTCAAACAAAACAAAAGAAAACAAAAAACCTTAAGAATAAGAAAATAAGCAATCCAATTAAAATTGGTCAAATAATTTGAATATACACTTCACCAAACAAGATATATGAATGGCCATAGGCTTATGAAACTATGCTTATCATCATTAGATATTAGGGACATGCAAATTAAAACCAAATGAGATATTTACACACACCTTTTAGACTGACTTAAAAAAAGAAAATGACAATGTCAATACCAAGTATTGACAAGGATGTGGAACAATTGGAACTCTCATACTTTGCTGGTGGGAATGCATTCTCCTGTTGATGGGCATTAGGTGGTTTTTTTAATGACTAACAATACTGTTATAAGTATTATTTTTAAAATTTCAAAGTAGAAATTTAAACGACAGGGTAATACAAAATTATATTGATCCAATTCATATATCTATTATTTTTCCCATTTCAGTGAGAGTGCAGGTCTATGGATGCACAGGGCAATGAGGAAAGTGAGGTCATCCATCAGACCTCCCTGATAGCCAGGGCTCTCTGGGGACTGAATGCCATGGTCCACCTGCTCTCACGTGCTTTTAAAGGATTCCTATATTTTAATAATTATACTTTAACTAGTGGCCCAGTGCATGAAATTCGTGCACGGGGGCGGGGGGGGGGTTGTTGTTCCTCAGCCCAGCCTGCACCCTCTCCAATCTGGGACCCCTCAAAGGATGTCCGACTGCCGGTTTACAGGGATCAGGCCTAAACCAGCAGTCGGACATCCCTTTCACAATCTGGGACTGCAGGCTCCAGCCATTCACCTGCCTGCCTGCCTGCCTGATTGCCCCTAACCACTCTGCCTGCAGGCCTGCTCGCCCCCAACTGCCGTCCGCCGCCGGCCTGCTCACCCCCAAATGCCCCCCCTGCCAGCCTGATCACCCCCGACTGTCCCCCCGTGCCAGCCTGCTCACCCCCAACTGCCCCCCCCTGCTGGCCTGCTAGCCCCCACCTTACCTCCCCACTGGCCTGCTCACTCCAAACTGCCCCCCCACTGTCCTGATCACCTCTAACTGACCCCCACTGATGGCCTGCTCACCCCCAACTGGCCCCCCTGCTGGTCTGCTTACCTCCAATGGCCCGGCCCCCCACCAGCCTGATCACCCACAACTGCCATCCCATCCTGGCGTGATCACCCCCTGGCTACCCAAGCTCCCAGCCTCTCCTTCCTCCCTCCCTTCCTCCCTTCCTTCCTCCCTTCCTTCCTTCCTTCCTTCCTTTTTTTTTTTTTTTTTTTTCAGCGCCTCCTTGAGCAGAGGCCAGGGCCAGCTGGAAGCAAGTATCTGGGATTTATTTATCTTCTATAATTGTAACTTTGTAGCCTTGAGCGGAGGCCAGGGCCGGCCAGGGTGGGTGGGAAGCTTGGCTTCCTCCATCACTGGGGCAACCCAAGCCTCCTGTTCACTCCAGCTCTGTGGCTGTGGCCATCTTGGTTGGGTTAATCTGCATACTCGCTCCTGATTGGCTTTTGGGCGTGGCTGGTGGGCATAGCGGATGTACGGTCAATTTGCATGTTTCTCTTTTATTAGTGTAGATTATACAACTAATCCTCTTGTAGATTTATTTTATTATACAAGTAAATACAAACAATAACAACAACCTAGTAAACATACTAAATAAAATTTCCCTTTTCACCCTCATCCCAGACCTCATCTGCTCTCCAGAAGTAGTAATCTAATCAGTCCTCAGTGTGTGTGTGTGTGTGTGTGTGTGTGTGTGTGTGTGTGTGTGTTTCCCTTTCTTTCTCAGGTAGCCTCTATGAGAAACTCTTTAATTAAGGGAGACATGAAATGTCAAAACTTAAAAACAAAAACCTGAGGAGTAAGCATTCTAATTTAGGCAGGTATTTAATGTTTGATTGAACTAATATTACCTGCATAAATATATAGTGGAAAGCAGAGAAGAATTCCAAGTTTGTACAAAAAGCAAGATACAATATGTATATAGCTTCCTCTTGGTTAATTCATAAACATAATTCAGCATACATATTTTTTGGTTTTGTGAATGTCCAGAGTAAATGTTTAATATGTGCCCATAATCAAACTTAATTCCAAAAACCCAATCCAGAGTGGGTGGGTTAGGAATTGTCTGCCATACTTGCTCACCATCATTGTAGCCCAGTAAGGTAGAAAGAACAGTAGCTTTGTAGGAAGCTTGCCCACGCCACCTAATTACTATGTAATGTTTGGTAAATTAAATAACTTTTCTGAGTCCCAGTTTCCTCATCTACCAAATGGTTATTGTGAAGATTAAATAAGATAACATATGTAAATTTCCTAGCACAGTTATTTGGCATTTAATGTTCTCAATAAATATACATTCTCTTCCCTATGCCCTATTAGTATCCCTAATAGTTAGAACCTACTTTCATTTCCTTGTGCTACTTATCTTAGAAAGAAAGGTACTACCACTGGAGAAAGATTCAGTAAGGGATACAAAATGATAACACTTGTTATCCAAGCTCACTCTTTTCTTAAGAGAAAATTTAAAACAACAACAACAAGACAAAAACACACACACAAAAGGTCTCAATGTTTCTAAGCTGCAAACCTGCAGAAGTTGCACAATTCCCAAGGTCAGGGGATGGGGAACAGCAGCTTCAGAACCTTCTTTTGACCTTTGGTTTTCTTATCACTCTACTAGAGGCCTGGTGCATGAATTCGTGTACCAGTAGGGTCCCTCAGCCTGGCCTGCAGGATCGGTCCAAAACAAGCTCTCCAACATCCCCTGATGGGTCCTGAATTGCGAGAGGGCACAGGCCAGGCTGAGCCACCCCACCAGTGCACAATCGGGGCCGGGAAGGGATGCGGGAGGTTGGCCAGCCGGGGAGGGACCGCAGGAGGACTCCAGGGCATGTTCGGCCCCTCTCGCTCAGTCCCGATCAGCTGAACCCTAGCAGCAAGCTCACCTACCGGTCAGAGCATCTGCCCCTGGTGGTCAGTGCACGTCATAGCAAGCGGTTAAGTGACCTTAGCATATCATTAGCATGTTATGCTTTGATTGTTTGAATGGACAACTTGATACTTAGCATATTAGGCTTTTATTATATAGGTTAGAAATTTAAAGTTCTATGGTAGCAAGGAGGCATCTTTGCCTTTCACATGTCTCTAAAATCTGAGGGTGCCTTAGGAAGGAAACAGGACGTGTTTCTTTAGCTGGCACTATAGGACAAGGCTGGAGTAAGCAGCATATTGGGGTGTTCTCCAAGGATGGCCCCTACCAGACCAGGCTGTCCAGCCCAAGGGAGGAAGAGGAATGTGACTGGGTAAAGAGCACCTTGGGATCACCTGGAAGATAGGGGAAAGCTCTTCAAAAGGTTATCAGTGCCAAAGAAGCCATTCTTTCTCGATCAAAGGCAGAATGTTGCAGGACTTCCCAAGGATTGGGGCTGCTATCATTGATGGCCTAATCCCCTGCACCCACTTCTGTCTTCCTCTCTTACCTCCTGGTGTTCACCCAAAATAACACACTCATTATCCTCACTGCACACACGAAGGGTCTGAACTTCCTTTCCTAGGAGAGCCACGAATTGTGAAACTGCTTTTTGCCTTCAACCATGAAAAGTACTTTAGATGGGAAAAAACCTGATAGCATCCACACCGGCTGGCAGAACTCCTTTCTTCAATATCCAAACGCATCACATTAAGGTTCATTATTCATTTAGACATTAGGAAAACTGATTTTCCAATTCAAGTAATCCACTATTAGCGTTTGAATGAACAATTTAAAAGAGGAACTGAAATAAACATTCAATAATCAGCGGAATGTCTACAAGAGACTCTTTAAAGTAACAGAGTCCTTTAGGTGTCCCCCTGACCTTTGTCTCCTCCCTCTACCTGTCAGAAGAGAAGGGGACAGCTGCCTGGCACCTCGCCTTTCAGGACAAACAAACAATGCCCTCTTGTATCAGTTCTGAGGTGAATGGTCTGAGAGGTTCTGTCTTCTTGTCACCACCTTCATTGGAGAGTGGGACTAGATGAACCAATATTCTCAGTCCCTGTTTTTGTAAGACTGGAACATGGGCATGCACAAGCCACCATTCTTTTCCTGTGCTTGTAACAGCCAGTAATCACTCTTCCCCTCAAAGAAAGCCTTTAGCCTGAGGACCACATTGTCATCCTTGGCTTCAGCTAGGGGCCACCACCTGCTCCTCTTCCTCAGGCCCCTCCCTTTGTCCGTCTTACCTCTGGTCTGATGAAGCTGTACTCCCAGGCTCAAAATTAGCAGGAGGAGGAACATGTTCTCTACCGGATCTGAAACAGACAATTGAAAGTCTCAGGCCCTTCTGTAGTTTTGCTTTCTGTAGTTTTGCTGGTCTCATGACTTGATGACTTGTTCACTCCTGAAAACAAGGAAATGACTTGTAAACAAATATATTTTTTAACATTTTTATAGATTTTAGGGAGAGAGGAGGAAGACAGAGAGAGAAAGATCGATGTGAGAGGAAAATAGGGACTGGCTGCCTCCTGCAAGCCCACCACCACAGGGGATTGAGCTAGGTTGCATGCCCTGACCGAGAATCAAACCAACAACCCCTGGGTGCACTGGATGTTCAACCAACTGAGCCACATGGGCCAGGACTCATAAACAAATCTTTAAGTGGGCCATGGCAGAGTGAAGCTGGGAAGGGAAGTTATGGGCCTCGGAGAGAGGGAAGATAGGGTAAGAGGAAGCGAGGGCCTCTTTATCAGTACAAATTAGAAGCTCTTCCTCCTTTTCTAACAGACTTCTGAATATGAAGCAGTCCTCTGACTTAACCCACACTGGTGGTTATCTCTTTGTCTCTCCCACAGAGCCTTCCATAGTTTCAGGAGTAGGTCCTTGAAAACTAAACCTGGCTTGTCAAATAAATAAACCAGCTGGGCCAGAACTCTGGGTGTCAGGCATTCTGTTTAGTGCTCAGGAGCACAGAACTAGATTCTCAATAAATATTTCACAGCTGACTGAGCAGGTAAAGTAGTCAAGCTCTTTTGAATGCTGTGAATGAGTTTGCCCATCACTTGGATGACCTCTTAAGAGGTTTAGACAGGGAGAGCAGAGAACTGGCTCTGTTGATTGTATTCCCAACCTTTGTCCTGTTTCACCTCTTATGCTTCTACCTTTGCTCAAGGTTTTTTCCCCATCCAAGGACTTTTCATGGTTGAAGGCAAAAGGGACAGGATACATGACCGTCAGCTAGTTTGGCCTCCAAGAGGTTGTCAACATTGTATTAGCCATGGAACCATTTCTTCAGGGGAAATAAGTTAGAGCCACATATGTAAATCAGTTTAGAAGCAGAGCTGCTCTGAGTATGATGGAGAAGGCCAGTGGAGGATTTGCATCAGAATGACATGATCTCATTTACACTTTTAAAAGAGGACTCAGCTTTGGTGTAGATCAAACATGTCAAACTCAAAGGCTAACACGGGCCAAATAAACAAGGTTTAAGTTTATGTGGGCCATAAAAAAACAAAAGCTTCAATTTTCATAGAAAAATATGCTTATTTCAATAGAGACATGCTGAATACAAAGGGCTGAAATAAATGAGTTAATCATTAACATAAAATAATAGAACATTTTAATAAAAATTAATATTTTTTCTTGAACATTAACTTACCAGACACTGAATAACTGCACAAATTAATAAGTGTAATGTAAATAAACCTATTTTCCTTGTTCTCTGAAAGCGAAATATTTCCTGTTGCGCACACCAAACAAGTCAGTACAAGACTAATGGTGTGGCAAACGGCTGCTAAAATATTCGCTGCTAGTATTAGTGGAGAGAAATGGTGCATGGGCTCATAAGGGAAATGAATGCAATACGATTATTGTAATCAGTCATTAGCAAACGTTGTAGTTCATTATTAATAATTATGTATAACAGGATATTGTAAAAATTAAGTTAGGAAATTTTTATTAAAACGTTTCTCACATACCATTATATTAGCTGGGCTGCAAAAATATTCCTTGTGGGCCGCATGCGGCCTGTGGGCCATGAGTTTGACATGCTTGGTGTAGATAATAGACTATTGTTGGGAAGAAGACTGGGTAGGGTGATCAGTGATTAATATTTTTGCAGAAGTGATGATAGTTTGGATTAGAGTTGTGGGGCCAGTAGAGGTGAGAAGTGGTTCTTGTTGAAAGTTTAGTATATATACATATATTTACTTTGTCCTTTAAATTTATTAAAAATTTTTCAACATCTCTATTGAAGTATAATTGACATATAATAGAGAATTATATGTGTAAGTGTGTTTGTATGTTTGTGTCTGCATATCTATAATAATAAAAGGGTAATATGCTAATTAGACTGGACGTCCTTCTGGACGAAGCCAGGGCTTCGAGGGAAGCCCGGGCTGTGAGGGAAGCATGGGCCCCAGGTGCCGGAGGGAAACTGGTGCCGGCAGCTGTGGGAAGGAAGGCCTACTTTTGCATGAATTTTGTGTATCGGGCCTCTACTATATATTTATACACATTTATACATATAAAACATAGATGATTCAGTGATATAATTCAGTGGTTTTTAGTATATTCACAGAATTGTGCAACCTATACCACTAATTTTAGATTATTTTCATCATCCCAAAAAGGAACCCCATACCCATTAGAAAAAAATTCTCCAATTCCCCTTCTCTTTCCCTCCAGCCCTTGGCAACCACTAACCTACTTTCTGTCTCTATAAATTTGCTTATTGTGGATATTTCATACAAATGTAATCATATAATATGTGGCCTTTTATGTCTAGCTTCTTTCACCAGGCATATTTTCAAGATTCACTTATGTTGTAGCACATATCAGTACTTCATTCCTTTTTATATCTGAATAATATTCTATTGTATGACTATACCACCACATCTTGTTTATCCATTCATCAGTTGATGGACATTTGGGTTGTTTCCACTTGTTGGCTATTCTGAATAATTCTATGACTATTTATATATAAGTTTTAGTGTAGACATGTTTTCAGTTCTCTTGGGTATGTATATATGTAGGAGTTGCTTGGTTAAATGGTAACTCTATGTTTAACTTTATGAGAAACTGCCAAGTTGTTTATCAAATACATGGTTAACAAATATTTTCTCCCAGTCTGCAAATTATCTTTCAGCTTCTTGATAGGTTCTCTAAAGCACAAATGTTTTAATTTAATTTAAAAAATAATTCATTTTGATAAAGTCGATTTATCTGTTTTGTCTTTTATTGCTTGTGCTGTAGGTGTCTTATATAAAAAACCACTGCCTAATCCAAGGTAAAAAAAGAAAAAAAAGAAAGATTTACATCTGTGCTTCCTCCTGAGAATTTTATCACTTTTCTTCTTATATTTAGGTCTTTGATGCATTTTGAGTTAATTTTTGTATGAGGCAAGGCTCCAGATTCATTATTTTGCATGTGGACATCCAATTGCCCCTGCACAATTTGTTTAAAAGATTATTCTTTCTTCATTGGTTGTCTTGGCCCCTAACCAAAATCCAATGAACTATGGATGTATGGGTTTATTTCTGGACTCTCAAGTCTATTCCGTTGAGCTATGTCTATTTTATGTCAGTACCAGAGACTTGATAACAGTAGTTCTGTGGTAGGTTCTGAGATCAGGAAATGTGAGTCCTCCAACTTTGCTCTTTTTCAAGATTTTGCAGATGTCTGTGTGTGGTGGGGGAGGAGCTCTTCTGGCTCTCTTGCATTTCCATGTGAACTTTAAAATCTGCTTATACACACACACATCTGAAATTTTTATAGGAACTGCACTGTATCTGTATGTTTATTAGAAAATATAGCCATCTAGTAATATTGTCTTCCAATCCATGGACAACATATAATGTCTTTACATTTGTCATCTATACTTTCAAAGAAAACCTGATGGGAATTTCTCACAGGTTTGACAAAAATAGAAAAATCTAGTAAAATTTATAGGTTTAGGGCTTGAGTCACTAGGGCAAATGCAGGTGCTATTTATTAAAATGGAGAAGACAGAGAGTAGCAGATTAGGAAGCAGAAATCAAGATTAGAATATGCTTGGAATATGTTTGAAATATGTTTGGTTTGAGATGCCTCTTAGACATCCAAGTGAAGATGTTTAGTAGGCAGTTGGGTAATAGGTGGTCTAGAGTTTGGGGGTAGAGATATAAATTTGGGAGTCATCAAAATATAAGTGTTACTTAAAGCCATGAGGATGCATGACTTCCCCTAAAGAGAGATAGGGAGAAGAGATTGTCCGAGGACTGAGATGTGGGGCATTCTAACATTTATCGATCCTTGAGAGGGAGGCTTCTAGCAAAAGAGGATTGAGAGTAGAAGTAAAAAGATAAATTAGCAATATCTTTTCCTTTCTGTATTCTAATGCTTTGACATCTGGGGCCTTGATGACTCTGGAGGGACTGCCCCTCCTAGAATTAACCAATTTCTCACAAAGAAGTTCATCTTTCAAATGCACACCAACCAATCCAGAACCCCCAACCACCCTTTTTTTTTTTTTTTTAAACTTGGTTCTCACACACTGTGCCACTGCTTATCTGCACTAATCACTCCAGGGCCAGGTACCAGAGGACCAGGGACAGACCCTATGCCTCAGAGCCTACTGGAATTATTCAAATTAGCCATTTCTAAGCCTGCCTATCCCACCTTGCCCATTTCTTCCTGTGAAAACCACAATAAAGTCTCCTGCCCACATTTCCCCTTCTCCCTCTGCCCCCATATGACCCTGATGCTTCCCTGGGTGGCCCCCTGTGGTGTAACATGTTCCTTTCTCTTGGGAAAGAGGATATAATTTTTTTCCAATGACAGCCATTTCCTGATTTGTTGGCCTCACCATAGCTAAATAACAATAAAACCTAGAATTTAAAATATCGTGCTACAAGGAGAGAGCCCCAAACTCCAGAGAGTTGGGTTAAACAGTGTGGAGGTCATGGGTGGCCTGATCCGTGTGGTCCTGGTGGATCTGGTGCTGATGAAAGCCTGTGTGGATTCAAAAGAAAATAGCAGGTAAAGATACGGAGACAACAGAATATAGGCCACTCTTTAGGAAAGAGTGATGAGGCAGTAGTTAGAAAGGAATATAATGTGAGGTCTACAGTAGACTGTATCCTTGCTTTTATTTTAGGGAAGGAGATAGTACATCAGGGACAGAAACACAATCACAATTTCCATAGGGAAATGCGCAAGGCACACCTTAGCTAGACCTGAAGATCACTTTCCTTATTGAAAATGCAAATATATCCACAAAAGATATCACTTTAAGCTGCACCTGCAGGCCTGGGACTTGTCCAGCATTCTTACTTCTAGAGAACAAAAGGATAGCACATAACATGTAGTGCTGGCAACAGAAAGGACTCCTGGCTCAGCCACCATTAGGCTTAACTTCCCCTTCTTCCTTGCCCATCCAAGGGGGCTTTCCTTGCACACTGCCTGCTAGAGCTACTGCTAACAGAGATGGACACTGTTGTAAAGGTACTTTCCAGCCAGCAGCCTTCTCCCTTCTAGGGATAATATGCCCCACATAGTGGTTAAGAGCTCTGGTTCTAAAGTCAAGCACATCTGAGTTCAAATCTTGGTTCTACACATTATTAGCCTCTAAGACCTTTGGCAGTTTATAAAAGCTCTTTGTGCCCTGGCCAGCTTGGCTCAGTGGATAGAGCATCGGCCTGCGGACTGAAGGGTCCCAGGTTCGATTCCGGCCAAGGGCACATGCCTGGGTTGCGGGCTTGATCCCCGGTAGGGGGCGTGCAGGAGGCAGCCGGTCAATGATTCTCTCATCATTGATGTTTCTATCTCTCTCTCCTCCCTTCCTCTCTGAAATCAATAAAGAAACATAAAAAAAAAAAAGCTCTTTGTGCCCCATTTTCCTGTAATGCCAGTAATAACACCCACTTCAAGTCAGAATCTTGGGTGTCCTCTTAAACCTACAAATCTCTCATCTTACACCTTCCCACTGCTCATGTCTTAATTCAGCTCCTCATCATTTCTTACACCATAGCACAGCCTCCTCACTGTAATTTTTACCTTCCAGTTTTGCTGCTCTCTGCTCCGTCTTCCACTTTGCGAGGTGGCAGACACAAACCTTGGCATCCTCCTCCACTCCTTTCTTCTCTCACTTGCATCCAATTCATTAACAAGTCTTATACTAGTAGGCCCTTCCTTCAAATGTATCTAGACTCTCACTGTTTCCATATCAGCCTGAATCATTATTATCTCTTGGGGTGATTACTGCAATAGCCAGACAGCTGGACTCTATGATTCTGATCTTACCTTCCTACAGGTGATTCTCAACACAGCAGCCAGAAAAATTGTTTAAAAATATAAATCAGGTGTGCTCAAAACTTTTGATGGCTCAATATTTCACTGAGAGTAAAATCCTAAATCCTTCCAAAAGCCCAGGGAAGGAGACTGTTTCAAGCCTCCTGCTTCAGAGGATCCCACTGTGGCCATGCCTCTCCCTGCAGTGTGAGGTGTCTGCAGGGCCAAGAGGAGTCATCTTGAGCCTCTCCCCATCACAATCTGGGTCCTTGAGATGAAGGAATTTCGTTCCCAATGGTTCTAAGCCCATGTCTAGGCCTGTGCAGTGTCTTCCCCAGATCCATCCCTCCAAGGATGAACCTTTCTGCCAGTGTGCATATTCCCATAAACCAGGCACTTCTCTGCTCTTTCTGCTTGAGACTCCCTTCTGTAAAACTGCCAGCGCACCAGCCCTCCGGCATTCCCAATTCTCCTTATCGGTCTCTTTTCCAAAGCATTCATTACCATCAGACATGCCATATAATATACTTGTTTATGATATTACTACTAGAAGCCCGGTGCACAAAATTTGTGCACGGGGGGTGGGGGTGGGGGGATGTCCCTCAGGCCAGCCTGCACCCTCTCCAATCTGGGACCCCTCAAGGGGTCAGACATCCCTCTCACAATCCAGGACTGCTGGCTCCCAACCGCTCGCCTGCCTGCCTGCCTAATTGCCCCTAACTGTTTCTGCCTGCCAGCCTGATCACCCCCTAACCACTCCCCTGCCAGCCTGATCGACGCCTAACTGCTCCCCTGCTGGCCCAATTGCCCCTAACTGCCCTCCCTTGCCAGCCTGGTTGCCCCTAACTGCCCTCCCCTGCTGGCCTGGTCGCCCCTAACTGCCCTCCCCTGCTGGCCATCTTGTGTCCACATGGGGGAGGCCATCTTGTGTGTTGGAGTGATGGTCAATTTGCATATTACCTCTTTATTATATAGGATAGCCTGCCATCTTTCATAAGAATATGATCGCTTAAACCAAGAATCTTTGTTTTGCTTACTGCTATGCCTTCAGCCCCAAGAACATCGTCTGGCAGTAAGTAAACACTCTGTTAATATTTGTTGAATAAATTATCCTTTTACCTAGCAGGCAGAGTAATTTCCTGAATACTGAATGATTAATCTGACCATGTTACTCCTGCTTAAAAGACTTCAATAGCTCCCATTATTTACAAGGTACAGTTCTCCTTAGTGTGGCCTGCAAAACCTTCCCTAACCTGGCCCCTCTTGCCTGAGCCACAGAAAAATATATGCACTTTCCATGACCAGGACCTCACAGGTGCTTTGACAATTCTAATCTCATCTTATTTTTTTCTAATCTTATTTTTCCTCTATTTCAGTTTCTTCAGGTACTTAACCCTTTGCACTTGCTTGCTTTTTTCTCGATTCCTTTATTCTACTTGGGATTTAATTTTTTAAATACCCCAGATTCTACAAAGCGCGGCAGTAGAATAAAAAACTGGAGTTTCTTTTCATACAAACTTATTTATTTGGATTTTTTTATATTTCAAATTATTGATACATTCAAAGAGTAATTTTAATCTCGAAATCCGAGTGCAAAGGTTAAAAATAGTATTGCATCCCTAGCCAGTTTAGCTCAGTGGATAGAGCATTGGGCTGCGGACCAAAGGGTCCCAGGTTTGATTTCAGTCAAGGGCACATACCCGTGTTGCAGGCTTCTCCCAGGCCCGGGGCCTTGGTTGAGGCACGAGCAGGAGTCAACCAATCAATATGTTTCCCTCACATCGATATTTCTCTCTGTCTTTTCCTTTCTCTAAAAAATCAATGGAAAAATATCCTTGGGTGAGGATTAAAAAAGAAAAAATAGTATTGATGGCTCAATATTTCACTGAGAGTAAAATCCTAAATCCTTCCAAAAGCCCAGATCTTAAGTATCTCCTTAAATAGCCTTACATTCTTATGCATTTAACACAGTATATAAGCCTCTCTTAAATGTCTTAAGCTTTTCCTTCTGCCTCAATTGTATCTGCTACTTACCTCTAGTGTTAACACTAGTGTAAGTCATTCCTGGTATGTTAAATGGGTGCACTTCTGTCTCCCTGCTAGAACAAGAACTCTTTGTACTTTATTAGGTCCTTAGAATTATTTGCTAAACCTCTGATAATTTTGGTACTTTGTTACTAGTAACACAAAACAATGTAGGGATTTCTGTAAAAATTGTTGCCTAAATTCTGGCAGAACCAGTGGCCAGAAATGTCTGTTAGCTGCATTCTCATCTAGGGAGGAGTGACCTGGAGAAGAACCTTGATAAGACAATTGACAGGACTACTGACAGAACAATTGATAAGTGATCAGCCACACAGGAAAGAAAGAGAAGCAAAAAGTTGACTACAGTTTTGAGACCAAACTATGAAGACAATATTGATACCATTGGGAGAAAAAAAAAAGGAGATATAAGATCAAGAAAGAGGTGATTCTTCCCTGCAGGTGTGACTCAAAAATTGAGCATCGACCTATGAACCAGAAGGTCACAGTTTCATTCCCAGTCAGGGCACATGCCCGGGTTGTGGCTCAATCCCCAGTGTGGGGTGTGCAGGAGGCAGCCTATCAATGATTCTCTCTCATCGTTGATGTTTCTGTCTCTCTCTCCCTCTCTGAAATCAATAAAAATATACATCTTACCTAATAAAAGAGAAACATGCAAATTAACCATCACTCCGCTACATCCACCAGCCAATCAGGAGTGATATGCAAATTAACCCAACAAAGATGGCGATTAATTTTCATATACAGGCGCCCCGAGGGGCGGGTGGGATGCTTGCGTCATCGCCATGGCAGCGTGGGAAGGCGGGGCCTGTGCGGAAAGAGGCGGCTCTGGGGTTGGGCCAGAGTGGAAAGGTGGTGCCGGCAGCCAGAGAAAGGAAGGCCCATTCTAGTACGAATCTTCGTGCATCGGGCTTCTAGTGTGTGTGTGTGTGTGTGTGTGTGTGTGTGTGTGTGTGTGTGTATATATATATATATATATATATATATATATATATTTTTTTTTTTTTAAAGAGAAAGAGCCCAAGCCAATTTGGCTCCATGGATAGAGTATTGGCCTGTGGACTGAAAGGTGCCAGGTTCGATTCTGGTCAAGGGCACATTCCCAGTAAGGGGCGTGCAAGAGGCAGCTGATCAATGATTCTCATCATTGATGTTTCTATCTCTCTCTCTCCCCCTTCCTCTCTGAAATCAATAAAAATATACTTTCAAAATAAAATTAAAATTAAAAAAGGAAAGCTATTTTTTAAAGAAATGATGATAAGTTGGGTTTGAGTCATGAAGTAATGCAAGGCATTCAAGAAAAATGTAAGTGTAGAGTTTTCGACATAATTGAGGGCTAGAGGTAAACATAAAGAAGTTATTTCAAATATGCTGATGTTAGTTGACATTGGGGAATGAACTAACTCTCTGTCGGGGAGAATATAGAAGGTGAGACTAGAAAAAAGAGGTCTGAACTAGGAATGCCCCCAAATTTGGAGAGCAGGAGTAGGAGACCAGAGAAGGCAGAGAAGAAATAGTCCTAAGAGTAAGAGAAGCTTCCCCTATTCCAGTGTTTCAGGCCCATGGAAGGAAAATCCCAAGAAGATAATAGAGAAATCTGGAGAATAAGAACTGGGAATAAGCCCTTCGGTGTGGTAGAGACAGAGGCATTGAGGTGGTTGGGGCTGGAGAATCTTTCCGAGTCTTTTATCTATCCTGCAATATAGTGAGTTTTTTTAAGATCAGGGGAACACATAGTATAACCTAAATGAATCCTGCTGCCCTGGCTGTGTGGCTTATTTGGTTGAGTGACATCCCAGACACCAAAAGGTCACAGGTTCGATTCCCGATTAGGGCACATACCCAGGTTGTGGGTTCCATCCATGGTCAGGAAGCAACTTATCAATGTTTCTCTCTCCCTCTTCCTTCCTTTCTTTCTAAAATAAATAAATAAATAAGCCCTGCTGCAGTGGGGTGTGACAATAGGAGGCCAGGCTGTAGTTGCCTCATTACATGGTAACCCAGGTATTAAGCAATTAAGGCATTCGGTGTATTTGGACATTGCCATGTGGAATAAAAAAGACACACAACAATCTATGGTTCTCTTCCAATGCATTGTAAAGCAAGTCAACTCTGAAACATGACCCATCTCTGAAGATGTTAGCATCATCTCCTCAAATCAACCTCAAACTGCCTCCTGTATATTACACAAATAACCCACATCTGGTGGTTCACCTGCCATTTCATCAAATCAATGCATTAAACAACTCAACAAGCACCCAATGATCACATATTGTGCTAGGCACTTGGGATTCAGAGAACCTAAATCTCTAATTTAATGGAAAGGCTCACAGACAGCAGGAAGAGGACACCTTGAAGCAGTAGACAAGGAAGATCCTGCTGACAGTGAGAGGTTAGGTAATGAAGGTGAATAAACCAGTTTTGAGTAGCAAAAATGATTATGGTTCATCCATTCATAGAATCTTAGGATCTTAGAATCTTGGGAGGGAACATTTGACTCCTGATGCAACTGTGTGATTACTGCTCAGCCTTAATATTCTTACTGTGTACTTTGTCAAATATATTGTCCAATATTCCCTTCCACCAGACCTGAGAATTTCAGAGTCAGAAGACCTTATTAATAGGCAATTTCAATGAAACTTAACCTCCTCACTTTAATGTTCTCTTACATGAATCCACTGTCGTTTCAACTACTACGTGTACCCAGGTGGCGAGCAATAAATAGTTTCAGTTTTCTTCCATTTTACTAATCTTTCATCATTTCACATAGAAAAATAAGCCTTTTAGTAGATCCCAGATCACATTTTTGTTAAATAATGGTTGTCTGTAGTATAAGTTAATGTAATTCTCATTTTACTTTTGTTTTTAAACAGCTTCCTTTTAGAGCATAGCTTCTAAACACAGGCTAGCCAGGAATGTTCTCTCCCTGCCAAAGGGATAACTCAAAACATGTCAGACACAGAAAAACAAAATTTTAAGTTCTATTAACCCTTCAAAAATTCTATGCTGAGATAATCTCAAGAATAGTTCAATATTTTTCAGTGCACGTTTATTTTGTGCATAAAAATATCTCACCTCATAAAACTGCCCAACAATAATAATAAGCATAGGGAAAAGCAAGAGAAATCCTACTATTTGGGGAGCAGGTAGAAATTAGCTTGTTTGTGTCCCTGAGCACAATGTCTGAGCAGAATTTCTCCTGCCCCCGATGCTGTGGAGAGAAAGGGTGCCCACACTTACCCCACTGCGACAGCCTCATCATGTTCCACACCACCAACTCAAAGAACCAGAAAAACCTCAACCCCTTGGATACTCACATCACGACTTGGCACTTGCTCCTCAGGCAAAGAAACAAAACAAAAAGAAAACAATAAAAGTTGCTCTTTGCATCAGATTCCTTCATAGAAGCCACAGCTAAACAAACAGCCAAAAGAAAACCAAACAAAAACCCTAGGTTGCTGCCTAGACCACTGCAACAGCCAGTAGACCGAAGCCAGGACTCCTTCTAGCTGGTCCAGGGGCACAGGAAGATGGACAATGAAAAGCCATCAGATAATGGAAGTACATTCAACATGAGAAAAGACGTCATTGCCATTCAGTTGTGATTCAAATCACATCTAATTCTTAGGAACGATTGAAGCCCAGCCTACTGAGTTTTGGTTTTGCTTTCAGGATCACTTCGTGTAAGCAAATAACTGACTGGTATTTGGGAAAACTGGTTGTAAAGTTACTAGAAAAGAAGGCTGAGGAAAGAATTGCTAGCATGTTCTAGCTGTGTGCCAGAAATTGTACACAGGTATTTTTAATAGTTTTCTGTGGCTGCATAACAAAAGACCATAAACTGGGTGGCTTAAAACAGCAGACACTGCTCTCACAGCTCCCTCGTTGTTCTCTCACAGGTCTAGAAGCTAGAAATCTGCAATCAAAGTGTCACAGGGCCACTCCCTCTGAAGGCTCCTGGAAGGAAAGAGTCCTTGCCTCTTCCTGGCTTCCAACAGCTTTCTGTAAGCCTTGGCATCCCTTGGTTTGTGGCTGCTTCACTCCAATCTCTTCTCCCATCTTCACATGACCTTCTTCCCTGTGTGTGTCTCTGAGTGTCCTCTCCTCTTCTTATAGGAACACTGACCACTAGATTAGTGCCCACCCTAATCTGGTATGACCTCATCTTCACTGATTACATCTGTAGATACCCTACTTCTAAATAAGGTCACATTTTGAGGCCCGAGGTGAACATGAATTTGGAGGGAACACTATTCAACCCACTACAGGACTTCATTTCATTCTTGGAGGAACTCGTGGCCTAGATACTGTTAGACCCATTTTATATATGCCTTTCCTCAATTGCACAGACAGTCCCAGACTTGGTATTTAGGCAGCCACTCCCAACTGTAGCTACCACAATTGTTTCTTGTTTGAAGGATGGAGTCAAAAGAACAAGAAGGAGGAAAGGAGAACACTGCCTTTTCAGAAGAAAAACAATAGCCCTGTTGGTGCAGCTCAGTGGTTGAGCATCAACCTATGAACCAGGAGGTCACAGTTCAATTCCCTATCAGGGCACATGCCTGGGTTGCAGGCTTGATCCTCAGCAAGGGGCATGCAGGAGGCAGTTGATCAATGATTCTCTCTCATCATTGATGCTTCTATGTCTCTCTTCCTCTCCCTTCCTCTCTGAACTCAGTAAAAATATATATTTTTTAAAAATCTGAAATCAATAAAAAACTTATTTTTTTTAAAATCTCAAAAAATATTCAATAGAAAGAAAAACAATTAGGCAGCGGTGACTTAGAGGCAAGGCGTGGAGAGAAGACAAGAACACATTAGAGAAATGTGGCTAAGAAAACACACCCTGTCTGAGCGTCCGAGTTCCGTCTCTGCTGACCCCACTCCTATGAGCCCAAGGGAACCATAGTGTTACCTGAGATGTTGCTGGCCAAATGGCACCAGTTATTGCCAGTGAAGTTACACCTTGGTTCTTGAGTTCAGCAAAAAAAGAATTCAGAGCCAAGAACTCAAATTACAAGAAAAAGTCACAGAGGTAGAAGAACTGAGCCAGCTGGACTGCATAGGCACAGAAAACAAGTTAAAGAGGCAGAAAGGCCCTTGGAAAGGCAAAGACAATGTGCCTGGGGGAAGGGGAGGGGGAAGGAAAGGTGTGGGCATGCTCTCAGAGGGAGCGCACACCCTGGGTCCTTCATCTTGATGGGAGTTTAGGGGAGGCCTGAGGGGAGTCTCAAGAGAATATCCAGCAGTTTTAGGTGCCAAAATGAGATTTATTCCCCTGACTTCACACATCCTTGGGTGTGGTTGGCACAAATGGCACTAATTGAATTTTTGTTACCTATCTCACTGAATAGGATGATTTAAGCTATTTACCCTCTGGCTGTGGAGGAGAAGTGTAAACTATTTACTTTTAAGTGTCCTTGGTTAGGAAAGATAGGGTTTTGCCATTTACTTGATGTCTGTAAACTGCTTGGGCATTTAACTATCTGCCTTAGTTTCCCTATTCCATTTGTCCTGGCTTACTACTAGCCTGTCTCAGTAGGAATGAGATTGGTCATCTAGGTCTATATCCAAGTTGGCCTTTTCTTGCCAACTTGTTTTCAGTCTCACCACTGAAAAGCCCCACAGCGTAGTGGGACCACAGAGGCCTGAGGAATGGGCGTACGTCCTCTGCATGGCTCTGAGAGTTTAGTGTCTACATGAGATCCACATACCACCTGTCAGAGTGCCTGTCCCTCTTTAGGAGGGAGATAGACTTGTCACTGTTTCTCTTTTCTGTCTTGTCCAAGTTTCCTCCCACTCCGCCCCACTCCCTTTCCTCTTGCTGCAGGCAGTTAGACAGACATGAGCAAAGAAAGAACAATGGGCCAGGTACAGAAGGTCACCAGGGTGGAAAATCCCAGGTACCTAGCAATGGACAATCCTATATAAAAATAGCCTAATATGCTAAGTGTCCAGTCGCCTGGTCGGCTGTTCAACCAATCAAAGCGTAATATGCTAATGATATGCTAAGGCTGCTCAACCGCTCACTATAAGTTGACCAGTCACTATGACATGCACTGACCACCAGGGGGCAGACACTCCAACCGGTAGGTTAGCTTGCTGCTGGGGTCCGGCTGATCGGGACTGAGTGAGACGGGCCAGACACACCTTGGAGCCCTCCTGCGGTCCCTCCCTGGCTGGCCAACCTCCTGTGTCCCTCCCCAGCCCCCTAATGGTGCACCAGTGGGGTCCCTTGGCCTGGCCTGCACCCTCTCGCAATCTGGGACCCCTTGGGGGATGTTGGAGAGCCGGTTTTGGCCCAATCCAGCAGGCCAGGCCGAGGGACCCCACTGGTGCATGAATTCGTGCATCGGGCTTTTAGTCAATTATAGGGTGGGACTTCGCCCCCAGGGTGACTTTTCCTCCCCTAGCATATTGCTGGTTATGAGGTTTGGACCCCCTGATCTTTCCTCCCTAGAGACATCCATGCTGCCACTGTGTTTCAGCTTTAGGCCCAGAAAAGCAACAATACCAGCCAAGGCTGACCTCAGGACTAGCAGCATTGAATAATGACCTCTTCCCTGGTGCTGGCCAATTAATCAGTGGAGACTACAACAATAAAAAGACACAGCTGGAAAACTGCTGAATATTCTACTGAGATCTTCCCCTAGGACCTCCCCTAAAATCTCCACCCTTAAAACCCTTAGGATGGAGGACCCTGGGAGCATGCCCAACCCTTTCCCTCCCTTCCCCTTCCCTATCCTCACTCCCAACCTCCAAGGGCCCTTCCTTTACCTCCATAACCTGTTTCCTAAGCCCATATCTTCTAGGAATTACTTCTTCTACCTCTGTGGTTTACCAAATAAATGTTCTCTTACAGTTTGAGACTGACTCTGAATTCTTTCCTAGTCAGAACCCAGGTTGCTGAACCCAGGTTTGGTCTGACCCCAGCGGTCAGACACCTGGTGCTGTAGGTTCCCAGGCTCTTTCTTCATTCCGTAGGTTTTGGAAAACAGACTTACCTCAGAGCAAGGGTGTTTTCATAACAAGGCCCTCCATGTTTTCACCACAGGGCCCACAGATAACTCAAACTAATATCTCAGCATGTTTTCCTGCCTCATAAATCTATATGCCTTGAAAAGATACTGGAGGGGGAGATATCAACATTTTCACAGGGGCCTCTACGTAGAGGACTTATAGGTGGTTTTTTTAGTTTCTTCTTTTTGTTTATATTTTATTTTCTAAACAACTTGCCATGAACACAAATGCACTTTTGTAAAGACATGGAAATAATTTTTAAAAATCAGTAATAGAAAATTAAATTGCTAAACCGCAACAAGAAAACATTTCAAGAACCTTGCAAAGGGCGTATTTTTGTTTCTAATTTATTTAATTTAGCTTTGTTCCCTTTATGTTATTTTTTTTTATAATGGGAGATCCCTGAGAGTCATAGCTAAATTGTGTTTGTGCTCCTAAAAACAAGACAACAGGCTCAAAATGGAGTTACACTATGACCCCAATCACCAAACCAAGACTTAATTATAGTTTGGCTCTTCCCACATGGAATCTTAAACCAGTCCATCAAGAATTGTACTGTTTGTGGAGCTCCAGTGGCGCAATCGGTTAGCGCGCGGTACTTATAAGAATTGTACTGTTTGTGTTTGCTCGAGTGTCTGGATGTTGGTTTTGCTGCTGCTCCTGTTCCGCCTTCTGAGCCTCCCTGCCTCCCCAGCCCTGGACACCCCTGCCAGCGGGGTCAGTCTACCACCCTCTGTCCTTTCTGAGAAATGTCACTGATGGCTCCTTTCCTCCTGTACCTGGCACTACAATAGTTACACAGATAGTGTCATTGAATCTCCAAGGAAACTGAGACAGTGACAGAGAAGTTAAGGAACTTGCTTAAAGTCACAGATCCAAAATGCACTAACCTTGAAGTTGATTGCAGGCTGCGCACTTTCCTTCCACCTTGCGCAACACCAAATTGAATGCCTAGCCAAGTGCCATATGCTTTACCAAAGTTTCCACTATTTCTTAAAACCCTGGGAGGGCGGTATTATTTCTACAGCTGAGAATCCCAAGTGACTTGCACAAGAACATCAGCCCCGCCCTGCCTGATGGCAAACCCTGGAAATTTACAGTATCACATGTGGCCTCTGTGTTTCTCTACACCTCACCTCTCCTGCCCCTTTAAACAGTTTTATTGATGTGAACCCTGAGAAGAAATATATTTGCCAAAGAGAGTGGTTAACTGGGCCCAAATTCATAACCAGGGTCTATGGCTATTGCTAAGTGAGGCCTCTCATGTTCTCTGAATTTCGGGAAAAGTCACAAGCTGAGCTGTCAGCCTGCCACTGTGCTGTTCCACCCAACTCAACCCTTACCAGGGAGTTCCTGGTTTCATCTTTCCACCAATGGACTGAGACCTGTCCTATACTATCAAAACTGGACAAGTATATCCTCATTTGCACCCATACCAACCTATCAGAACTGCTCCATAATGATCAATCAGAACGCACAATGCGGGCCAATCAGGACTGTGCAGATTTGGATTCCTTATTAGCATAAAAATGTATCAATTGAAGAAAAAAATACATGTCAATTGGGAACCAGGGTGCCCCACCCCTTGTCTCAATGGAGCGAATTCTTTTTTTTTTAAAGGTTAACTTTTATTTTAATATATTTTTATATTTTGTTGTTAATCCTTGCCCAAGGATGGATGGATAGATAGATAGATAGATAGATAGATAGATAGATAGATAGATAGATATTTTTTTTTTTAGGGAGCCTGGATGAGAGAGGGAAAGACAGAAACATTGATGTGAAAAAAACACATCAATTGGTTGCCTCCTGCATGAGCCCCGACCTGGGAGGAGCCTGCAACCCAGGTATGTGCCCTTGACCGGAATCGAATCTGGGACTCTTTGTTCAAAGGCCAAGCTCTATCCACTGAGCCAAACCAGCTAGGGCAGTGGAGAGCATTCTTGATGGACTGGTTTAAGATTCCATTTGGGGGAGCCAAAACTATAATTAAGTCTTGGTTTGGTGACAGGGGTCATAGTTTAACTCTGTTTTGAGCCTGAGGTCTTGTTTTTAGGAGCACATACCCAATTTAGCTATGCCTCTCAAGGAGGTTGCATTTCCCACTTTGCAAGCTGTTCACCTGAATAAAATTCTCCTTTCCACACACCTCAGATGGGAAATTTTTGTTGACATACAAAAATCTACACATATTTAAAGTCCGTTATTTGGTTTTTACATACATAAAATCAAATATGCCCCTGAAATCAACAGTACAATCCAGACAGTGAACATATCTATCATCCCCAAAAGTTTCCTTCTGCCCATTTGTAATCCCTCCTCCTAGTCACAATCTTCCATAACTACTCCTCAAATAACCATAGATATGCTTTTGGTTGCTATAGATTAGTTTGCATTTTGCATTTTAGAATTGCATATAAATGGAATAACATAATATGTGCTTTTGGGGGAGGGGTAATTGGGCTTAATTATTTTGAGATTCATCCATATTACTGAGTGTATCAGTAGTTTATTTCTTTTTATTACTGAGTAATAGTCCATTATATGGATATAGTATAATTTATCTATTCACACATTGCTGGACTTTTAGGTTGTTTTCAGTTTCTGGCTATTACAAACAAAGCTATGCTATTGTAAACAGTATTGTTTTAAATTTTTTAATAGTTTATTGCTAATGTATAGAAATATAATTGGTTTTATATTGATCTTATATCCTGTAAACTTGTTAAACTTATTAGTTTGAGTAGCTTTTTATACATTTTATAGGATTTTCTAGTATACAGATAATAATGTTATCAGTGAATAAAGACCGTTTTCCTTTTCCTTTCCAATACAAAATAGAGAATTGCTTAGTTAATCTGCCTGACAGACCCTGCCATCCCCTAAAGGAAAGTGACTTTTCTATAACCAATTTGCTTTTTCGTCTAGTATAACTTCTTTGTTCCTGCTCCCTCCTGCCTATGAAAATCTTTAGTTTCTTACAGCTCCTTGGAGCCCCTTTCTATTTGCTAAATTAGATACTTCCAGATTCATGAATAATTGAATAAATCCAATAAGATTTTTAAAATTTATTCAGTTGAATTTTTGTTTTATTTTTTCAGAACTTATTTAAAATTTATTTTCAAAAATGCTATTGTCTTTATAATGGTCTATCTCCAAAGCGAGATCTGTATTAAGTTTTTCCAACAGAAATTCAGGTTTGGGATAGGATCATCATAGATATAAATTTTGTTTTTAACAGTGTTTTTGGATGATACTTGGTCAAGGAAAATTGGAATTTAGGTCATAGATATTGCACTATAATAAGCATAATAATAATCTCACCAGTGTAAACAACCAGTCTGCAAGGCCCCTTCCACTTTATAGAAAGAAAAGTCAAGGTGAAGAGAGGTTACACAGCTTAACCAGGATCACCTTGTGAAGATAAGGCAGAGCTTCTCAGAATATTTTCCTCCAAATGCAGTGCAATACAATGCAATGTGTGTAATGCAATGCAATGCGATGTGATGTAAATGTTCATATGAAACACTTAGAACAGCACTTGCCACATAATAGGTACTAAATCAGTGTTAACTATATCAGGTCCAAAAAAATAAGTCCACTCTTTCTTCACTCTATTAGGCCTTATAGGGAAGGGGGGAAAAAAGAAAGAAAGAGAGAGAGAGAGAGAGAGAGAGAGAGAGAGAGAGAGAGAGAGAGAGAGAGAGAGAGAGAAGGAAAGAAAGAAAGAGAGAAAGAGAGAGAGAGAGAAGGAAAGAAAGAAAGAAAGAGAGAGAGAAAGAAAGAACACAGCCTAAGAGGGAAATGAAATGCACACAGAGTTCTGAAACATGGGTAAGAAGGCACAGCTCAGGAAAGGGTGAGAACTACAAGGAGCCAGCAGCTTATCTAGAACCAGGCTTAGCAACCTTTCCAAAGTCAGGGACCAAGGTTGTGATAGGAGTTTATCTGGAATGTGATGGAAGGGAATGATGACAAACCCCTCTCTTGAAATGGGGATAGGGGATTCAGAGGTGGGAGAAAGTCACAGGGGGCCAGAGGGAAGAGGGAAGAGAGGAGTCCACATGGGGGCCACCCTGAAAATTGGTCTTCTTTGACTCATGGTCAGCCCAGGGAATAGAGATCAGTCATTTATCACACCAAAAGTCAAACGCTTGGCTTGGAATCCCACCTGACCTTTGTCTGTAAGGAAGGCCTGGCCTCACAGTGAGGGAAGGAAGGTGTGGGTAGATATTCTGACCAGAGCAACTGAGATGGTTGCTTGTTTTTAGAAGAAAAAAGGTTTAGGTTTGGCTCATTTCTTGAAAGGAATTCAGATAAAAGGGAGGCTTACTTTCAGTTTAATGGGTTGATGTAAGCTACTGATTAGGTATTTTTCCTGCTCCAGAATTTCCTGAACAGGAAAAAATAACTGCAGAGATAGCTCTGTGTTGAGAAAAAGGTTACTGAAGTCACAAATTTCAGTAAGGCCTAATTCCTCAGGTGAGTCTCCCAGGTATAGGATTGGGTCAGGAAATGAGAGTAGAGAAGAGGTGGGGATTGGAGAGGTTGAACTGGTTCACTGGCCTTTAACAATCTATACTAATAATAGGGTAATATGCAAATTGGTCGGGACGTCCTCACATAAGACTGATCAGCAGGCTAAGTGTGCAGCAGGTGGGTGGGTGAGGACTTGCAGCATTGGGGATGTGATGGCGGCTGCCGCTTGCCCAGGGCCGGCCCGGGGCTCAGGCAAGCTGCCGATGGCCACTGCCAGTTTCCCAGGGCTGGCTCAGGGCTCAGGCAAGCTGCTGATGGCCATTGCCGTTGAGAGGGCCCAAGTCTCAGGCAACGAGGGCCAGGCGAGGCTCAGGCAAGCCACAGTGGCTGTGAAAGCCGAGGCTCAGGCAGCCTCGCCACTGCCAGTGGCAGCAGCAGAGGCGTGATGGGGGTGTCGCCTTCCCCTGATCGCCAGGTTGCCTCCTGCAGAGGGAGGCCAGAGGCAGCAGCAGCAAGGGGGTGATGAGGGCGGTGCCTTTCCCTGATCAGCTGGTCACCTCAGGCAGAGGGAGGCTAGACTGTGGCTTAGGCCCGCTCTACATGTGGAGCGGGCCTAAGCTGTCAGTAGGACATCCCCTGAGGGCTCCCGGACTGTGAGAAGGGGCAGGCCGGGCTGAGGGACCACCCCCCTGTGCACGAATTTCGTGCACCGGGCCTCTAGTGAAAAATAAAAGGGAGAGATTAGCGATGAGGAGGAGATTCTGGGGCCTAGAGGGAAGGTATCCTGTCCTCTTCCCCTCTCATTCTTGGGGAGAAGAGGACGCTGGACACACATCCTTGAAGTTGTAGGGTGTTCCTACATAGAGATCAGCATCTGCTTCTTGCCTGAAGTTTCTGAATGGGGAGGTTCATTGGAGTACCCCATATCTGGAGGGCATGAAGAGCTGTAGGGCTGTTTTCAAAGATGAAGAAAATGGGGGCAGTCTTCATCCCAGGTCGCCGAGCTCTCAGTGACCACAGAAGACCCCAACAGTTTCTGTGACTTCAGACGAAGCAGAAGGAAGGGAAATAAGGGACACAGTCCTGGGCCCTTAACAAGCCACTTGACTTCAGACTGAACCAGACGGAGCCTGGGGGCATGTCCCTCCCCACTCGAGGGCAGAGCTGGAAATTTAGCCTGTTCTGGGAAGAGAGCAGGGGATCTGAAAAGGATATATGATTGGAATTTCAAGTGGGATGGAACTCTGGCAGTTCTCCAAAATGTTAAACATAAAGTCACTGTATGACCCAGCATACTACTCTGAGGTATAGATCCAGGAGAGATAGAAATATTTGTGCACACAAAAACCTGTACATGAATTGTTACAGCAGCATTATTCACAATAGCCAAAAAGCAGAGAGTTCAACTGTCCAGCAAGTGATGAATGGACTAATAAATGTAGGTACATCCATAGAGTAGAATATAATTCAGCCTTAAAAAGGAATGACCTACTAATACATGCTACAATGCAGGTAAACCTTGAAAACATCATGTTCAGTGAAAGAAGCCAGTCACAAAGACCATATATTATATAATTCCATTTATATGACATGTCCATAACAGACAAATCCATAGAGACAGAAAATAAGTAGTGGTTGCTTGGAAGTGGAAGAAGGGGGGAGGGGTAGAGGGGTGACTGACAAAGTGAATGGGGTTTCATTTCGGTATGATGAAAATGTTTTTAAAGTGATTGTTGTGATTGTTGCACAATTCTGTGCATTTACTAAAAACCACTGAAGGGAACACTTTAAATGCGTGGATTGTATGGTATGTGAATTATGTCTCAAAAAGCTATTAGGAAACATGGGACTGGACTGCCATAACATGTGACCTGCACATTATGAAGCTGAACTGAGATAGTGATGAAGGTCATTCTCTACCTGGCAGGCTGGGAGGGTTAACAGAATATTCTTGACAACAGTTATTGGAAAAGTAAAACATTTTAATGCACTCAGTTTGCTCAATCAAATCGGTGACATAAGGATGGGTGGGGCCCCTGACGGTCAGAAGCAAGACCACACCAGCACCAGCTCATGACGTTGTCTCTCCCTCTGTTTATCTCTGCTTCTCTCTGCACATCTCATCTGTCCTCCCTGCACTG
Organism: Cnephaeus nilssonii; assembly: GCF_951640355.1. Lineage (NCBI taxonomy): Eukaryota > Metazoa > Chordata > Mammalia > Chiroptera > Vespertilionidae > Cnephaeus > Cnephaeus nilssonii. The sequence goes on along the minus strand of NC_137085.1, from coordinate 49,111,277 downwards.
CTGACTTCCTTATTCTTTCTCTCTAGTCGGAACCTCTTTTCTCTTCCTTGTTGGTTTTGCTTTCTCTGAGTTTCTGCTGCCTCGACACCACATTTCCTATCACGAGTCTAGGAACTTCATAACCCTTCAGCGCTGGCCTAACTGCTTCTGTTTTGAGCATCTGATTGGTTGACAGTCTCCCGAAGCCAGCCATACCCTGTGTCATGAGCCCACATCTAAATCCACCGTTCTTTAGCCCACTGAGCAGTTGTGGGAGGTGGGTCACACAGAACAACAACAACAACAACAACAACAAAATCTGGCTCCCCTGGGTGCCCTTTTGGACAAAAGGAGAAGGCAGGGAAACTTCTCTCAGAAAGGGGACGGGTGCTCTGACTAAAAGAGGTCATGGGGAGAAGGCAGATGCCTCTGCTGGGGGCTGAGGCCTGGCTAACAGCCCTGGGCTGGAAGTACAGTTCAGATCCTCAGAAGGGTTTCTGCCATTGCAGCAGCTCTTCTGGTTTAGAGCAGAAGATCAGGCACCTGTCCCTGCATCCCATCCAAGGTAAACAATACCTTTGTGTCTTGTTAGGGCACAGGGACCCACCTCTTCTCTAGAAACTTATCCAGATCATAAAATTGGTTTCTAGTGGCCATATCTGTGCTATATCACTTTACTTCCTACGCCCATGCTTATCAGATTCTTTTCCCTGGGCATTTGAAGTGGGCCTAAGAGAGAGTGAGTCAGTTACCTCATGTGGAAGAAAGTGCAGAATGTAACTGTGGGAGCTGATGTGCATGTGAGAAGGCGGAGAGTATGCTTAGCCATGTAGCCAAGAAGTTCTTAAGAGAGTAACTGAAGAAGGAAGCAGACAAGAAAGAGAGGCAGCTCTGACTAGCATCCTGTTCTTTGTTCCAGTCCCTTCTGCAGTCTGGGTTGTGGTCGTAGCCTCAGGTTTGGCTGGATACCAATGTGCAATTACGCTTTTTACTCAAGTGGGTCTCTGTTCCTTCAGACAATTCTAAAACACACAAAAGCTTAAGTGCCCGAGATTCACCTCCTGCTGCATACCGAGCCAAGTCTGACCTCATTTTGCAGGTGGTTGAGGGGAGAAGAACAAAGCAGACCTAAGGAACTAAATAATCTACATGCTTCCCAAAGTCTCTTCTTTTCCTGATCTTGGTTCATCTCTGCTGGACCCAGAAGTCTGGGCTGGCTATAAGATGAACCTGGTGTGGTCCCAGCAACCTGGGGTCAAAGGATCCCCAGAGCCTGTCTAAAATTCTGAACCCAGTTCCAGTGTCTGGGTTTTTCCCTTACCATCGATGAAGCAATTTTTGGACACCAGCTGTGTGTCTCACAATTCAACTCAATTCTGACACGATCTTTCTGGAAACAGAATCAGATTCCATAAGATGCTCTCCACTTCAGATGCCAATCAGAAGTCCAGATATGATCTGTACTTCTGGCTAATCAGCTACAGACTGAAGGTTCCCATGACCCCGACCTTGGGTTTGATTAACTTGCTAGAGCAGCTCACAGAACTCAAAAACACACACAACAACAACAAAAACCACAAACATTTACTCACTAGATTACTGACTTATTACAAAGGATAATAAAGGATATGAATCACCAGCCAGATGAAAAGATACATGGGGCGATATTGATATCCCAAACAAAGGCGCTTCCCAAACAACAGAGTTTGGCCCCAACACAGTGGCACATAGAAGTACACTGCTTCCCCAACCTGGAAGCTCTCTGAACCCTTTCCTTTTACGTTTTTTACGAGGCTTCATTCACAGCTATAATTGATTAAATCATTGGCAATGGTGATTGGTTTAACCTCCAGCCCCTATCCCCTGCCAGGACGTCTGCTATTTCTCCTTTTTTAAAATATATTTTAAATGCTATTTCTCCTTTTTTTAAATATATTTTTATTGATCTCAGAGAAGGAAGAGAGAGGGAAAGAGAAACATCCTATATAATAAAAGCCTAATATGCAAATTGTTCTACTGGGAGTTCGACTGGGAGTTTGACCTCTTGCTATGATGCGCGCTGACCACCAGGGGGTGGCATGGAACATGGCGGGTGCTGGCAGCAGGCGGCAGTGGAGGCGGGCGCTGCCGGCCCTGATGGGCCCCAATGAGAGTGGGACCAAGGCGGGATGGTGGAGCAGGTGAGTGGGTGGTGCCAGACCAAGGTGGGTGCAAGTGGGGGCCCGATTGCCCCGCTGATCGCCCCACAGATGGTGACTAGTGGTGGCGGTAGGGGGGGCAGGGCCGCCGCCCAGCTCCCAGGCACTGAGGGAGCTGGATGGGGGTGGGGGGAGGGGCCCAGCCCTGATCGGTCACCATGCAGGTGGGATGGTGGAGCAGGTGAGGGGGCAGTGCCAGGCCATGGCAGGGTGCCAGGTGGGACTTCAAAGCTTCAAGGCTGGGGCTGCAAACTTGGGGGTGCGAGCTGGGGCCTGATCCCCACAGCCATCCTGAGGGACCCCACCTGTGCATGAATTCGTGCACTGGGCCTCTAGTCAATAAGAGAGAATCATTGATTGACTGCCCCCTGCATGCCCTGTACTAGAGATTAAGCCCACAACCTGGGCATGTGCCCTGACTGGGAATAGAACTGTGCCCTCCTGGTTCATGGGTTGACATTCAACCACTGAACCACACCAGCTGGGCCAAACATATATTTCTAATTATAAATCACGATATCACACAGCTGTTTCACCCAGGGACTGCCTAACCAGGGCTGATCAGGACAACATGTTCCCAGGACTAAATGAAAGGGGGAATCTACCCCCTGAAGCCAAAACCAATGCCTTTTGGCCTTAAGATTTGGGGAAGCAGATGCATTGCTTGGTCAGAGTGGAGGGGATATCTGATCTCAACCTCAGGTAAAGGAAATCAGAAGTTCTCACGTGGACTCAAATGATGATTCATCGCCTCATATACAGTCATGGGCAGGAGGAAACAGATGGCTCATGTTTTGGGGTCAGATCAATGGTTCCCAAATCTGGCTGCATATCAGAATCCCCTGGGGAACTTGAAAAAAATAGAAATGTCTGAGCACTACCCCTGATGTCCTCATTCAAAACCTCCATGGGTGGGGTCCAGAAATATGCATTTTTGAAACTGATCAGGTGGTACTGAGATAACATGCCCTAATTGGTGGTTCAGCCTTAGGGAATCCCTGGGTTTGATGACACTGGTCACATTGATCCTCATACAAAAAAGCGAGTAAAATGGAGAAGAGGCAGGATAGAACCCAAAGATAAATAATGGCTATTTCAACATGTGGTTACGTTGGTGGTAAAATACCTGAACTAAGAGAGAAAGTTTGACATTTTATAATACATATAGAATGCCTAGAATTTCTTGAATTAGGCGAAGTAAAATAGGGCCTCTTGGTCCCTTTTGCTTGAGCGGTATGTGTGACTAAAAAGGGGGGCACATACTAAACCTGAAAGCCCAGGGGAGGACTGCACAAACTCAGAGACCAAAAGTAACCAAATAAGGTGGTTTGAACATAAAAATTCCTAACTAAAAGTGGGTCATGGTGGTAGTCATATCCTAGGCAAGAAAATGTGGCAATACCTAACAAAAATACCAAGACACCCGCCTTTGACCCAGCAATCCCACTTCTGGAAATCTACCTTGAAGATAGACCTCCAACAGTACAAAATATGAAAGTGCAAGGTTATTTTTTGTAGCATTGTTTATAGTAGCAAATATTGGAAATAATAAGTACCCATGGTAGGCAGAATGGTGCCTTGCCACGCCTGGCCCATGTGAATCAGTGTCAACCTATGAACCTGGAGGTCATGGTTTGATTCCCTGTCAGGCACATGTCTGGGTTGTGGGCTCAGTCCCTAATGGGGGATGTGCAGGAGGCAGCCGATCAATGATTCTCTTTCATCATTGATGTTTCTTTTATTTTTTAAAAATATTTTTATTGATTTCAGGGAGGAAGAGAGAGGGAGAGATAGAAACATCAATGATGAGAGGGAATCATTGATTGGCTGCCTCATGCAGGCCCCACACTGGGGATTTAGCCCACAATCCCTGAGCATGTGCCCTTGACTAGAATCAAACCCAGGCTCCTTCAGCCCACAGGCTGATGCTCTATCCACTGAGCCAAACCAGCTAGGGCTCATCATTGATGTTTCTATCTCTCTCTCTCTCCCTTCCTCTCTGAAAAAAAAAAAAAAAAAAAAAAAAAGAATAGTGCCCTGCCAAAAAAATTCACATCCTAAAAAATAAACAAACTGAATTAACAAGCAAAGTAGAGACAGACTCATAGATAGAGAGCAGGCAGACAACTCTGGTGGGGAAGGTGTTTTTTGGGGTGGGTGGAACGATTGAATAAAAAAGAAAAATGAGAAAGAACTCATGGACACGGAAAACAGTGTGGTGATTGGGCGGGGGTGGGGTGGGGTGGGGTGGGAGTGGTTGAAGAGGGTAAATGGTGATGGGAAAAATAAAAATAAAATAAAATAAAATAAAATAAGGGGAGAAAAATCTATGTCCTGAACCTGTGGATATATTACCTTACAAGGCAAAAAAGTGAGTTTGTAGATGTGATTAACTAAAGGATTTTGAGATGAGGAGATTATCCAGGATTATTCACACAGGCCCACTATAATCACAAGAGTCCTTATAAGTGAACAATGGAGGCAAGAGAGTTAGAGTTGGAGAGACACGAAGATGCCACACTGCTGGCTTAGAGAGGGAGGAAGGGAACATGAGCCAAGGAATTCAGGGGGCCTCAAGAAAAAGCTTCTCACTGTCTGAGAAAGAATTGCAAATAAAGAAGGGTAAAAGCTCCACTAAAATATAATTCTAGATTAGAATCAGAGGTATCAATAGGAACTCATGGTTTAGAATATAGGGTGGGGCAAAAGTAGGTCTACAGTTGTGAGTACACCAACAACAGTTTATTCCTGTATTGTTATTTATTAATTACTAGAGGCGCAGTGCATGAAATTTGTGCACTCGGGGTGTGGGGGAGGGGTCCCTCAGCCGGGCCTGTGCCCTCTCGCAGTCCGGAAGCCCTCAGGGGATGTTCGACTGATGGCTTAGCGGGGAGTGGGCCTAAGCCGGCAGTTGGACATCCGTAGCATTGCTATAGAGGTGGGAGAGGCTCCCGTGCCCGCTGCTGCACTCGCCAGCTATGAGCCTGGCTCAGGACTTCTGGCTGAGTGGCGCTCCCCCTATGGGAGCGCACTGACCACCAGGGGGTAGCTCCTGCATTGAGCATCTGCCCCCTGGTGGTCAGTGCATATCATAGCGACTGGTCGTTTGGTTGATTTGCATATTAGCCTTTGATTATATAAATTGTATTGTTTTCCATATGAACAACTGTAAACCTACTTTTGACCCACTCTGTATATACTTACAGGCAGATGTAGAAATAGGTATGAGTGTATGCATATGCATGGGTTAGTAGTATATGTGCATGTCCTTGCTGAGAGGACCAAGGAACAATGGCCATAGCAATAAGCCCACCTAGAGCCCTGATCTCAATTTCTAAATACCATTCTCTAACAAAAGGAACCAGACTCCTTGAATAAGTGGTTAATTCCAGACCTGGGGCAGGGTTAATAGATGTGTAATATCTTATGGCTCCAGAAAATAAGCAAGTATTCAATAAAAGATGGGTGTATCAAAAGGACATAGGAGCCAACTGGAAGGAGTTCCCAATAGCCAAAACAATTTAACCAATAAAATAAATAATGATGGTACTACATTATAACCCACAAAATAAAAAATGTCCATGATGCCATATTTATATAACTAATATAATAAATAATCATATGGAGAAAATGAGGCTTTTGCAATGAACAAATATAGATGAAATGAAGGAGAGAAAAAATGTCACAATTAGGCAAACACCCCAGAAATAGTTGTTGCATGTAAATCCCACCAATGGATGCTAAAATGAGTCGGCAAAAGACAGAAGAGAAGCAAGATATTAACAGTCTCAAAGTATATATCCAAAGATATTTATCACTTAGAAAAAAAAAAAAGAGTAACTTTACAGTGGAGAAACCTGGTGGACACCATAACCAAGAGATCAAGATTAAATTCACCAGAAATACGACATCACATCAGGTGTCCTCTGAAATGATGCAACGACAATGACATTCTGTGGTTTAAGAAGAGTATGCCAAACAATCCTTAAAACCACAACCTCAATCTAATCATGAGAACATACTGGAAAACCCACAAGTGAGAGAACTTCTAAATAACTGACTAATGCTTATCAAAAGTTCTTATCATGAAAGCCAGGGAAAGAATGAGGATCATCACAGGCTGGAGGAGACTAATGAGACACAACAATGAAGTGCAATATAAGATCTTGAATTGGGTCCTGGATCATAAAAGGGACATTATGAGAACAATTGGTGAAATTTCAAAAAGGATCAGTAAGTTAGTCAATAGTATTATACTGATGCTAATATTATGGTTTTGACCATTGTAAATTGTTAACATCAGCTAGATAAGGGTATATGTAAACTTTCTGTACTAGTTTTGCCACTTTTCTGCAAATCTAAAATTACTGTATTTCAACTAAACACTTCTTAAAATGTGGATTTATTCTTTTTCTGCATTTAGTAAATTGATTCAAGAATAAAGACACTTGTGATTTTCCCCTTATGTTAAATATTAAGGATGTTTATAGAGGGTACTCTTTTTCAAATCCTCCTCTCCCTGCTGCCCTACATACTTAATGATCTTAAGGAAGAAAATGAAGTAGAAACAAAACACACATGAGAAGTCTAAAGATTTAAACAGCAGCCTACCTGAAATTCTTTTAGGAATAAGGTGGGATATGTGTGCATGTGCACATATTATGAAGATTTATAGAAAAAAAAGAAAGAATTGTTAAAGCTATAGGAGCATTTTTTAATTGTTTTGTGCCACAACTCTCAGCATCCATTAAATGCTTTACTGAGTTAATAAATAAGTGACCCCTCTTGCTCAAGCAATGAAGAACTAAAACTGAATTAAAATTCAGCCTGCTCAGAGTTATGAAAATAGAATTACAGTTGAGGGAAGAAAAGAAAAAGAAGCTCTTTCTGCCAGTCTATAACAGGATTTATTGGTCTCATTTAAGTTTGTGAACAAACCTAAAACCAGTGTGTCCCCCTGGAGAACTGAGTGTAGAAAGCGTCCTGGACCCACTGTCAGCATGGAAGGGCCAGGGAGCCAAGAATCGACTTGGTGGCTTGAGTTTTCTTTGTCATTTGTTTATCCTTGTAGAAGTAAGTGCCTGTGGTACCAACAACCTTTATCAATTATTTACTTCCATTTCCCACCATGCCTGAACATAGAGAGTATCCAGAAAGTTAAGTCTTAAGAGTATTTTTATTAACTCCTCTAAGTGATCCCAGACATGTTAATACCTTGCCCACCTTTAAGAGACTTGCTGAACATTTTTAGCAGCCTCTTTAATAATCAAGCAACTCATTATATTCTTTGCATTTAGACCCAGTCCTTCATGATGCAGTTCTATTAACTTATTTTCATCTGTTTTATTCGTGCACCTTGAAAGAAACTGTGGGCCGTAAGGCTGCGGTGGGCACAGGGGCGGGTCTCGGCCCATCCTCTGTGCCCCCACCCTGGCCCTCCCGCTGTGGCCCCCTCCCCCAATCCCCTCTCTGCTAGCAGCCCTGCTCCTGCCGCTGCCGCTCCTACACACTGATGGCATAGAGCAAGTGGGGCCGATGCTGTCAGTGGGTATGAGTGGTGCCTACTGCCCTCAGGAACAGGGGGAGGTGGAGAAGCCCTCAGGGGCAATCTGGGCCAGCAGCCATTGCTCGCACCCACTGACGACGCCAAGCGATTAGGACCGGAGACAGGCACTGGCAGCGGGTGCGAGCAGTGGCTCTGGCGCCAGCAGTGGGTGTGAGTGGGGCTGGTGCCAGCAGCAGATGTGAGCACTGGTGGGACTCTGGCGCGCGGGAGCAAAGAATTTTCAGTAACCAGCAGAGGCTTGCCCCGAAGATAGTGACTAGCACCTCGCCTTGGTCTGGTGCTCCCGCTCACCTGCTCCACCATCCCACCGCAGCCAACACTCGCCATGTTCCGCACGCACCCCCTGGTGGTCAGCGCATGCCATAGCAATCAGTTGTTTGGTTGTTCAATTGTTCAGTTGTTCCGCCATTCGGTCTATTTGCATATTAGGGTTTTATATAGAGAGATGTATTTTACCACAATAAAAAGAAATTAATTTCAGAAGAAGGATTATAGGTGAGGGACGTGGTGAGGCTACAGGCAGGTAATGAAGATGGAGAAGATGATTGTGAATGCAAACACAAGTGTTAGGCCACTGTAGCCTTCCTTGTAGCCCCACTGTCTGAGAACTTGTGTTGATAATTCTACTTCTTTTATTCAAGGCACTTCCAGGTTAAGTCCTCTGACACTTCTAGTTCTTGAACCAACTCCCAATTGCTTATCCTGATACCTAAAGATATATGGTTGGCTGCTTTCCCCTCCTCTTCACTGCCTACTCTACATTTTGGGTTCCTTGTCACCACAAGACTGTTTATAAAGCAAACACTGTACTTTTTTGCTTTATTTCTTCTGTTTACCCTATTTACTGAGGAAAAAGTTCAAGATCATAGTAGGCTAAAGATATTAGTAGTGTTCCAGTCAGGCATTTTAAAAATGTCCCCTTTGAAGAGCTTACAAAGAACTGTTTTCTTCCACCTCAGTGGCCTATCTCTTCTGTTGGCAGAGTCCTACTCAGTCCTCAGAGCTCTGGGACATGAGGTCAATTCCAGCCTAGCTTTATCTGTTTGTGTTTACTCAACATGTGGGAAGGAACCCATAGATAGCCTCAGGGGTATTGTGAGGTCGTAATTATTATTATTTTTTAAAATATATTTTTATTGATTTCAGAGAGGAATAGAGAATGAGAGAGAGATAGAAACACCAATGATGAGAGAGAATCATTGATCCGCCACCTCCTGCAGGCCCCCCACTGGGGACCGAGCCCGCAACCCAGGCATGTGCCCTTGACCGGAATCAAACCCGGGACCCTTCAGTCCACAGGCCGACGCTCTGTCCACTGAGCCAAACCGGCTAGGGCGAGGTCATAATTATTTAATTCAGTGATGGGTTTGTTAGTGTTCATTTCATTATACTTCAAAACTTATAACTATATTCTCTTATATGTATCTATATTTCATGATACTTTTTTCAAAAATAAAAATAGCTTCAACCCTAAGAACAATGCTAAAAGTTTAAGTCCTCTAAATGTGAAACATTCAAGGACCAACCTGATCTCCCAAAACGGCTGTAGATGAGTTTCTTTCTAGGCTTGCCCACTTAGGATGAGAATTCAAGTGGCTTTAGGGTTGGAAAGGTCCTGCAACCAAGTTGATCTACGTTCTCTTTGTCTTCTTCCTTGAAATCAGAAGATAATAAATAATATTAATAAAGATAAATAATAAAGTATTTATTTTCTGATCAACAAGGAAAACTATTCATCTTAACCAACACACAAGTGTAGAGAGTCAATCAGCTCAGGCCCCAAGCATTCTCGCTCTTTCTTGCTGGGTAGGCCAAAGATGCAGCCTGACTGCTCTTTATCTGGGCCATTTCTCAGGGTTGTGTTTGCAGGGAGCAGACTTGAGGGATGAAGTAACCTCTGTCACAAAAAAAGCAGCTGTGCTGACCACTCACCATAAAAGTGGTAGATTTGACAGCTCACTGTTCCTCAGTTAAGTCACAAACCTGCTGTGTCCACCTCAGTGTCCAGTCCAACTAGGCCCACCCCATGCCCTCCACAGGACTTGAGGCGCATAGAAAACATCTCATGCTCATCAGGAGCCTACTCAGGCTGCTTGCTGCCCTGTGAGTAAGAGAGTCTCCTGCCTGCCCCCCTGAAACAGTAACAAGGCTATCCTGTTAACCTGACAGTAGGGTAAATTCCAGCCCCTCACAGAGCCTGCCTGCTTTGGTGACAAAGCTTAGATGCTGATAGAAGCATGGCATTCTGAAAGAGAAAGGACAAGAGCCCTCAGTAAATATGGGTTATTGGGTATAAGAACACTCCCTGAGATCCAGTAGGAAATGCTCTCACCTAGGTGGTGCTGAGGGTGGGAGGGTAGAGTAAGGGTCTCTCACTGTCCTGGGTGTTAAATGAGGCTGAGCAACAAAAGGTAGGGTCAGAACAGGTCACCCAGAGGGTACTTTGGTTGTGGCACATTCTCCTCTGGGGGGAGAAGGAAGAATGTTATCATGGCAATGGGGTATCAAACCCCACACCTCAGCCCAAAGGTATGCAGGGTGACTGTGGCTGATGGGTCAGGGGTCCCCAATGCTGAAATAATGGTGTCAGCATTGAAGTTACAGAATTTGGGGTAGACTGCAAACAAACAAAAGAAACTTGTTTGTTGAGCCTTGTGGTGGGAGGCCCCGTGAAACAGAGTACATGCAAAGGCTCGCTTACTGGCACTGAGTGGCTCTCTCCCTGTCTCTCTCTCCAGACTTCAGCAGCATCAGGGAAGAAGGCTGAGTGTTCTGGGGAACCTCAGGGAGGGGAAAGAGGATTCAAAGGCTTATGGCTCTGTTGGACAGAGGTGCCCAAGTCTAGTTATTTCCAAGCAGACGTAGGGTGAGCTAAGCACCTGGTGGCCCAAAGTGCTGAGAATACAGGTGTGGATGAAAAAGGGACCCCCTTCTCGACCTGACAAGCTCAGGGGAGGTCTGCATGGCAGGCCTCACAAACCCAGAAACTGAAAATAATCACATAGGATGGTCTGAACATGAAAATTCCCAACTAAAAGTGGGTGATGGTGGTAGTCACGTCCTAGGGCAGTATCTTCCTGACAAAGACCCGCTGCACTAGAGCACCTCCCCGCCCCCCCCCCCCCCCCCCCCCCGCAGAATCTCTCATTACCTCATTCCCGGTATACCATCTCTATGTGCTGTGTAATGCTAATTATTTACTATCTCATACACACCAATGTAAAAGAAACATGTGTCTCTTTGCATTTTGCTTTTATCCAATCCTTCAGATTTCCTCACTTTGCTTTACCCTGCACCCTTAATCTACCACCAAATGAATTTCATGTAACCTTACATCTCCTCCTTTGATTCCAGTGTATAAGATAAGTTGCAAAACTGCCATTCTCCTGAGCTTTTTCTCAATCCATTGAGATTTTGCTTCCCAGCAGTTCTCAGTTTGGTTCAAACAAACTCATAAAAATTATCTATTGGTTTGAATATTTCTTATGTAGACACATGTTAAAATTAGTGACTTCTTTATTTAACAGGAATTCTTACTGTGAACTTTTTGCCAGATGAGGTAGAAAATAAAATAAAAAAGAATTGATATGCAAGCATTGCTTTCCTTAACTATTACTCTAGAATCATAAGGCCATGTGGCTTTAATTTCTAGCTACTCATTCCAGAAAGGATGTTTATTATTTGAACAACATTATTTTCTAGGCACTGGGGATGCAAGACATTGTTTCTGCCTTGGGGGGCTCATGTCCATTGTGGGAAATGGCAAATGAACAGAAATATTGTACCAGGTGATAAATGCAGGCCTAGAGAATGCCCACTGTCTCCCAGCCTGCTCTAAGGACAATCCCACTGGGTGCAGCTGGGGCCTGTCTCTTGGCCTGAGAGGAGGTTGGTAATGAAGGTGAGGGGAAGTATAAGTGTCATAAGACAAGTAGCTACTAGATCCATATATGGCATACAGTGGGGACTAATTAATTTTAAGTTGGATGGCCAGAGAAGGCTTCCCTGTTTTACAAAAGAGGAAACTGAAGCTTAGAGGGATTAAGTAAACATGTGGCCAGTGGGAGGCTGAAGAGCCTTCGGGAACAGCAGGGAGAAGACAGAATCCTGCTCCCTCACTCCCTGGCTCCTCATACCTCAGCCCCTTTCACAGCTCCCTGAAGATAAGGAGCCAGTGAACTTTACTTGGAGCAGCACAGAGGTCATGATCAGAGACCTCTGTCCAAAACTCTGTTTCATCTTTTACCAGCCCTGAGTCCTTGAACTAATGACTTTCTCTTTTGGTTCCTGTTTCATTGTCTGTAACATAGGGATCATAAAAGACTTGCCTTATAGCATTGCTGTATAATTGATTTGAGACGCGCAAAGTGCTTCAAACAGGGCCTGTTGGTATATATTAAGTGCTCAATAAATAGTAATTCTATGATTTGTATGCTATCACCTAGTTAGTGTGGCCAACACAAGATCACATTCCCAAAACCTAGCTCAAAGAGCGTATAGAGGGGATAAATGGTGATGGAAGGAGACTTGACTTGAGATGGTAAACACACAACACAATCCTATATAATAAAAGGCTAATATGCAAATTGTACCCTCAACCAATTCAAGGAGTTGGACTGGAATTCCACCGGGAGTTCAACCAAGGGGTGGGGCCAGCCAGCCAATCACCTGCAGCCCCTCCCCCCAGCCAGCCCCGCCCCCTATCCTCCCCTCTCACTCCAATTGGGGCAGGCCGGTGGACCCCACCATGTGCACTGGGCCTCTAGTATACAGATGATGTATTATAGAATTGTATACTTGAAACCTATATCACTTTATTAACCAATGTCACCCTAATAAATTCAATAGAGAAGTAAAAATTTAAAAAAACCTTAGCTTATTTTCCCACTCAGAATTAAAATATAAAAAGCTACATGATATGCATTTCTAAAATAAATTAAGAGTCTCCATAGAAGTCAATTGAAAATAAAATAAAATAAAATATAAAAAGCTTAGGGGTTGTTGTTTTTTTTTTTTTTTTGCAGGTTGTAAAATGACACATTGTATTATTGTAAAATAATATTTAAACAAAAAAAAAAAGAAAAATTACCCAAATACCTAACCCTAGAGTTAATTGTTGTTAATATTTTGGTGACTATAATTCTCTATAGCTCTCTGGATATGTCTATATGAATGAAACTTTAATTTAAAGTGTCCTTATATCAGAATGCTGCTCAATGAGCTGCTTTTATCACTCATCAAAGATATTATGGGCATCTTTTCATGTCAATACTTATAGATCCCATGATTATTTATAAATCTTAATTACTATTTCATTGTCTAGCTATACCATAATTTATTTAAGCCATCCCCTAGTGATGCCCACTTAGGTTATTTTCAATATTGTTGATATTATAAAAGAACAGCACCACAAATGATGCTGTATAGTTGGCTCTGAGCCCTAGTCTAGTTATTTCTTGGAAACACTTGCTGTATGTGGAATCTCTGGGTCAAAGGGTGTGTACCTGAAGACACATGTCCCATGTTGTCAGCCTGCTTGACAGGGCTTTTGTAGAAACTCAGGACCTAGTTGTGGGAATGCAATTAGGCCAATGAACAGTTTGAGGGAAGGCAAATAGTTGGAGACTGTCCCTGCTAACAGGTTTGAACATGTTCCTATGCTGGCAGGTAATTTTTCAGGCCTGAGGAGGGACTCTGTGGGAGAATTTACTGACCTCTTTGTTAGATCACCAGTGCCCTACAACTTCTCTGAATAGGTGGCTTTTCTAGGAAATCAGGTTAAGGAAGTTCAATTGGCTGAAAAAACGTTACTTAAACTTTTGAGGAACCTTCTAAGGATATAATGCACAAGGGAATTTTGCTCCCGTCAGGCTTAGGGAAGATTTTTCCTAGCCCCAAAGTTTCCTCTTCACTTAGCCAGTGATCCTGAGCATTATTCCTTAGCAAAGAAAGCTGGAATGTGAGGCAACAAATAAGAGTGGTGGCCATGACACCAGCAGCTTCCACTGGCTAGAGATAATGAAAGATAGAGAATGCAGAGGAAAAGGCCACAGGCTGGGTTGCATCAAGACTTGGCTAGTTCAGACTGGCTCCTGTCATAGGTGGAGGAAGGTAAGGAAACACCTGGCCCCCCACCCTAAGCGAGAGGTCAGCTACACATTTCACGCCAGCCTCCCTTCCTGATGCTCTTCTAGGGTGGAAGCTTGGTGTGGAAGAGTAACCAAGGGATTAGCGGAATGTGCAGTCTATTTCTACTTTTAAGCAATGCTTAACCAAAGAGGAAAACAGTAATACAGGTTAATATTTACAAAGGTCTAAATATTGCCAGAGCAGTTCTAAGTGCTTTATGTGTATGAACTCACTTAACTCTTGCAACAATCCTAGGAGGTAGGTATATTCGTTGTTTATAAGTAGGGAAACTGAGGCACAGATTGTATCGACAATTTGCTGGAGATTACACATTGAGTAAATAAGAGAGCTGACATTTAACCCCCATCACCTAGCTCTGGGTTTTCTTTGTTTACTATTGCTCCTCTTTATTTCTGTAAAAATGGAATCTGCGATTTCTCTTCAACCAGGCACTCCTAAAATAATCCTTTAAGAAAAATGTATATCAGGGATAGCCTTAGAGAAGCTAATGGGAAGTGAAACCTTTTAAGAGTGATCAAAAGCTGATAAATAAGAGAATTGAATGAGCCATCTCCAGACCTGGGAGTGGGAAAGAAAAAAACGTTAGTGGCCGAACCCTGGGGATTCATGACATTATCTGACAGTAACATGCTGTGCATTAAAAGTAGAAGGTATGTGGGCATCTTTGCTTTCTTACTCTTTGTCAACTCTAGTTCTTTTACTTTCCCCTCCCTGTTTCTTCTATCCCTTCTTCATAGGCTGCAACTGCTTTGTATCCACACTAGACATATACACTACTGATCTCTCTTGTATATGTTCTGTGTGTGTCTATATATCAATTTTCATCTATCTATATATACAAGCATACATATTTCTTACATAAACAACTTGTCTCCACAAATTATTAATTTTCTAAAGAATGTTATTAAGTAATCAGATTTAATAAACATTTTACTCCATGCATTGTATGTCTAAGCTTGTGAAATTATGTCCTGACTTGTTCAAGAGAACAGGAAAATAGTTGGGTCAAACGAGGTACTAAAGACTGCCAGAGGCCCCGTCAGAAGGCCCAGTCTTAATACAATACCGAGAGTGAAGAGACAGGAATGCCGGAAAAAGTGACCAAAGTGTGGACAACCCATCACACAGTGGATGGAAAGGAAGGAAACTGGGAGGGTTGGAAGGGCTGATGTGACGAGGGGGAGCAGCACATTCCATTATGGATATAACAGCCAGGATATTCACTCCCTGTCATACCTGCACCTGGCAGGCAAAACCCTTTCTCTCCTAGCAGGAGATTTAAGGATACTCACGGTAGCCGCAAGCTCAATTGCAAAAGACATTTGTTATTTGTTATGTCTTTTCTTTTCAATAGATGTGTATGTATGTATGTATGAGTGTGTGTGTGTGTGTGTGTGTGTGTGTGTGTGTGTGTGAAATTATTCATTTCCAGTAATTTCTTAAAGTTCAAACCAGAGAATTTTCATAACCATCTGATTTTGAGTAAGTAGACTCCTGGTTTACTTCATCCTCTCCACATTCACATTTTGATCTCCCAATTGTAACTCTTCTCTTCATAGTAACCAAACTCAAGGCTTCCCTGACTGTACACAGAATTTACCAGTGTCAACCTTTCACATAATTCAAAAGAAATATAAAAAAGAAACTTCTTTTCAAGCTCCATGGCCTACATTCATAAATTATTCTTATTAGCAATTTGTGTTCTCTGGATTCACTGTCTCTAAAAGTCCCAAATTTCTTCAGGACTTAATACTCTTAACTAACCAACCCCCTTGAAAAACAATAAGAAATAATATTTCTTCTTTCTAGGCAATATAATAAAATCACTTTTGGAATTAAGAAGGATATATATCCTTGGATTTAATGACTATCAAGAAAATCTCAAAAGGACTTAAGGCTGTCAACAGTATTTTAGATGAAGCAGAGGATGGAATCAGCAATTTGAAAGATGAAGTAGCAAATAACACCCAATCAGAAGAGCAAAAATAAAAAAAAAATAAAAAAAATTAGGATAGTTTAAGGGGACTTTGGGACAAAACCAAGTGTAAGAACATTCAAATTATAGGGGTACAAGGAGAGAAGAAAGAGAGCAAGGAATTAAAAAACCTACTACTCAGTCATAAAAAGGAAAAAAAAAATCTTACTTTTTGCTACAGCATGGATGGACCTTAAGGGTATTATGCTAAGGCAGTGATGGTGAACCTATGACACGCGTGTCAGCACTGACACGCCTAGCCATTTCTGATGACACGTGGCTGCTGAGGCGGCCGCATGCCGAGGATGAAACATTTGCGAAATAATGTTTTTTCCTCAAAGTGACACACTACCCGAGTTATGCTCAGTTTTTTGGCAAAGTTTGACACACCAAGCTCAAAAGGTTGCCCATCACTGTTAAGGGAAATAAGCTAGTCAGAGAAAAACAAATAGCATATGATTTCACCTATATGTGAAATCAAATGAACAAAATAATAAACAAAATAGAAACAGATTCACAGATACGGAGAGCAGACTGACAGCTGTCAGATGGGAGGGAGTTGGGGGCTAGGTGAAATAGGTGAAGGAATTAAGCAAAAAAAAAACCCAAACAAAAAAAACCTCATAGACACAGACAAGAGTATGGTGATTACCAAAAGGAAAGGTGGATGGGGGCAGGTAAAAGAGGGTTAAGAGGGGATAAATGTTGACAGAAGAAAACTAGACTTTGGGTGGTGAACACACAATATATAGATAGTGTATTATAGAATTGTATACTTGAAACATAGAATTTTATTTACCAATGTAATCCCAATATATTAAAAAAAAATAAAAGAATGCAACTTAAAAAAAAAAAAAGGAAGAAAAGAAAAAAAATGATGAAAAACTTCTCTAAGCAGGCAAAGGAAATAAACATACAAGTCCAGGAAGTATAGAGAGTCCCAAACAAGATAAAACCTAAGAGACCCACACCAAGACACATCATAATTAAAATGTCAAGGGTTAAAGACAAAGAGAGAATCTTAAAAGCAGCAACAGAAAAGCATTTAGTTACCTAAAAGGGGGCTCCCATAAGACTATAGTTGATTTCTCAACAGAAACTTTGCAGACCAGAGGATTTGGCACCAAATATTCAAAGTGATGAAAAGCATGGACCTACAACTAAGATTACTCTACCCAGCAAAACTATCATTTAGAATCAAAGGACATAAATAGAGAGGATCCAAGATGGCGGCAGAGTAGATGGAAGCTACATTCACCTCCTCCAAAGACTAAACGAATTAACAAAGCATTCAGAACACTGCCTAGCATTTATTAGATACTAAAAAAAGTTAATACTATTTATTAAATCTTTTCCATATGTTCTAGTGTTGTGATATGGCATAAAACAGATGGAACTACAAAAATACCGTATTTGGATTAAACTCAGTGGTGCACCAAAATACATAAACTAACTCTCAAAGGTTTGATCAAATTCAACTGAAGCAGTAGAGAGTGTAACAATTGAGTTCAAACTACTTTAAATATTTTCCAGTGACTCAATGTTTGTGTCTATATTTCTGACAAGTCCTGTTATTTGTATGTTTTGTTTTTTTTTTTTTTTGGGGGGGGGAGTTATGCCCTTAACTAATAATAATATATTTCCATCTTCATGTTTTTAAGGGCAGTGTGAATATCTGGGTCATCTCTGCATTCTCCATAATGCCTAGAAGATACAGTAGATGCTCAACAAATGTTCAATAAAAATGGTAAGTTCTCATTTATGGTGCACTCATTTCTGTGTAGTTAGAAACCAAGCTGCATCATTGTTTTGTTATGATTTTGTGTTCAATTTGACTAAAGAATAGACAGAAATTTAACTTAAAATATAAAAAGAGAAATTCCTTTCACTAGGAAGCTGTTTGTTCTGAAATTAGCAAAGAATGAAGCATCTTTCTTTAAAAACAAAACAAAATATAGTTTATCTAAAAAATTTACTAAATTTCCCTAAAAATGTTATGTTATGCTACACAACTGTTTTACAGTAGCTCCATAATAACTGACATGAGGGATGCCAGCTGAATAAAAAAGGAACTGATGCCAGAATTTTAAATGTACAAATTGAAAAAGAAAAGAAATTCTAGTTAAACATTATGAAAAATTAAAAAATTATTAACACTTGGACCATCAAGCCAGCAGAACTTCAATTCAGTTATTTTAACTTTAAAGATAGAAAGAAAAGTTAAATATTTTAACTTAAATGTTTTTAATTTTTAAAAATAAAAATTTAATAAATACAAAATTAATTTTAATAAAATATAATTTTTAAGCCCAGCCAGTGGCTCAGTGGTTGAGCCTTGACCCATGAACCAGGAGGTCGCAGTTCGATTCCTGATCAGGGCACATGCCTGGGTTGCAGGCGCAATCCCCAGTGTGGGGTGTGCAGGGGACAGCCATCAATGATTCTCTCTCATCATTGATGTTTCTCTCTCTCTCTCCCTTCATCTCTGAAATGAATAAAAATATTTTTTAAAGTAGTTTTTAAGTCATTTATAAAAATAACAGTCTGGTTGGATTCATGGCTCTTACACCTTAAAATAATTTAATAAACCATTTCTTGCCACCAGTGATATCAGTAAACAAATTGACTACATCAGGCATTGTTCTAAGCATTTTAGATATGCTGCCTCATATAGTCCTTATTCTATTTCACCCATTAGCAAATAGGCTTAGTGAAGTTAAATTACATACCCAAAGTCATAGAATTAATGAAATTGGAACTTGGGTCTGACCAACTGTAGGTCTTTGAAGCAAATTCCCAATCTTCCCAATTGTATGTACATTTCTCAATACAGCTAGATTTTTTCCCTTTTCATGGTCATCTAGTATAAAGCAACTTTTAGAGCAGTGGTTTGTGTTTGTTTTTTTTTTCCTTTTTCTTTTTTTAAGTTCTCTGCTAAAAACTTGAATTATTTGAATCTCATTTTAAAGTCCTTAAACACCCTTAGTATTCTAGAAAGACATAACTTTGTATGGTCTCATCTACATTAGCATTACCTCAAACTTGCTAAGTTATCTGTGTCCAAAAGGAAGAAAGGTGTTTGACAGCTGAAGGCTGCTGTTAGTCATCTGCTGTTGCTGATAATAGGTGTTTTGTTTTTTTATCACTCAAGTGTGACATGGCATTTTCTCACAATAGTTCTCTTAATCAGTTTCAGTTATGTAAATTTTGTTGTCTTTTGAGTAACTTCTCCATGATCTTTCCCTTTTCAGTTTTTACCACTGCAGAGATTTTGAGGTGAAACAGCTTTTTTGTGTCTTGTCAAACAAAGGCTGGATGCTCAGTTTGGGGGCAGGCAGCCAAAGTTTCCCACAGAGAAGCCAAGATGCTAAAAGGGGAAGCCTAGGTTGGGGGTTTTTATAGTCACCAATATCCCCTAAAATGCTGACCAAATAGCTTCACCTCACTCTTATGCAAAAACTTCACATCCTAAACTCAGTTCTCAGACTGGATAAATATAAGTTGGAATCATTTTTGCAAGCTTTCCCAAGGTCCAAATGTTTTAGTTATTTCGTATCTATGGAAGCATCTTTCATGTCTATTAGCAGTGGGTTGATTTGGTTCATTTGTTTGTTTACAATAATATCATTTACATCATGTGGATCTAAACCCATAGCTGCTTAATCAGAGGCTGTAATTTACCTGATCATGCTTCCTCATACTAGAGGTGTGCTGGGGGTGACACCAGTGGAAAATAGAGGAAAATTAAATGGAAAAAAAAATTCAAATCAGTCAGGTTCAAGTCCAGACTGAAATCCGGTGGTGGTGGAATTTAGTTGTTCAAACTTTCTCACAACTGATGTTTGTATTGGACTTATACATTGAGAGTTACTATTTCCTTCAAAGTTTATAAAAATCCCTGGAAGGCAAGTAATTGAGCTCAAACTTTTAAAAACTATAGTTTATTTATTTATGACTAGAGGCCCGATGCATGAAATTTGTGCAAGAGTAGGCCTTCCTTCCCCCGGCTGTCAGCACCGGCTTCCCTCTGGCACCTGGGACCTGGGCTTCCCTTGCAGCCCTGGCTTCGTCCAAGTTTGTCCAGAAGGACATCTGGTCTAATTAGCATATTATGCTTTCACCAGAGGCCCGGTGCACGAAATTCATGCATGGGGGTGGGGGTGGGGTGTCCCTCAGCCCAGCTTGCACCCTCTCCAATCTGGGACCCCTCGAGGGATGTCCAACTACCCGTTTAGGCCCGATCCCACTGGACATCCCTCTGACAATCCAGGACTGCTGGCTCCCAACTGCTCGCCTGCCTGCCTTCCTGATTTCCCCTAACTGCTTCTGCCTGCCAGCCTGATCACCCCTAACCACTCCCATGCCAGCTTGATTGATGTCTAACTGCTCCCCTGCCAGCCTGTTTGCCCCCAACTTCCCTCCTCTGCTGGCCTGGTCACCCCTAACTGCCCTCCTCTGCAGGGTTGATCGCCTCCAACTGCCCTCCCTTGCAGGCCTGGTCCCTCTCAACTGCCCTCCCCTGCTGGCCATCTTGTGGTGGCCATCTTGTGTCCACATGGGGGCAGGATCTTTGACCACATAGGGGCAGCTATCTTGACCTTGTGTGTTGGAGTGATGGTCAATCTGCATATTACTTTTTTATTAGATAGGATAGAGGCCTGCTGCATGGGTGGGGACCAGCTGGTTTGCCCTGAAGGGTGTCCCGGATCAGGGTGGGGGTTCCCTTGGGGCGTGGGGTGGCCTGTGGTGGTTTGCAGGCCAGCCACGCCCCTGGCGACCCAAGCAGAGGCCCTGGTATTTGGAATTTATTTACCTTCTACAACTGAAACTTTGTAGCCTGGAGCAGAGCCAAGCCTCCTGCTCACTCCGTGGCTGGCAGCCATTTCTGTTTGGATTCGTTTACCTTCTATAATTGAAACTTTGTATCCTTGAGTGGAGGCCTGGGCCCGCCAGAGTGTGTGGAAAGCTTGGCTTCCTCTGTTGCCAGGGAAACCCAAGCCTCCCTTCTGGCAGCCATCTTGGTTGGGGTTAATTTGCATACTCACCCTGATTGGCTGGTGGGCATGGCTTGGTTGGTGGGTGTGGCTTATGTAGCAGAGTGATGGTTAATTTGCATATTACTCTTTTATTAGAGAGAATTATTATAGATAGGTAATATGTTCACAGGATTCAAAAGCCAAAAGATTACACCAGTAAAATTCTCCTACCAGGAACCCAATATGCCACCCCAAAGGCAACCAGTTTTACCAATTTCTTATGCATCCTTTCTGATATATATGTTTTGCATACATGGCAAATATACATTTATATTTTTTCCTTTCAAAGGTGCAAAATGTATATCTGGAAAGATACATACTGCACATAATATATGCTTTAAGTGTTCGCATACTACTAGTAAGTACCTAGTATGCGAAGTAAGTGTTCATAGTATACATGTTATATGCATAATAGTGTACAGTGGCTTACTGTCCACTGTTCTGTAACTTCCTTTTTAAACAATAAATATATATTGGAGATCTATTTTATAACAGTACAGAATTTCCTTATTTGTTTACATGGCTATCTAATAAAGTATTCTATTGTTTTGATGTGCCACCACATTTAATCAGTTCCCTATTGATGGGTGTTTGGGTTGTTTCCAATGTTTTTCTATTATAAAATTGCAATGAATATCCTTTATACATAGGTCATTTACACCTATGAGAATATAGTGTAGTGTTAATTTCTCTAAATGGAATTGCTCTGTCATTTATAATTTTTATAGATATTGCCAAATTATCCTTTTTAGAGGTTTTACTAATTTAGATTTCCACTAGAAATATAAGGGATCACAGATTTTCTTCAATCATTAAACTTATCTATAATAATAAAAGCATAATATGCTAATTAGACCAGACAACCTTCCTGACGAAGCCGGAGCTGCGAGGGAAGCCTGGGGACCAGGTGCCAGAGGGAAGCCAGTGCCAGCAGCCGGGGGAAGGAAGGCCTATTCTTGCATGAATTTTGTGCATCAGGCCTCTAGTCCTTTATAAAAAGAAGAAAAACCTGCTTTCTATACAGCTATGGTTTGAAAGTTTTGGTCCCCCTCTCCGCCCCAAATTCTAATTCCCAAAATGATGGTATTAGGACAATGGGGTCTTTGGGAGGTGCTTAGGTGGAGCTCTCATGAATGAGATTACTGCTCTTATGAAAGAGACCCCACAGAGATCCCTTGTCCCTTCTACCATGCGAGGACACATGAGCCAGGAAGAGGGTCCTGACCACAACACAACCCTGCTGGTGCCTTGATCTTAGATTTCCCAAACTCCAGAAATGTGAGGAAGAAACTGTTGTTGATAAGCCACCTAGTCTGTGGTGTTTTGTTATGGCAGCCTGAGTGGACTAAAATGCACATACTCAGAGGTAGGCACCTCTCCATTCTCCAGGGGCCAAGTGGGATCTGGCCTCCTTGCTGCAGTTTTCCTAGCACCTAGGATTTCCTCCTTCCTCTGCTTCACAGCTTTTGATATCCTCTCTTCTCACTGTTTTGAGACATTTTCTTAGAGTCTCACATTCCCTAACACTTGAGTTATTACTTAATTCTTCATAATGTATGTATTGTCTCCTCATACAATAAGCTCCATGACTGCATGAGCCACATTTAATATCTTTAACTTCCCCACAATGCACTGTAAATGCCTGGCAAACACCTGGCAGGTGTTATTGTGGTACTTTCTATGTCTGAGCTTTGGCATGGGGCTGGAGAGGGAAATCGACCCTCAGGCTACAAAGAGAGAGAGGGCAGGTAAAGGGAACTACACAGGGAAAATCTGACTAATATGTTGAGGTATATTGCAATCCTGCCACACAGCCTTCTTCTGTTATCAAAACCTATTCAGTTATTATCTTGAAAATGACCCCTTCTCAAAATGTAGGCACTGAAACACTATTTGAACTCATTACACCACCATCGTTGTCATCCCCATGGATATCAACACCTTGAGAACCTTTGTGGGATCCTTTGGCTAGTCCCTAGCCTAGAGATAATGCAAGTTTAGAGACTGGGTGGATCATCACCTCCCTTTACCTCACCTTCAACCAGGTTGCTGCTGCTCATTTCCTCAGGCCTATCTCTGCAATGGGTGTCCCTTAACATTTCTGACCTGCCCTCAATCCTTATATCACCCCCTGGTTTGTCGCCTGACTTGAAAGGTTCTGGTGAGGAATTGAATCCTGGTTGTGAATGAGATTTCACTCCATGGCTGCCTATCTCCCAAGCCTGACTTTCTCCTCAGCCAATATAGGATTAAACACTCATTTTCTGCATGAAGGTATCTCCTACAGCGTTCACACTGAGTGGAAAGAGGAGATGGGGGATCTGTGTTTACCGATAATGTCTCCTCAATAGAAATGGATATTCTAAACTTCCTGTCCATCCAATTGCATTTTTTTATTATAGAATATGTAACCAGATCATTAGTAAGTGGGGAAAATGGAGCAAAAATATGATAGCTTCACAATAATTAAGAAACTAAGAAGTGTATATTTCAGCCAATATTTGGCTCCTTACTGTCCATTCAAAATTAATGCCATAGTCTTATATACAATACTTTTAAATGACCATTTTACATTTTTTGTTGAGGGAAAAGATGTAATTAAATAAGCAGCAGGAATTTCAGTCAAAACTCTTTTTAAAGCTTCCCCATAATATCACTGTAATTATGCAGTCTTATTTATTTTTGCCTACTTAATGCTCCACTTTTCCTTAACTTTGCTGATTTGGCAGTCACCCAGGCAAACGTGGTTTCCTTCTTTGGAACACCTCCTTGCTGGTTCATAGCATTAAATGAGATAATGTATGTAACTCTTAGTGTCTGACATAGAATATATGCTCAATGAATGGTAATTATCATGATTACTAGAGGCCCAGTGCATGATTGAATCATGCACGTGTAGGGTCCCCTACACGCTTTTGCTTTTCGCGGTGGAGCTGGGTGCCTGTCCGCTGGTGCCGGAGCAGACAGGCACCCAGCTCCCCGACTTTTGATGGTCCGCAGCCGCTGAGGGGGGCTACCCTGCTGTTGAGAGGCGCAGGGGGCGGGACTCCTGCCCCCTGCGCCTCTCAACGGCCGCTGAGGGGGGCTGCCGCGGACACCTGGCTACCCTGCCGTTGAGAAGCGCAGCTGGGTGTCCGCGGCAGGCCCCCTCAGCGGCCTGGGATCTGGCCGTTGAGAGGCACAGGGGGCAGGAGTCCCGCCCCCTGCGCCTCTCAACAGCAGGGTAGCCCCCCTCAGTGGCAGCGGATCCGTGCCTCTCAATGGCCGGATAGGCCATACCGAGTCCCGCCCCCCAGCCTCCCGCCGCCCAATCGTGGGCGTAGCGGAGTGATGGTAATTTACATGTTACTCTATTATTAGATAGGATTAATTATAGAACCCAACTACTGACAATTGCTTCAGTTTGGTCAAACTTTAACTTTTCTTAAAATAATTCTGGAAATATTTAAATTATAACAAGGAGTCTGGCCAGTGTGCCTCAGTGATTGAGTGACAACCCATGAACCAGAAGATCACGGTTTGATTCTCAGTCAGGGCACATGCATGGGTTACAGGCTCAATCGCCAGTAGGGGGTGTACAGGAGGCAGCTGATCAATGATTCTCTCTCACATCAATGTTTCACTCTCACATTGATGTTTCTCTCTCTCCCTTTCCATATATATATATATATATATATATATATATATATATATATATATATATATATATACTGTGTGTATATATATTTTAAAAAACCATGTAGAATCTGTCATACACTGAGTGGCCATATTATTATGACCTCTGAATGCATAATAATCTGGCCACTCAGTGTGTGTGTGTGTGTGTGTGTGTGTGTGTGTATAATTAGAGGCCCAGTGCATGAATTCGTGCATGGGTGGGGTCCGGCCAGCCTGCCCAGGGGGAGGGGACATGGGCAGTTGGCCAGCCTGCCTGCTGGTTGAACTCCTAGTCGAGGGGTCAATTTGCATATTAGCCTTTTATTATATAGAATATACACTGAGTGGCCAGATTATTATGCATTCAGAGATCATAATAATCTGGTCACTCAGTGTATATTCTTAGAAATCATCACCTTTTGAGTGTCTGATTCAGAGAAATGACCAAAAGTCTCTATAAAGTGAACTTGGTGACTAATTAAGCTAGATGACAGCATTATAAGTTCTATACTTCCTTGAATGACAAGTGTTGTCATTTGTTGTAAAACCATAAATCTTATGGTAGGACTCTGTATCAGGCCTCAATTCTAACGTTGGCTTTGCTCTAGGTTTCTCACTTCCTATTCAGAACCTGAAGATTGAATTACATCCAGCTTCATGTGGGTTGGCTTACATATCCATGTTTACTGATCCGAGAAGAGTACTCGCATAAAGGAAAGCCCCTTTGTTTCCCTATAGTTCTCTTTACCACTCCTTCTCTTCCACTTTCCCATCCTCCACTCTTCAATTTGGATGGCACAATTTTGACAATTTTTTTTATTCTCCTAGAAGAAGCTATTGACAGAGAATAAAAATTTTCAACATATTCTTTTAAAAATAATTCTTTTGATATTTTTCATTATGCAGGACTCAAGAGCATGCTGTGTAGACATAGAAGCTATGAAAAGAAAAGAACTAGGAAGATGGCTGAAGATCTTTCAAGTAACTGTCTCCACTGGGATGCTAAATTAGGAGTGGTTTTTACAAGACATGTAGAAAACAAAAAATGGTGATGCTGGTGTACTGGAAACACAATAAGAATGTTTTATTAAATTAATGCAGGTGTATACAGTGACAATCAAATGCAGAATTATGTATCATTTCTGCCTGAGTCATTTACAATAAAACACAAGACAAAGGGCTAAAGTGCTTTATAAATCTAACACCATAAAGGCATTAAGACTTAGGAATGGAGTGAATAGACTGGATCCTTGCTTGTACATCACACAAACAAGGGATATTGTACAAATGAACATGTGCAAAAAGATAAGAGAAGACATTTTGTTGGAGATCCTGTTTCTTCAGCTTTGACATGTGAAAAAGCAAAGAAGGTTTTCCTTGTCATCAATCCAGGTAAATGGTTAAAAGGGAAGGAATACTCTGGGAGCCTCTGAGAAGGCATCTGAATCTCAACACCTTTGGAAAGCAAGATCTTAAGAGGCCTCTGTAGTGATGAAAACTGGCAGGACTCAAGGGTTTAAGCATAACTCATGGGTCTTTATTGGCATAGATGAGGGTCTAGGGTCAAGGTACTCTACTGGAATTTCCCAAAAGAACATGTAATTTTGCAAGAACAATATCAAAGTCAAGTTTATACTCAAGAGAGAACAGGAGAAAACAAACAAAATAACAAGTTGCAGACATGATTCTGTCACACAGAATTAGTAATAAAGTCATCCTTTAGGACTAAATTGACCCAGTTAGAGAGCCCATTTTGAGCAAGACAAATCCCTCCTCAGTCATAAAGCAAGTACTTAATGAATTGCTGGTTGTCTAAACGTAGATGTGGTACATATTTAGCATGTACTAAGTCTTATGAAAGATACTAAGAGGCTATAGAAAAGGTGCTCTAGAAACTAACAAGACACATTGCCTGACCTCTGGGAACTTCATATTTGTCCCACTGCTACATATAAAATAATATATTAAATAAAAATAACAAAGTGTACAGCAGGCATGTAATGTGTTACCACACACGTGGAAAAGAGGAAGAAAGAAAAATATATGCTATACCATAGGTCCTTGGGTTACATTCCTACCGCGCAACGTAATGTGATTTTCGCCGTAAGTCGGAACCCACCTACATAAGCACCTACGTCACTCACATGGAGCACATACACAGCAGTAATGAAGTAAGACAGTAAAAAAATTTTAAAAGAAAGATAACAATTCCTGACCTTACTTGTGGTAAATAAATAATAAAACACAGAAAGCACACATGTACATACATCGAAATGACGGAACTTGTTTTTTTTATATAAATAAAGGGGAGATGGCGATGTAACCATGAAACTACATACGTCGAATCTGATGTAACCCGAGGACTGTCCGTATATATATGTATTTCCACAAACATTCATAGGATATCTTCAGAAGCATAATAAACAAAAGGCTTCTAGAAAGGCAACCTGGATGATACAAGGATGGAGTGGAGACTTTTTAATGTTTCCTAGTTGAGTTTCTGCATTTTGAATCATGGAAAGGTCTAAGTTAAAAATTCAACTGTATTTAAATAAAAAAGAACTGTTAAATAATACCAGACACTATATAAATAAGCATCAGGTTGCATGACAAAGCAAATAAATAAGGGGTAATATAATGATAGAAAAGAAATTCAAAAGTTATTTTCTACAGTTTTTAAAAATATGACATCTTAAAAACATAAAAAATAAAATTATTGATATTGTCTCACAAACTAAAATTGCTTTGATTATTAAAGTGTTTTTAGTTGTCCAGGAACACAATGGACACCAAGAGTATCCCCCCGCCTCCTTTTGGCAGCATATCTAAACTTTCTCCCTCTCACTATCTTTCTCCTCCAACACCTTATGCTATGACACTGCACGAAGTGTAATAATACATTTTCCTACCATTCTCCCCATTATGCTATGAGCTCCTTTAGGGGAAGTACTTTATTTTGCTCACATCTGTAGACTCATTGCCTGGCACGGTGATTGGCATGCAAAGGCATTTCCTAAATGTTTGCTGAATGAATGAATTAGCAGCTATAAATTATATTCTAAAAGGATAGTGGGTGACAGTCCGGGAAATCTGAGGTCTGCAATTTACCACTCCCTCATCCTATACAAACCAATGGTTTGTTCATGTGCTTCCTACATAACAATAATTATAGATACAAAGCACCTAACAAATACTATACATTTTCCTGGACACATACAAGTGATTAAGCAGGAAGTTTAGTTTGGTGACAATATATCTTCCAAAGAAAATCATTCACAACCACATTCACACGACAAGACCCCACAAACTCAAAATAAATAGAAAGCACTCATATTTAAATACTGTTACAACACCAGCACTCTCAGTCACACAGAAGACAAATCAAGACACTGATTGGAGGCACTTCTGTAGGAACTGACCAATAAATCAGGGAATCTCAACTTGTTTTCCTAGGAAGAGCGATGGACAATTTGCGTGGAGGCTCATCATTCAGAAGTTTCCTTTCTCCCTTCCATAGGCACTGATGAGTCTCCCTGTCATTCTGAAGTATCAAGGTTTCCTTCGTTCTTTGTTCTCCTCTTCTTTTCCAGCTTCCATTTTCAGTGCTTGAGCCTTTTGAGTCCTACATCACCTGCAGCCTGCCGGCCTATTGCACACCTCTGGTCATGCTCAGCTCTGACAAACGCAAACCACAGGCTGAGAATCCCTGCTTTAAGACCAGAAGTTTCAATGTTGGATTACGTCTCCTCAAACTGTATAGCTGGAGAGCAATAATGAGAAATATTTTATATTTGCTAGATGGTATAATACATTTGCAAGAAGATAAAGGAGTATATTTTTGCTCAAATACCTTTACTTGATAAAGGGTGACCAACCATCCCAGTTTGTCCCAGACTGTCCTGATTTTAAAACTGAGAGTCCCCTGACCTGAGAAACCTTTAGTCTTGAGAAAACTGGGATGGTTGGTCACCCTAGGATGACCCAAACAACCTTCACTAGTTAGCTTCATACACAAAGGAAACGATATAATAAAATCTGCCTGAGCTTGTCCAATCTGATTAGATTACTTTAAAGTTGGGCTTCTTGTGAAGTTTGGTTTTTAAATATATTAAAGCAAATTGAAAACATCATTTCTCTTATTTCAGTTGGGTGAGATCTTTCTGACCTTTTATAAATATAGACATTTGTGGCAAAATGGAATCAAGCAAATAGGCTAAGAGTAAGGTTCTATGGTCAAGCTAATGGGCCTCAAAGCCTGATTTTTGTCATTTATCAGCTGTATGTTTTGGTGCAATTTACATGATCTTCTTGGCCCTGTATTCTCAGATATAAAGTGGAGATAATCCTAGTATTTATCTCCTTCATTTGAGGGGTTGGAGGGAATTAAAGGAGGTACTAACACAGTTCCTGACATACAACTTTCATTGATCCATCTATCTACATAAGTCAACTTGGTCCTCTTCCAGGGAGAAGTTAGGATGCAAAGCAATAGAAACCTAGCAGAGAAACTGCCTCCCACCCCAGCTCAAGCCTCTTCCCCCTCCACCCCAACACACACACAGAGCTGCTCATCATTCTTTACTCTCCAGGCCATCTCTAAACCTTCCCAGACTGCGGGGGGGAGAGGAGTTCTTATATTAGAGTTGTGAGGCAAAAAGAAGCCAGCAGTTCCAACAGCTAGCATTCTTTAAAAAGAAGAGGAATTATGGCTGATAGATTCCTCCTTGTTATTACTTTAGCTTTTTGTTTCCTTTTTCTTCAACTTCTCAATCCCTGCTAATATTCTTACCATTTTGTTTCTTTGAGTTCATGTCTCGAGTGACACATTTTTCCACATCCGTCATTCTCACTTGAAAAAAAACACACCATTTTTATTTCCACAAAACACAATTCTACATCCCACATAGGGAATCAAGTTTAAATTCCAGGTTCTCAAGAAACATTTTTAATCCCTAGGAAATCTGGTAGATTTCCTTATTCCACAGATCTCAACCCCTGAGGTTAATTCAACAGTTTAGGGCTTTTGCTCCTAGATTTTCTTTGTAAGTATATACTTTTATTTTCCATTCTTCCCTCAGAGAAGGACCAAACTTTTAGGTACTTTATCATGCACTGGTTTCCTAGTCATTTCTAATACCAACTAATAATCTCCATAGGAAAATATTCAAAATGCAAGTTGGTAATAGTCACTTCCTTGGACAAATCAACTCCATCTCTGGATCTTCCTATCATTGAAACTTGGTCCTTATATTCTGGCTGTCTGTGTTCTGTTAAGCATGAAGTATTTAGTCTTTAGAATCAGCAACCTCCACTCCCTCAATTACACTACTTTCCCAGATCCCCTCTTAAAGGGTTGTGGGGAATTTCTCAACAACTACTGGAATTCCCTTCCATTTTCTGCTTCCTTATTGACAACAGATAACTCCATGCAAACTACCATTGTGTCCTTTAGTATACTTCTCAAAGAATTGGAGAAATGTTTTCTCTGAGTCATCTTAAAATGGGAAGAAATTATTTGAATAGGCTCATTTTCCTGCATTTCAATTGTTGCCATAAGTAAACAGAGAGATAAGCACATTCAAATTATTTAGAAAATTGCATAATCAGCAAAATACTCTATGGTAAAAGTATCATAGCTCTACAGAAGGAACTATTTTTATAACTTAAGAGTATCCAGAAATCAGCTCAATATAACAGTGCAACTAATATAAGACTCAAATTCAACTAAAACCAACAGGTATTTTAGCTTTTTCTCTCCTCTAAGTCTGTGGTTATTAGTTATTTCCATAATAGAAAGAAACTGCATGATGATGGTCTTCTGCAACCTTTATTCACTCCTGCTCTCCTACCCCTCACTTCTATACACATGGATCTTCACTCAGCAATCCTGCTCAGCATCACTGTAATTGCTATTAAACAGTAGAATGTCTTTGTGCCACCTTGCAAAGGCAAGTCAGGTTTCCCTGCAGTCATGATCTGTTACTCGCTCAGAAATGCTCCTACAGTGTGCACTGCTCCCCTCCAATGCTGGTGATGCTGCTGGATAGGAGAATGAACAGGGCTAGAGGAAGAGGTGATATACAGGTTCACACGGTGGCATAGCTATCATCTACTTTGCATAATTGAAAACAAGCCCTGAAAGAAAAGGCTAATTAGGAAGGCAGCATTTTATAATGTTTCCTGGTGGGGGTCCTGCAAGCATTTGGGATAGGACTGTTCCCTGTTACGTGGGACTGCCCTGCACATTACAGCAGGTTTAGCATCCTTGGCTCTGCCTACTAAGTACCATTGTGACAAGTACCATGAGCACCCCATACATTTCCCCACATCCCCAGTGAAGACCCTTTCAATAAAGGAAATACCATCTTTTTGTAGACAGAAGACCACTGCCAGGGCTACAAATAACAACAGGATGGCTCCCAGAATTGCCCAGCGAGTCCTCTTATTTCTTGGAATTGTAGGTGGTTCTGAAAATAAAAACAAAACAAAAATAGATGGGAAGGAGTCAAGAGAATAATCATCTTTGAAAATGATTGAGGTTAGCTTTAGGTTAATTTTCAAAAGTTCCTGGCCAGTGAGTGGCTGGATTGGTGAGATACCTCCAATATGAAAGTGAGAGCAGCATGGAAAAGTAGAAGCAGCCCAGGCTTTGGAAAGATGGACCTGGGGTTAAATTCTGCTGCCACTCACTAGCTTTGACATATCTGACAAGTCCTTTAATCAGCCTACAAGTTGGAAACAATAAGGCTAATGTTTGTAAAGTGCTTAGCACAGTACCACAGTGGGTGGCTGCTCAATCCTAAATGGCAGCCTTGATTATTTCACTTTCTTTAGTATGCTTTAATATTGAAGTTAACAGCCTAATATACATGGCAAAGATGGAACATGAAGGCCAACTAGCACTGCCAAAGAATGCTCACCTCCCTATATCTGTGGTCATGACCAATTTTTATTGGTCATGACCACAGATATAGGGGACCAATTTTTATCTTTTCTTTTCCCATAGTTTGAATCTCGGGACATCTAATCATTAGTGCCTCTCACCAATCTCCCAATCTCTCTGTCTGTGGTCCCATGCAGGAAGAAAAGGTGGTCCCATGACACATGAGGTTCAGAGACTGCTAACCTCCCACCATTAGTCATGATCCCTGACTACCTAGTTCAAGTTTTAAAGCCACATCAGCAGTCAGCCTTAATCTAGTAGCTTACAGTCTATAAAGCCTGCTCATATCTATTTTGAGTCTCAAAATAAGTTTATGAGTTAGGTATGCCAGGTATAAAAATATCCCCAGGTTACAGATGAGGAAACAGACTCCAAGCAGTTCAAGTTATTCTAAGTCATTCCACAAATAAGCTGTCATAAAACAGCTGTTAAATGGCAGGAAACCACTAATGCAGCTCCTACCAAAGTGACTCATGCTCAGTAAGAGCATCTTTTCCATTAACTTTTTTTTTTGGGGGGGAGGAGGGGCCTAGATTATATTTTCCTATTGCTCGACTTTTCTACCCATTTTTTTTTAAGTTGTTTTCTCTGAAGTACCTAAAGCTTTACTGTCAACGTCTAGTGGGGGAGAGAGTGGTAAAAAGTGCTTCTCAGAATACCTCTGATTTTATTTAACATCATGCTCGCCCACTATACTTTTTCTAAAGGTCTGAGCCTGTCACCAGACTGTTTCCTGCCTTACCCACTTTACCCACTTCTGGAGGGTAGGGGGATAAAAAAAAACAAAATAGCTGAATCTGTGCAGGTAGAAGTCTAAAATCATTGTCATACACTATAGCTCAAGTAATCCCATGATAATTTGCCCAACAGGCTATAACCATATGAGGAAAATGAGGCCTAAGGAAGTTGAGTAACTTGCCCAGGGACACATAGTCTTTAGCCCTATCCACTAAGCAGACTGCCCTGAGTTGAAATGTCATAGACTACCTTGAGGGAGGCAGATGGCCTGAACTGAGTATTCTTCTCAGGTGCTCTCTTGGGTCCCTCAGCCACAACAGCATTTCTGCATGGATGAGATTGCCTGTTTTTTTAATCTGTTTCCTAAAGAATAGGAACTGTCTTACTCTTCTAAGAGCTCCCAATGCCTTGCACATAGGCTATATTCAATAAATATTTGTTGATATATAAATACTCAATAAATATAGCAATATGACTTGGATGAATGGAGATGAGGAAGCAGGCTGTATATTCATTCAACAAACAGGCATGAGCAGGCATCATGCTTGGTGCCAGGGGATAGCACTAGGCACATTTTAATTGAGACTTTCAAAATATTACCTGGGATGACCAACTCAGATGTACTGTTTTCCTCAAAACCTGATCTCCGAAAAGTGCAGTAGAAAATCTCATTAGCTGTTGTGTTGACTCTAAGTGTGCTGGTCACATTGAGAAGTTTCTCATCCCTCTCAGAACTCGTGATGGTGGTTTTGCCATTCAGGACTCGGTGGTCACTGCTTGTCCAGGTGACTTCAGCCTCAGGGTAACCCTCAGCCTGACATGTTAGTTCGTATTCAGAGGTGTCCAGATCCACAGAAATTCTTTGGTTGATTTTGCGGTATGGGGCTAGGTCATGAGCAGAAAGAAGAGAAGTCAGGGCTTTCACTTAGCACAGAACTAGACGTGTGGCTTGGTGTTGTCCACATTAGAAAGAATATAAATCCAGGCTGGTTCTCATAGAAATCAGCTTAATGTTCAGATGTCTCAGCAGTGGGGAACTGCTAGTTCTGCCTTAACTCTTCTATTCATACTTGGGCCAAGTTTGGACTTAAAGGAACCTTGCTATAAATATCATATAGCTATTTTCATTGAACTCAAAGTAAATATATAGATTAATTTTAAAAGAACTGTTATCGCCCTGACCAGTTTGGCTCAGTGGATAGAGCGTCGGCCTGCGGACTCAAGGGTCACAGGTTCGATTCCTGTCAAGGGCATGTACCTTGGTTGCGGGCACATCCCCAGTAGGGGGTGTGCAGGAGGCAGCTGATTGATGTTTCTCTCTCATCGATGTTTCTAACTCTCTCTCCCTCTCCCTTCCTCTCTGTAAAAAATCAATAAAATATATTTTTTTAAAAAAGAATTGTTATCTTTAAAACAGTAGTCTTTCTATCCAAATATAAAATATGTCTGTCCACTTACACAAGTCTTCATATGTTCCTCAGTAAAATTTTATAGTTTTTACATAGGGCACATTTCTTCTTAAATTTATTTCTGGATATTTTGTTTTTGTTCTTATAATGCACTCTTCATAAACATGAATCTCTCTGCTTCTTAGGCTACCAAATAAACAAAAAATCTGATTCTGATGTGCCATTCACTTTTCAACTTTAGGTCAATGTTCAGAAATTAGGTATGAAAATAGTATGATGTCGTTATAAAAATTGACACATGTCTCCAGATAAAAATTTTTTAAATCTTATTTTTTAAAAAAATATATTTTATTTTACAATAGTTTTAGATTTATGAAAAGTTGCAAAGATAGTGCAGAATTCCTGCATACTTCTCCCCCAGTCTCCCTCACTCTTAACATCTTACTTCACTAGAGTACATTTCTTATAACTAAGGAACCAACATTAGTACATTACTATTAACTAAACTTCACAATTTATTCCATTTCACTAGTTTTTCCCTAACATCCTTTTTCTGTTCTGATCTCATCCAGAATACCACATTAGAGTACTTATTTTTAAAAACTTTTTTTAATGCTGGCTATTTTAATAAATCATTTAAATAACTATACATAAGGAAGAAAGTTTGATTAAATTTTAGAGAATAGGTTAGGGACACTTTTAGAATTAAGATACCCAGTGTACTATTATTTAGTGCATTTATATCACCTAATATCTTTATTCATGTTTATTCATTACAATCATGTTAACATGTTATTGTTCTGTAGGTATAATCTTTATCTTACGCCTATAATACTTTAGTGTAACCACTACTGGTCCACCTAGAGAGCCTTAGCTCTCTGTTCCTTTAATGAAGTCCTAACAATGGCTTTGTGATATATTTGCAGAGATTTAATATAGCCAGGAACAAATAAAACTGGAATAATGATGTGATATTTTTGTCCTTTTAAATCAATAAAAGCACAAATGAAAACATTGAAAATCAACATAATCACAACTTGAAAGCACATTAAATATGGTTTTCATAAGTACTTGAGTCCTCAACCTCAAATTTGTTATGTTTAAGTATTGAAAAAAACAAATCCACTGATTAGACTTCATGAAGTAACATTACCATAACGGTCTAGTTCATATAGACATAGCTTGATTTCTGGACAACTAAAATTTCAAGTCTAAAATCACAGTTAATGGTAAAGCGTTAAAGGTAAAATGTTTGCTTGTTTACTCTTCCATTATCATTTTTAATGGTCCAGGAATGGGGAGAATGTTATTTCATGCCTAGGCATATGTATAAATGTGGCACAATAAGTGAGTGCACGCATTATACTCATTGATTAAATATCCACTACTTTAGTCTTTAAAGTGGGGCACATGTATTGGGGTATAGAAAATATTAAAACTTCTACTTAGATGCATTTTTATTGTAACAATTAAGAAACAATCTAAGCTTAATAAGCTCTACTGATTGACACTGGGCCTCACTTTGTGTGCCACATGAGGGTCTTGTGGGAAGAGAGGAGTTTTATAAAACCAAAGAAAGGACAGCGACTTGTTTGGGCTTATTATAGATGTTCAGATTCTCTTATCTAGTTTTAACTAAACTACTCTGCTTATAAAAGTAAACAACTAATTTAAAAGTTTCCCACAAAAAAACTGAGGATTGACTAATAATTCAAGCACAGACAAAAAGGAAATGTCAGGAGTGACACTTTTTACCATCACTTTATAAAGTTAAAACAGTAAGTACCTGACAATTCAATTCAGTACAGTAATTGAACCTGACAAGGTATTGGTTAAAACAAAACCTCAAGGCTGTCAAGACCATCTACCTTTGCTAATGATGAATTTCATCTAAGATACAGTATGCCTTAAAATATTAGCAAATGATAGTGAAGCATCATAATTAGCAAGAAACTGAAAATGTTACTTATTAAATTTTATTGCATTGGTTTAAATTTCTATTTTTGTACATTATAGAATACATAATATATTGATTTGAACCATATTAAATTGGTGATGTTTAAAAATGTCAATTTCTTATGATATAACCTATGTAATAGCATAATATATTCCCTATACTACACGTACACATGCACATACGTGTGTTAGTTTAACATGCTTTACTGATGGGGTAGATAATAAAAAACATAGGCAGATCCTGGTTTACTAGATCTAGAGCACGCATGGGCTAATGCAATGGTCACATCAAGACCAAGGAAAGCTTATGGTAGTTTTGAAGTCAACACACAACTCGATACACAGTCCGGAGGTATAAACACAGGCAGTAAAACCTGGTTGGTAAGGGCACACATATCAGAGCCAGATTGCTTGAATTTAGAACCTGGCTTCACCACTTAATAGTTGAGTGAACTTGGGCAAATTACTTAATTTCTTTGGAACTCAGTTTCCTCATCCATAAAATAAAAATAACATCACACATCATTGAATCTAAGATGCCATTACTGCTCTGGCTGGTGTGCCCAGTGGTTACAGCCTCCCCCACACATACATGCACACTAAAAGGTAGCAGGTTTGATTCCCGGTCTAGGGCATGTACCTGGGTTGCAAGTTTGATATCCGGCCTGGCTGGTATGGCACGTGCAAGAGGCAACCAATCAATGTGTCTCTCTCACCTCAATGTTTCTCTCTCTCTCTCTCTCTCTCTCTCTCTCTCTCTCTCTCCCTCCTTCCCTTCCACTCTATCTAAACTCAATGGAAAAATATCCCCAGGTAAGGATTAACAAACAAACAAACAAACAAACAAGAAAACAAAAAAGATGTCATCGTTGACAGACACCCTCAGATTCACAGATATAAAAATGTAAAAAATATGCATCTTAGGCATGATGAAGTCCCTACTCCATAGAGTTATTTGAGGACTAAATGAGTTAATTTAGGCCAAGTGCTTGGGTCAGGGCCTGGCACCTAATAAGAACTACATTAGTATTAATTACTGCTGTTACTATTAGTAGTAGAACTCCTCCTCCTCTTACTACTATCACTTAAGTGCACTCATTTGAAAGTATGATCTTGGAAATAAATTTTCATACATCCAAACCTGCTCATGTTTCAAACTGTTTAGGCTTATCCTATTTGAGGTAATATTTCATTCATTCATTCAACAAACATTTCTTGTGTGCTCCTGTCACACTACTTCCCTTATATGCCAAGTCTAGGGATGTAGCAATGAACAAAGCATCAAAATCTCTGCCTTTGTGGAGCATCTATTGTAAAAAGAGGAGACAGACAATAAATAAAATAGATTCATTTAAATGACATGCTACATGATAGATTAGATGGGGAAATAAATGCTATAGAGAAAACTTTAAAAGGGCTGGTTGGTAAATTTGGGGAAGAGATGGTGGATAATAACAGCAGTTAACCCTGGGTCCACAGGAACAAATTAGCTTTATCAGGTTAACTATGCAATATTTGTTCTTTCAGTTGCCCAATCCCAATTAGGTCTTGAAAGTATAAAAGGGCACTTCATTTTCCCTGCTATTAGATTCAATGGTTAAAGGAAATCAACAGTTTAAATTGAAAGTCAGGTGCCTGAAAATCTGGTATTTAAACAAAAAAACACGAAGGTGGCCCTAACACCCACACCTAAAGTGATAACAACAATGGAGTTAATCCAAAACTTCAGTTTCTCATTTCAGTTTTGAAATGCCTCACGTTTGAAAGGCCATGGTAAGTAAACTCCCTGTGGGGAAGCTATGTACCACATGTTTGCAGTGATGGGAAGAGAAGCCTGATAGAGTTACTGTGAAATCATTTGCATATGGAGATGACTCAGGAGCTCTACTTCCTTAAATTATGTAGCTCAAGTAACCTGGACATCAACTTCTAATGGTGATTCAGCCTTAGCTGAAATTTGGTGGCTGGCTTTCAATGTAGCTCAATTTAACCCCCAAAACTACAATATGACAAGATGGATGGGGAGTAGGATGCCAATTTAGTAATTTATAACACAAAATAGAATAGTCAAACAAATCAGATATTGGTCATCTACAGTATTCCACCAGGGGCCCCACCTTGGAAAAACTATCAGACCCATAGATTTCCTATTATGTCAAACCATAGGAGAGGAAATTGTAGCTCCACAGGAGACAGTACAGAGTTCAGGTGACCTGGAAGAACACCTTTCCTCACTGCAGGGTCAGCTGTCCCACTCTGCATAGGACCTGCAAGCTAATGAGAGACTTATACTCTATACTTCTACTTGACTGCCAGGCTTATGCTCTTCTTTCCTACCCCAGATATCTGGCTGTTTATAGGATGATGTCTTAATAATTTTTTTTCATGCATAGAAACACAGTAAAGTGTGTGATATTTGCTGATGGGCTAAAGAAAAGTTAAAAATCCCACCTGGAATCCCACTATTCTATTTTCATGAGTATCACTGTTCTGGAGAAGTATATGGTAAAATACAATGAACATTTAACCTACTTCACAACACAAGTGGCATTTTCTTGACAACAGTAGCATTAATTGAGCCAGAATCAGAGACCCAGTAATACACCATAAAACAGGTGAATTTCTCCTAATTCATATATAATTTTGATTTTGAGATTATAATGACCAGTTATCCCTTTATGATAAATTCAAACTTTTTCTATTTATTGACCTTTAGATTAATTGTAGTTATCCTAGGAATGGAAATGCCAAGAGATGATTTAATTCTAGTCACATTAAAAGGTGAAAAAAAAGTAGGCACATAATTTTAAAACTGTAAGTAAATAGGGCAGATTTCAGCTTAACACCAGAAAGTAATTTCAACAATTGTGGGAAGTATGTGAGCAGAAAACCCTTTGGGGGAATTTCTGTTCCTTGGGAGTTTGGGTTAGCTGCTCTTGCCTGGGATCCTTTCACCTCTCAATTCTAGGAATCTTAACTGTGAAAGCAGAGGTGGTCTGCTAAGGTGTTTTCCTTTACCCAAACTTTGAACCCAGGTGACCTGATGACATATCTGTGGTTCAGAACTCAGAGATTTGTCACTCACAGTTTGTTTTTAACACTCCAAGATAATGCTGGTATAGATTTTTCAAGATGAATGCCCAGTGAGCATAATTTATACCATCGCTAAGGAAGAATAGTTTTCTCTATTCTTGATATAACTATATTTTGCCTTCATAAATTGATTTCAATTCTTTTAAAATGTGAACCTTATAGCGAAATTTGTTTTTAACATTTGTTTTAGTTGAGTATGGCAAAGAGACGTTCAAAGGAAGGAAAATGCTGGCAGACCTAATAAAATAAAAATAGTAGTTGAATTTTTTTAAAAAGCCTGGAGAAAACACATAAATAGTGGTTACCTGGTTATCTCTGCATGTCATGGAAGATGGTGGCGAAGGGTGGAGAGACACTTTTGTAATTCATTTTATTTCTTTCCATAGTATGTATTACTTTTATAATAATAGCAAAGTAAAGACTGAGAATTTATTTTAGGAAAACTGAATATTCTATGGAACATGGCTCTTGTCATGTTTGGCTGTGAATCTCTGGGGACTGTCAAGTAGGAGGGGCTCAAGAAATGCTCATGGGGCCCTGGCCTGTGTGACTCAGCTGGTTGGAGTGTCATGCAGTACACCAAAGGGTTGTTGGTTCCATTCCCGGTCAGGACACACTGAAAATGGTGGGTTGATTCCTGGAGGGGGTGTATATGGGAGGCAATCAATTGATATTTCTCTCATACATTGATGTTTCTATCTTCTATCTCTATCTCTCTCCATTCCCCTCTCTCTAAAATCAGTAAAACATGTAATTGGGTGAAAATTAAAAAGGAAAAAGAAATGCTCATTGGATGGTTGTGTGAATGAATGAATGAATGAATGAACAGATTGCTACTGTGGAGAATAAGAGTGGACTTCCAAGAATGAAAAGTTCTCATCACTGATATGATTTTAATAAAGGTTGGGCCTCTTTACCTATAATAATTCTTACCATTGACTTTCAAAGTAATCCGCTTGTAGTCGGCACCGCCATAGCTGATCAAGCAATAGTAAACCCCGGCATCCTGCAGTTTCACATCGGTGATCTGAAGTGCAGCCTTTCCCAAAAAGAGCTGGTCTTTCAATAGATGGGCCCTTTGGCTGTAACTACTGTGTTGAACTTTCAGGTCTTCCTGCCCATTTACAAATTGAATAACTTTCTTTTCTCCCATTTCCCAGTAGACAACTAATGCAAACAGGTTTAATGGTGTTGTTACTGGGAATTTGCATTCCATTGTCACATTGCTGCCATACTCTACCACATATAGGTCCTTGGTAACTGTGATAGTAAATGCTGAAAAGAAAAATGACCAATCTTCAGAACATGGAAAATTCCTTAAAAATTTTACATAATGAGCACACAGTTTACAAACATTTTACTTGGTCACTTATGTGATAATTACGTTTAAGGACTTACTTAAAATACGTATTTTATCTGGTGGGTTTGAAACACATTTTGGGATGCTATATTTCATCTTTGAGATAAAAATAATAAAATTAGCTAAACAAGTTGTCCCAAAATTCATAAACATACATTACTATGGAAATACTATATGGTGATGGGGTACTTAAACCTGAAGACTTTATCTCATGTGGACATCCTCAGAATGTCCTTTTACTGGACACATATTTGCTTTCTGCATAGTCTGAATGGCAGATTCCAATACAGTCATGCACTGCTTAACAATGGGGATACATTCTGCGAAATGCATTGGTTAGGTGATTCTGCTGTTGTGCAAATACCATAGAGTGCACTTACACATACCTATATGGTATAGCCTACTACATACCTAGGCTATCTGATATAGCCTATTGCTCCTATGTTACAAGCCTGTATGACATTTTACTGTACAAAATAACATGAGATTAAATTAAGCACAAAAGAAAATAATGCAATCAAAAGATGTAAACACAGGATGTATGAGGCTGCTGTTGGCCTAACATGGCATAATGTTTAGAAACAAACCTTTTTTTTATAAGTAGAAAGAGTATTCTAAAATAACAATAAAAGGTATAGCATAGTAAATACATAAACCAGTAACAGTCAATTATAAGTATCAAATATTATGTACTCTACATAATTGTATGTGCTCTACTTTTATATGATTAGCAGTAGAGTAGGTTTGTTTATACCAATATCACCACACACAAGTGAGTAATGCATTGCACTGTGACATTATGATGGCTACAATGTTACTAGGTGATAGGAATTTTTCAGTTCCATTATAATCCTAAGGGACCACTGTGGTACATACAGTCCATCATTGACCAAATCATCTTTAAGCATCACATGACTGTAGTCCTAACTCTTGAACAGTTGTCTGGCCTGAAGTATGTGAGTCTGAAGATTTGGGGATGGTCTTAGGATAATGCCAGTACTGTTGTTACCCTGACACTTTCCAAAATTCTTCCTTAGAATATACTCTTCAGGGAACAGCATATCACCAAGCAAGGTGGATAAAATGATCCTTTTGTTGTTTAAAACACGTATCATAGACTATTTCCCCAGATATTTTCAGTAAATATACCTGAGAAATGAACAATGCATAATGGATAATGAGTTAATTTTGTTTTTTGGTTTGTCCGTGTTGCCTAAATCTTTGTCCAATGATATGAGATTATGAAATATGTTTATGAAATAAAGGAGGAAAAATAGAATGTCCTCTCTATTAAAAATTATATGTATTTAAATTTATTTTTGCCTTTAACTTATGGTTAAAATATTTAAACTATATGACAAATCCTTATTTTGTGTCTTACCTTTCAACAAATGACAGTAGGCCATGAGTGTAAAACTAGTAAGTATCCTCATTTTTCTGAAATGACCTAATTATAGAAAACACAAGAAGGAAATTGCTTTACTCAATAATTAAATACCCAGACATTATGAGACTTGGCAGTTCTAACTGAAATAGTCTTCAGATAATCAGACAATGACTGACTTGTAAGTGTAGAAATGCAGCAGGGAATTTAGAAATTCAATACCGTCACTTAACATCCCCAAGCCATTTAAAGCCAAATTTTAAGAAAAGCTACTGTGATGAGGATTTTAAAATTTAATTACAAGCCTTGCAAAAAACATATAATGTACACTTCAAGAAGCCAAGAAGACACTATTGCACAAAAATACTCTCCATTATTTCCTTTCCCCCCCCCTGCAGTATAACATATCTAGATATCTAAACCTGCCCTGTGCAAAGACAGGAGAATCTGATTTCCATATCATCCCACCTCTCAATGCTTCTTTTCTTCCCCTACTCCCTCCAGCAGCTGAATACTTTCATCATACCCTTTAATTAACTATTCAAGCCTTCCACACCACTATTCCAACCATGCCAGCTCTCCCCTAGGTGCCATCCTTCAAAAATCTCTTTTGCTTTTCATTTATTCTAGATAATAAATCCTACCCATGCAATAAATTGATTCCACTAGTAGCAGGGAAAGTGAAAAGTAGAAACAGTTGGATTTGACTAATTCATACTAAGATGTAAATGTCTTACACCACTCTTTGAGGAGTATTGGCCTAGAGGCTATTCTTCATGTTGCCTTCCTGCTTGAAATTCTCCCAATTCTTTCTCAGCAAACACTGACTGAGAAGCTCCTCTGTGCCTGGCACTATTTTAGGCACTGTGGATATATCAGTGAACAGAAAAGGAAACTTACTCCCCTCTTGGAGCTTATATTCCAGAAGATTTGTAATGGATTTCATCCAAGCTGTTTATTTAATAAAATAGTTTCTCTATGGTGTTATACATACATTTAAACACGTTGAGAAGAAAGTCAGTTTTCCTCTTAGGGTGTCTTTGACTTCTGCATACGTATAAAAACTCACAAATGACCTACTAATCAATGTGACACATATATAAGGCAGAAGATTAATGCCCCTAATATATAGATAGCTCCTAAAAATCAGTAAGAAATAAAAATCAACAGGAAAATGAAAAAAGGTTCTAACATACAGTTCAGAAGAAATGATATTTAAACAAAAGAATGCTCAATCTCACCAATTTTAAAAAAGCATAAAATTAAAATATAAGATACCATTTTCCACTTATTAGCTTGAGCAAAATTACAAAGATTCTTAATATTTAGTGTTTTTTGAGGATATGAACCTCTCACCCTCTAATGGTAGGAAGGAATATGAAGTTATGTAACCTTTTTATGGAAGGCAATTTTAAACATTAAAAATTTAAATGTGTATGTCATATTAGCTTTCCCTTCCTCTTCTAGAAATATATCCTACAAAAACAAAACACATACATATAAGAATATATGTAAAGGGAATAGCATTGCTAATATTAGCTCAAAACTGGGAATACTCTAGATAATCTAAGTGGTCAAATAAATTTTGGTATAGTCATACAATGTAATAGCATTAGGACAGAATTAAGTACATGTACATGTATTGATTGTGCAGAGATGTAAAAAGTAAGTCTCAGAACAGTATATGTAGTAGAAATTCATTTA
Organism: Cnephaeus nilssonii; assembly: GCF_951640355.1. Taxonomy (NCBI): domain Eukaryota; kingdom Metazoa; phylum Chordata; class Mammalia; order Chiroptera; family Vespertilionidae; genus Cnephaeus; species Cnephaeus nilssonii. The sequence continues at coordinate 49,068,129 of NC_137085.1, read as the reverse complement.
AAAATATGTGTGTATGTGTTTAAACATAGATATCCAGAATAAGCCATATCAAGATGCTGACAGTGATTATCTCCAAGAGTGAAATTAGAGGAAGGATAGGTTGGTTTTCACCTCTCTAACAACCTATACAATCCTTCATGTTCATATACATATACAAAAAGGGTAAAATAAAATGAGTCATCATTCTCTTGCTAGTGTGAGGTGCATAATTCTTATTTCTCTCCTTACCATCTGCACTGTAGATGGGAAAGAGATGGCATTCAGGCCTTGAGAACATAAAGGCTGTTGAAATGAAGCTGCTGTATGATAGCTATCTGACTGTCCTTCCTTGGGCCAGAGTTGATATACTACAATTATGAAATACAAATGCACTAGTATAAACAAAAATGCACTTATTGGGCAGAAGAAAACTTAAGACTCCAAGCAAAGAACCATTGAATAAGTCAGAGGGACATTATATCTACTCATGGATTTCAACTAAATTTTGCCAATGAGTGTCTGAAGTCCCAGAGAAGAACTGATGTGTTCAAAGACTAAGGAAATGTGAACTGGAGGATAAATAATGGTTCATTCAGGATGGGGAAGCAGGTTTGTCCCTGGGAGAACCCAATATAATACTATGGAACTGATACTACTTCTCTACCTCCCATGGCAGAATGGATAGGAGGAAGAGATAGGGAAAGAATTCAAGCTTTATTTCTCAAAAGTAAGAGTACAGAATTATATATGTTGGTTTAAGGTTTCCTTTGATTTTTACCCAATGTATATGAACTATGATTTGATTTTTAAAAATTCTTAGAATTTGATAATGTATCTCCAAATGAACTGAAAACTCACCCCATTAACAGATCAAGAGAGTTGATCAGTGGCCTTCCCTTCAGTGACCCTGAGACACACTTGTACATTTCCCAGGTCTTGCTTTAATTCCCCACAGTATATCTATGGCTTTCTTTATGACTATACACTAATTGTTGTCCTATAACCTCTACTACCTTCTTCCACTGAAAAAAGCTATTTTTTTTCCTTCAAAGTATCATAGTTCTTTAAAATCTGCTAGCAACTGTCAATGTGAACTGGCACAATCTTTCTGGAAGGCAATTTTCATTTCATTTATTTACTATTGAATTTATTGGGGTGACACTAGTTAATAAAATTATATCGTTTCAGGTATATAATTCTACAATGCACCATCTGTATATTATATTGTGTGTTCACCACCCCAAATCAAGTCTCTTTCCATCATCATTTAATTAAAAGGCCTTTAAAATATTCAGACTCTTTGGCTAAGTAGTTATGCTTCTATGAGTTTACCTGAAGGAAATAATCAGCTATGTCCCAGAGAGCAAAAAGTCTAGAATGACTAAAATAGTAAGTCACTGTAACTATAAATAATCTTTTGCCCAACATGGGGGATTATTTCTGTTTGGTTATCCAGCACCATGGAATATAGCCATTTAAAAAAAAAAATCACACTTACAAGGCTATTTAATCCATAGAAAATCATCCACAGTTTTTCTATATATTTATTTTAGGTGCAAAAAAACAAGATGGGACAATGGTACTGTGTTATAAAACAAACCCAAACTATTCTTGACATAAGCCATGGTCAGTGTGTCTAAGAAATGTTTTAACTCACCCTCTTCTTCCCCCTTTCTTCTCCTTCAGGACTTCTTTTAAGTCTCCAGAGCAAATAGGGCAAAGAACTCGGGTTCCAGTATCCTGGGTCTTACCACAGGAAAGGACCTTAGGGAGATGCTGCAGGTGTGCTGACTTATCCACAGTACACTGCTAGTGAGTGGCTGAGGATGGATTTTCAGCCCAGAAATTTTCCAATAGACCCTCCACCAACCTCAGGACCATATTTATGAACTCACAGAAACATATACTTACAAGATTGACATTAAGCATAACTGGATCCTGCCTAGGGACAGGCCAATCGTGTTACCTGTTCTTATTAACCTTGACAAGTAATTGGCTCTATTGCCCACCCCCACCCCCACCCCCACCCATCCAGCTTTCCTTTTCCCTTCTCTCTTCATCTCAAATAAAGGAGACCATAGACCATACATTTTAAAAATGCCAAGCGAGATAGCCAGAGATTCTGGCCAGTGGGCCACTCGCGGAGATAGCACGCTCCCTACCTGCGGCGGGCGCTGCGCCAGGGACTGCCTGTGGAACTTGTGGAGGGCGGCACGTTAAAGAGCTCAGAGCGGAAGGGTGGAGTCCCCGCCCCCAGCTGCAGAGAGTTCCGCTGGACTCAGTCAGCCAGGGCTGTCTCTACAGCTAAAAGTAAACTAGCGGATCCTTCTTCCTTGGAAATATATACGCGTGAAACCAAAAATGAAACTTACCACTGAGGTTTCCCATAAATCAGCTTTTAAAAAGGAAAGCTTCATAGTTCAAATCCAATGTTTTAAAAAAAAGGTATAAAACAAACCGAAGCCTGAAATCATCACAAACGTTCAGTTGGTTTCGGCTTCAGAATCCAGGCACTTTAAATTCTGCCATCAAGTCGCCCCCTTTCGACAAAAAAGCTTTTACAAGAAAACAGAACAACTTGACATAATTCTGCAACATATAGAAAGTGAGAAGTCAGGCCAATATGACTTTGGTTTTTATTCTAGAAAGTGGGAGTGTGTGTATAATAGGAAATATATTTTTAAATTTTATATTGTGATACTTCCTCAGAGTTCCTCGACATAATGAAACTTCAATTGCTTCGTCATTAAAAGAATTTCCCATCATGACTTAACAATTTGTAAGAATGCTCTGGGATCACTGCTATCTTGCTATTCAGGTTGGGGGAGCATGTTCTAGATGAGGATAAGAAGATCCTTCTGGTAACTGATCTGGTAATTGATCAGATGAGCCCAAGCTGAAACCATGTGACTAACACAGAGGGTGGTGACATAATTTACTCAAGCATTCACCACCTTAGACTTTTAGGTGCTTGCCGCTCTTTCTCCTTCCCTCCTCACATCTTTCTTTCTTTATAAACTTTGTAATTTTTAAATTGATATATTGAACTCTTCATGGTTTGCTTTTCCTACTTATTCATTTCAAATGCAATTCAAAATACTGTATAATGAATATTGAGATGTCCATTGGCTTGGTTATGGCATTTCCTTCCCAAGTAAGAACTTACACATTCTCAGAATAGCACATATTTATTTTTAACTTGGAAAACTACTGAGAATTATATTGCCTTAAAAATCTGGTGGGGAGCCCTGGCCAGTGGCTCAGTTAGTTGGAGCATGGTCCTGCACACCAAAAGGTTGTGGGTTTGATCCCGTCAGGGCACATACCTACAACTAATTAATATTTCTCTCTCTCTCTCTCCCTCTCCCTCTCCCTCTCCCTCTCTCTCTCTTCTCCTCCCTCCCCGCCACACACCCCTTCCTCTTTCTCTAAAAAAAATCAATAAACATATCTTCCATGAGGGTTTTAAAAAATCTGGTGGGGAATGTGAAATTCTCTTTAGCCTTAATAAAATCGCAATAGACTTGGAGATTAAGCTCAAAATGCTCCCTCTTGCAAATCTCTTGTCAAGGCCACGTAGTGGAATAATGCAGTGTTTTCCCAAATTTAGTTCCTCTGATATTTTCTATTTAATGTTTCTTTAAATGATCATCAAGACCCCAAAACATATATTTCATGACCTGCTAGTGTGGTCATGCCTATCAAGTCAGAAAAGAACCAACTCTAGCGTCACCTACCACTAACTAGTGGAGAAGTCTTGGACAAATAATTTATTGAGTAGTCAGGATTAAGTAATCTCCTCTTAGATAGCCTCTATGACCTATGAATGATTTTTAAAACTGGGCAGGGAGTCCTGGCCTGGTAGCTCAGTTAGTTAGAGTGTCGTCCTGATAGGCCCTCCAAAGTGTCAGGTTTGATCTCTAGTCAGGGTACATATAAGAATCAACCAATGAATGCATAAATAAGTGGAACAACAAATTGAGGTTTCTCTCTCAATAAATTTTTTAAAAAACATAAAACTGTGTGTGTGTGGGGGGGGAGGGACTGTTTAGTTTGCTTTTTAAGAGCGCATTCTTTTATTTTCTTTTTAATATTTTTATTGATTTCAGAGAGGGAGAGGAAGAGAGAGATAGAAACATCAATGATGAGAGACAGACATTGATTAGCTGCCTCCTGCACGCCCTCCAATGGGGATCGAGCCCACAACCCAGGCATGTGCTCTGACCAGGAATAGAATCCCTGACCTCCTGGTTTATAGGTCGATGCTCAACCACTGACCCATGCTGGTCAGGCTTTTTTGTTTTACCCAAGCAGTATTCAAGGTGTACATATGATCAATAGGAAAAACAGGAGACAAATGGAATTGACCTTTCTCTGAAGTTGTTGATAGGAATGGAAGGTGTTGCTCATCTTGGGGCTCAGTGATTAACATATGAGTAATCTGAGGACTTGTGATCTTGTTCATCTCACCCACCTGTTTCCATCCTTCAGCCATTCATATTCCATACTGTTTATCAAGCTTCTTAATGAAGTTTTGATATACGTACTCTGGAGTTAGAAAAACAGAATATGTTTAGAAAAAAGATTTTATCACTTAAAAATATATGAACATCTAAACAGCTGAGGGGTTGGGGAGCATCAGTCCCAAAACCCTGTGTAGGTTTTATGATTTGGGTGAAGTAGATGGAAAAGTGCTGAGATAGGAGAAGAGCAGACACCCTGATTATCTACAGTATTGCTATTTCCCAGTTATGACCCTCTTACTTTGTTCATTTTTAAGGGTAAAATCTCATCACTGCCGATGTACTGTTTCTGAGGGTCACTTGCATCACAGTTGACTTGAGCCAGGTGTTTAAATACAGATTTCAGGGCTTTAACACAGATCTGTTGAATCCAGTTTTCTGAGGAGTGGTCCTAGGAGTCTACATTTCAACACCAACCAGAGGCGATTCATGTGCACACTGAAATTTTAAATACTGATTGTATAATGTTTAAGGGAGGAAAATTAAATCAAGTGTTCTTTGCAAGTACATTTATAACTTCCTTTCCTCCATCTAATTTGGTTGATTAATATCAATACCACCCTTCACTCTACCTCTGCCCACCTTTTGTTGCCTCCATCTTTGCTATCTATTCATACCCCATAGAGTGGTGCTAGACAGACTTCATTGAGCAGAACACTTTGCCCTGGTTATACAACTGTTTAAAATATAAGAGTAATTAACATGTGTGGATGGCCAGGGGGCAGCAGCTGTCATCACATGACAACCATGCTCAGATGCTTCACTTATCCCGTATTTGTCTCCTTCCTTTCTATGCTGAGCTGGGAAAGAGCTGGCCAGGGAAAGAGTGCTTGCCTTCAAAAGGCAGCTCCCATGCTGTGCATAATTTAATACAAAGATGAGGCCTCCAACAATGTTCCCTGTCCTCAAGGAATTTACAAACCCAGACATAAATATGTAATTACTAGAGGCCAGGTGCATGGGATTCGTGCACTGGTGGGGGCGTGGCCTGCGGGAATCAGCCCACTGTGGGAGTGCTGCTCATCCCAGTCAGCAGAGTGGCGCTCCCACTGTGGGAGTGCACTGACCACCAGGGGGAAGCTCCTACATTGAGCACCTGCCCCCTAGTGGTCAGTATGCAGCATAGTGACTGGTTGAGCGGTTGTTCTGGTTGTTCCACCGTTCGGTCGCTGGGCTTTTATTATACAGGATGCCTTGGGTAAATGCTGTGGGAACTTGGGAACACTGTATGGTAAATAATTTAATTTTAAGGAATCTCAATAAATGAATTGAAGGCCATGAAAAATAGAGATATCCTTTCAGAGGATAAAGGGAAATGTTTTATTGATTTAATATCCTAGAACTAAATAACCTAACTGAATGTTGTAGAAATGAAAGTCCCCTTGAGTCACTTCACTTGGTATAAGGAGATGAGTAAGTTCAATGGCTCTTGTGGAATTGCCTCCAGAAATGGTTTTAAACCAAGAACAATATGAGTTCTAGGTCTAAAAGTGTTCAAAACCCCTGCTTTGAAGGGAACAACTGGGTTTTATTTTCTGCTATGAGTAAGTGGTTATTCAAAACCAATTGTAGTCACACCTGGGTTAACAGGATCGTCAACCTAATCAATTTGCCTTTCATGATTATAGACCCATCATAAAAGAATTAGTAGTTTTTTCTTTTCCCTACTTTTTCTGAAAAGAAAATTAGAAATAACCTTTCTTAGGATATCCTTTCTTAGTTTAAAGAGAAAGAGATTCCAAACATAAACTAATAAACTGAAATTTCAGATATTAAAAAGTCCTATTTAAAAAAAGAAAAAAAATTGGTGACCCAATATTGCAGAATGCCTGGATGTGAGGCTCCTTTAGTTAAGGTAGCCAGGGAAGGCTTCTCTAAGAGGCGTTATCTGAGACATGAGTTATGAAGACAAGCATGCAAAGATCTGCAGGAAGAGCATTCCTGGCAGAGGAATCATAAGGATGGAACAAAGTTGGAAAGAAGGTCATTGTGTCTGGAATGCAGAGTGAAGGAAGCAGTGGTGGATCAGATCATATCCTGAAGGTCCTTGTAAACCAAGGGAAGAGGTTGGATTCCAATTGCAATGGAAAGTCACTGGATGAGTTAAAGCAGGGGAGTTACTTGATGAATGTTCTGAAAATGTGGTCTAAAGACTAGAGGGGCCAGCAAGGAAGCTTGGAGACCTTTAGGAGCTGTTGCTGTAAACCACATTTTGAAAGTAGAACTTACAGAACTTATTAGAAGTAAGGGAGAAAAGGTAATCAAGGATGGTATACAGGGTGGGGCAAAAGTAGGTTTACAATTGTGAGTATGTGAAACAGAGTTTATTCTTATATTATTACTTATTAATTATTGTTTTATTTCCATATGAATAACTTTAAACCTACTTTTTCCCCACCCTGTATATATTTTAATATGCTGTTCCATAATAAAACCAAGAACAATATACAGGGTGTCCCAAAAAATGTATACACACTTTAACACCTGATGGCTCAATTTTGAAAATGAAATGTATTTTAATAAACACTGCCTTTATAATTATTTCCTCTATTTTAGAGATGCAGATACTGAGGCACAGAGCTTAAGCAACTGGTCTAAGCTTACATAGCTAGGAAATGGCACAGCTGAGGATTCCATCCCAGGTACTACAGCTCCAGTGTCTGGGCTCCTAACTACAATGTATGTGGTAAAATTAGTATCCTTATTCACACCTGGTGGCACTGTGAATTTGTTCAACTTCAAACATTTAAACATAGAGTTACCATATGACTCAGTAATTTCACTCCTACATATTCTCTCCCAAGAGAATTGAAAACATATGTACAAATGTTCATAGCAGCATTATTCATAACATCAAAAAAGTGGGAACAACCCAAATGTCCATCAATTTTGAATGGATAAACAAAATGTGGTATATCCATACACTAGAATATTACTTAGCCACAAAAGGAATGAAATACTAAACAATGTTGCAACTTGGATGAACCCTGAAAACTTTATGCTAAGTGAAAGAAGCCATATAAAAAAGGCCGTATATTGTATGACTCCATTTATATAAACTGTATAGAATAGGCAAATCTATAGAGACAGAAAGCAGAGTAGGAGTTTCTCAGGACTAGAGGAAGGGGGAGAATGGAGAGTGATTGCTAATGGTACAGGGTTTCTTTTTGGGGTGGTGAAAATGTTATGGAATTAAATAGCAACGATGGTTGTACAACCTTTTAAAATACTAAAGAGTTCTAATTTGTACACTTAAATGGTGAATTTTATGGTATGTGAATTAGATCTCAATTTAAAATTTTCTAGGTAGGGAGAGAACAAGATCTCCTGTCCATTGTTGCCATTATATTACACTGCCACTTGGCATCACTGTTGAGGAATGGCATCACTGCCACTTGGTGTCACTGCGTCACTGTTGAGGTTTGTACAAAGCTCAGTAATGCTTTGCCGGCTCAGACCATGTCCAGGCTACAGGTGTGCTCCATGATTGAAGTGTAAGGTTAAAATTCAGACCATGTTCCCCAGAGCATGGGAAACACCATTCCAAAAAAGCTTAATTGAAGATCTTCTAGCCTTAGCCCCACACACTGTGCAACTACTTGCCCTCCATAACAGACTGAGGTTTTTGGCTAATCCTGGTTCCCATATTAATGGTGAAATTCACACTATTTTCAAAAGCATCTATGTTAAAAATAAATGCCTCTAAGCATATCTTAAACTTTCAAAACTTCATTTTTTTTAAAGAAGTACTTTATGGATATAAAGAGAAATATTGAGTAATTTTCTTTTCCTAGGGTAGGAGACTTTCAATGAGCTGAGGATTTTACATCAATTCTCTCTAAAATATTTATACTATTTAACCCAGTATTTCCAATCAAAATATTAAAAAGCCATGTATATATCATCATGGCCATATATATATATACCATCAATAATATCATGATGACCATCTTTATGATATATATAAAGATGGTCATCATGATATTATTGACAATAGCAAAAAAGAAATCAGAAATATCCAACAATGGGAATTGTATACATACTTGTGGGAAATCTGACACCTGTTAAAAATGACACACATGAATGCTATTTAACATGAAAATCTTTATGCTCTAATGCAAAATGATTTGTTGAAAGCAACTATTTGTACATTTGTGTAAAAACATATATACACACACACATTTATACAATTAGAAATAATGCATATACCAGTTAAAGTTATATTCATTCGATTTGAAATAAATTCTTTTAATCCTCTTACTCCCACATTCTAAAAAAAAAAAAAAAATATATATATATATATATATATATATACACACATATATATATACATACACACACACACACACACACACACACACACACTAGAAGCCCAGTGCATGATTTAATCATGCACGTGTAAGCTGTCTGTCCGCTGGTCGGCAGCTCCGAAGTCCCTGGGCCCCTAGGGCGGGGCGGGGCGGGGGCGTGGTCCTCCTGCGGCTGGAGCCCAGGCCAGGGTCTTGCCTTTGCCTCCCGCCCAGGAAGGCTGGGGCCGCTGCCACGTGCTCCTGCGGCCCAACTGCCGCCAGACTCCTCCCGGGGGAGCCGCGCCGCCCGCCCACCGCCCGCCGCCTCCAAACCTCCAAAACGCCCGCTCCGCTCGCTGCCCCAGAGGCCTGTCTGTGCCGCAGCACAGCCATGGCGCAGACGCTGAGCTCGCGTCGCAGCTGGCAACGCGAGCTCAGCGTCCTGCCGGCCCAATCACCACCCCAGCCACCCCGAGTCCCGCCCCCTGTGTCACCCGCTGGCCCAATCATGGGCTTAGCGGAGTGATGGTAATTTAAATATTACCTTTTTATTATGTAAGAGATAAAACACACACATATATATATTTCTCTCAATTACCAGGGTATATATTCTCATAGTCACTTTTTCACTTATATTTCAAAATTGTGAACATATCATACATACAAGAGTATTTATAATGTATGTGTACAGCTTCAAGTGTATCCATTGGGTTTCAATCAGGAATCAGAATTATACTCAATTGGTTTGACTAAAGAGATACTAATGTAGTAAAGAGATATTAATGTAGACACTATTTAAAGGGGTGTGGTGAGGTTGAGAGAATCATCCAGCTGAGGCATCCCAACCATCAAGTTGAAGTTAAGAACCACCAACTTGAGAGTCTTGGTTCAACAGTGGGAAGCCCATATCATTTTTAGACTAAAGAGCAAGGGAGGATGCCCTGGCTGATTTGCTCAAGGGTTAGAGCCAAAGGGTCACGGGTTCGATCCGGGTCAAGGGCACGTGTGTGAGCTGGAGCCATGGAGGAGAGACCTTTGGTCAAGAATTGCAGGTGTGGAGAGACACAGCCACTGCCAGATCCTTACACCGAAACAGAGAAAGAATGGATATAACATATCCTACCTCTCTTTTCTCCTGCCTCCAATTTCCTTAATCCTCCATTGTTTAAACCCAGCTAAGAAGAACCCAGGTGATGTTTTCCAAAAAGGTCAGCTTCTGGGGTAAAGAATAGGGCAGGGGAGGGAGAAAAATAAATATGAGTAAATATGAGGGTAGACAAAGAGAAAACCCAGATAGTCTACCTGTTTTTCCCACCCCAGATTTATTCTTGCCCTTTGCTCAAATGAAGAGAAGCTCATCCCCTGCACATGAGAATCACAGAATCCTACCAATCATCAAATTGCTTTGAGGTGATGTCAATTTGGGTGTAGTCTAGAAACTAAATTATAATATTTGATTCCACCAGTACACTTCATGCAAAGTAACAGGGAAAGAGGGGCCAGGGAGGTTATAACCAGTTAACATTTTGTATGCAGAGCTACAATAATCCCTGACTCTACAGCTTGTTGCTAAGTTAAAAATGAGAATCAAAGCTTCCTACTTTATTCACGTATGTTTCCCTTGCCTTATGCACTACCATGGTAAATCAGGATTTTTTTACACTTTAATTTTTGCATGGTCTGAAATTTAAGTGGTCCTGACTTTATCAGGTTACTGCAGTTATCTAATGAGCATTATTATTGTAGATGGGAGGAATAAGACAGGTCCAGTGAATCTCTGGGTGTCATGCACAGTTTCCCTTCCCTTCATTGTAGAGCTGCAACCCAATTTCCTCTCAGTCATTGGGATCAGTCATCCCAATTCTATCACTATAAGGAACCAAAATAATCAGGGGGCAATTTCAGCTTTCAATTCAATAGAACCATGGCTGTATCCTCAAGTGGTAGCATTTCTTTCCTTTGAACTAGGACTTCCAAAAGTGATAAACCCAAGGTTGTAGAAGAGGTGTGCTGGATATTTTCCATTTGTCCTGTCAGTCTTTGTTCCTAGGAGGCTTGCCTCTATAGAATGCACCCACCTGTCTCCTTCTTCTCTGGCTTCCTGTCAATCCTCAACATTAAATCTATTCTGCCAGTAGAAAAGCCCTTTAAAATGTTTATAAGGACTATATGTTTAAGTGACAATCTCTCACGAGATACATTCTCTTCCTGGAAACAGATCCAACAGTGGTGGTTGATACCATTTCTAGAGAATAACAGTAAAACAGCTCATTAAAGTCTAGGGAGGCTTAGCAGGGCGCAGGAGCATGGATTCTCATGTACTGACAAAAGTTCACTTGAAGCTTTTAAGTGAGACTGTCTGTCATTCTGCTTCCTCTGCCTCCCCTTAAAATCTGACAGCTCAGTCGCTGGGGTTTTGAATTTGCCTCTTCCACCTGCCCGGTGCCAAGTGCATAACACTGCAGGCCTAGGTCCGGCGCGCGGGCCCTTTAAAGAAGGCAAGGGCTGCGCTGATTGGCTAAGGGTTGTCATCCACTGTCAAGGCTAGTCAATCCGCGAGGTGAAACCCGGTTCTTGCCGCGGACTAGGGGACCCGAAATCTGAAGGTCTCTGCGGCCATTACCGTGTCCCGCTCCTCCACTGCCCGCTGCGTGATTGAGAGCCAGCCTTGCGGGAACCGGCCGGCCACAGGTGGGTGGAGAGCGCGGGTCCACGTCCTCCTACGCTGGGCTGCCGGGCCCCAGGCGTGCAGGCCCACGCGGCGCTCTTGCTTCTTGTGTGCGCCCGCCCTTGGCTTCCTTCCTGCTCCCAGTGGAGAAGGTCTCCTACTCGTTTTGGAAAGAATCCCTTCCTGTCGACAGGACTCTGGGCCTTTCCCGTAACCTTGTAATCAAATTGGGAAAGTCTACAGAGCACTATCCACGGAAATCAGCATACCATTCAGGAAATACCCAGATTACTGTCATCAGGGCGGGTGGAGTTAAATTAGGGAAACCCTCCGGAAGTTGTAGGTTAAGGGCTGGAATTTGCAGGGGAAGTGGACTAATGTGAACGGAACGCAACGATTTATTGAAAATGATTGTACTGGGGGATGAGGGCATGTATGGGGATGGGGTGGGGGAGGCAATGGGGGATATGGATACATATGTTATATCTTAATCAATAAAAAAAGTTAAAAAAAGAAAATGATTGTAATTATGCAACCAGTCATAAATGTAGGTTATGTGTAATTTGATCAGGAAGTGAGTCAGCGCAGAAATTTGGATGACAGAGGTCGTGGTTATGGGATTATCCATTTAAAAAACCAAGTAGAATTAAATGCATGTTCCTAGCGGTGCCTGTAAATTGCAGCCCCAACACTCCTCAGAAATATCCCTTCCCATTGTAATCTATAGCACAGCTGATACTGGGCTAGAGTATTAAAGAGCCCATTTTAAGGCCTCAGGAGTAATAAAAGGAAAAATGCAGTCATTAAGAACTCAAACCAGCATTCTCAGTCCTCTGAGACACACTGGTCTAAATTTTAAGTATCAAAAAATTTTTCACCAATAGTATAAGTGTTAGAATTTTTGAAAGGCTTATTTATACAACTGAGTGAATTCAGTTATTCCTATTTCGAGATCACTCTTGCTTATTTTCTTCCCCCACTTTTACTGACAAATAATTGACATACATCATTGTCTAATTTTAAGGTATACAGTATGATGGTTGGACTTACATATATTGTGAAATGATTACCACAACACGTTCAGCTAATATCTATCATGTAGAAACAGTAAGAAGAAAAGAAAGAAAAAAAGAAAAACTTTTCCTTCTTGTGATGAGAACTATTAGGATTTATTCTCTTAACTTTCCTATGTATCATACAGCAGTATGAACGATAGTCATCATTTTACTAATATTTTGTGAGTCCAGCTGGTGTTGCTCAGTGGTTGAGTGTCAACCTATGAACCAGGAGGTCACGGTTCGATTTCCAGTCATGGCACATGCCAGGTTGTAGGTGATCCCCAGTGTGGGGCTTGCAGGAGGCAGCCAATCGATTATTCTCTCTCATCATTGCTGTTACTATCTCTCTCTCTTCCGTCCTCTCTGAAACCAGTACACACACACACACACACACACACACACACACACACACACACACTGAATGTCCAGATTATTATGTGTTCAGAGATTATAATAATCTGGCCACTCAGTGTATATCCTATATAATAAAGAGCTAATATGCTAATTATATCGAACAGCAGAAGAGACTGTCAGGATGACATTTTGGACGAAGCGGGGGCTGTGAGGGCTGACCAGAGCTGCAAGGGCTGAGCCTCTTGCACGATTTCGTGCATTGGGCCTCTAGTATATATATATATAGTGAGTGGGAGAGAGAAGATTGAAAGTATTATGAACAACTTCCAAACACTGGAAAATGGCTATTAGAGTGGGAAAAGTTGAAAATACTGAACTCCAAGATGTACTTTACAAGGTGTGGTGCACTTGTTTCCAGGTGTGATCTCCTGAGGACCACGGGGAAGCTCTTCTCCTGGGTTTGCTTCTAGCTTTAACCCTTGGGAACGTTGCCTAACACATTCAAACTACAATATAGACCCAAGAGAGCAAGGCCCAGAAAGAGGTAAACTTAAATCCTAACTTTCCACATAGTTTCTTTCCCCTAGATGGCTGATATACAGACTCTTCCTGTACTTCAAGGGAGATCCCACCCCTTAATAAATAGTAGCAACTGTAAGAGACATAGCTCTGTGACATACTGTGTGTGTGTGTGTGTGTGTGTGTGTGTAAGAATAGGATTAGGGGACAATTGTTTTCTTTAGAAATGTTTGCAACATATGTAAAATTTTAATTATCCACTCCTGTATGCAGAAGAAAAGTAAGAAATGGCAAGTGACCTGAGCCAGCCTTTCTCTAGTGTCACTCATTGCCTTCTGCAAACTTTTATAGGAAAGAGACACCATGGAGACTGCCAATGGATAATACATTGCTTCTGCCTTCAGGCAATTTCTGGTCTGCTATTGGAGACCATTGACATGGGACAGTCAGAATTTGCACAAATGAGAGAATTTATGCTAGATCTCCCACTCTCAATGGGTGGCCTCCAATTCTGGTCACAGGATGGAGGGTGGCAGTGGTAGAGCAGGAGAGAAACCTCATGACCTCCCAGGCCTGTTCAGGGCCGTGCTTCTATGGTGAATAACTGGCCTCTTCCCAACACTAAAGCTGACTCTGGACCAGAGGCCCCTATAATTCCAGAGTGTGTCTACGGCCTGAATACAGGAAAGCCACTGAAGTCTGGCTTGCAGTTCTCACTCTCCTGGAGCCCTAATAGCAGAGATAACTCATGTCACTTGGAATGAAATGCTCTCTCTCCATTCTTCTCCACTATTAGCCAGAACCTAAGATTTTCTGATAGGGATATGGAAAACAGAAGCTCCAATGGCTTCCCACAGAATGCTATGAATCCTGGTAGAAGCATTTAAACTGGCCCTCTGCTCAACAGCTCACCAAAGAGAATCAGCAGCATTGTTGAGAAGGAAAGAGCAATTGTAACATCCTTGAGTTTTGCATTCTGAAAGTAAAACTGAAGGTCTTTTGTACATACCCAATTGGATTAAGAACAAAGTATTAAGAGTTCTGGCCTCCCCAGAATTGACAGCCCACATAAGATAGACAATACCATATATTCATTTAAAAACTGAGTTTCCCATGACATTTAATTATCCTTATGTTTTCCCCCTTGAGAACTTCAGTGGTAGCTTGAAGAGAACAAAGGTGAAACTTGAGGAGGATGGCCAAGGGATGTCAGGAGTGGGTGGCTGGAAATAGAGGGTGTATAGGAGAGGGGCAGGGATTACAAGAAGAGTATTGATATAGTGACTCTGAGATACTTAAAACCTCCTAAAACACAAATGCACAGAGCACAGACAAATCTGTCCTCAAAGTACATGATGCATCTTCTGCATCACCCCTTCTCAGAAACAAAGATTCTATCATCCAACTGTACAGAAGGTAGAGGATAGATGGTATCCACTCTGACACACACACACACACACACACACACACACACACACAACCAGAGAGTTTTTTCTGTATGTTTAAGTATTTAGTTCTTCAAGATTTACAGTGCGAAACAAAATCAGGAAAAATGGAGCCAAATATTTACAGAGCATAAGATTTTGGAAGTCGTCTAGTTCAATTAGCTGGTCTTAGTAAGTGACAGCCAAGCCAGTTTGCCCACAATCAGACAGTTAGTTGGGAGCAAGAACTAGAATCCACACTGTGTTCCCAGGTTAGAGTTTTTTTCTTACATTGTTATAAGTTCACAATATTCCAAGGCACAGCACATGAGGGATGCATGTAGAATATATTGTTTTAAATCTCTTTGCTTTTTTATATTTAGGTCAAGATGGGGTTTATATTTTCAAAATCTATGAACGAAAACATGAAAAACCAACAGGAGTTCATGCTTATGAATGCTCGACTTCAGGTACTTTTAAAATAATTAAGCTTTTACGTTGTTACTAGAGGCCCGGTGCACAAAATCGTGCACATTGAAAGGAAATTAATTAAAAGATTTTAATATTGCTATTCACCCTTTCTCTATAATAGAAGTGTCAACCAAATTCTTGATAGACAATGACAGATGGAAACACATGTGTGTGATTGGCGCCAGTAAGAGCTTTAAATATATAGATAAACTTGTTTAATTAGACCTGCTTTCTGATTTAGCTAAACTTTTTCCAGCCCAGTGAAGCACCCCAACTTCCCTTTCAGGTAATTGTCAGCAACACAGCAGTAAATATTAATGTGAAGCAGATTATTATTGTAGATCACGCAGAGAGAACAAAGGATAAAATATTTAACTGCAGCAGGGTTTGACTATATTCTGAGCAGTGAGAAAACCTGAACTCATTTTCAAGTTCCACCATTTCTTACTTCTTTTCAGTTGGGTCAAGTTTCTAAACTTTCTAAATCTCAGTTTTTCCGGCTAATGAAAAGAAAACAGGATTCTACCAAGTCTCCTATCTACCTATCCCGGAACTTCTATGAGGATCAACAGAGATGAGGCATGTGAAAACGCTTCACAGACATTCGGTTAAACTGTAAAATGTTTTCACCTGGCTATAAAGGAAATCATGTTCCTGGGCTGAAGAAACTCCAAGGAGGCTAGTCGCTAGGGAGAGGAAAGCAGGCATTGCTACAAGACATAATTACCCGGTGCCCACAGCCACTGTTTCTGGGCTGGGCTGGGCTGTGGGCCACATTTTGCGCCATGGGGTCTCGGCAGCGTTGGCTGCGATTTGGTGGGCTGTCACTCTGGGGTGGTGGTGGGGCCTGTGTCCCACTTAGGGGAAACCGAGTGCTGCTTTGTGGGTGCCAGATCCTCGGTGCCATTTATTGTTAAATGGCCTGTCGCTAGGGAGAGGAAGCCGGGTATTGCTACATGCGTCATTACCAGTGCCCACAGCCACTGTTTCTGGGCTGGGCTGGGCTGTGGGCCACATTTTGCACCATGGGGTCTCGGCAGTATCAGCTGCGATTTGGTGAGCTGTCGCTCTGGGGTGGTGGTGGGACCTATGTTGCTTTGTCAATGGTGCCATTTCTCTGTAAATGGCCATTGTGCATCATGGCAGCTCCTGCGTTGAGTGTCTGCCCCCTGGTGGTCAGTGTGCATCATAGTGACCAGTCAAATGGTCAGAAACATAGCATATTAGCCTTTTATATATATAGATGGTGGTTAAAGTTTCTAACATGTGCTCCAGAAGTATGTTCTCTTTGACCCCAAAAGGTAAAATGCTCTTGGGGCTCTATCCTCAAAGCCAAGATGAAATGGATTGTTAATTATCTAGTGAATGGGCTTTTAAAAATCTCCAATCCAGATATTTGTGTTAAAATGTCCATACCATAGCCCTGGCTGGTTTGGCTCAGTGGATAGAGCATCGGCCCACAGACTGAAGGGTCCTGGGTTTGATTCTGGTCAAGGGCATGTATCTCAGTTGCAGGCAGGCTTTAGGCTGGATCCCCAGCCTCGGGTTAGGGGCAGGAGGCAACCCATCAATATGTCTCTCTCACTCGATGTTTGTCCATGTCTCTCCCCCTCCCTTCCACTCTCTCTAAAAAATCAATGAAAAAATAACCTCCGATGAGAATTAAAGAAAACAAACAAAACGTTTCTATACCATAGTAAGAGACAACTGCTTACAATGTAGGGTAGGGAGAATGATACCCTCCTCAAAGATATTTGCATCCTGATCCCCTATGACTGTTTTTCCTTATATGGCAAAAGGACTCTGCAATGTGATTAAGTTAAGAGCTTGAGATGGAGAAGATCCTGTATTATCTTGGATGATCTGGAGGGGCACAATGTAATCACAAGGGTCCTTATAAGGGAAAGAGGGAGTCAAGAGGGCCAGAGGAGGGACAGGTGGGGAGGGGGGTGGGGGGGGAGAGATTTGAAAATGCCTTGCTGCTGGCTTTGAAGATGGAGTAAAGGACCATGAGTCAAGAAACACAACTTCTAGAAAATGGAAAAGTCAAGGATATGGATTCTCCCCCGAAGCCTTCAGAAGCAGTGCAGTTCCACCCGCCCATTTTAGACTGCTGACCTCCAGAACTGTAAGAAAACAAATTTGTGTTGCTTTAAGCTACTAAGTTTGATAATTTGTGCTATAACAATAGGACACTAACACAGAGTATGAAAACTTGACACTGGATTTATGCATAGGCTGCATAGAAAAGATCAAAGCAAAGTAGATTATCTAATTGCCTATATATAGGTTGTCAAAAAGTATTTTAAAATGTTGTATGTCAAAATCAAGTGTTAAAAGTTTGACTGGACTCATCTTCCTAAAATATCAAATAAAGATCTATAGGCTTCTGTGGCTCATTATGGCTCCGAGAATAGAAAGTCCTACTCTGAGGCAGTATATAGAGTGGTTAAAAGTGAGGACTAAAGTCAGGCTGTCTGGTTTTGAACCCTATCTCTACCCCTGACTGACTATAGGTCTGTGCCTCTGTCTCCTAATCTGTAAGCTGGAGGTGATAGTATCCCCTGCATAGGAGTTATTTTGAAGAGTAAAGATGGTATTGTATAAAAAGTGTGTAGACAAAATTAACGCCAAGAAATCTATGGCATTTCTATACACCAACAGTGAACTTACAGAAAGAGAGACTAAGAAAACAATCCCACTTACCATCGCACCAAAAAATTAAGATACCTAGGAATAAACTTAACTAAGGAGGTAAAAGACCTCTACTCAGAAAACTACAAGACATTGAAAAAAGAGATAGAGGAAGATATAAATAGATGGAAGAGCATACCGTGTTCATGGATTGGTAGAATCAACATCATTAAAATGTCCATACTATCCAAAGCAATCTATAGATTCAATGCACTCCCATTAAAATACCAACGGCATATTTCACAGACCTAGAAAGAACTCTCCAAAAATTCATCTGGAATAAAAAAAGACCCCGAATAGCCACAGCAATCCTGAGAAAGAAGAACAAAGTAGGAGGGATCTCAATACCAGATTTCAAGCTGTATTACAAAGCCACTGTTCTCAAAACAGCCTGGTACTGACACAAGAACAGGCATATAGACCAATGGAATAGAACAGAGAACCCAGATATCGACCCAAACCACTATGCTCAATTAATATTTGACAAAGGAGGCATGTACATACAATGGAGTCAAGACAGTCTCTTCAATAAATGGTGTTAGGAAAATTGGACAGATACATGCAAAAAAATGAAGCTAGACCACCAACTTACACCATACACAAAAATAAACTCAAAATGGATAAAGGACTTAAACATAGGACGGGAAACCATAAAAATACTAGAAGAATCCACAGGCAGAGAAATCTCAGACATATGCCGAAGTAATTTCTTCACTGATACCACTCCTAGGGCAATGGAAGCTAAAGAGAAAATAAACAAATGGGACTACATCAAAATAAAAAGCTTTTGCACAGCAAAAGAAACCACCAACAAAACAATAAGAAAGCCCATTGTATGGGAGAGAATATTTGCAAATTTTATCACTGATAAAGGTTTAATCTCCAACATCTACAGGGAACTTATACAACTTACTAAAAGGAAAATAAATGATCCAATAAAAAAAAATGGGCAACAGACCAAAATAGAATCTTTTTGAAAGAAGACAGAAGGAAGGCCAAGAGACATATGAAAACATGCTCAAAGTCACTAATTACCCAAGAGATGCAAATCAAAAACGACAATGTGGTACCATCTCACACCTGTCAGAATGGCTATCATCAACAAATCAACAAACACAAGTGCTGGCAAGGATGCGGAGAAAAAGGAACCCTCGTGCACTGCTGGTGGGAATGCAGACTGGTGCAGCCACTGTGAAGAACAGTATGGAGTTTCCTCAAAAAACTAAAAATGGAACTCCCATTTGACCCAGTAATCCCACTCCTAGGAATATATCCTAAGAAACTAGAAACACCAATCAAAAAGGATATATGCACCCCTATGTTCATAGCAGCACAATTTACAATAGCTAAGATTTGGAAACAGCCTACGTGCCCGTCAGCAGATGACTGGATCAGAAAACTATGGTACATCTACACAGTGGAATACTATGCTGCCATAAAAAGAAGGAATTCTTACCATTTGCAGCAACCTAGATGGAACTGGAGAGCATTATGCTAAGTGAAATAAGCCAGTCAATGAAAGAAAAATACCACATTTTTCACTCATTTGTGGATAATAAAGAACATTATAAACTGATGAACAAAAAGATAGATACAGAGGCAGTAAAGCATCAAACAGACTGTCAATTTACAGCGGGAAGGTTAGGAGAGGTGGGGGAGATAAGAGATCAACCGAAGGACTTGTATGCATGCATATAAGCATAACCAGTGGACGCAAGACACTGGGGGGTGAGGGCATGTATGGGAGTGGGGGGGGCAATAGGAAGATATGTACACATGTAATACCTTAATTTAAAAAATGGGGAAAAAAGTGTGTAGTACAAGACCTCAAGTCTTTAGAACAATGTCTCTCACTCTATAAATATTAGTTGCTGCTGCTGCTGTTGTTATTAAAGAGTGACAAGAGTGTCTTATGCAGGATAATGTATTTTGGGGAATGGAACAATAGAAGGAATGAGCAGCTAAATTACTGCAACAGAGCAGAGTGACCTAGGGAAGACCAGACATTAGGCATACAAAGCAGCTATGAATGTCACATACTCAGAAGTCCTTGTCCAAGACCTTTGGAAATGATAGGGATTTTACTCTTACATCAGTCCCCATGAAGTCAGGATCTGTGAAGGAGCTGGGATTTTAATATATTTGAAAGTTAACAAATTAGCCCGTGATCATTTCATGGATGCTGGCAGAATTCAGGATACACCCATGTCAGAGACAGAGAACTTAATTACTCATAACATAGTAAAGAGAATGAGCATGAGGCCTCCAAGAGCCCATTCCCCTCAAGTCTCACAGAGGTTACAAATATTGCTTTAGATGGGTGCTGGGCATTCAGTGGGTTTGTGGCACATTTGAAGAACACCAAGCTTAGGGAATCTACTGCTTTTATAATGAGCGGTGAGCTCCTGGAGTTGGGGAGGGTTATCTTCTTTCTTTTTTCTTTTTTTTTTTTCCTAATATGTTTTTATTTATTTCAAAGAGGAAGGGAAAGGGAAAGAGAGATAGAACTATCAATGATGAGAGAGAATCATTGATCAGTTGCCTCCTGTACACCCTACACTGGGGATCAAAACGCAACCCAGGCATGTGCCTGACTGGGAATCAAACCATGATCTGGTTCATAGGTCGACACTCAACCACAGAGCCACACCGGCAAGGCAAGTGTTACCTTATTTCTCAAGATTGTTCACTACAAACACAGCTCAGAGAAATGGCCTGAACAAAGAGCACTCTAGGCCTTGCATTCTTGGCCTACCGTACAGCAAGAATGTGCTGGGACATTCAGGGCCGATGACAGATTCCTCCTCCTGACAACCTGCTCCTCAGCCCAATTGACCAGAGCTTTGAGAACAAACTTGACTTCTTCCCACTGATTCCAGCGACCACCATAGTGGGCACTGAGGTCAGACTGGCAGGAGCACTATTGGCGACATCAGTTTTCAGCTTAGTTCAATCAGAAGTGAAACAGGCCCAGGCATTTAGGAGAATCTTTGTGGGGCCCTTATTGAGCCAGTAGCTTTGCCTTAGGTGGCAGAATGGGATAAAATTTTTCCCAAAGAGGCAGCTGCTACTTTATGCAAAATTGAGATGATAACAGGGCCAGGCCAGCCATGCCCTCAAAGACATTTTAATTTGACCAGCAAATGAGCGCTTGCATTGTAGCTGTCCTGTCCTAGTTAACCCAACTAAATGGAGATGTCAGGTCTAAGTGGCACAAGACTTCCATGGGTCAGGTGTTCATTTTTAACAAGAGCTCTGTAGTAGGCCAACGGCTGCTTCACATTAGTGAATGGGGTATATTACAGGTTCAGTGTGACACTGCTCCCCCACCCCTAAATTTCTATGTTAAAGTCCTAACCCTCACTGCCTCAGCATGTGACCTTATTTAGAGATAGATGCTTCATAGAGGTAATCAACTTAAAATGAGGTCATTAGGGTGAGCCCTAATCCAATATGACTGGCATCCTTATAAAAAAAAAAGGGGGGGGGGGAAATTTGGACATAGAGATAGGCATACAGGGACAATGCCATGTGAATATGAAATTGGCCATTTATAAACCAAGGAGAGAGGCCTGAACATTACAGCCCCAGCAATGAATTAACCCTGCTGACACCTTAATTTTAGACTTCCAAACTCCAGACTGAGACAATATATTTTTGTTGTTTAAGCCATGCAGTTTGTGGTTACTTTGTTGTGGCAGCTCTAGAAACTAATACAGGATGTATTTGGTGCCTGTGTCCAGCAGGTGACACTGCAGTAACTGGGCCTGTGATTTTCTGTTTTTCTTTCTGGGATTCTATATTGTTTCTATTAGACCACGGGAAGGGGCCCGGGAATCCCTGAATGAAAGGGTATCCTCTGGTCACTATGAATATTTACTATATAAACAAATAACACAATTTTATTACACATTCATATAACAGGGGAAACAACTAAGATCTTGAAGCAGCTCAGAGGTCACTTTTAATTTCCCTTCCTCAAGGCAAACTTTGTTCAAACCCTATTAGTTGAATTCCAGAGCTTTTTTCCCTCTGGGAAAACAGACCAAAGAAATTAACATAGGTAATTCAGGGTTTTTAGCAGTGTTAGGAGATATGCTATCCCCAGCAGCTGGGGGAACTGGGGAGTGCAAAGTGGCAAGGAAGCTTTTTGTCCTTTGGCTCCTGATCCCAGCATGGGTGCAGCTTCCTCCCATGTGCACCCCTGGCCTCCAAGAGCCCTGAGTTTCAGGCATCATTCTTTTAGCCTCTGCTAGTGCCAATACTCTGACTTGTGTGTCATAAGAAACCGCCAAACCTGTAAAGAATTTTTATGAGTTTGTTTGAGCCAAACTGAGGAAAATTTCCAAGAAGCAAAACCTCAATGGATTGAGAAAACACTCCAGAGAATGGCAGCTTTGCAGCTTGCTCTATACATTAAATTCAAAGGAGGAGATGTAAGTAGGGTTACATGAAATTCTTGGCAGTAGATTAAGAGGAAGAAAGCAAAGCAGGGAAATCTGGAGGACTGGATAAAAAGCAAAATGCAAGGAGACATACTTTTTGTACATTGGTGGGTATAGGATAGTTAATAATTAGCATTTACAGCACATAGAGATGGTATGCTGGGAACGAGGTAACACTCTGGTGCAGCGGGTCTGAAAATGATGATTACTCTGACATTGCAAAGGTATGTTATCTTAGATGCAAAAAGACAATAGACAGGCTCCATTAAGGAAAAGACGGACCTTTGTCAGGAAGATAGTGGCTTAGGATGTGACTACCACCATCACCCACTTTTAGTTGGGAATTTTCATGTTCAGACCATGTGGTTATTTTCAATTTCTGGGTTTGTGAGGCCTGCCATGTGTGATGTCTTTCTCTAGCAAAGTTAAAACAGATGAAAATAAGTTAATTGAACTGTATAATGAAGGATGGATTGGGAAAAAATGCAAAGAATATAATGAGTTGCTTGATTTTAGGTTTTTGGGTTTTTTTGTTGTTGTTGTTAATCCTCACCTGAGGGTATTTTTCCCTTTGATTTTTAGACAGAGTGGAAGGGAGAGGAAGAGACACAGAGATAAAAACATCAATGTGAAAAAGACACATTTATTGATT
Source organism: Cnephaeus nilssonii (assembly GCF_951640355.1). Taxonomy (NCBI): domain Eukaryota; kingdom Metazoa; phylum Chordata; class Mammalia; order Chiroptera; family Vespertilionidae; genus Cnephaeus; species Cnephaeus nilssonii. The sequence goes on along the minus strand of NC_137085.1, from coordinate 49,045,053 downwards.
GTCTCCCACACACGGCGGGGATCAAGCCTGCAACCAAGGCACATACCCTTGACCAGAATCAAACCCAGGACCCTTAAATCCTCAGGTCCATGCTCCAACCACATAGCCAAACCAGTTAGGGTTGAGTTGCTTGATTTTAAAAGCGGGTGCTAAAAATGTTCAGCAAGTCTCTTAAAAGTGGAGCAAGGTATTAACATGTCTGGGATCACTTAGAGGAGTTAATAAAAATACTCTTAAGACTTAACTTTCTGGATACTCTCTATGTTCAGGCACGGGGGAAATGGAAGTAAAATAATTGATAAAGGTTGTTGGTACCACAGGCACTTACTTCTACAAGGATAAACAAATGACAAAGAAAACTCAAGCCACCAAGTCGATTCTTGGCTCCCTGGCCCTTCCATACTGACAGTGGGTCCAGGACGCTTTCTACACTCAGTTCTCCAGGGGGACACACTGGTTTTAGGTTTGTTCACAAACTTAAATGAGACCAATACATCCTGTTATAGACTGGCAGAAAGATCTTCTTTTTCTTTTCTTCCCTCAACTGTAATTCTATTTTCATAACTCTGAGCAGGCTGAATTTTAATTCAGTTTTAGTTCTTCATTGCTTGAACAAGAGGGGTCACTTATTTATTAACTCAGTAAAGCATTGACAGGATATCTAGTATATAGAGAGTTGTGGCATGAGACTATTAATTAAAAATGCTCCTATAGCTTTAACAATTATTTCTCTTTTACATTTTAAGAAATGTTTAGTTGAAATAACTTTAAATTTGCAGAAAAGTGGCAAAACTAGTACAGAAAGTTTAAATGTACCCTTGTCTAGCTGATTTAACAGTTTACAATGATCAAAACCAGAACATTAGCATCAGTATAATACTATTAATTAAATTACTGATCCATTTGAAATTTCACCAATTGTTCTCATAATGTCCCTTTTATGTTCCAGGACCCAATTCAAGATCTTATATTGCACTTCATTGTTGTGTCTCATTAGTCTCCTCCAGCCTGTGATGTTCCTCATTCTTTCCCTGGCTTTCATGATAAGAACTTTTGGTATGCACTAGTCAGTTATTTAGAAGTTCTCTCACTTATGGTTTTTCCCAGTATGTTCTCATGATTAGACTGAGATTGTGGTTTTAAGGATTGTTTGGCATACTATTAAACCACAGAGTGCTATTTTGTCTTTCTCATTGCATCATTTCAGAGGACACCTGATGTGATGTCGTATTTCTGGTTCATTTAATCTTGATCTCTTGGTTAAGGCGGTATCCACCAGGTTTCTCACTATAAAGTTACTCTTTTTTTATTTTTTCTAACTGATAAATATCTTTGGATATATACTTGAGTCTGTTGATATCTTGCTTCTCTTCAATTTTTTGCCAACTCATTTTAGCATCCATTGGTGGGATTTACAAGCAACAATTATTTCCGGGGTGTTTGCCTAATTGTGATTTTATCACCTTCATTTCATCTACATTTGTTCATTGGAAAAGCTGCACCTTCTCCATGATTATTTATTGCATTCATTATATAAATATGGTCTCATGGACATTTTATGTTGTTGGTTATAATGTAGTTATTTATTTTATGGCTTAAATTGTTTTGGCTATTGGGAACTTCTTCCAGTTGGCTCCTATGTCCTTTTGATAGATGCTTGTTTTCAAGGATAGTTGCTTATTTACTAGGATCATAAGATACTCCACATCTACTGCCCCTACAGCCAGCCTGGAATTAACTACTTATTCAAGGAGTCTGGTTCCTTTTGTTAGAGAATGGTATTTAGAAATCGAGATCAGGGCTTTATGGCCATTGTTCCTCGGTCCTCTCAACAAGGACATGCACATATACTAACCCATGCATATGCATACACTCATACCTATTTCTACATCTGCCTGTAAGTATATACAGAGTGAGTCAAAAGTAGATTTACAGTTGTTCATATGGAAAATAATACAATAACTAATAAATAACAACACAGGAATAAACTGTGGTTGGATTTATTCACAACTGTAAATCTACTTTTGCCCCACCCTGAATAATAAACCATAAATTCATACTGATACCTCTGATTCCAATCCAGAATGACATTTTAGTGGGGCTTTTACCCTTCTTTATTTGCAATTCTTTCTCAGACAGTGAGAAGTTTTTCTAGAGGCTCCCTGAATTTCTTGGCTCATGTTCCCTTCCTCCCTAAGCCAGCAGATTGGCATCTACATGTCTCTCCAACTCTTGACTCTCTTGCCTCCATCATTCACTTAAGGACCCTTTTGTGATTGCATTGGGCCCGTCTCGGTAATTCCAGATAATCTCCCCATCTCAAAATCCTTTTGTTAACCACACCTGCAAACTCCCTTTCTGCCATGTAAGGTAAAAACCCACAAATGCAAGGCACAGATTTCTTTGGTGGGGTGGAGGTATTATTATTCTGCCTACCACAGGTACTTATGATTTCCAATATTTGCTATTATAAACAGTGTTACAATAAATAACCTTGTGCCTTCACATTTTTGTACTGTTGGAGGTACATCTTCAAGGTTGATTTCCAGAAGTGGAATTACTGGGTGTGAAAGGCGGGTGCCTCGGTAGTTTTGTTAGTCTCACCAACAGAATTTGTGGTGTTGCTTTTTAATTTTTGCCACTGTGACAGGCAAAAAAAATGGTATCTTAGTCTTGTTTTAATTTGCATTCATTTAATATGAGTAAACTTGAATATTAATGCATGCTTGAGGGCCTTTTATATATCTTATTTTTGTGAATTGTCACTTCATTTTTTTTTAATCCCCTGTCCCTCAATTTTTAAGAGTTCTTTATACATTATGGATTTGACCTCTCTTGGAAATATATTGCCATTTTTTCTTCCACATTGTCATTTGTCTTTGTTTATGGTGGTGTTTTGTGTGTTTTGTTTTTGTTTTTTTGATGTGTGTGTGCTTTAATATATTTTTATTGATTTCAGAGAGGAAGGGATAGAAAGAGAGCGATAGAAACATCAATGATGAGAGAAAACCATTGATCAGCTGCCTCCTGCACACCCCATATTGGGGATCAAGCCCGGAATTTTGGCTTGATTCCTGACTGGGAATTGAACCATGACCTCCTGGTTCATAGACTGATGTTCAAACACTGAGCCCCAGGTCTGGGCTATATTGGGATGTTTTTGCATGAAAAAAAATTTAATTTTTATGTATTCAAATTAACAATCCTTTATTTTATTGCCTCTGTATTTTGAGTCTTTATTTAGAACATCTTTTCCTATACCAAAGTTACAAAAGTAGTCACCTTGTCTCCTTATGGTACTTTTATATCTTCATTTACTTACATTTAGCTCTCTAATCCATTTGAAATTTGTCCTCATATACAGTGTAAGATATGGATGTAATTTTATCTTTTCCCTAATGACTATCTCATAGTGTCTACGTTTATTAAAAAACCCATATTTTCCTCCAGTGATTTGAGATGTCACCTTTATTAAGGGTCTATATGTACTTGGGTTTGTCTCTGGACATGCTATTCAACTGGCCAGTATGTCTATTCATATACCAGTATCACACTATCATAATTAGAGATGCTTTTTAGTATGTTTTGATGCCTAGTTAATCTAGTATATACAAATGCAATTTATCTTTTCAGTGTTTATTACGTTTGCTTTTTCATAGAAACTTTAGTTCAACTTGTCCAACTCTAGAACATAGTTTATTGATTTTTCAAAAAATTGGGATTCCATGCATGTATAAATTTATTTAGGAAGAATTATTAAGTCATCCTATCCAAGAACAGGAGATGTTTTTCCATTTATTTAATCTATTTTGTCTTCCAAGAGTTTATACATGAATTATAGACTAAACAAACGTTTTACTGTGTGTGGAAAAAGGAAATTTTTAAGTTAATTTTTCCTATACATGATTATAAAAATACTAAAGGCCCGGTGCATGAAATTCGTGCACGGAGGGGGGGCGTGTCCCTCAGCCCAGCCTGCACCCTCTCCAATCTGGGGCCCCTCGAGGGATGTCCGACTGCCCGTTTAGGCCCGATCCCGGGCCTAAACGGGCAGTCGGACATCCCTCTCACAATCCAGGACTGCTGGCTCCCAACTGATCACCTGCCTGCCTTCCTGATTGCCCCTAACTGCTTCTGCCTGCCAGCCTGATCACCCCCCTAACCACTCCGCTGCCAGCCTGATTGATGCCTAACTGCTCCCCAGCCAGCCTGTTTGTCCCCAAGTTCCCTCCTCTGCCGGCCTGGTCACCCCTAACTGCCCTCCCCTGCAGGGTTGATCACCTCCAACTGCCCTCCCTTGCAGGCCTGGTACCTCCCAACTGCCCTCCCTTGCTGGCCATCTTGTGGTGACCATCTTGTGTCCACATGGGGGCAGGATCTTTGACCACATGGGGGCAGCTATATTGTGTGTTGCAGTGATGGTCAATCTGCATATTACTCTTTTATTAGATAGGATAGAGGCCTGATGCATGGGCAGGAGCTGACTGGTTTGCCCTGAAGGGTGGGGGTTCCCTTGGGGCATGGGGCAGCCTGAGCGAGGGGCCTGTGGTGGTTTGCAGGCCGGCCACGCCCCCTGGCGACCCAAGAGGAGGCCCTGGTATCTGGAATTTATTTACCTTCTACAATTGAAACTTTGTAGCCTGGAGCAAAGCCAAGCCTGCTGCTTGCTCCGTGCCAGCAGCGATTTCTGTTGGAGTTAATTCACCTTCTATAATTGAAACTTTGTAGCATTGAGTGGAGGCTTAGGCTGGCAACAGGAGGTGAGGAAAGCTTGGCTTCTTTTGTTACCGCAGAAACCCTCCCGCTCTCAGTGGCTGTAGCCATTTGGTTGGGTTATTTGCATATTTGCTCCTGATTGGCTGGCGGGTGTGGCTTGGCTGGTGGGTGTGGCTTAGGCGTAGCGAAGGTGCGGTTAATTTGCATATTACTCTATTATTAGGTAGGACTAGAGGCCCAGTGCACGAAATTCATGCATGGAGGGGGGTTGTCCCTCAGCCCAGCCTGTACCCTCTCCAATATGGGACCCCTTGAGGGATGTCCGACTGCCTGGTGGGATCAGGCCTAAACGGGCAGTCGGACATCCCTCTCACAATCCAGGACTGCTGGCTCCCAACTGCTTGCCTGCCTGCCTTCCTGATTGCCCCTAACCGCTTCTGCCTGCCAGCCTGATCACCCCCTAAACCACTCTGCTGCCAGCCTGTTTGCCCCCAACTTCCCTCCTCTGCTGGCCTGGTCACCCCTAACTGCCCTCTCCTGCAGGGCTGATCACCTCCAACTGCCCTCCCTTGCAGGCTTGGTCCCTCTCAACTGCCCTCCCTTGCAGGCCGGGTGCCTCCCAACTGCCCTCTCCTGCTGTCCATCTTGTGGTGGCCATCTTGTGTCCACATGGGGGAAGGATCTTTGACCACATGGGGGCAGCTATATTATGTGTTGCAGTGATGATCAATCTGCATATTACTCTTTTATTAGATAGGATAGAGGCCTGGTACAGGGGTGGGGGCCAGCTGGTTTGCCCTGAAGGGTGTCCCTGATCAGGGTGGGGTTCCCTTGGGGCATAGGGCGGCCTGAGCGAGGGGCCTGTGGTGGTTTGCAGGCCGGCTACGCCCCCTGGCGACCCAAGCGGAGGCCCTGGTATCTGGAATTTATTTTCCCTCTACAATTGAAACTTTGTAGCCTGGAGCGGAGCCAAGCCTGGGGCTCCCTCCGAGGCCGGCCGGCAGCCATTTGTGTTGGGGTTATAATTGAAACTTTGTTGCCTTAAGCGGGTGGGCCCAGCCAGGGTGTGTGGAAAGCTTTGCTTCCCCTGTTGCCAGCGGCAACCCTGGCCTGCTCTCTCAAGCTCCATTCTGCCGCCATTTGTTTGAATTTGTTTACCTTCTATAATTGAAACTTTGTAGCTTGAGTGGAGGCTTAGGCCTGGCTAGGGCAGGCGGAAAGCTTGGCTTCCTCTGTTACCTAGGAAACCTTGCTCTCTGTGGCTGTAGCCATCTTGGTTTGGGTTAATTTGCATACTCGCTCTGATTGGATGGTGGGCGTGGCTTGTGGGTGTGTCGGAGGTATGGTCAATTTGCATATTTGTCTATTATTAGAGAGGATTCTTGCAGTTGAATTTCTTGCATACCTGGCAATGGACTATATTAGCAGTGCATATTATGAAGGGACATTCTTACTCTGAAATATGTGAGACTGAAGAGGAGGAAGAGAAAGAATAGCAGATTTTCCAGGCAGGTTGGCATAACACAATGGAAAATCTAGAAGGGAAAATGGCCATTGCCTGCTACCAGATGGATTTATAGCCAGGACACAGCTGCCAAGGACTATGGTTTCACTCTCCTTGTGTGCAATGAGAAATTCACAGGCACTGGAATCAGACACACCTGGGGCATCCCTGGCTTCATCACTTACTGGTTGTATAACCTTGAATAAATGATGTAGGCTCTCTGAGTCTCAACTTCATCACCTAAGGTGGGGAGAAGGATACCCAAGTACTAGCTTGTATGGCAGAGGTGATGCTCAATAAGTGTTCCCTTCTTTCCCATTTATCTACTTTCTTTTCCTTTTAAATAATCAATCCTGGTAATAGGACCAAGGGGCCAATAAGCCTGTCAGACCCACAGCCTAAAGATGACAACACAAAGACACAGAGTTGAGTAGTAGTATAATATTTACATGTTCTGAAATGGTTTACATTATTTCACATAGGGCTTTTCTTGGAAGAAGAAATGGCTGGATCATTTTCAGTAAAGGAAAATTTTGTGTTCTCTTTGAATCTGTTTGATAAATTAATTTTAACTTCATGATTAGGTTCTGTTTAAGTACATTTACTGATGGTAAATTAAAGAAATATGTGAGCCATTAAATTTTGGATTAATTACACTAATAATATAATTATATAACTTAGGATTTGAATTTTTGTTATGTTTGTTTGTTTTTTAAATCCTTGTACATGGCTTAGATACCACATTATATAATGTAAAATATTTATTTTCTGTTATGGATCCAAAATGAAAAATATTAATTTGAAGCCCTATTTATTTTGAGGAAAATCTGAACATCAAAACTTGAGAGTTTAAGTTATAATATTAGAATGGGAGATTATAGGCAATTTTCCTCTTTTGAAAAATTTTCTGCAATTATATATATCTTTAAAATATGTACAAACAAACAAACAAACAAAAGCACAGTGAGAGCTAAAGTTGTAGACATAGTACTTTAACATTAGCAACTGCTAATCTGCCCACAGGCTTTTGGTAAAAAGTTGTTAGTTTTTTGCACATATTACAATAAAAAAATCAATATTACTATAAGAGGTGAATAGGAATATATATTTTAATTACATATTTTCAGTATTTAAACATTTGAATAGTTAAAGGATTTGGGAAGTTGAAGGCAAAGGGAGTTCTATTAGGTTATATATTTTTTTAAATACTGCAAAGTTAATTCCCTTTTGAGTAACACTTTGTTGCTATGCCCCTTTAATAAATACATCAATTAGAACTTTCATTTGCAAGAACTGTCATTTTCAAGAACTAGAAACACAAAGCACACAACTATGAAGAAAAAATCTGCTTGTTGTGATAGATAAAAGGGAAGAATGAGTAATGTTTAGAAATAAGAGATATATAGTAAAATGTGAACGACACGGGTTTTGTCTACTTTAGGTATTTCTTTCAACAAAAAGCTACTGCCATTGCATACCATAACATGATATGTAATCTCTCTATCTCTCTCTAATAAGTTTAAATAAATATTTATATATTTATATGACATAATTTTGCCTAAAATTTATAATGTAAAAGGAGGTACTTCAGATGTGAACTTGTCCAGTGACAGGATCCCCAAAACACACCTATTTGCTTTACGACCCTCACTTTCTACCATGTGGTGGAGAACAGTGCGGAATAAAATGCCAGCATGTTTATAGCTTTATCAAGCTGAAAAGTTAACTTTGCACTCGCTTGCTTTTTCTCGATTCCTTTATTCTAATGCTAACCGTGTCGAGTCACACTCGACATCCGAGTGCAAAAGGTTAAAACATCTAAATAGTAACCACTTCAAAATCAAATTGTTGTCTTGTAGACTTCACCAAGGGGAATCAGTGCTCACTTCTCTCACTTTTCCTTCTTCCAGTGGATGCTTTGTGCCACTTTCGTGACTTAACAGAATTAACTTTTTCCCTTGGATCACTGACGTAGCCCTTTTAGACAGTTCAGTATCAACATCTCTTCTGTGATTAAGAGCTTATTATTCTTGGGGAGGGCAGTTCTCTGGCAAGCTAAAGTTCATGACTGGGCAGTAGGCTTCTCAAAGCAATTCTGGAGGACAGCCTTCCTCATTAATTCAGTGAACCCCAGGGAAGCACCTTGGACAACTGCCTGCAGACACTGCACTTCCCCCTCTCCCAGCCACTGTGGACTTGTTTTGCCAAATCTCTGCAAGCCTCCTACACACCATTACTTCATGCTTTCCTTTGTGTATTCACTTATTCTTTATTTAACAAATGTTAATTGAACACCTACCCTAAGTGATGCAGATATGAAATTGAACTTAGTCACTGATCATATAGAATGTACATTTTAATGGAGATGACAGACAACACACAAGGGAAATATGTTCAGTTGAGATAAGCAGTAAGATGAATACTAAGGCTGGATGTGGGGTCAGGGAAGAGCTGTCTCTAAAGAAGACATACACTGAGTGGCCAGATTATTATGATCTCTGAATGCGTAATAATCTGGCCACTCAGTATATATCCTATATAATAAAAGGCTAATATGCAAATTGTCCCCTCGACCAGGAGTTCAACCAGCAGGCAGGCCGGCCAACTGCCCATGTCACCACACACTAGGGGCCCGGTGCACAAAATTCGTGCACTAGGGAGGGGGGTCCCTCAGCCCAGCCTGCCCCCTCTCACCCACTTCCCCCTCTCACAGCCTGCCCCCTCTCACATATTGGGGGGTCCCTCAGCCCAGCCTGCCCCCTCTCACACACGGGGAGCGGGCCTAAGCCATCAGTAGGACATCCCCTGAGGGCGTAAGCCACAGTCTGGCCTCCCTTTGTGGGAGGTGACGGGGCTGATCAGGGAAAGGCACCAGCCCCATCATCCCGCTGCTGCAGCCACTGCCAGTCACTACAGCCACCAAGGTGTTTTCATCAACACAGACTCCAGTCCCTTCACCATGAAAAAATGACAACTTTCTTTAGGCATTTTCAAGATGTGTCTTTCATAGAATATGACATTTCTTTCTTTCTTTCTTTTTTTTTTTTTTATCCTCACCTGAGGATATGTTTCCATTGATTTTTAGAGAATGTGGAAGAGAAAGGGAAAGACAGAGAGAAACATCAAAGTGAGAGGAACACTTTGAGTGGTTGCCTCCTGCATGAGCTGAGCCCTGACCTGGACCCCAGCCAGGGAGGAGCCTACAACCTAGGTACATGCCCTTGATCAGAATCGAACCTGGACCCTGCGGTCGGCAAGCCTAGGCATTATCCACTGAGCCAAACCGGCTAGGGCAGGTTATGACATTTCTTAGCCCTCCAGCAGCGGACCTTCGTTTTTTTCTCCAGGAGTATGGTGGAACAGCCCTAGATCACCTTTTTGGATTCTTATACCCAAGTTACTAAGAATATTACCAGTGGTGTTCAGGGAGCTTAGCCAATTAGCGATCAGAAAAGGTGTTTCCTCTGTAGTTCATACCTAACACCTCTGATCTCCGGCTCCACCCCTGCCAAGGCCTAAAGCCTCGGGGCCTAGGCAGGGGACTCCCAGCTCCCTCCTATCACTGGCTCCGCCCCTGCCCAGCTCCCTCCGATCGCGGGCTCCGCCCCTGCACAGGCCCCAAGCCTCTGGCCGAGGTTTGGAGCCTGGGCAGGGGCCCCCCAGCTCCCTCTGATCGCCAGCTCCACCCCTGCCCAGGAGCCCCCTGGCTCAGGCCCTTCCCAGGTTGCTCAAAACCCACGTGGGGCCTACCTCGGAGTGACCTGGGTGCTGAGAAAGTTCCCAGGACCCAGGCTGCTGGGTGCCTATGTATGCAAATTAACCTCCATCTTTGTTGGGTTAATTTGCATACTCACTCTGATTGTGGGCATAGCGGAGGTACAGTCAATTTACATGTTTGTCTATTATTAGGTATGATACACACACACACACACACACACACACACTCAGTGGCCAGATTATTATGCATTCAGAGATCATAGTAATCTGGCCACTCAGTGTATATGGGTAGAGGCCTGAGTAAAGTGAGGAGAAAGCCATTTGCAAAATGGAGCAAATTGCAAGATGGGTTACTTCATCCTTTCTGGAAGAAAGTACCTGGGCTCATTTCCTAATAAGTTGGTTCACCTGTTGCCACTAATAGGAAGCCCACATTTTGTTTTGGAGCCCTCACCTACATAATTAGCAATAAAATATTGGCTTCCATCGTAGAACTTTACTCCATAGAGAATATAAAAAATGGAGTTAAATTTTAAACTTTTGGTTAAAACTATATTTTTTCAATTCTCTTTAGCAGGATAATAGTCTTATTTATGCCTTTATTCTTATTATAAAGAATGAATCACTTCAAAATTTACAACTTTAAGGACGAGAATCATGGCAGTTCCCAGGAGGCCTTGCGTGAAGCAGCTTGGAAGTGGGCAACCTGGAAGTCACTTAAGCCACTGGAGCTTGTGGCAGTCTCCAGCGAGCAGTACAGGGCTGGATGCATAGTCTTTGACATCAGCTTCTGGGACCCTCAAGAAACACTGGAGTCTAGAACATACTAAGGATATTTAGAAATTCTTTGGGATTATACCAAGTGGAAAGAAACCTGCAAGTGAAACAGTAAAGAAGAATGATAAAACAAAGTCTGCTGAAGAAACTGAAAGCCAAAAAAGGAATAAAGGAAGTCAGGTAAATAGTTCTTGTAAAGAAAATTACTCTAAGCAGAAGCAACCAAACAAGAAAAAAAGGATCATCTATGATTCAGATTCAGAATCAAAGGAGACAGTGCAGGTAAAAAAAAAAAATGCCAAAACACAACCAGAAAAATTGCCATTATCTCCTAAATCTGGTAAAATTCTGATAATTATCTACAAATAATTATCTTGGGGCATCAAACATAAAAAAGAATGAAGAAAACACTAAGACCAAGAGTATGCCTTTATCACCAATAAAACTTACCCCACATCAGTGCTTGATTATTTTGGAACTGGAAGTGTCCAAAGAAGAGGGTGGCAAATAAAAGAAAAGAGCTTTCACAAAATGCAGATTCCAGATTAAATGATGAAGTCATCACCAAACAATTACAACTTGATGAAAATGCAGAGCTGAGAAGACAACTGAATGAAGATGAAGAGTTTGCCAGAACATCCGCCATGTTGGATAAAGAACAACAAAAAGTCTTAAAAAAAAGAAAAAGGCTTGAAAAGACCCCAAAGAGAGTAATAGTTTCATCTATACAAGTCAATTTAAGTAAAGCAGAAAAACATAAATATCGTCATAAAGTAAAAACAGACCTATTTCCTGATGAAAGAACTGCAGTCTTAAGAAGCAAACTAAATATGAAAAGTACAAAAGAATCTCAGCAACATTCCAATCATCAACTCACAAAATAGGAGAAATTACTTTTCCCTATGCTAGTTCCAACCTTTTGGGGGAGGCAGGGGAAAATAAAGAAGGAAGTTAGTTATGCTAAAGAAACAGAACCTATCACCTCAAAAAGAAAAGAAAGTGCCATTGAATTGAGAGACAAAAACTCCTAAGAAAACCAAAAGTTCTCCAGCAAAAAAATAATTTGTCCTGAAAATTCTGAAGAGATGCACTAATTATCATGCTTATCAAACTAACATAAATAGAGAAAGTACCAAAGATCTGGGCTCTAAAGAATTACTAAAGGGAGCTGAAAATTGCTTATATTTGAAATCACTGGTGTGCTGGAGTCCATTTAAAAAGATGAAGCCAGCCCTAGCTGGTTTGGCTCAGAGCATTGGACTGTGGACTGGAAGGTCCTGGGTTTGATTCCGGTCAAGGGCACATGCTCTGGTTGCGGGCTTGATCCCTAGTAGGGGGCATGAAGGAGGCAGCCGATCAATGATACTCTCTCATCATGAATGTTTCTATCTCTCCCTCTCCCTTCCTCTCTGAAATCAATAAAAAAAAATAAAAAAGATAAAGCCAAGTCTCTAATGGAACATTACAGAGCAAAAAGTAACCGGAAATGTCAGCAAGAAAACAAACTACCTTGTCATGGATCATGATAGTGGACAGTCCACTATCCTTGGGGACGTTGGGAACAACGTTGGGAACAAAAATTATTGATGAGGATGGCATATTAGATCTGATTCAAACTATGCCAGGCAAGAAGTCCAAATATGAAATAGTTGAAGCTGAGATGAATAGAGAAAAGTATAAGTTGCAGAGCACACTCCCCAAAAAATGACCAAGGAAAAAAATTAGTCCAACTAAGAAGGAATCAGAATCCAAAAGACAAAAGTGACTTGTAAAAGGAACAGCTCTATAAAGTCAGGAAAAAAGAAAACAAGTGTGTTTCGGAGAGGCCTGGACTTCAAGGAGCAGGTCACTGAGGAGACAAATGGTGTTAGCCAAGCTAGGAATTTAGCTAATGACAGCAGTGAAGACAAAGTGGAAAATTTGCTCTGGGTGAATAAATATAAGCCAACCTCACTCAAGACCATAATTGGACAGCAAGACGACCTGATCTGTGCCAATAAATTCCTACGCTGCCTCCAAAACTGGCACAAGGATCTATCTGAAGATAAGAAACACTCAAAGTTTGGTAAATTTGTCGGCAAAGATGATGGCTCTAGTTTTAAAAAAGCATTGCTCTCAGGCCTTCCAGTGGTTGGCAAATTGGAACTGAATGCAAGTGATACTCACAGTAAGAACAGTTTGAGGGAGACTGTTGCTGTGCCACTAAATAATAGCAGCATCGAAGGCATTTATTCAAGGGGAGCACCCCATTTGGTAAGCTCAAAGTATGGCATGGCAGGCAATGAGGACAGGGGAGGAATTCAGTTTGAGTAAGTACTTGTCTATGGGCAAACACAAATGTACTGTTCAAGAGTCGCAGAACTTACTCCAGCTAAAGGACTATGCCTATACCAGTAGATGATCTGTCACACATAAGGGATGCATTTGTACAGCCCTTGATCTCACAAGGGGTAGGAGTACAGGATGTTGTTGCTCTTATGGATGTATTATTTTATGAAAAAAGACTTAGAGAATATCATGTAAATTAGCAGCGGGGATGGCAAATCTAGTCCCTTCTCCAAGATCCCAAGGTGAAAGCAGCCTTTACAAAGCGAGAGCAAGCACTAAGGAAAAGCTTACACCTTACTCCATATTCACTGCAGGCAAGCACAGGCCTAGCACTGGATTCTGAGCTCAACCAAGATAAATGAAGATGATTCTCAATCTGATGAGAAAGAGCAAGACGCTATGGAAACTGATGCTGAGATTAAGAAAAAGACAAAATCGTCAAGGCCTTCAAAATCAGAAACAGATAAGGAGTGCAGAAAAGGAGAAGGAAAATTTTCAAAGAAATGAAATCATTTTTTATTACGGACAGTCACTTTTTATTCACCCTGTTGACCAGCCTCGCTGGTCTAGAGAATGCCTTGTTTTTTTCCAAAGAACCATATTTTAGCATAATGGGGTGACGGAGTGGTCCCATTATAAATAAATAGTGATACAGTTAGAAGGGTGATGTGAGAGAGACACATTGATTGGTTGCCTCCTACACATGCCCCGACCTGGGCCAGGGATCAAGCTTGTAACCAAGGTACGTGCTTTGCAACCCGAATCAAACCTGGGACCCTTCAGTCTGCGAGTCAACGCTCTATCTACTGAGCCAAACTGTCGAGGGCACTAATGCACACTTCTGATAGAGGTTGATAGGACTGCTTGGGTTAGATTGTACCTCAAAATGACTGTGCATAATCAGAACTAGAAAATACAGGTGGGCTTTGGAATCAGATTTTAATTAACAATAATATTCTTGGGAACAGCGGTAATAAGGTGACTTTTGTAAGGTTAACAATTTATCCTAAAGACTTTGATAAGGACCAGTGCTGATTTTTTTAAAGGTAGTTACTATTATGTGGTGAAATTTTGTAAATGAATTATAATACAAAACAATCAACACCTAAGACGTCATTCTTTATACACTGTCAAATAACTTGCAAAATATAAATTAGGAATAAAAATGTTCCACATGATACATGTGGAAAAAAAAAGAATGAAAATCATTCCATGATCCTTCAACTTACTATAAAACAAAGGTCCTAATTTTGGTGAGACAATTTGTTTCAGTCCTTGTAGCTTTAGAACTATCCACACTGGCTTCCATCTATTACATTAAGACCAACAGTGATATAAATGTCTCCTAGTACAGACTGCCCAGAAAGCAAAAGTATTTTCCTTCCTCTTTATTTAATATTTTTCCGTTCAGAGACAAATGCAGGTATAGGGATAAAGGGTTCTAATCATTATGTCATTTTCTGTCCCGTATTCTCTCTCTTATTTCCCATTCTAATTGTTCTCTTTATGTACCTTGATTGTGTTCTTGGTTTCCCTTGAATGTCTAGTAGCCCTTGGTTGCCTGTACATATATATGAAGAAGTAGGTTGATTAATGTAAGTAACTGTCATGGATTTCAAATGCAATCTGTGGGCAACATGTGCTAACACAAGATCTTCTCTTTAGAGTGAATGAGCAAGGGGCAGGCTTAAGAACCCCACAACTATCAAAAAACAAAGATTTATTTGGGGATTGAGCATGGTATCATATTCAGACCTGAATAAACTGCCTTTCCTTTTTTCTTTCTTCCTCTATCATTGAAGTCCAGTATTGCTTTAATATCATCTCTTCTCTCTGACCCAATCCAGTAGAATAGGAGATTTTCTTTGGAGAAGATTTGACTAGGAATAAACACCACCAACTCTCTCTATATGTTGGAGGGGTGGGGTACCATTTATGTCACATGGGCAGTTGTATAATTAAGCCTCTCCAGCATTTTTATAGACAGAGGAGTCCTCCCCTGAGACTGTTTTAGGTTGTAGATTCTTCTACTCTTGTTTTACCATCATTCTAATCTCATCTGCTTTCTCTCTTTCAGAAATTCCTCAAAATTTCTGACTTGCTGATGGCATCCTTTCTTGTTGTCCAGGCACCATTATGGATTTATTCTTTTAAAAAATGTTACTAGTTTATTTTATGTAGATAACTATAAAACATTAAAAAAATGAATACTCTCTAATTTCACTATCCAGTAATCTCTACTTACACTTTTATATTTTTAACTACAGGCCCGGTGCACAAAATTCATGCATGGGTGTGTGTGTGTCCCTCAGCCCAGCCTGCACCCTCTCCAATCTGGGACCCCTCAAGGGATGTCCAACTGCCTGGTAGGATCAGGCCTAAAAGGGCAGTCGGACATCCCTCTCACAATCCAGGACTGCTGGCCCCCAACTGCTCGCCTGCCTCCCTTCCTGATAGCCCCTAACCACTTCTGCCTGCCAGCCTGATCACCCCCTAACCACTCCCCGGCCAGCCTGATTGATGCCTAACTGCTCCCCTGCCAGCCTGATTGCCCCTTACTGCCCTCCCTGCAGGCCTGGTCCCCCCAACTGCTCTCCCCTACAGGCTTGGGTCCCCCTCAACTGCACTCCCCTGCAGGCCTGGTCACCCCTAACTGCCCTCCCATGCAGGCCTGGTCACCCCTAACTACCCTCCCCTACAGCCTGGTCCCCCCCAACTGCTCTCCCTTGCAGGCCTGGTCCCCCCCAACTGCTCTCCCCTACAGACTTGGGTACCCCCTCAACTGCCCTTCCCTGCAGGCCTGGTTGCCCCCAACTTCCCTCCTCTGCTGGCTTGGTCACCCCTAACTGCCCTCCCCTGCAGGCTTGATTGCCCCCAACTGCCCTCCCTTGCAGGCCTGGTCCCTCCCAACTGCCTTCCCCTGCTGGCCATCTTGTGTCCACATGGGGGCAGCCATCTTGTGTGTTGGAGTGATGGTCAATTTGCATATTACTCTTTTTATTAGATAGGATAAAGGCCTGGTGCATGGGTGGGGGTCAGCTGGTTTGCCCTGAAGGGTATATCAGATCAGGGTGGGGGTTCCCTTGGGGCGTGGGGTGGCTGGGCAAGGGGCCTGTGGTGGTTTGCAGGCCGGCCATGCCCCCCGGCGACCGAAGCGGAGGCCCTGGTATCTGGGATTTATTTATCTTCTACTAGAGGCCCGGTGCACGAAATTTGTGCATGGGGGAGGGGTGTCCCTCAGCCCAGCCTGCAGCCTCTCCAATCTGGGACCCCTTGAGGGATGTCCGACTGCCCGTTTAGGCAGTCAGACATCCCTCTCACAATCCAGGACTGCTGGCTCCCAACTGCTTGCCTTCCTGCTTTCCTGATTGCCCCTAACCGCTTCTGCCTGCCAGCCTGATCACCCCTAACCACTCCCGCCAGCCTGATTGATGCCTAACTGCTCCCCTGCCAGCCTGTTTGCCCCCAACTTCCCTCCTCTGCCGGCCTGGTCACCACTAACTGCCCTCCCCTGCAGGCTTGATCGCCCCCAACTGCCCTCCCTTGTAGGCCTGGTCCCTTCCAACTGCCCTCCCCTGCTGGCCTGATCGCCCATAACCTCCCTCCCTTGCAGGCCTGGTCCCTCCCAACTGCCCTCCCCTGCTGGCCATCTTGTGGTGGCCATCTTGTGTCCACATGGGAGCAGGACCTTTGACCACATGGGGGCAGCCATCTTGTGTGTTGGAGTGATGGTTAATTTGCATATTACTCTTTTATTAGATAGGATAGAGGCCTGGTGCACAGGTGGGGGCCAGCTGGTTTGCCCTGAAGGGTGTCCCGGATCAGGGAGGGGGTTCCCTTGGGGCGTGGGGCGGCCTGGGTGAGGGGCCTGTGGTGGTTTGCAGGCTGGCCACGCCCCCCGGAGACCCAAGTGGAGGCCCTGGTATCTGGGATTTATTTATCTCCTACAATTGAAACTTTGTAGCCTGGAGTGGAGCCAAGCCTTCTGCTTGCTCTGTGGCGGCAGCCATTTCTGTTGGGATTCATTTATTTTCTATAATTGAAACTTTGTAACCTTAAGCAGAGGCCAGGGCGGGCCAGGGCAGGTGGAAAGCTTGGCTTCCTCCATCTCCGGGGGCAACTCAAGCCTCCTGTTCTCTCTAGCTCTGTGACTGCCGCCATTTATGTTGGGATTTATTTATCTTTTATCATTGAAACTTTGTAGCATTGAGTGGAGGCCTGGGCTGGCAAGGGCAGGCGGAAAGCTTGGCTTACTCCATTGCCGGGGAAACCCAAGCCTCCCTCCTGCTCTCTGTGGCCACAGCCATCTCGGTTGGGTTTATTTGCATATTCGCTCCTGATTGGCTGGTGGGCGTGACTGGTGGGTGTGGCAGAGTTATGGTCAATTTGCATATTACTCTTTTATTAGATAGGATAATTGAAACTTTGTAGCCTTGAGCGGAGGCCAGGACAGGCCAGGGAGGCGGAAAGCTTGGCTTCCTCCATCGCTGGGGAAACCCAAGCCTCCTGCTCACTCTGTGGCTGCAGCCATTTTTGTTGGGATTTATTTATCTTCTATAATTGAAACTTTGTAGCCTTGAGTGGAGTCCAGGGCCGGCCAGGGTGTGCAGGAAGTTTGGCTTCCTCCATTGCCGGGACAACCCAAGCCTCCTGCTCGTTCCATGGCCGCAGCCATCTTGGTTGGGTTAATTTGCATACTCGCTCCTGATTGGCTGGTAGGCGTGGCTTGTGGTTGTGGCAGAGGTACAGTCAATTTGCATATTACCCTTTTATTAGATAGGATATAGGATTATATTATATTATATTTTATATTTTATAATACAGAATAATAAAAATGTTTAGAAGGAAGAAAATATTACCATACACAATGGAATACTACATGGCTATATAAAAAAAGAACTCTTACCATTCACAACAGCATGGATGGACCTGGAGATCATTATGCTAAGCCAGTCAGAGAAAGATAAATATCACATGATCTCACTCATTTGTGGAATATAAAGAACATCATAACTAATGAACAAAAATAGATCCAGAGACAGAGAAGCATCAAATAGACTGTCAAATTTCAGGGAGAAGACAGGGGAGGGCTTGGGGGGAGGTAAGGGATCAACCAAAGGACTTATATGCATGCATATAAGCATAACCAATGGACACAGACACTAGGGTGGTGAGGGCATGTGCCATGGAGTGGGGGTGCCCGGGGGGAGGTCAATGGGAAAAAGGAAACATAGGTAATACTATATGTAATACTTTCAACAATAAAAACAAAACAATAAAAACTACCATACAGCTATGGCCCCAACACAACCTTACTTAAAATTTATCCCAGTCTTTTTAAAAAATCTATTTTTTTATTACTGATTTCAGAGAGTGAGAGAGAGATAGAAACATCAATGATGAGAGAATCATTGATTGGCTGCCTCCTGCACACCCTACACTGGGGATCAAGCCCGAAACCCAGGCATGTGCCCTGACTAGGAACTGAACCATGATCACCTGGTTCCTAGGTTAATACTCAACCACTGAGCAATACTGGCTGGGCTAATATTTAATTTTTCATATATAAAATGTGTTCATCTTTTCCTTCATGTGTCCTCTCTTCCTTGCAAAGGCCTTTGCCTTCCTAAGCTTATAAAGGCAGTCTCCAAATTTTACTTACAAATTTATTTCATTTGGTAGATTTACGGCTTTAATTCACCTGAAATTCATTTTCTGTTTGATTTAATAGGGATTGGTATCTTCTTCCATACTGTCAATGATGCTAGTTTCTATTGTTCATGAATGCTCATACTTTTCCCTTTCCACCATGCTCTCTTTTCAGCCCCTGCCCAACAAGGGTTGAAACTGAGCCATTATTGTTTTTAATACTTCATATCTTATCTTGCTTGTCAGTACTATCAAATTAATCTTTAGTTTTCAGCAAAAGAAGTCAGTATGAATAGACAGCCCACAATAAAAAATGTACCCCTTTCTTATTAAGAAAAAAATCAGGAAGATTATAAAAGAAAATTTTGACATAAACTTAATTACATTTAAATTTCTCAATATATGTCATTCCATTTAATTACATAAAACATAATTACATTTATGTGTCTGTTTGACTTTTCCCTATCTGTGGCAATTCAGTTTGGGTTTTTATTTAGCACTAGAGGCGCAATGCATGAAATTTGTGCAAGGGGTTTAGCCCTCACAGCCCTGGCTTTGTCCGGAAGGTCATCCAGACTGCCGTTCGGTCTAATTAGCATATTAGCTAATCATTATTATATAGGACTAGTGGCCTGGTGCACAAAATTCGTGCATGGTAGGGGGAGAGGTTCCCTCAGCCCAGCCTGCACCCTCTCCAACTGGGGACCCCTTAGGGGATGTCCAACCACCGGTCAGACATCTCTCTCGCAATCTGGGACCGCTGGCTTCTAACCACTCACCTGCCTGCCTGATTGCTCCTAACCCCTCTGCCTGACTGACTGATCACCCCTAATCTCTCTGCCTGCCTTCCTGTCTGATTGCCCCTAACTGCCCTCCCTGCCGGCCTGATCTTGCCCCACCTGCCCTCCCCTGCTGGCCTGATCTCACCCCCAACTGCCCTCCCCTGCTGGCCTGGTTGCCCCCAACTGCCCTCCCCTGCCAGCTTGATTTCACCCCCAATGACCCTCCCCTATCAGCCTGATCTCACCCCTAACTGTCCTCCCCTGCTGGCCTGATCACCCCTATCTGCCTCTTTGCCCCTAAATGCCCTCCCCTGCCAGCCTGATCTCGCCCCCAACTGCCCTCCCCTGCTGGCATGATAGCCCCTAACCCCTTGCTGGCCTGATCTCGCCCCCAACTGCCCTCCCCTGCCAGCCTGATCACCCCTAACTGCCTCTGCCTTGGCTCCCACCACCATGACTTTGTGCGGAAGGAAGTCGGACTTCCGGAAGATGGCCAGTTGACCCCGTCTAGCATATTACCCTTTTATTAGTATAGATAGATTATATAGGATAGGATTGCTTAAATGGGAGTGGGGAGCCCTTTTTCAGCAGGAGATGCTCTTGGCAGACAAAAACACATAATCCCTATATTTGAACTGATAGCCAGCCATATGCACTATATTGCCAAAGTGGTCATTAAAAAATTGAACCACTTTCTTACACCTTACACCAAACAGCTATTGCCCTTAAAACCCCTCCTCAGCCCCCACCTTAGGTTCTGCCTTCACAGTTCACCCAGATTACATTCTGATTGGTCAGTTTCTATGCCAGCCAGCGTCAAAAGCTCTGCTTCCTAGGCAGCCATTGGCTCCTGGCACTTCACCCAGATTTGGTTCTGATTGGTCAGTTTCTATGCCAGTCAGCATCAAAAGTTCCGCCTCCTAGGCAGCCATTGGCTCCTGGCACTTCACCCAGATTTGGTTCTGATCGGTTGGTTTCTATGCCAGTCAGCATCTCCGGGCCTGTCTCTGGGCCTGATCAAAGAGATGGGGCTGATCAGCAGCCCCCCGGAGCCCCAGAGAGAAACGGAGGGATGGCTACTGGTGAAGCCCAGAGAGAAGGAGAGAGGCAACAGCTGATCAACAGCTGCCACTGAGGCTGCGGATCAGACCCTGCCTCTCTCTCTGCAGGCCTCTCTCTGGGCCTAATCTGCAGCCCCCTCAGCAGTCAGGGGGCTGCACTGACTTCTGGTGTTAGGTTGAGCCATTGGTCGTTCAGACCCTGGCTCTTTATATATATAGATTGTAGTAAAGGAAGAATGAATGTCACTATAGGAATTAAATAAGAACAAATCTAAAATTTATTGGTTATGATTGGGTCAGACTTATCTTTCTGTAGAAGTCTTAGACCCATACAAGTCAGAACAAGACAGAATGTAAAAATAACTATTTTTCCATTTCAGGAATTAATGGTTATTTCCTTATAATAATGACTAGAAGCCCGGTGCACGAAATTCGTGCACGGCGGGGGTTTGTCCCTCAGCCCAGCCTGTAGCCTCTCCAATCTGGGACTCCTGGAGGGATGTCCGACTGCCCGTTTAGGCCCAATCCCGTTCGACTGCCCGTTTAGGCCCGATCCCAACAGGATCGGGCCTAAACGGGCAGTCGGACATCCCTCTCACAATCCAGGACTGCTGGCTCCCAACTGCTTGCCTGCCTGCCATCCTGATTGCGCCTAACCGCTTCTGCCTGCCAGCCTGATCACCCCCTAACCACTCCGCTGCCAGCCTGGTTGATGCTTAACTGCTCCCCTGCCAGCCTGTTTGCCCCCAGCTTCTCTCCTCTGCTGGCCTGGTCACCCCTAACTGCCCTCCCCTGCAGGGTTGATCACCTCCAACTGCCCTCCCTTGCAGGTTGGGTGCCTCCTAACTGCCCTCTCCTGCTGGCCATCTTGTGTCCACATGAGGGCAGGATCTTTTACCACATGGGGGCAGCTATATTGTGTGTTGCAGTGATGATCAATCTGTATATTACTCTTTTATTAGATAGGATAGAGGCCTGGTGCACGGGTGGGGGCCAGCTGGTTTGCCCTGAAGGGTGTCCTGGATCAGGGTGGGGTTCCCTTGGGGCGTGGGGCGGCCTGAGCGAGGGGCCTGTGGTGGTTTGCAGGCCGGCCACGCCCCCTGGCGACCCAAGCGGAGGCCCTGGTATCTGGAATTTATTTTCCTTCTACAATTGAAACTTTGTAGCCTGGAGCAGAGCCAAGCCTGCTGCTCCCTCCGGGGCGGCAGCCATTTTCTGTGGCAGTTAATTCACCTTCTACAATTGAAACTTTGTAGCCTTAATCGGGTGAGCCCGGCCAGGGTGTGCGGAAAGCTTTGCTTCCCCTGTTGCCGCCGGCAACCCTGGCCTGCTCTCTCAAGCTCCATTCTGCCACCATTTGTTTCAATTTGTTTACCTTCTATAACTGAAACTTTGTAGCTTGAGTGGAGGCTTAGGCCTGCAAAGGCTATGGAAAGCTTGGCTTGCTCTGTTACCTGGGAAACCTTGCTCTCTGTGGCTGTAGCCATCTTGGATTGGGGTTAATTTGCATACTCACCCTGATTGGCTGGTGGGCGTGGCTTGGCTGGTGGGCGTGGCTTGTGTAGCGAAGTGATGGTTAATTTGCATATTACCATTTTATTAGAGAGGGTATGATATTTTATTTTTGAAATCATGTGAACATGGATAGTGGAATTATTATTTCCCAGAAATGGATAACTAAATGATGAATTCTTTCCATAATCTACTTTGGCTTTTATACTGAAATCAGGTTTAAATAAGAAATTTCTAAGTTAAAGGCTTGGCTAAAATTATTTAGAATTGGAGATGACCTGCCCTAGGAATTCTTCCTAATAAAAATCTTTATATCACTAGATTATGTTTTTTATGTTAACTGGGTTCTGATTTTAGCAACTGTATAAATGTATTTTCTTCTAAATAAAAAAAATCTACAGATTAATAATTATCCAAGCTGAACTCCCAAAATACTTTTCAAAAGTGATGATGGGTTGACATTTGAGCAATGTTTTAATGCAGGAATGGGTAACATCTGACCTGCATATAAGGCCCACAAAATCATTTGGTCTGGCCCTACCAAGGCAACCACAGGTAGGACTCGAAATTCAATAAATCTAGGAGCTTTATTCACAGCAACATAAATTTATATTAAGTCAATTATATTAAGAGAATGATGCTATAAATATTCAAATGGCCCTTGGCAGAAAAAAATGTTCCCCACCCCTGTACAAAGACAGTTCAGTTCAACCCACCCTTTTGACCAAAACTTTGCTTTGGTGTAGATTGTACCTCTTTAGGGCAGTAACGTCTAATACCCATGGAAGGTGATATTAGCATTAGGGATAGGGAAGCTTGAAGGGAAAAAAGAAACATTTACAGAGAAAAATCAGTGTCATCCCCACCTCCTACCACTGCAAAGAAAATTCAGGTAGTGTAATTTTATTATGAGAATAGAAAAAATAAGGAGTATGAAGCTCAAAAGTAATTATTTAAGAAAAGGAATATATATAACACCAAACAGTCTTTCCTTCACTCTTTGATAAATATTTTATTTATGAAATGTTTTATTATAAAGTTATAAAGTCTTTACATCTGAATAAAATTATTTCTTAACCTAATGGTCCAGATGTTTTTAAACAATTGTTGAGAGTGGGCCACGAAAGACCTGGAATAATTGTATGGTCAGGCAACTATACCACAGATCTTTCTTATTTTTCATAGTGATTTAAAATAAACATGCTGTTATTTACCTATTATGACCAATGCTGAAAGGATACCCTGTTCCACTTCTAGTTTTTAAAACACTTTTGTTGAGGTATAATTTACATAGTATAAAATCCACCCACTGTAAGGGTAAAATTCCATGATTCTTAGTGCATTTATAGAGTTGTGCTACCATCACCATAATCCAGTTTTAGAATATTTCTGTCATCTCCCAAGATTCCTTTGTGTTCATTTATGGTTTATCTTTGATCTTGGCCCTTTACCTAGGAAATCACTAATCTACTTTCTTTTTCTTTTAATATATTTTATTGATTTTTTACAGAGAGGAAGGGAGAGGGACAGAGAGTCAGAAACATCGATCAGCCGCCTCCTGCACACCTCCTACTGGGGATGTGCCCGCAGCCCCGGTACATGCCCTTGACTGGAATCGAACCTGGGACCTTTCAGTCCACAGGCCGATGCTCTATCCACTGAGCCAACCAGTTAGGGCTAATCTACTTTCTATCTTTGTATATTTGCCTTTTCTAGACATAAATGGAATCATAAAATATATAGTCTTTTTTGTCTGGTTTATTTTACTTCACATAATATTTTTGAGGTTCATTCATAATGTAGCATATTTTCTGCTTCAAGGGAATTTTAGAATCAGTTTGTCAAGCAAACTTAAAAATAAGGAAAAAAAATCCTGTCAACCAGGAGGAAAGGCCTTTGCTCAACATGGCCTTTAATCCCCCTTACTTGTTTCTTGCTTAGAATTCCTCCATCTTTTAAAGCATTTTTTGAGGGATTATTTTATATTCAGAACATTTCTGAATGGAACAAAACCACATGGAAGTACAAAAAGTACTTTTTGTTGAATAAAAACATTTAGTTTTCAGGATTGCATGAAGATACAGAAATGTCGGACCAGAAAAGCATAACTCACTAAGAAGACAGAAGGGAAACTAAATAAAGAACATTCTCATAGTTATAGTTAGTTGTGTTTAGTTTTGTCTTTTTGTTTTACTTCTCTTTTGCAAGTAAGTACTTTAATTTTCTGGCTATTATTATAAACTAGAGGCCCAGTGCACGAAATTCGTGCATGGGGGGGGTGGCGTGTGTGTCACTCAGCCCAGCCTGCACCCTCTCCCATCTGGGACCCCTCTCATAATCCAGGACTGCTGGCTCCCAACCGCTCACCTGCCTGCCTGCCTGATTACCCCTAACCGCTTCTGCCAAGCCTGATCACCCCCTAACCACTCCTGCCAGCCTGATCGACGCCTAACTGCTCCCCTGCCGGCCCGATTGCCGCTAACTGCCCTCCCCTGAAGACCTGGTCACCCCCAACTACCCTCCCCTGCTGGCCCGGTCACCCCTTACTGCTCTCCCTTGCCAGCCTGTTCCCCCCCAACTGCCCTCCCCTGTCGGTCATCTTGTGATGGCCATCTTGTGTCCACATGGGGGTGGCCATCTTTGACCACATGGTGGCGGCCATTTTGTGTGTTGGAGTGATAGTCAATTTGCATATTACCTCTTTATTATATAGGATGGTATAAACAATATTACTCTCCAAATCATTTTAACTATAATGCCATATCATTAGACCAAAGTCATATAACTGACAACCTCTTATCTGGAACATGATGAGGAAGCAAGAAAAAGTATTTAAAGACAAAAGAACCAAATAATTATAACAAGGCCATGTTCTAAAATGTATGCAACATATTCATAGGAAGCCCCTGGCTTCCTGGTCCTCATTAGGAACTAAGTACTTTTATTTTATACACAGTTCTAAAAAGGTTTGTTCTTTCACTGCCCCAGTGGTCGGCAAACTCATTAGTCAACAGAGCCAAATATCAACAGTACAACGATTGAAATTTCTTTTGAGAGCCAAATGTTTTAAACTTAAACATCTTCTAACGCCACTTCTTCAAAATAGACTCGCTCAGGCCATGGTATTTTGTGAAAGAGCCACACTCAAGGGGCTAAAGAGCCGCATGTGGCTCACGAGCTGCAGTTTGCCGACAACGGCCCTAGACAATCAAAAACAACAGATCATTGAGAAATCAAGAGGAAGAGACAGAGGAGGAAGAGAAGCCAGGAGAGATTGGTCCTTAGAGAAGGACTTATTGCTAAGAGTGGGAAATAACAGGGCGACAGAGAAGGAGACAGAAAATGGACACAAAGGCCTGGACCATCCGGTGAACTCTGATAGCACCACTGCATGAGACAGTGTGGGAGAGTTAACGATGACTCTCTGTCTCTATGAAAAGAAGTTTCCTTATATTCAAACTACCTCCACTCCTTCCTGGAAGAGGAGTAGGTTGGGCAAAAGTAGGTTTATAGCTGTGAGTGCACAAAACAGAGATTATCCTTCTATTATTATTTATTAATTGTTATATTATTTTCCATATGAACAACTGTAAACCTACTTTTGCCCCATGCTGTATATGACAACTATTTAATTAAATTTATAAAGAAATAAAGAACCAAGCAATTTTTATTTGCTATATCCTATAATGAAGGCAGCAGTATATTATAGCTTTTAGACAACTGTCTATTAAAGTAGCTAGAATTCTTACAGAGAGGAAGGCTGTGTGAGAATGAAGGCAGAGATTAAAGTGATGCATCACAAGCCAGGAAATTCTAAGAATTGCTGGCAGCCATAATAGTCTAGGGGAGATCAACACATTCCACGAGATTTTTTACTTTGACAAAGAATGATCAAATCTTTTTTTTTTTTTTAAGTAAACATTGTTTCAGAGGCAGAACAGCTTTCATATATTTTTATTGATTTCAGAGAGAAGTGAGAGGGAAAGAGAGATAGAAACATCAATGATGTTGCCCTAACCGGTTTGGCTCAGTGGATAGAACATCAGCCTGCGGACTGAAGGGTCCCAGGTTCGATTCCAGTCAAGAGCATGTACCTTGGTTGCAGGCACATCCCCAGTAGGGGGTGTGCAGGAGGCAGCTGATTGATGTTTCTCTCTCATCGATGTTTCTAACTCTCTATCCCTCTCCCTTCCTCTCTGTAAAAACATCAATAAAATATATTTTTTTAAAAGAAATATCAATGATGAGAGAGAATCATTGATTGGCTGCCTCCTGTACGCACTCCTCTACTGGGAATTGAGACCATAACCAGGGCATGTGCCTTGACCAGGAATCAAACTGTGATCTCCTGGTTCATGGATCGACACTCAACCACTGAGCTACACCACAGCCAGGTAAAAATGACCAAATCTTAACTCCTAAAGAACCTGTTTACTTCCAGTGCAAGATTTGCCTATGATGAAATTAACCAGGAATGATGCATTTGATAATGATGAAAAAGAAGAGATGGTCCTTGGGCCTGAAGAAGAAATGATACCTGGAGATTAAGAAAAATCTACATGTGTGCTAATGGGACAAACAAATGTTTGTTTCTTGCTCAGTTGGGGTTCCCAAACCCCAGATCCAACACATGCCTGGAATTTCAACCCTCAAGAGGGACCAAGGGGTTAAGCCCTGTCTTTTTTTTTTTAATTAATATATTTTTATTGATTTCAGAGAGGAAGTGATAGGAAGGGAGGGACAGAAATATCAATGATGAGAAAGAATCAATGACCGGCTGCTTCCTGCATGCCCCCTACTGGGGATCGAGTCCACAACCCGGGCATGTGCCCTGACCAGGAATTGAACCATGACCTCCTGGTTCATAGGTCGATGCTTACTTAACCACTGAGCCATGCCAGCTGGGCCAAGCCCTATCTTTATATCTAAAATCTCATTCTCCTCTCCGAGTTTCTTCAAACAGTAGAAAGAAGATATGGAAGGGAAACTGAGTCACATAATATTTCACCCAATGGTTTACATCATGAATTCTATGCTTGCTATCTTCTATGCTTTGCTAATAATACACTGTGCCAAGATTTTAGAATGGAAAATGACAACTTTTCTCTCTCAAGAATCTGACTCCAAATAATGGACTGGGGCTTTTAGATTGTTGTATCTCT
This sequence comes from Cnephaeus nilssonii, assembly GCF_951640355.1. Classification (NCBI taxonomy): domain Eukaryota; kingdom Metazoa; phylum Chordata; class Mammalia; order Chiroptera; family Vespertilionidae; genus Cnephaeus; species Cnephaeus nilssonii. The sequence continues at coordinate 49,017,845 of NC_137085.1, read as the reverse complement.
TGTGTTTTCTAAAAAAAAAAAAAAAAGATTAATCAAAGCAATTGAAGAATAAAAATTCACTGGAAAAGCAGATTATTTACTCTGCTCAAGTTCAAAAGGGGAGTAACCATACTTTTTCTTTCTTTCTTTTTCTTTTGTTCAGCTGGAAAGACAGCTAATGATGCAGAACGAAATGAGAGAAAGACAAATGGCCATGCAGGTTGCTTGGTCTCGGGAATTCCTCAAATATTTTGGAACATTTTTTGGCATTGCAACCATCTCTTTAACAGCTGGGTATGTTTGTTATTTACTTTAAAATTTTCTTAAGTAATTTATTTATTTTGTCTTTGCCATTATCATATTACTAGAGGCTGGTGCACGAAATTCGTGCATGGGGGGGGGTGTCCCTCAGCCCAGCCTGCACCCTCTCCAATCTGGGAACCCTCGAGGGCTGTCCAACTGCCTGTTTAGGCCCAATCCCGGTAGAATTGGGCCTAAACGGTCAGCCAGACATCCCTCTCACAATCCAGGACTGCTGGCTCCCAACTGCTCACCTGCCTGCCTTCCTGATTGCCCCTAACCATTTCTGCCTGCCACCCTGATCACCCCCTAACCACTCCCCTGCCAGCCTGATTGCCCCCAATAGCTCTCCCCTGCAGGCCTGGGTCCCCCCCAACTGCCCTTCCCTGCAGGCCTGGTCGCCCCCAACTTCCCTCCTCTGCCAGCCTGGTCACCCCTAACTGCCCTCCCCTACAGGCTTGATCGCCCCCAACTGCCCTCGGTTGCAGGCCTGGTCCCTCCCAACTGCCCTCCCCTGCTGGCCATCTTGTGGTGGCCATCTTGTGTCCACATGGGGGCAGCCATCTTTGACCACATGGGGCAGCCATCTTGTGTGTTGGAGTGATGGTCAATTTGCATATTACTCTTTTATTAGACAGGATAGAGGCCTGCTGCACGGGTGGGGGCCAGCTGGTTTGCCCTGAAGGGTGTCCTGGATCAGGGTGGGGGTTCCCTTGGGGCATGGGGAGGCCTGGGTGAGGGGCCTGTGGAGGTTTGCAGGCCAGCCATGCCCCCCGGCGACCCAAGCGGAGGCCCTGGTATCTGGGATTTATTTATCTTCTATAATTGAAATTTTGTAGCCTTGAACGGAGGCCTGGACTGGCCATGGTGTGCAGGAAGCTTGGCTTCCTCCATTGCTGGGGAAACCCAAGCCTCCTGCTTGCTCCGTGGCCATAGCCATCTTGGTTGGGTTAATTTGCATACTCACTCCTGATTGGCTGGTGGGCGTGGCTTGTTGGTGTAGTGGAGGTATGGTCAATTTTCATATTACTCTTTTATTAGATAGGATTATTCAGTTGGCCAAGACAGGACTTTGGTCCAAATACTGCGCATGTAAACAAGTAATCCATTATAGCTTAATCCCTGGAGGTAATTCTGTAGAAACAGGTAGCAACAGTTAATTCTGCCTTTAGTTTATTAGATTGCCTCTGTTCTTTTCTCCATTTTACAAGTTAGAGAACTAACTTGGCACTGAGACAGGAGGCTTCTACAAGTTTATCTCTACAATCCTTAAATGGTAGATATCAACACTTCACTATTTATAAAATGAGTAATCTGAGCCTCAATATCAAATACAAATGAGTAATTCATAGACCCTGCCTGTCCTGGAGAACTGTAGAATCTGGTGAGGGGTTATGGGTAAGGAAATCCTATTTTCAAAGAAGATGCAAATGAATTAAGTAACTTTTGAAATGAAGGACATTCTTTCAAAAAGGAGGTAAGTTTTTTTTTTCATCGAGTATAAAGATATGTATTTACTGGTCATTTCTTGATATTTATTTTTCTTTGTTCTTGAATCAGAGCAATAAAAAGGAAGAAGCCAGCCTTCCTCTTCCCTATCATTCCATTAGGCTTTGTCCTCACCTACCAGTATGACTTGGGCTATGGAACTCTTCTACAAAGAATGAAAGGTAAGCTTTTGATAAACCAGACTCTATTTCTTACTCATTACCTGGTTAAAGGATCCCTTTCTTATGATTCCTTGACTTAGGAAGATTCTGATAAGACCCTCTCCCTGGGTTTTAAATATAATAATTATTAAAATTTAGATTATATAAACTTACAATGAAATAAATTACAAAAAAAATAGGCATTATATTAAAAAGTACTCAACTGATCAGCTTCTAATTATTATACTGTAATCTACACATTTAGATTATATATGTCTATACTCTTAAGTTATGAATATCTATTGTATCTGTATGGTAGAAATGCAGATACAATATACAAATACAATAAAATACAGATACAACTCTGACTTTAGTGACATCCCATTGGTACCCTTGAAGTTGATTGTGGTGCAAGTATTTACACCATGGAAATCTGCAAATGTTAAATCAAGACTTGACTTATTTTGTTGTTGTTGTTTATTTAGACCAGGAGTTTGTATACTATGGCCTGTGGGCTGGCCACCTGTTTTTGAAAATAAAGTTTTATTGGAACATTGACATGCCATTCATTTTTTTAGTTGGCTTTGGCTGCTTTTCATTACCATGACAGAGATGCCTCATTGGAACAGAAACAAAAGGCCTCACACAAGCCTAAAATATTTACTGTCTGGCCCTTTAACAAAGTTTACCAACCCATGGTCTAGACTTAAGATAGTGATGAAGGCTATGTTAATAATGCAGATTATGTTTAAAAGTGTGTTGTGTCCATAGCCATTACATTGTGAATGGCTTTAAAAAATGAGGAAATATTCTCCCAATATTTAAAAAACTGTTATCTGATTTAGCAAAGTTGTTCATATCATTCTCAAATGAGTAAAGTTCCAACATATGTCATTGTTTCACTTTTGTCATACTCATTAATGTAAAAGAAAACACCAACCATCATTCATAGTGGAATTATACTCATTCACCAACTGCTATTATAGGCTAGCTATGACTACAAGGGTTCAGCAAAAATCAATGAAAACATTCTGTGAGAACCAATTTGCTACATGGAATTTATGATACAATGTATTGTACATTTTATTATTTATAACTTGTGTGCTACATATATTTTCTATAAGTAAATCTATCATAAACATATGTGCTTAATAAACTTTACATTTTATCTCCCCCCCTTCCCCCCACCCCAAGAGCTGGTTGTTAAATATTCACCAGACTGTGCTGCTCTCAAAGAACCTTGGCTGTCACTGCCCTAGCAAATAGCACTGCTGTCAGAAGCCATTCCTATCCTAGGAAGATAGTTTCCCATTAGTCTAGGACAGAGGTCGGCAAACTCATTAGTCAACAGAGCCAAATATCAACAGTACAACGATTGAAATTTCTTTTGAGAGCCAAAAACCGACTTCTGCGCACGGGCCATAAAGTTCCAATCGCACTGTATGTGCGCGCCCACACGTGGTATTTTGTGGAAGAGCCACACTCAAGGAGACAAAGAGCCACATGTGGCTTTCGAGCCGCGGTTTGCCGACTACTGGTCTAGGATATTCCTGCTTCCAAATTCCTACCACTTCTCTGGGAACTGCACTCATACGAGTATCCCTGTGTCCCCACTTTTCGAGCCTTTAACCCATAGAACATTGGAAACAGTATTTTCCCAAGCCTTCATTTTGCCATCCTGCTCTCTCCTGGGCTATGGGCCCATCCTTGAAGCTTTGTGGGAACTGCTTTGATGTGGTAAAGGAGGAGGTACAGGCTTGGGAGTAGGGAGTAGAACATCTCATTCCAGGGCCTGGGGAAATGGAGGGATTATATGTTCTGGAAAAAAAAAAATTTGAAAATGGAAATATATTTCTGCATAGATGCTATGTAAAAGTGTTCTTTGTGGTCAGGTGTTATTGATATCACAGTTCAGCTATAGAGTTCTTTGTTGATGGCCTAGAAATTTATTTATAGCATTATTAATATGGGAAAATGTATTCTGAGTACTAAAATGCTGATCTACAAATTAATTTTTTTGGTACAATCCCATTTGAAGCTGGGAATTAACCAGCTCACTTTCACATCACTCATCTGCTAAAGGTTTCATTAGTCTGAGCCCAATTGAGCAACTATGTCTCACTGTTTTATAATGGACATTAGAATTCACAGAGTAAATATACTTTCTGGAAACAATTTGATTGTATATTTTTAAAGTAATTTTATTACAGGTCCATCAGAGTCTACAGAATTCAAAATTTTATACTTTCAGGGCATGTTGTGGAAATTTCTTGTAAAAAGAAATTCATCTTTAGAATCTACCAGGAAACTTACCATATTAGAAACTTTAGGTTATCACATTTAGCATTGTTAACTAATGATGACCCCACGATATAAAATCCCTGTTTGACTAAATTTATCATCAGCCACTCTGTAAACACATATTGAGACTTGCTACATGCCAGCAAGACATTCTCACATGGAAACATCTAGTCTGTCATCAGTGGCCGGCCTAATTATATCAAGTTAGAATGATCTTTACTTACTATTTGAGAGTGAAGAAAGAAGTGTTGGGAGATGGTTGAAATACTCTTATAATTTGAAAAATTTTAGTCTGTTAGGTTTGGAGTATAAATTGTGTGCTAGAAGATAAGAACTTAAAGCATTTGCCTTCATTCCCAAAGTTTATAAAATGTCAATGTGTATTATGACACAATTTTAAAATTAATTTTGCTAATTAGTCTTCAACATTAAAAGTTGGCAAATGTTAATGGGTCCAACAAATTACTAGCTGTTATCTGAAAGAGGAACTGTTTATAGAAATGTGTAGATGTGTGTGTATGTAGGCATATAGACTAAAGAATATTTAATATTATTTGGGGTATTTACAAGTAATTTCAGGTCAAATATTGGCTTTCCTAAAAATTTAGAATTTTCAGTAAATTTTATTTTCTCACATGTCACTTATGATATATTAAGAGGCAAAAGGAAGGGGACTACCTCAAACCCCCTCCAAACACAACTAATCTTTAGCACCCTGACTTTCTGTCAAATAAAATGGCATCTGATTTATCTTTCTGTGAGTCTTCAGAATTCATCACTATATTTCCTTTGGGAGATCACTTCTGAGGACAGCGGGTGAAATATTTAACTGTAAGATTTGAGGAACACAGCAAGTAGGTCTTCTCACAAACTGCTGATACTCCATTGTCACCTTGTCTATGTCTGTACTTTATTTAAGGTGAAGCTGAGAACATACTGGAAATAGAAAAGAGTAAGTTACAGCTGCCAAAAGGAATGATTACTTTTGAAAGCCTTGAAAAAGCCAGAAGGGAACAAAGTAAATTCTTCATAGACAAATGATATCATGTTTACCCACTGAAATTCAAAACACAAAATTGTTGACTTGAATAATGGTTTTCACAATTGTTTAAGTGTTCAAGATTTTGATATAATGGATTTTATTTTAAAATATTAAAATATAAGATCAGGTTTGTTAAGCTATTTTGAAATAAAATTTATAGCATTAAACAAAAAAGGAGGTATTCTAAGTAACTTTTAGATTTCCCATATATGTATATTATAAATATGTAAATATGAAGATAATAAACTATATTGTTTTGAATTCCTAAAAGCAAATGCCCTACAGCTCTCATTTTTCTATCTCACACACCTTCCCCATCACATTCATCTTTAATTTGGATTTGTCAGTTGTGTCCTGTCTCCACCTGACAGAAACAACTCATATAATGACTAATATGTATATTGTGCTTCCTATGGCCAGTCACTCTTCTGAGTGGTTTGCATAGAGCTAGTATAGGAAGAACTGCTTCTCTGCAGAGATTACATTTGAGTTGAGAACTGAATAATGAATGAGCCAGTTGTATAAAAAGCAGGTATGGGGGCAGGGAAGGGATTTCTAGGCAAAGGGAAGAGCCAGAGGAAAGGCTCTGAGACTTGTCAAAGAATGGAAAGAAGCCCATGGAGAATCGTAGGAGATGAAATCTGAAGGAGAGAAACAAGCACAAATACATGGCTCATGAAGCTGATGATACATTAACATATGGCTTTGATACAATTATAGTTGAAGAGAACCTTGGGGCCAGGTCTTGAAGGATGCATAGAGTTCTCCATGAAGACAAGGGGGTGAAGAGGAAGTGCATCCTTTGCAGAAAAAGAAGAATGACTAAAGGGAGTGCCATCGTGTCAAGTCCAGGGATTTGCTGCTGGTTATTGGGTTTGCCTGGGGCAAGAGGTTCCTTACTTGGGAGACTTGTTAAGAAATAAGCCTGGAGGCACAGTTCAGCTCCTTTGGTGGTCCAAGGAGGTTGTGCTCTATCCTATGGGGACTAAAATTACAACTCAATCAAGTTTATATGGTATTCCACCTAATTCAGTTTGTGTTTGGGGATAATTCTGAAGGGTCCTTATGGTATAGTATTTAACTGCACTTTGTAAAAGATTATAGCAGTGCCCCAGATCCACTCAAAACAGTTTTAGTAACAAATATTGAAACTATATTGTCAAGATGTTAAAGAAGGAAGGAAGACCCTTAGAAATGATCTAGTCCAAATCCCATTTTACAGTTGAGAAAATGGAGGTTCATAGTGATTTACCTAAAGTTCCACATCTGGTAATGGTAGTGGGTACTAAAACCCTGGTGTCTGATATCCCTCGAAAGATTCTTTCCAATGCAACATGCTTCTTGACTTCAAAAGAAAGTGACAAAGTAAATATCAAAAATAATTTTTAAAAATTATGACATATGCTCAATTTCTGAGCCTTAGAAAATGTCCCAGAGATGGGGTTAGAACAGGATAGGGAAGTAGCAGAGTCAGACTGAAAAAATAATCTACAACCAATGTAATTGGAATATGAGTAATCTGAAGTTGATACTATATTTTATAGGCTTCAACAATTTTAATATATGCATGTTCAAATGTGATATTTTAGAGACACTAGCCAGAACCTAGAAAGTTTTTCTGCTCCACTCTTATTTACCCTTGCTGGGAAAATATTATTAATTAAGCCTTCTTACTCATGCATTGTGGTGTCTCTTAGCCTTGGAATATGTCTGTTCTGTGAGAGGGTTGGAAATGCTCTCCTAGGTTTGGCCTTGTGGGTGCCTACAGGAGATTTCAGAAATACCTTGCAAACTACAAACTGTCCAATTTGAAGAAAGTAGTTTCTAATATCCAGGGCTGACTATTTAGCATCTCTACTGATTTTTTTACTGGTAACTTTGGGTCTGGGAGTTTATGAAGATTGAAGCAGTACTTGGGCTGCAGGTGTACCAGGAAGCCCAGGCTGGCTGGAAGCAGAGGAGCGTGGTGGGTAACAGGTGAGAAAAGCCTAGAAAATAGGAGAGCCAAGGAAGAGTAGTCTTCATGAAGGGATGGAGCTGACTCAAATGCCTCTCACAGTAAATGGCTGCCTCTCACAGTAAATGGCTGCCAGGGTTCCATTATTGGCTTGCTTGTGGGAGCTGAGCTCCCTAGGGACCAAAGTCACCCATGGGATCCCCTCACAGGCCTGTTTATTTTGCTGTGATAACTTGTTCCTTTGGCTACTTAGATGGTAGTAAGAAGTGTGTCTGGAACAACACAAATTTATCATGACTGCTGATAAAAGTAACCGGAACCCTACATCCCACTGATACTCAGTGGTCACTGAGTCTGAGGTTTAGATAGCATTTCTGGTTCATTATTTCTCAGTCCACAAGTGTCATGGGGTTAAAAGATAGATTGCTAACCTCAGTTTATTTATTCTTTTTCTTGGATGACTTCACCTGTGGTCAGAAGCACTGTGTAGATGTTTTCTGCTCTGCCTGGACATGAAGGACAGGCAACCCCTGAGCCTGAGTTGGTTTGGGCATTTCATTTGGTGTTAAAGAACAGAGTTTAGAATATGTCTCATGAAGTCACATCCTAGAGAGGACTGGCAATCTGGGATTCAAGCTTGGTGGGGATTTCAAAAAACTATAAGGAAACAGCTGTTGAAGGTATGTAAAAGTCAATGGATTTCAATCAATTGAAATGAAATAAGGAAGGTCTGTGAAAAGTTATCAGTGTGTCAGGATTGGGCTTTGAGGAACATCTATAACTATTTTTCCTAACATTCCCACACCATTAATTTTCTGCTGATGAAGATCTGACACAAGTAGAAGGTAGTATCAACTGTATCTACCAAGGTGATCTTGGGAGAGAGAGAGAGAGAGAGAGAGAGAGAGAGAGAGAGAGAGAGAGATACATACATACATTCCATAGAAATTCAATATGGATTCTGGATACTCGACAATTTCATTTCTTGAAAACTCCAGAAAAGACTTGGCATCCAGAATGCTTTTCATCTTCAAGGAACTAAGATATTTCAAAGGAGTCCAACTAATGCTATGTATTTCAAACTAACAGTAACAAAAAGACACCTATGGTTTGAATAGTTTGTGCCTCTAGGTCAGGGGTGGGGAACATCCAGCCTGCAGGCCTTATAAAGTCCCTGAAATCATTTGGTCTGGCCCTACCAAGGCATTAGGGGTGAGTTAATTAAATGTTTGACCAAATATAACAGCCTAATTTTTAAATTGATAATTTTGTATAGCCTGAGAATGATGTTATAAATATCCAAATGGCCCTTGGCAGAAAAAAGGTTCCCCAACCCTACTCTAGTTACTTCTTTGAATTCAATAACTATGAGAAACACAGGATGCTAAACTGACCTTCCATCCAGTTTTCTTGTATGGACTGAAAGCAAAGGACAAGCCTACCACCTCTGAAATAGCCTGAAAGTCTTACTAGGCAGGTGAAGGGGATTTTGTTCATCTACTGACTTTCATAATTGCTTTTCAGCAATTCAAGCAGACATCAATTTCCTACTAGAATAGGTGTGTTATAGGAAAAGTTCAAATGGGCTCATAGTTAAGATATTCTGTTCTTCCTTCCATTTCTTTATCTCTTTTAGATAATCCTATCTCAATATAGGATTTCCCCAAAGCAGATTTGGCACCCATCACTTGAGCAAGTCATTGATTTTGGAGGTGATCCCAAAAACATCGATGGGGAATTGAGGAAGTAGAGAGGACAGAGAAGGAAACTAGTAAATGAAGTCTAACCCAGAAAGTGACCTTTGCAGACCACTGTAGCTTAATCCTGATGAAGAACTCTGGGAAATTGTTTAAAACATCCCCTACCCCCACCTGAGTTATCCAATCTAAGGAGTGAAATTTTCCCAGCTTACAATGTACAGGCAAAGTGGGCTCTGGAAACCAGAATAAACCTCAAGCAAGAAATGCAGATGTTAGACACTGGAAGTCAGATCAGCTCAAACTGAAACGATAAGGGGTAATAAGTAGTTGAAAGCAACTCATATTTTAGTTACTGATAGGGCCGTGATCTGCAAACTGCGGCTCGCGAGCCACATGTGGCTCTTTGGCCCCTTGAGTGTGGCTCTTCCACAAAATACCACGGCATAGGCAAGTCTATTTTGAAGAAGTGGCGTTAGATGAAGTTTAAGTTTTAAAAATTTGGCTCTCAAAAGAAATTTCAATCGTTGTACTGTTGATATTTGGTTCTGTTGACTAATGAGTTTGCCGACCACTGTGATAGGGTTACTTTAACTAAGTAACATTCCGGTGTAGCTATTTCTTAATGTTTCAAATATATATTATTTCTTGACATATCATAAAGATAATAAAGAATTAGCTCTCTTAACTCCCCCAATCCCAACAGCCACCACCACATGCATCTATTTCTCCATCCTTTCAATAATGTTATGCAATCATTTTGGTTGGATCAATATTCATTGTTTACATTATAATGATGATGCAAACACTGTTCATAACTGTGTCATATAATAAAGTATAATTACTTCCCTTTTTTGCTCAGCTTCCTGATTTCTCTAGAATTAGTAAGTCTTTTGTTGTTTTATGTGCTTAATGTTCTTTATAACTTCATTAACCTAAAATTCTTTGTTGGTTTTTAAATCTCCTCCAAAGACATACATTCACATCAGGTATTTTATCAATACCTTCTTGAAAAAAAATTGGAGACTTCTGATGTGTTCTCACCTGTACTGTTTTTTTTTTTGTGGGTTTTTTTTTTCCCTACATCTAAAAGGCAGCTCTCTCCTCCTGAGTTTTCACTTCACCACCATGGTGGAGGGGGAGGGTCCTTTCTTCTTATACCGAGGTTGGATCTTTTGTTTCCTATATTCTATGTTGTGCTCCCTCATTTGCTGGAACTCATCCCTCCTTAGCTTTGTGACAAAGAGTGAATGGAAAATAAAAATGTTGAGACCTTATATATCTAAAAATAACTTTCTCTTCTTACACTTGATTGATAAATTGGCCGGGTACAGAATTCCTGGTTGTTAATAACTTTCCATCAGGATTTCTAAGGCATTTCTCAGCCTGCTTGGGTGTCAACACTCTGCTGGAAAGCCCTCCTACACCAATCCTCCTCCTCACCTTGCTTGAGCTCCATCCACTCATGCTGGCCACCCATCACATAGTTAGATATATTCCTCATCCCATTCAAATGCTAACACCACTAGCCTGCACCACCCTGCAAAAGCCTTTCTTAACCAGTTCAGGCTCACACATCTCTCACTGGGGTCACCTTCCCTTGCTCCCTGCTCCCAGTGTCGATGCCTTCCTCACCCTTCTCAGATTACAACACCCCCATGGGAACCACCAGAGCCTTCCCCTACACCTGCCAGCATGGATACGTCCTTTGTCCTGCCCAAATGAATGGATTTAGCAAGAAGTTATTCAGAATAGAAGGGAAAAGAAAAAATAAAATAACTGAATTTTAATCTTTGTCATCTAAAACATATATTTAGAATTTTTTAAACAAAATTGTTTTTGTTTATTTTTGTGTGTTCAAGTAACCCTTATTTTATTTTTTTAATTTTTATTCAATTTATTGGGGTGACAGCCTATCTAATAAAAGAGTAATATGCAAATTGACCATCACTCCAAGACACAATATGGCTGCCCCCATGTGGTCAAAGATGGCTGCCCCATGTGAACACTAGATGGCTGCCACAAGATGGTCTGCAGGGGAGGGCAGTTGTGGGCAGTTAGGGTTGACCAGACCAGCAGGGGAGGGCAGTTGGGGGTGACCAGGCCGGCAGAGGAGGGCAGTTGGGGGGAACCAGGCCTGCAGGGGAGGGCAGTTGTGGGTGATCAGGCAAGCAGGGAGGGCAGTTAGGGGTAACCAGGCCAGCAGAGGAGGGCAGTTGGGGGGGACCAGGACTTCAGCAGAGGACAGTTGGGGGGGGACCGGGCCTGCAGGGGAGGGCAGTTGGGGGCAACCAGACTGCCAGGGGAGGGCAGTTATGGGTGACCAGGATGGCAGGGGAGGGCAGTTAGGGGCAATCGGGCCAGCAGGGGAGCAGTTAGGCATTGATCAGGCTGGCAGGGGAGTGGTTAGGGGGTGATCAGGCTGGCAGGCAGAAGCGGTTAGGGGCAATCAGGCAGGCAGGTAGGTGAGGGTTGGGAGCCAGCAGTTCTGGATTGTGAGAGGTCCCAGATTGGAGAGGGTGCAGACTGGGCTGAGGGACACCCCCCTCCAGTGCACGAATTTCGTGCACCAGGCCTCTAGTTAATTAATAAAATTATATAGGTTTCAAGTGTACAATTCTATAGTACATCATCTGTACATTGTATAGTGTGTTCACCATTCACAGTAAAGTCTTTTTCCATCTCCATTTATCCCCTCTTTACCCTTTTCTACTTCTCCCCACCACTCTTTTCCTTCTTGTAATCCCCATAATGTTGTCTGTGTCTATGAGTTTTATTCGTAATCCCTTTACCTTTTTCAACCTGCCCACTCGAAACCTGTCCCTTCTGACATATGTCAGTCTGTTTTCTGTATCTATAAGTCTGCTTCTATTTAGTTTGTTTATTTTGTTCATTAGATTCCACATATAAGTGAAATCATATGGCAACTGTCTTTCTCTGATTTGCTTATATCACTTAGCATAATATTCTCTAGGTCCATCCATACTGTCACAAAAAGGTAAGAGTTCCTTTTTTTTTTTTTTAATGGTTGAGTAGTACTCCATTGTGTAAATGTACCACAGCATTTTTATTCACTCATCTACTGATGAACATTTGGGCTGCTTCCAAATCTTGGCTATTGTAAATAATGCTGCAATGAACATAGGGATGCACGTGTTCTTTTGAATTAGTGTTTCAGGTTTCTTCAGCTATAGTCCCAGAAGCAGAATTGCTGGGTCATAAGGCAGCTCTATTTTAAATTTTTTGAGGTAACTCCATATTGTTTTCCATAGTGGCTACTTATTTAGTAAGTAGATATTTTTCTTTATGTTCTATTCTTTTTATTAACTTATTTCTCAAGCCTCAAATTTTCAAAGGGTAGACAGGAAGAGTCCACATATCTCTACAGGGATCCTAATTAGGGCAGGATTTTAGAACTAATATTTTAAACTTGTTGATTTGCCATAAGTGTATAAAGAGTCATAAAATGTGCCCTTCATCCTCAAAGGATGAAGGTTTGTATTACATATGTGCATATGATAACTATAAAAATTAAAATTATTGATTTGATTTTGAAAATTGACTATATGTCATTGCTGTGCTGACTGCTCAGTAGTCACTAAGGGGATATGAAACTTTCATGTGATTAAAAAAAGACACTGAACTTGATATCTGAAGTCTTTGCTTGAGTCCCACCACAAACTCTCACTAATTGTATGATCTCTGACAAAGCATTCTGAGTATCCAATATAATAATAGACAAATATGCAAATTGACCATACCTCCAACACGCCCACAAGCCACACCAACCATCCAATCAGAGCGACTATGCAAATTAACCCAAACCAAGATGGCTACAGCCACAGAGAGCAAGGTTTCCTAGGTAACAGAGGAAGCCAAGCTTTCTGCCAGCCGTTGCAGGCCTAAGCCTCCACTCAAGCTACAAAGTTTCAATTATAGAAGGTAAACAAATTCAAACAAATGGCGGCAGAATGGAGCTTGAGAGAGCAGGCCAGGGTTGCCGCTGGCAACAGGGGAAGCAAAGCTTTCCACACACCCTGGCTGGGCCCACCCGCTTAAGGCAACAAAGTTTCAATTATAACCCCAACACAAATGGCTGCGGGCCTCGGAGGGAGCCCCAGGCTTGGCTCTGCTCCAGACTACAAAGTTTCAATTGTAGAAGGAAAATAAATTCCAGATACCAGGACCTCCGCTTGGGTTGCCAGGGGGCGTGGCCCGCCTGCAACCCACCACAGGCCCCTCGCTCAGGCTGCCCCACACCCCAAGGGAACCCCACCCTGATCAGGGACACCCTTCAGGGCAAACCAGCTGGCCCCCACCCCTGTACCAGGCCTCTATCCTATCTAATAAAAGAGTACTATGCAGATTGATCATCACTGCAACACACAATATAGCTGCCCCCATGTGGTCAAAGATCCTGCCCCCATGTGGACACAAGATGGCCACCACAAGATGGCCAGCAGGAGAGGGCAGTTGGAGGTGATCAGCCCTACAGGAGAGGGCAGTTAGGGGTGACCAGGCCGGCAGAGGAGGGAAGTTGGGGGCAAACAGGCTGGCAGCAGAGTGGTTAGGGGGTGATCAGGCTGGCAGGCAGAAGCGGTTAGGGGCAGTCAGGAAGGCAGGCAGGCAAGCAGTTGGGAGCCAGCAGTCCTGGATTGTGAGAGGGATGTCCGACTGCCCATTTAGGCCCGATCCCAGGGACATCCTAAACGGGCAGTCGGACATCCCTTGAGGGGTCCCAGATTGGAGAGGGTACAGGCTGGGCTGAGGGACAACCCCCCTCCGTGCACGAATTTCGTGCACCGGGCCTCTAGTTATCTATAAAATGGGGTAAATATCTGTGCAACATGACTGTTATGTAGGCAAAATGAAATCATGTTTGTAAAATTTCTCCGCAAACTATGTTTGATATCCAAGTATTAAGAGCCCAAGCTCTGTAAAACAGTCTCAGTTTAAACCCTCACTTCACCACTCACTAGACTTAAACATGTGTCTGAATCACCATTTTTCTATCATCTCATTTGTAGTTTGGTAATACTGACATTACTCAGCTCAGAGCACTGCTGAGAGGGATAAAAATGAGATAACACAGGTAAAATGTTCGGCGGATAATAAGCATTCGACATTTCCTAATGTTATTGTTCTATGTTTACTGACACCCTCCAAAGCATATCCCCTGTCTATTGCTATGTTCATTCTACTCTATAAATTAATGAGTTTTATTTTACAAAGGAGAAACTGATATATGATGGCAAACCCTTCTCTGTTAAGCAGCTGATTGTATACCTTATTTCTCAATAAAAATTACTGATTTCTATGAACACAATGAACATACTTGAGAACTAAAAGTAAGAGTGAGTGATGTGATGAGGGGCCATATTTCATTGGTTCATTTAGATGACATTTCACACACAAAATGGTATAAATTCAACTAATATTTAGTTATGCATTAAACAAATGGTATTTACTGAAAAGAATAAAATTGAAATCAGGGCTATCCTAGAAAAATCTAGAATGTGAGATATCTGGGCCTGTGGATAAGAAAACCTGAAAGCAGGAAAATACTATGTTCTGGAAAAAATTGTACCTTTTAGGAAAGTAGTTCTAGGCATTCAAAACAGCTGATTATTAAATCTAATAGACTCAATCTCTGAGAGCAAGTGAGAAGAAGGTATTCTACACACACTAAATATAAGGAAGAACACCCTCATCCAAAGTTCATAAATCACATGATCAAAACCACAAAATCACAGATGAAGAGAACTCATAATCATACAGATATACACAACTTTCCCTAGACACTTAACAATTTTTCTTCTCCACCAGTCAGCTTAGTTCAGAATGATCCTTTGTCAAATGCTTTTGGGTACCCCCTGTGAAAATTAATAAACAAAAAATTCATTTATAATGGAGTCAGGGGCTATAAGAGAAAATGCTCATGCCCGAGTCACTTAACAGCACATTACTGACCCGAACGGGAAGAGACTACCTTGCATCTCCAACAGGAAGTGATATTACTTTACTACCTAAGCTGGAGGAGGGAAGATCCCTCCTTGCCCAGTAACTGCTCAGCTGATGAAAGACTGCCATAACTCAGCTACTGAAAAGTCACTATCCTTCCAACTTTGTTTCCTCTGATGAACTCTTCATTTACAACAGCCCCTTCAAATTCTGCAAGAGTATTTCTCTTCATTGTTTCTCTGGACAATATTCATGGCGAAGTGTGTGGTGTGCTATTAGACTACATGTCCTGAATTGCAATTACTTGTTCCTTCCAAATAGTAAACCTATTTTGCTGGAGGACTATCTGGCTATCTATTTGTTTAAAGTCAACACCCCCTTACTTTAAAATATATATATATATATATATAAAACCTCCAATCATACCTATTAAAAAAAGGAGAATTAAACTTCATTTTATGAGAAAGGAAATTTACAGTTATGTTCAAACTTGTTACTATAAAAATAATACCTCTTGAAAATCAACAGAATTGTATGTTTTTCTAAAGCTTTAAAATGTCATTCTGGCATGCTAATAAGTGCTTAAAATTGTTTGAAAACACTTGTAAGGATTATTCTGAGATGTTTCAAGGTTAGTATATTAAGCCAGGTACAAATAAATATTAAATATAACTTGTTAATCTCTTCAAATATATGCAGATTATAAGTGACATTTGATATCCTTGCAAAATAAGCAAGCTTGACTATTCTTGAAAGTCAAGAAAGAAGAAATAAAGTACGACTGGTCAGGTTCTATATTCATTACTGAACATCTCTGTACTAATTTTTCACTTATGCCATTGTTACAAGATTGAAGCAGAATAATCCTAATAAAAGAGAAACATGCAAATTGACCTTACCTCCGCTACGCCCACAAGCCACGCCCACCAGCCAATCAGGAACGATTATGCAAATTAACACAACAAATATGGTGGTGGCCACAGAACTGGAGTAAGCAGGAGGCTTGGATTGCCCCCAACAATGAAGGAAGCCAAGCTTCCCGTCCGCCCTGGCTGGCCCTGGCCTCCGCTCAAGGCTACAAAGTTTCAATTATAGAAGATAAATAAATCCCAACAAAAATGGCGGCAGCCATGGAGCTGGAGAGAGTAGGAGGCTTGGGTTGCCCCTGGCAATGGAGGAAGCCAAGCTTCCCACCCGCCCTGGCCTGTCCTGGCCTCCGCTCAAGGCTACAAAGTTTCAATTATCGAAGATAAATAAATCCCAGATACCAGGGCCTCTGCTTGGGTCGCCAGGGGGCGTGGCCAGCTTGCAAACCTCCACAGGCCCCACACCCAGGCCGCCGCATGCCCCAAGGGAACCCCCACTCTGATCCAGGACACCCTTCAGGGCAAACCAGCCAGCCCCCACCTGTGCACCAGGCCTCTATCCTATCTAATAAAAGAGTAATATGCAAATTGACCATCACTCCAACACACAAGATGGCTGCCCCCATGTGGACATAAGATGGCCAGCAGGGGAGGGCAGTTGGGAGGGACCAGGCCTTCAAGGAAGGGCAGTTGTGGGCGATCAGGCCAGCAGGGAAGGGCAGTTGGGAGGGACCAGGCCTGCAAGGGAGGGCAGTTGGGGGTGATCAAGCCTGCAGGGAAGGGCAGTTAGGGGTGACCAGGCCAGTAGAGGAGGGTAGTTGGGGGCGCCCGGGCCTGCAGGGAGGGGCAGTTGGGGGGGGACCCAGGCCTGCAGGGGAGGACAGTTAGGGGTGACCAGTCCTGAAGGGGAGGACAGTTAGGGGCAATCAGGCTGGCAGGGGAGCAGTTAGGCATCAATCAGGCTGGCAGGGGAGTGATTAGGGGGTGATCAGGCTGGCAGGCAGAAGTGGTTACAGGCAATCAGGAAGGCAGGCAGGTGAGCAGTTGGAAGCCAGCAGTCCTGGATTGTGAGAGGGATGTCCCAGATTGGAGAGGATGCAGGCTTGGCTGAGGGACACACCCCACCATGCACAAATTCGTGCACCGGGCCTCTAGTGTGTTTCTATAAAAACATTGGCTAGGATTCCAAAATGGTGGCAGAGTAAGTGGAAGCTACAGTGACACTCTCCCAGGACCAAACTGGAAATACAACTTAAAATACAGAAGAACCACCCTGAAAAATCAATGGAAGACTAGCTGGAGAGAACTCTGATAACCTAGAATAGAAAGTGGAGATTGCATAGAGACTGATAGGAAGTGCAGAGGCTTGAAAGGGCTGACTGGGCTCCCAAAGATAGCAGCTGAAGTTCTGAAATGATATCTCACCTCTGGGGAGTTCCCACTGAGAACTCTGGTGTTTAAACCCCAAGCAGGGTTCCCCAGCCCAGAGCACCAGAACTGAGAAAGGTGCCCACATAACATCAGGCTGTGAAAAGTAGCAGGGTTGCTGCTGACCAGCGAGAGACAGCTGGAAATGCAGGCACTCTCTTAAAGGGCCAATGCACAAAATTTTGTGTGCAGCCACTCACCTTGTGCTCGGGCAGAGTGGACTGGAGCTGTGTAACCAAACGCCAGGAATAGGGGCTCTGGGGTTGGAGCACAGAGGGCAGCCACCCTGGTTTCCTGTGCTGAGTGATTCTCTCATGCTACAGAGGAAATCTTTCTCCAGGGACCTTTGCTACCCAGGCAGTTTATGCCTGGGGGGAAGGCAGTTGCCCCACCCTATGAGTGATAGCCTGAGGCTAATCAAGTCTCAGTGTCAATGGGACTGCAGGCATAGCTGGGTCTCTGGAGGCTTTGAGTCTTTGCCCGATCTAATCCCAGGCCCAGAGTTAGGAAAAGCAGACCTTGGTGCACATCTTGGTCCTTTACAAAGGCACCCAGCCCCAGCAGATGGAGTCACAAGCTATGAGTTGCTGATAGCTCCAAATAGGGTTCTAAGGACAAGTCACAAACAGTGTCTGACACTGTCCTGCACTAGAGATTGGGAGTCGTATCAGATATACCTACTACACAGAAACAAACCCAAACAGGCAACCAAAATGGGGAGACAAAAAAAATCCCCAAATGAAAAAATAATAGAATTCTCCAGAGGAAGAGCTAAATGAAATGGAGATAAGAAATTTATCAGACATAAGAGTTCAGAATAATGGTGGCAAAGATGCTCAAGAGCATGAAAAAAGATACAGTAACTATAAAAAATAGCATAGCACTAATAAAGAACACAGTGGAAGGAATACACAGCAGATTAGGGGAAGCCAAGGATCAGATCAGTGAATTAGAAGACAGGGTAGAAAAAGTCACTCAGAGAACCAAAAAGAAAAAACAATTAATAAACAGGAGGACAGCTTAAGGGAGCTGTGGGACAACATGAAATGTAACAATATTCACATAATAGGCCTGCCAGAAGGGGAAGAAAATAAGCAAGGAATAGAGAATGTGTTTGAAGAAATAATGGCAGAACCTGGTGAAGAAAAATGTCACAAAAGTTCAGGAGACAAAGAGACTCCCAAGCAAGAAGAACACAAACAGGCCCACACCCAGATACATCATAATAAAAATGCCAAAAATTAAAGACAAAGAGAAAATCTTAAGGGCAGCAAGAGAAAAGCAATTTGTTACCTACAAAGGAGATCCCATAAGGCTGTCAGATGATTTCTCATCAGAAACTCTACAGGCCAGAAGGGAATGGCATGAAGTATTCAAGGTAATGAAAAGCAAGGATCTGAAACCAATATTACTATATCAACAAGGCTATTGTTCAAAATAGATGGTGAAATAAAGAGCTTCCCAGACCAAAAAAATAAAAGGCTAAAGGAATTTATCACCACAAAACCAGCACTGCAAGAAATGCTAAAGGGACTGCATAAAGAATTAAAATGGCAATAAATAAGTATCTATCAATAATAACCTTAAATGTAAATGGATTAAATGTTCCAATCAAAAGACACAGGGTAGCTGAATATATATTAAAAAAAAAATGACCCACTTATATGCTGTCTACAGAGACCTACCTAATAACAAAAGACTCATGCAGGATGAGAGTGAAGAGAGGGGGAAAAAATTTCCATGCAAATGGAAACGAAAAAAAAAAAAAGCTGGGTTAGTAATACTCATATCTGACAAAATAGACTTCAAAATGAAGGCCATCACAAGATACTATAAAGGTCACTACATAATACTAAAGGGATCAATTCATCAAGCAGATATAAACCTGGTAAACACATATGCTCCCAATATAGGAGCACCTAAATATATAATAAAATTTCTAGAGGACTTGAAGAGAGGTTGACAGCAATACAGTCAGAGTAGGGGGACTTTAAAACACTGCTGACTTCACTGGATAGATCGTCCAGACAAAAAATTAACAAGGAAACAGAGACTCTAAATGACACATTAGACCAGATGGATTTAATTGACATTTATAGAACATTTCACCCCAAAGTTGCAGAATATACATTCTTCTCAAGTGTACATGGATCATTCTCAAAGATAGACCACATCTTAGGACATAAAATAAGTCTCTTCAAGTTCAAGAAGATTGAAATCATCTCAAGCATCTTCTCAGATCACAATGGAATGAAATTATAAATCAACTACGTAAAAACACTCAGAACATTTAAACACCTGGAGGCTAAATAGCATGTTGTTAAACAATGAATGGGTTACCAATGAGATCAAGAAAGAAATAAAAAACTTCCTGGGAAAAAAATGAAATTGAACACACAACAATCCAAAATCTCTGGGACACAGCAAAAGCAGTCTTGAGAGCAAGTTCATAGCACTATAGACCTACCTCAAAAAAATAAAAATAAAAATAAAAATTAATAATGAACTATTTACCCCTTACAACTTAAAGAATTAGAAAGAAAACAACAAGAAAAGCCAAGGGTAAGTAGAAAGGAGGAAATAATAAAGATTAGAGCAGATATAAATGACACAGAGACTAAAAGAAAAAAAAAAAGAAACCAAGAGCTGGTTCTTGGAAAAGATAAACAAGATTGATGAACCATTAGCCAGTCTCATCAAGAAACAAAGAGAGAGGACCCAAATAAATAAAATCAGATATGAAAGCAGTGAAGAAGGACTTTTCAATAATAACTGATACCACAGAAATACAAAGGATTATAAGTAAATTCTATGAACAACTATATGCCAACAAGCTGGACAATGTGTATGAAATGGACAAATTCCTTAAAAAAAATACAATCTACCAAAACTGAGTCAGGAAGAATCAGAAAACCTGAATAGGCCAATAACAACTGATAAAATAGAAGCAGTAATAAAAAAAAAATTCCCAGCAAATAAAAGCCCTGGTCTGGAAGGCTTCACAGGGTAGTTTTAACAAACCTTCTAAGAACAACTAGAACCTATCCTTCTCAAACTATTCCAAAAAAATCCAAGAGGAAGGAACATTTCCAAGCTCTTTTTATGAGGCCAGCATTATCCTAATTCCAAAACCAGATAAGGACACTACAAAGAAAGAGAACTACAGACCAATATCCCTGGGGAACATAGACGCTAAAATCCTCAACAAAACATTAGCAAATCAGATCCAGCAATATATTAAAAAGATCATACACCATGACCAAGTGGGATTTATTCTAGGGATGCAAGGCTAGTACAATATTCACAAATCAATAAACGTGATACATCAAATAAACAAACTGAAAGACAAAAATCACATGATCATATCAATAGATGCAGAAAAAGCATCCGACAAAATCCAACACCCATTTTGGATAAAAATTCTCAGCAAAGTTAAAATAGGGGGTTCATATCTCAACATAATAAAGGCCATATATGACAAATCTACAGCAAACATCATACTCAATGGGAAAAAACTAAAACCATTTCCTTTAAGAACAGGAACAAGACAGGGATGTCAGCTTTGACCACTTTTATTCAACATAGTACTACAAGTCCTAGCCATAGCAATTACACAAGAAGAACAAATAAAAGGCATCCAAATTGGAAAGGAGGAAGTAAAACTCTCATTATTTGCAGATGATATGATATTGTACATAGAAAACTCTAAAGACTCCACTAAAAAACTACTAGATTTAATAAATGAATTTGGCAATGTATCAGGATACAAAATTAGCACCCAAAAACCTATGGCGTTTTTATATATCAACAGTGAATTCTCAGAAAGAGAAACTAAGCAAACAATCCCATTTACCATTGCAACAAAGAAATTAAGATACTTAGGAATAAACTTAACCAAGGAGTTAAAACTTGTACTCATAACTCTACAGGACATTGAAAAAAGAGATAGAGGAGGATATAAACAAATAGAAGAATATACCATGTTCATGGATTAGTAGAATTAACATCATTAAAATGTCCATAATACCCAAGGCAATCTACAGATTCAATGCAATCCCTATTAAAATACCAATGGCATATTCACAGATCTAGAACAAATACTCCAAAAATTTATATGGAACCAAAAAAGACCCAAATAGCTGCAGTCATCTCCAGAAAAAAGAACAAAATTGAAGGGATCACAATACCAGATATCAAGTTATACTACCAAGCAACTGTAATCAAAACACCCTGGTACTGGCACAAGAACAGGCACATATATCAATGGAACAGAACAGAGACCCCAGAAATCAACCCAGACCATTATGCTCAATTAATATTTGACAAAGGAGGCAAGTACAGTGGAGTCAAGACAGTCTCTTCAATAAATGCTATTGGGAAAATTGGACAAATACATGCTAAAAAAAAAAAAAAAGAAACTAGACCACCAACTTACAGAAGAGTAAACTCAAAATGGATAAAAGACTTACTTATAAGTCGTGAAACCATAAAAATCCTAGAAGAAACCATAGGCAGCAAAATCTCAGACATCTCTCGCAGCAATGTGTTTACTGATACATCTCCTAGGGCCATGGTAGGCAAACTGTGGCTCGCGAGCCACATGCGGCTCTTTGGCCCCTTGAGTGTGGCTCTTCCACAAAATACCACAGCCTAGGTGAGTCTATTTTGAAGAAGTGGTGTTAGAAGAAGTTTAAGTTTTAAAATTTTGGCTCTCAAAAGAAATTTCAATCGTTGTACTGTTGATATTTGGCTCTGTTGACTAATGAGTTTGCCGACCACTGTCCTAGGGCAAAGGAAACTAAGAGGAAAATAAACAAATGGGATTACATCAAAATAAGGATTTCCTCACAGCAAAAAAAAAAAAAAAAAAAAAAAAAAAAAACAACAACAAAACTATCAACAAAACGAAAATGGAGCCCACTGTATGGGATAAAGTATTTGGCAATGACACATCTGATAAAGGGTTAATATTCAAAATATATAAGGAACTCATACAACTTAACAAAAGGAAGACAAACAATCCAATTTAAAAATGAGCAAAGGACCTAGACACTTCTCCAAAGTGGACATACAGATGGCCAAAAGACATATGAAAAAATGCTCAAAGTCACTGATCATCAGAGAGATGCAAATTAAAATGATAATGAGGTATCACCTCAGACCTGTCAGAATGGCTACCATCAACAAATCAATAAATGACAAGTGCTGGCGAGTGTATAGAGAAAAGGGAACCCTAGTACACTGGTGGTGAGAATGCAGACTGCTACACCATTGTGGAAAACAGTATGGAGCTTCCTCAAAAAATTAAATATGGAACTGCAATTTGACCCAGTGATCTCACTTCTAGGCATTTAACCTAAGAAACCTGAAATACCAATCAGAAAGAATATATGCTCCCCTATATTCATAGCAGGGCAATTTACAATAGCTAAGATCTGGAAACAGCCCAAGTACCCATCAATGGATGAGTGAATTTAAAAAATGTGGTACATTTACACCATGGAATACTATATAGCAGTAAGAAAGAAGGATCTCTTACCCTTTGAGACAACATGGAGGGACCTGGGAGTATCATCTTAAGTGAAATAAGCCAGTCAGAAAAAGACAAATATCACATGATCTCACTCATATGTGGAATCTAAAGAACAAAGTAAACTGATAAACAAAATAGATCCAGAGACATAGAAGCATGGAATAGACTGTGGAATCTCAGAGGGAAGGCAAAGGTGGGTGGGTGGGTAGGTGTGTGGGAAGAGATCAATCAATGAACTTGTATGCATACATGCCTAACCATGGACACAGACAATAGGGTAGTGAAGGCCTGGGGCAGGGAAACAGGGGCAGGCTAGAAGGGGCAATGGGGAGAAAGGGGGACATATGTAATACTTTTAACAATAAAAAATTACTTTTAAAAAATGAAAAAATATAAAACATTTGCTAGAATAAGAAAAGATGAAATACTGTCATTTGCAACCATATGGATGAATCTTGAGAGTATCATGCTAAGCCAAATAAATCCAACAGAAAAGGACAAAAAACGTGACTTCATTCTTACGTGAGATATAAAACAGAAAGCAAAAAATGAACAAAAAACAAACTCATAGGCACATGCAATAGAAGGGTGATTACCAGAGAGAAAGAAGAATGGGGAGAGAATAAAAAGAGTAAAGAGGGTCAAATATATGGTGAGAGACAAAGATTAGACTTAGAGTGGTGAACAGATAATGTCATTAACCAATGTCACCACAATAAATTTAAATTTTTTAAAACTGGCTAAAACCTTAGACAAGTTACAAAATATATTTCCTTTTCCATAATACACATTTGTTTTTCACCATATTAATTAGCACATCCTTATATTAGCTCTTTACAAGACATTTAAAGTATTGCATACACATTCATGCTGAAGACTGGTATATTCAGGAATTTCAATCTTATCAATTTTTTTGGATTGTTAAGTAAAAAATTCAATGGAATTATTCCCAAAATCTTCCATCAGATTCTTGCTCCTCACCCTCCCTGACCTATCTTTATAATGGCAAAGTACTTTGTGCTCCTGGACTTCCAGTTAATATCTCTAGAACTTAATTCAGTGGACTTAAGTGGGGGAGTAGTTGCCTGGGAATAAGCTGAATGGATAAGGAAATTATTTATATACTAGAGGCCCGATGCATGAAGATTCGTGCAAGACTAGGCCTTCCTTCCCCTGGCTGCCAGCATTGCCTTCGGTCAGGCCCGGAGCCGCCTTTCTGCCTTCGCTCCGGCCTGGAGCCGCCTTCTGCCTCTTGCCTTGTCGTGTCAATTTGCATATTCCCTCTTTATTGGCTGTGGGTGCCGCCATATTTGTTGTGGAGTTACAGTCAATTTGCATATTCCACCTTTATTAGATAGGATATAAAAGCCTAATATGCAAAGTGTCCCCTCGGGAGTTTGACCAGGAGTCCAGGAGTGAAATCGCTAGCTATGACATGCTCTGAATGAATGGGCAGCACAGAATAAAGGTAGGCCCCGGTTGGCAGCCAGCAGCAGGGAAGGAAGGCCCCAGCCGGCAGCCAGAAGGCCCCATCAGCCCTGATCACTGGCCAGGCCTAGGGACCCTACCCGTGCATGAATTTCGTGCAATGGGCCTCTAGTATCAAACATACTTCTCAACAAGTTATAACTTTCTATCATACATATCCCTAATGGCAGGTGCCTAAATCATACAAACTGGGAGTGGAATGGCTATGAGGAGACAGTTTCAGGCTTTACTGGTCTAGCTTTCCTATGGCCCTGCTCACTATGATCCCACATATTGGGTACAGCAAAAGAGAAATATGCCAGTGTATGTACTATTTTTGCATACTAAGACACATATTTCTTGCTTCTTATTAACTTACTAGAGGCCTGGTGCACAGATTTGTGCACTGGTGGGGTCCCTTAGCCTGGCCTGTGGAGATTGGGCTGAAACCGGCTCTCCTACATCCCACAAGGTCCCAGATTGTGAGAGGGCAGTTCTCGGGTGACAAACCCCTGAATCAGGCTCCCTCCTCTCTGATTCTGGGTGCGTCACCTGAGAACTGCAGCTGCCAAGTCACCACAGCTCGGCAGCTCCTGCATTGAGTGTCTGGCCCCTGGTGGTCAGTGCACGTCATAGCTACCGGTTGGAGCGTCTGCCCCCTGGTGGTCATTGCGCATCATAGCTACTGGTCAGACAATCAAACGGTCTGATGGTCACTTAGGCTTTTATATATATAGATTTTTTTTTTCCTACCAAACACACTGCTTATTTTATTAGCCTAGAGGTTTTTATTGAAATTTTGAAAAGATACTTACTTTTAAAAATGTCTAAAGAGAAGGCTATGTGAAAATTTCTGGTTGGCCTGATATATTTTCTTACTGTATTCTTTTTGAAGCCATTAATAGTTATATATTATACTGGCTCCAAGTCCATTAGAAAAACTATGTAATCTCTCTCTTTTTTTTTTTAATCCTTACCCAAGAATATTTTTCCATTGAGTTTTAGAGACAGTGGAAGAGAAAGATGAAGAGAAATATCAATGTGAGAGAAACACATCAATTGGTTGCCTCCCACACGTGTCCCAACCAGGGCCTGGGCCAGGGAGGAGCCTGCAACCGAGGTACATGCCCTTGATAGGAATTGAACCCGGGACCCTTCAGTTCCCAGGCTGACGCTCTATCCACTGAGCAAAACTGGCTAGGGCAAAACTATGTAATCTTTTAAATTCTGTATTTCAATACTATACCAAGGGAAGATTTCACAATTAAATGTTTAAGTTTGAAATGTGGACAAAAGAAAGATCCCAATTGCACGTATATATAAAATTATTTTACATAGCAATGTGTATCTTATTTAAAAAGAAAATCTTCGGATGCACTTTTGCTGTGCCTCGAAAGAAAGTATTTTGAAACTGGCTTAAGAGATCTATGTGATTCCCAGGTCATATGCTTAAGGACTGTTCCATATGCAACTATTGGTTTTTTCTACCAAACTCTCTTTTACCTAATATGTTATCCAGGGAATGTTTCTAACCAAATAAAATAAAAAGGTTTGTGTCATTGAAAAAAAATTACCTCACCAAATACAGCAAACATAGGATACAGTAAAAACAACAACAAAAACCCACATGATTTTTATGCTGTAACATGTGCTATCAAAATTTTCTTCCTGTAATTGTGGGATTCTACTGCTTTTTTTCGATTTTATGGTTTGTTTCTGTGTGTGTGTGTGTGTGTGTGTGTGTGTGTGTGTGTGTGTGTTTGTGTGTTCTCTAGTCTCTGAAATATAAAATGCAACATCAAATTAAAGTATTCAAGAAACTGGGTTGCTATCAAACCACCTCCCAGAGAAATTGGAGGAAAGTCAGTGGAGAAAGTGCATGGCAAACTTAAGATACTGTGCAAGCCTAAAGTGATGCATTGAGAATTTTAATGTTTCTACTGCAATTTAGATAAAAATTCATCAGTTTTCCCTATCTTGTCAATAACTTATAATTTCATTCATTATATTTTTATAGATTGATATACCACATACTATACTCATTAATCTAACTATAATCTTATTTAGATCAACAGGTTATGCAGCAAATGTTCATACTGGGAAACTCTAGGTTGTAAGAATATGAATTACTATTTTATTTATTTTTTAAAATATATTTTTATTGAATTCAGAGAGGAAGAAAGAGAGAGAGAGAGAGAAACATCAATGATATGAGAGAATCATTGATCAGCTGCCTCCAGCACGCCCCACACTGGAGATTGAGCCTACAACCCAGGCATGTATCCTGACCAGGAATTGAACCGTGACTTCCTGGTTCATAGGTTGACACTCAACCACTAAGCCACACCAGCTGGGAAATTTCTATTTTATTTTTGTTGATAAATTTAGTGTAATGGCCAGACTAGCTTTATAATAAAGGAAATACTTCAAATATTGACTAGCTTTACTTAAGTATACAAAATGGCTTGAGGATAAGGAAAGAGGGTAAAAAATACAACTATAAGAGGGTCAAGAACAGAAAGATGGGCAAATGGAGGAACGGTTGGAAAGATAACCAACCATTCCTCCATTGGTAGTGGATTACAAGGAGCTGGGTAGTGGATTACAAGGAGCTGGGAAGGAACAGGGGTGGAGCTTGGACCATTGCCTCAAGGTCTAAGTGGTACTGAGAGCTATAAAAGCCTGGTGGAACCAAGGGAAAGTATCCTGAAGTCCAGGATTGGCACACTGGCAGAGGCTGGTAGGTGGCAGCAGCTGCAGTCTCTAGACAAAGGCTGAAATGCCCAGAGCAAGAGAGATAAGGTCCAGGATGCTGCGCCTGTTCTTGTTCCACCTGCTACTGAGCCAACTTTCCAGAGAGGTCCAAGGCCAGGACATGGAAGTTTTTACTATGTGCAACCTCGAATTAGTCCGTTTCTTCATCCGTGTCTGCGGCACTCACATCTGGGCAGAGGACATGAGGAAGCAGCGTAAGACAAGATCTGGACCATCTGCAGGTGAGAGCTGCTGGTGCCTAAATTTTGGGTTGTTCCCTTATAACTTGCTTTTCTAGTAAGGGTCTTACCAGGGATCTTGCCAGAGCAAGGCAAAGCTAGGGGAACAGTAACAGTCTTATCTGAGAGGCATGCCCTTCACCTCTTGGCAGGCAGGGAGACTCGGTGGGGAGAAGGGGATAGCCACAGAGGAGATAAGGCTGCCCAAAGACCTGTAAAAGGCAGGGCAAATTGGGGCTAGACCCCAGAGTCAAGGTCTGTGGCCTGGAGAGCAGGATTGCTGCTGGCTGGGGCAACTGGACAGGGCATCTTGAGAGGATAGGGGGCAGTGAGGTATGAACCGGTTATCATACCTCACAGAACTCAAGAGACCTCTCATAGGGTCCTGGAGAGGTAGACATGAAAGCCTTGAATTTAACAACGCTCTTTCTCTGAAAAAAAAAAAAAAAAGGTGGTCCATGGCCCATGCCATTGAAAACCTCCTATTTTGTTTTATGTATTTTTTTTAAACTTCACCAAAGGGGAGAGCCTAGCTTTTTCTGATATTTTAGAGGGAGAGGGAGAAAGAGAGAGAAACATTGATGAATTAGAGAAACATCAATCAGTGAGAGAAACACTGATTGGTTGCCTCCTGCACACCCCCTACTGGGGATTGAGCCCATCCCCAAGGCAGGCATGTGTCCTGACCAAGAATGGAGCTGGCAAACTCTAGGTGCATGGGACAACACTCAATCAACTGAGTCACACCACCAGGGCCCCATAGCTTTGAACTGGGTCTTGAAATTCATTTGTGAGAGAAGGGATTGAAGATAAAGAAAAGGGCCTTGTCACCTCCAGGAGAAACTGCAAGGGACCAAGAGTCAAAGGAAGTTTGCCCTTCAGACAGCTAAATTATTTTGTTGCAGAATCACCACCCAAAATTCAGGTGTGTGTATTAATGTGCTAGTAGGCCAAAACATTGAGACACTGGTTCTTGGAGATAGAGAAAGGTGTATTCAATTTGGCTGAGGTGACAGGATGGGAGAGCAAGATCTCACAAATCCATCTGCCCCTAAAAGCAAAAGTAGGGAGTTTTTATGTAGCTAGGGAGTAGGGGAAGGAGAGTTCCAGAGAACTGAGAGAGAAGTCTGTATATCTTTAGTCACAGATGATGCTTTTTCATATCAGACTCCTGAGTGTCAACAGCTGGTCTCAGCTACTTTGAAGACATTCTTTCCTTCTGCAAAACAAACTCAAAAACTCTCCTGGCAACCCTGTATTTATTTCCTGCTTGACAAAGAGATAGTACATCAGCAACTTGAGTCCATTTGTGAGAACAAAAGAGTTGAGTAGGAAAAGTGCTTAACATGTGAACAAAGACCTGATTAAGAATTAAATTATTTAATTCTAGTCAAAAATACTAGGGGCATTAAAATCACAAGGGGATCAGCTACAATTTGGAGTAAATATTCTGAAGAAGAGAAATCGTTAAATAGTAGATGTATGAGGGTGTCAAGGACTGGTTTCACCTCCCTAAGAGATTGGAACAGTTGAAAATTCTGCCTTTTTAACTTTATCTTGAAGCGGTAATTTTCCACCATGGAATATTTGATAGTTTAAAATAACTAATATACTCTTCAAGGGTTATTATAACTCAGTGGTTACTTAGCAATGGAAGAAAATTATATGTGGTCAAACTGAGTGTTTTTAATGACCAAGATGACTTCAGCTATGTCGGGGAGAGGTGAAGGCCTTTGATGAAAGCATTAAGGGGACATAAGGAGAAGTAACAGACGGTCCAAGTGGAATGAAGCATTATAACCTTAGTAAATTTGTAGTATTTTATACTGCCCAACTATATGAACTAAATTGTTTACATATCAGGATACTTGCTGATTATTTTGATATTTAATTTTATCGAGGCAATGCTTTCCTTTATATCTATGCAAATTTTTAGTTTTCCTGATGTCCACTGACATGAGTATTTTTTCTTCTCCCCCTCTTTTTTTAACTTAGAAATCATGCCATTTTCCACCACTAAGAATGCAGAACCCTTAAATATGAGGATGGAATTCATTCCTACTTCTCAACAGGAACTGAAGACAACACTGGCTGAGAGGCAGACATTATTGAAAGAGCTACTACAACAAGCTTCATCAAAGGATATAAATCTTAACTTTGAAGAATTTAAGAAAAATGGTCTCCAGAGACAAAGTGAAGCAGAAAACAAAAGTCTTTCAGAATTAAAAAACATACGCTTAGTTAAACATTTCCTAAAAAAGAGAGAGGCCCCTTACCTATTATCTAATAAGTGTTGTGATGTAGGCTGTACCAAAAAAGAGGTGGCTGTCTTCTGCTGAGATGAAACTAATTGTGCATTTCATGTAATGTTCACATGTATTTGCAATGACATTCACTAATGCCTCTGTCACCCCACTGATTATTAGAATATGAGAAATCGTTATTAGTGTTTGGGTTTTTAATTTTGTGTAAGAAAATATTCCTTGCATTATTGTAGTTTCTGTTAATAAATATTTTCATGCAAAAAGTATTTTGTCTTTCTTATTAATGGAATTTTGTTAATTGATTTTTTAATGCTGATAACTTAAAATGGCAATAAAATCTTTATCATTTCAACCACACACAAATAACTCAACTTAAAAATTTTTTAACTAGATAGTAAAACTCTATGTCTTGCATTAGTAAGAATGGATGTCAATTTTTGAAACTTGTATTTGATAACTTATGATCTGTCACCATTTTTCCCTCAAGATTTAATATCCAAATGTTCTTTCACTACTTAATATTAAACAAATTTTTAATAGCAAAATTAAAAATAATTCAGTGCACATAATGACTAACAGGTCCATAAAATGGACCAAAATATTTTTATTGATATTAACTCATATCAGATATTCAAAGAGTCACAAAACTTGGGACTTTTTGACAACATTTTTAAAGATTTTTGTGTTGTATTGGACTATCAATTGCAAACAATAAGATTGGACACTATTTAATTCATTTGGGACCAAATAAACTTAAATATTTTTCAAACTAGAGTTCTTCCCTTAATTCTACTGCCTAAGAAGCTAAAAAGTAAATTATGTTTTTTTAAGGGGAAAAATAAATAGCTATAGATAAGAAAATAAGGAACTCAGTGTCCTTATTTATATTACAGAAGAAGTCGTTTAACAGGGGAATGTACTTTATATTTACTACTAGAGGACCAGTGCATGGATTTGTGCACCGGTGGGGTCCCTCAGCCTGGCCTGCAGGGATTGGGCCAAAACTGGCTCTCCGACATTCCCCGCCGAGTCCCCAATTGTGAGAGGGCGGTTCTCGGGTAACACACCCTGGAATCGGGCTCCTTCCTCTCTGGTTCCGGGTGCATCACCCAAGAACTGCAGCTGCCAAGTCACCGCAGCTCAGCAGCTCCTGCATTGAGTGTCTGCCTCCTGGTGGTCAGTGCGCAACATAGCTACCAGTCAGGTGGTTGAACAGTTGGAGTCGCTTAGGCTTTTATATATATAGACTATAGAATTTACAAACCATTTCTATAACAAAGTAACTGTGAATTGATATGAAAACTTGTTAGAATAGTAAATTAACAAACATATCATTTTAGTATTTACCTAGTTCCTTCAATTTACATAGACATAAAATTTTAGACAGATTCACTTAAATACCAAATAAATCTCCACCAAATGTCTGTGAATAGAATTTAAAGGTTTTAAGACAGTAATTCCCATATTTCAAACACTCATACATGATTAATAATAACCAGGCTTTATTAAGTCCTCACCAAGGATAACTTATAAACCTTCATATATGGCTGCAGAACCTCAGAGGCCATAAGACATCTTGGACAAAGCCAGGAAGAGTTCTGTCTGAAATGAGAAGTCCAACCCAAAAGAACAAGGGCAGTGACCAGGAAACTTACAGCCCAGACAGGACAAAGAGACATCCCTGGACACAGAAGGCATCTCCCCAGACCCTGCCATGGCCCATGTCCCTCATCTGCTCCTCCACAAAAACCCTGGAGGCAGAACTCCTGGTCCAGAATCTGTATTCACTACCTCTGATGATACAGCTACTTTAAAAAAAATTTTTTAATTGATTTCAAAGAAGGGAAAGATAGAAACATCAATGATGAGAAAGAATCATTGATCGCTGCCTCCTGTACAACCCCTATTGGGGATCAAGCCTGCAACTGGGCCATGTGCCCTGACTGGGAATCAAACTGTGACCTCCTGGTTCATAAGTTGATACTCAACCACTGAGCCATGCCAGTCAGGCTATATTTTTATTATTAACTTAAGTTTATAGTTTACATTAGGGCTCATTCTTTGTGTTATAAATTCTATTTTTTAATTAATTGACTTTGTTTTTAGACTAGTTTTAGGTTCACAGAAAATCTGAGTGAAAAGTACAGAAAGCTCCCATATAGTCCCGTCCTTTCCAGGGAACCTACTCCCCTACCCCCCAATATTTGTACATTTGTTACAATTGATAAACCAACATTGACATATTGTTGTCAACCAAAGCCAATAGTTTACACCTGGTGTTGTACATTCTATAGATTTTGAGAAATGTATAATGACATGTATCCATTCTTATAGTACCATATAGGACAATGTCATTGTCCTAAAATTCCCTCCCTTCCCCCAAATCTCTGCTACCAATTCTTTTACTGTCCCCACAGTTTTGCCTCTCCAGAAACTCATTAGTTATCACACAGTATATAGCCTTTTCAGATTGTCTTCTTTCACTTAGTAATATGTCTTAAGATTTCTCCATGTTTTTTCAAAGCTTGATTATTCATTTCTAATGGCACTGAATAACATTGGCATGGAAGTACCACAGTTCTTTTATTCATTCATCTTGGCTGCAATCAAGTTTTGACAATTATGGATAGAGCTGCTATAAAAACATTCATGTGCAGGTTTTTGTGTGGACATGTTTTCAACTCATGTGGGTAAATAGCAAGAAACATAATTGCTAGATGATATGGTAAGAGGATGTTTAGTTTTTAAAAAAAAAAAAACTTCTAGAAGAGTAACAGACAGTAATTTTGAGAAATGTTGAAGAAAGTTTTAAGACATTTTCTCTTCATGAAAACATTCTCTCTTTAGCATTCAGTATGTTATACTTTATAAGATTTCATTATTTGTAAAATGGGGTTAATGAAATCTATTATTTAGCTTCCATGAAGAATGTTGGGAAAATAATGTTTAAAATGTGAAAGAATGGTGTGACCAGTGTGGCTCAATTAGTTGAGCATCATCCGATGAACCAGGGGGTCGCTGGATAGATTTTCAGTCAGGGCATATGCCCAGGTTGCAGGCTCAATCCCCAGTAGGGAATGTGCATGTTTCTCTCTTATTGGCATTTCTATCTCTCCTTCTCCCTTCCTTTCTCTAAAATCAATATATTTTTTAAAATATGACAGAGTATATATTGGATGTCTTTGAGAAATTTGACAGCTGAAAAATATATAAATAAAAATGTTATTACTAAAATCTACTGTTTTAGAATGGCAATATACTTCTGTCAACCACAGAAAAGAGAAAATAAAGTGACTGATCTGAAAAAAAAAAAACCCACAAAAACTTCTAAGCTGTCTTTCAAAGTGGCTGTACCATTTTACATTACCAGCAGCAATGAATGAGTTCCTCTTACTCAGATCCTCCACAGCATTAAGTGCTGTCAGTGTTCTGGATTTTGGTCATTCTAATAGGTGTAATGGTATCTCGTTGTTGTTGTTTTAATTGAATTTATTGGGGTGACATTGGTTAATAAAATTATACAAGTTCCAGGTATACAATTCTATAATACATCATCTGAATATTGTATTGTGTTTACCACCCCAAGTCAAGTCTTCTTCTTCCATCACCATTTATACCACTTTACCTTCTTCTACCTCCCCCATGCCTCCTTCCCTTTGGCAATCACTATACTGTTGTCTGTGTTCATGAGTCTTTCTTTTTTTCTTTGCTTAATCCCTTCACCTTCTCGCCCATTCTGTTCTCTGTATCCATGAGTCTGTCTCCATATGGTTAGTTTATTTTTGTTCATTAAATCCCACATATGAGTGAAATCATGTGGTACTTGTGTTTTTCTAACTGGCTTATGTCACTCAGCATAATACTCTCCAGGTCCATCCATGCTATTGCGAAACGTAAGATTTTCTTCTTCGTTATGGCTGAGTAGTATTCCTATTGTGTAAATGTAACACAACTTTTTTCTCCCACTCATCTGCTGATGGGCACTTGAGCTCCTTCCAAACTTGGCTATTGGAAATAGAACTGCAATGAACACAGGGGTGCATATATTCTTTCAAATCTGCGTTTCAATTTTCTTTGGATATAATATCAGAAGTAGAGTAGCTGGGTCAAAAGGCAGTTACATTTTTAAGTTTTTGAGGAAACTCTACACTGTTTTCCATAGTGGCTGTACCTATTTGCATTATGGCCAACAGTGCACTAGGGTTCCCTTTTCTCCACATCCTCGCCAACACTTGTCATTTGTGGATTTATTGATGATAGCCATTCTGAGAGGTGTGAGGTGATATTTCATTGTGGTTTTAATTCGCATTTCTCTGATAATTAGTGACATTTGGCATCTTTTCATATGCATATTGGCCATCTGTATATCTTCTTTGGAGAAGTGGTCTAATCAGGTTCTTTGCCTGTTTTGAAATTGGATTATTTTGGGGAGGTTTTGTTTATTTTTTGGTGTTGAGTTGAGTTCTTCATAAATTTTGGAATATTAACTCCTTATCAGAAGTATCATTGGCGAATATGTCTTCCTATTCTGTGGGTTGTCTTTTCATTTTGTTCATGATTTCTCTTGCTATGAAAAAATGTTTAGTTTGATGCAGTCCCATTTGTTTGTTTTTTTCTTTTGTTTCCCTTGCCCTAGGAGATATATCAGAAAAAATATTGCTACAAGAAATATCTAAGATTTTACTCTGGTAACTGATGAGTCCACCCTTTGAGTGTGTTACTCATGAAGGTGGTTGAACGGTGCTCCATCATGGTCTGAAGCTGTCCATTGGGTGTGCTGGCTCTGGGGCCTCAGTCACCAGCTCTTGGTGAAGTATTTGCCAAGGTGTTCTGCCCAGTGAGCAAGAAGGGACAGTGCATCTGTGCTGTGGCTCACACAGTTCAGTGACACAGGTGGAATAGGCCTTGTTAGGCCTCAGCTTAGAGCTCTGGTGAGAAATCCTTTTCTAGGTAACTTAGTCTGTCTTGGTCTAAGGGAAAAACACTAGCTTGTTAATTGGTACTTGGGCAGATCTCGGATTTCAAAGGAAGTTTGTGTTCTTCTCTGGTGATTCATATAGTAACTGCTTGCTTTGATTGAGCTCTTACCATGGAATAAGAGTTCTCATTCCTTTCTTATTCTCTTTCTTACTTAATCTTGACCTTCTTTAAGTTTCTGCCTTCTCATACAAACAGCCCCTATAGCTTGGAATTGTGTTAATAACTTCTTCCCTTGGAACATCCTTCCAAGAAGTTGCACCTGGCCCTGGTTCTTAGAGGAGCATCGCCTCCCCAGTGCATTCCTCTGACTCAGCCCAGCTCTGGGCCTGGGACTACATGAACTCTGTTGAGGTGCCTGTGCCCAACTATGGTTACCCCTGTCATTCCCCTTTCTTTTCAAAGCAGAACTAAAAAGAGACTAATTACCAGAAGCCTAGCTTTTTCCTAAGAACCTGCAGAAAAAGCTGTGCCCAAGGGTGGGAATGAGGGCAGAAGACATGTCAATTAAGAGTATGCCTTGGATCCACTTTGCTAGGCCCTGGTAGCTTGGCTCCTTATTTGGGCTTAACTGACCACAAAAAGGAGAATAACATCTGTGTTCTTAGCATTTGGGATGGAGGGCTTCACCTAGGGACCTGCACAGTTTTAGCCTCTGTCAACCAGGTGTCGGGGTCTTTAAAGCAATCCCAGGCCCTACCCTTGGTTCTACTCTACAGGACTCTGCCAACCAAGACCATTTACTTGGAAACCCCAGCCCCCAATTAGCAGTAACACCACTGCTCCTTGCTGAATTGGATTGCTGATGTGTAGTTCAGAGGTACAAAATTAGCTGGTAATTAGACTGTTACTTGATGTCACCAGCCTGAAATGCAGTCACCTAGTAAGAAATAAAGCAGGCATCCCTATACATTAAAAAAAAAAAAGTTCCACTCCTCAATGAGCTTATAACTAATGGAGAAGAGATAATTACTAGTACATGATTTTTTTCAAAATTCACCATAGTGCAACAAAGAACTGTAATTATGACATAAACATAAAATAGGATATAAAGTAACAAGTAGTCAATTCTTTTTTTTTCTTTTTTAAAAATATATTTTATTGATTTTTTACAGAGAGGAAGGGAGAGGGAGAGAGAGTTAGAAACATCGATGAGAGAGAAACATCAATCAGCTGCCTCCTGCACACCACCCACTGGGAATGTGCCCGCAACCAAGGTACATGCCCTTGACCGGAATCGAACCTGGGACCCTTGAGTCTGCAGGCTGACGCTCTATCCACTGAGCCAAACTGGTTAGGGGAAGTAGTCAATTCTTAGGAAGCTTATTCAGTTATTCTTTCATTCACCAAATGTGATATGATTGTTGATATTAACATTTCATTTATTATTTGTTATTCATATTATTAGTTATAATTATTAATGTTAAGTTACCACTGAGAACCAACTATGTGCCAGACACTGTTCAAGGAAAATGATATCAAGGTAGACAAAATTAATAAAATCACTGCCTACATGGAGCTCACGTTCTGGAAGAGACTAATAGTAAACATATAGAGAAGTAAAATATATAGCATGTTAGTTTGTAATGAATGATATGAAGAAATATAAAGCAGAGCAAGGGTACAGAAAGTGCAAAGAGAATGAGAGTATAAATCAAATTTGCCAGTTTCTGACACATATTGCTTAGTGTGTGTGTGTGTGTGTGTGTGTGTGTGTGTGTGTAATCTTCCTTTCAGTTGTAACAAATATTTTCCTTTTTCACAGGGTTTCTCTGATAAAGTTCTGACTAGGACTCATGGCCCACTGTAGTTTGGACATTAGTTGTTTTTTAAGGAAGGCAATGAAATCAAGCTAATCAAATCACATCAACCTTTAAAACTGACTGCCAGTTAATTTAACAGTATTCATGGATGCCACTGGGAAAGCAGGGCAAAGCTAGAGAAAGGAAAAACGGAGAAAAAGACAGAGTCAGGAGGCAGGAAGAAAGGGGGAGAGAAAAATTAAAATGTGAAGGGAAATGGAGAACATCATTGACAACTGCTGGCGCCTCTCCAAGGCTTTGTCATCCTGAGATGGCCCCTGACTGCCCCCTCGTGGCTGGTAGTACCTGCTTCATAGCCAACACTAACAACAACAAAAATTTAAAGTGACAAAGCGACCTATAGAAACCACACTGCTCTTTCCTGCCCTTTTCCTCCTAATTTAACAAAATTCTGTTATGCTGAGAAGGCAAATCCTCTACGAGTCTCTGTCACGGACTAATTACCATATGGCAATAGGCAGTCCTCTATAATCTATAACCAAAAGAACCAGATTATCATCCCAGGTACCCGAGGCCCATTTCTCCCTGTGGAACGGGTAGAAATTGTCTGAAGAAGCTTTGACTCTGACTTTAAAACACACGTTACACATACTCTAGCACACATTACGTTTCAACATATTTCATTGCCAACGACGTGTCAGGCCCTGAGGCACAAGGGGAAACAACAGCAGACACAGGTCCTGCCTTCACGAAGCTCGGGGGTGTAGAGGAAGAAGTTCCTCACCAAGCACACACATGAGAACAAACCTCCTGAGATAAACACCATGAAGGAAATGAGAGGTTTCTCGGAGGAAGTGACGCCCCACTAACAACCGAGGGGGGGGAAAAGCTACACCGGAAGGAACCACACATCTTCCGTGACTTTTTCCGTTAACTGGGGCCCCATGTTTCATTTGATTCGTCCCCCTAGTGAGGGAGGCAAGAAAAATGAAATCAACCATGGTACTTACCACCGTCTGAGAGCCCGGGGGGGGGGGGGAGGGGGGAGCGCGGGAGGCCCAGGCCCAGCCACCACCTCGCACCGCGTCCTGTCGGTGTTCTCACGAGGTCCCCAAGGTCCGCACGTGCTCAGTAGACCTGCAGGTGTGCGTGCATGCGTGCGCACGTGCCCAGCTCCGGCGCATGCGCAGGGCCATGGGGCCGTTAGCGTGCGTGCGTGGCAGGCCAATCTCGGGGGAGGGGGCGGTGGGAGGGATGCCTCCGCTCCTCCACCTGTGTCTGCTGTGGCTCGGGCTCCTGCTGGTTCGGTTCTCCCAAGAGCAAAGCTACGAGAGCAGAGCCAGAAAGCTGTGCGGCAGGCACCTCCTGAGGGGAATAGTAAAGCTCTGTGGCGATGCTGACTGGAGCCACTCCAAGGAGAACACCCCTTTAAAAAAGCAGCTGGCTCTCCAGGACCTGGAGAAGGTGGAAAGCTTCATCCCTGGCCGGTCGAAAAGCTCCCCAAACACTTCCCGGGTCCGGGGGAGAGGCACCAACGCAGGTAAACATCTAAACCGAAGGCGTGTTGGACTCTCTGTATATGTCTTATCCCTGAATCTGCTCTGCCAGATGGCGAACTTCCCCAAGAAATGGAATTGGTGCCTAGTACACAGCTAGATTTAAAAAAAAAAAAAAAAAAAAAAAATTGTAAACCAGGGTATTGTGGATATACAAAACCTCTAGGAAGCTCGCTTTCTTTCTTTTTTTTTTTTTTTTTTTTTTTTTAACTGAGGGGAAATAAATGTACGTATGTAAGTCTACTCTACACATTTATGTAAGAATGCTGCTTCGTCCCCAGCTTTCCCTTTCTGGAGGACCCGGGTCACCTGGCGAACTCCCTTTGACCTTCAAAGGCTGACCTAGGTATCATTTCCCCCTGTGAAGTCGTCACGGACCGTGCTGTGGCTTCTCCGTTCTCCGCTCTAGCGCAGTAGTAACACTCGGCTCCATTGGACTGCCCTTCGGACCCGCTACATGAGGGGCCTGGCCCAGTGCAAGCAGCAGGAAGGGACCACTGAGGTTGCTAAAATACAAAGCTCCCCCTACCCCCCCCCCCCCACCACCGCCCCTTTTTCTTGTGCGTATCATCTCCACGGTCCACTGTCCCACCAGACTTCACTTCAAAGTTCAAAGATAAAATTATTGAGAATTTCAAGGCCGCGACAATTGAGCATTAAACAAAATTTAGGGTCCTTCGAAGCACCATGTCTGTGCGACTGCACGAGCCTTTTCCCGGTAACCCCAGCCTCCTGTACCATCCCATGGTACAGCGGCTGTCTCAGGCATGTTTTCATGCGACGTGCCTAGCAGAGGGCCTAGCGCATTGTATGTGCTTAATATATATTGAAGGCATCCTGAATGCTTTTAAGCAGTTTTTAGGAAGAATATTCTTGTTTCAGAGCTAGTGTTATCTTCCAACTATGTTTTTTACATTTGGTGACTAACACATTTTAGTCCCATAGGGTTTACCATTTTTTCAAAAAGAAAATGAATTTTATTTATAGGTGGTCCACAGCATAGTCGGATCAAAATTATGGTCTTTTTAAGGTAATTACATGTATTTGCACAAATTTTGCAAAAGTCAAGATTTCTGAAGTTAAGACTAGGAGTATCATGTCAAAAAAAAAAAGAAGAGAGACCTTAATGTAGTTGACTGGAACAAAGTAAAAAAGTGCCTATCTCATTGTAGGCACTCATTAACTTATTTTTTAATGAAGGAATGAAGGAATGAAACTTATAATATTAGTGCTGCAATGGGAATGAAACTTTTAAAGACAGACAACATAGAAACCATCAGACTGAATCTTGACCATTTTCCACCATCAAACCTACCTACATATAAACTCACTTTATTCTGCTCTTATAAAGGAAGAAGTGTCTCCCTGAAATCTTCCACTTGTACATTAATTTAGTGATTTTCACACTTTAACGTGCATATGAATCACCTGGTGAATACTGTTACTATACAGACTCTGATTCAGTAGGTCTGGGGTGGGACTAGAGAATCTACAATTTTACAAGCTCCCAGGTGATGTTGATGCTGTTGGTTGGATGATGCTTTTTGAGTAACATGGGTCTAGTACACCTCTCTATCTATTCCTTATTCTTTTCTCCCATACATGCAAGGAGGACCTTCACTTTCTACATTGTGTTGGGTGGGCATTTCTCTAATACTGTGCTTTCACTACCTATATTACAGTCAAAATTTTACTTTCAGATATCCAAGCTCGAGTTTGTTATTTTAAAAGAGCTTGGAATCACTTTTCTTGACAAAACCTGCTATGAAGACAATTTAATTTTAATTTAAAAAAAAAAAAGTCACCGGGCTGCATGGCTGAGTGGTTGAGCATCAACATATGAATCAGGAGGTCATAGTTCAATTCCCAGTCAGGGCACATACCCAGGTTGCAGGCTCAGTCTCCAGTGAGGGGTGTGCAGGAGGTAGTTGATCAATGATTCTCTCATTGTTGATGTTTCTATCTCTCTCTACCCCTCCCTTCCTCTCTGAAATCAATAAAAATATTTTTTTTAAAAAATAAAATAAATCTCTTCCCCTTTTTCATTAATTTTCCCAACCCCTCTCCCATCTAGCAACTGTCCAAATGTTCTTTGTATCTATGAGTGTGTTTCTGTTCTGCTTGCTTGTTTATTTTGTTTTTTAGATTCCATATATAAGTGAAATCATCTAGCATCTTAATCTATTTACCTCCAACAATGGAAAAGATAGTTTGGTACACTGATATTAAAAACATTTTTTTCAAAGCTACTCATACATAACTTGAATCTGATATTGTGTACTTTTTGTTAGTGGATCCTGAATGTATGGGCCATGTCTCCAAGACCTACCCCAAAATGTGGCTTTATGATATTTCTAAATTCTGGCTGAGTATATTGTGCCTCTCAGATCTTAGTGCAGGTAAAACTATTAATGTTTCATCACCAGCTTTTCATAATCCATAACACCTGTTCCAGTTATCTGTATATATAATTTATATATATAAAAGGCTAATATGCAAAGTGTGCCCTCGGGAGTTCAACTGGGAGACCAGGAGTTCGATCGTTTGCTATGATGTGCACTGACCACCAGGGGGCGACACGGAATGAAGGAAGGCCCCGGCCAGCAACCAACAGCCAGGGAAGGGAGGCCCCGGCCAGCAGCCGGAAGGCCACGATCGGCCCTGATTGCCGGCCAGGCCTAGGGATCCTACCCATGCACAGATTTCATGTACCAGGCCTCTAGTATTGACCATATTCCCCTATCTTGATATTCATTCATGTATTCTTCATTTTTGTTTGCTTGTTAGATATCATTATCAAAACTGGGCCATGAAGGCCCCCTCTCTATATTAATTCAATAACATTTGAGTGCCTCTTATAGGCTAGGTATTTTTCTTGATAATCTATATTTTATATACCGTATTTTCCGGCATATAAGACAACTAGGCATATAAGACGACCCACAACTTTTCCAGTTAAAATATAGAGTTTGGGAAGATGACACCCGGCATATAAGACGACCCCCGACTATGAGAAGATTTTCCTGGGTTAAAAAGTCGTCTTATATGCCGGAAAATACAGTATATAAAAGGCTAATATGCTGTGCCCTTCCCTCTGTCCAATGGGTCACTATGACATGCACTGACCACCAGGGGGCAGACGCTCAATGCAGGAGCTGCTGTGATGCACACTTGCCATTTACAGAAAAACGGCAGCACAGACCTGGCTGACAAAGCAACACTTGGCTTCCCCCAAGTGGGACACAGGCCCCACCACCACCCCAGAGCGACAGCCCACCAAATCACAGCTGACACTGCCGAGACCCCATGGCCAGCCTGGAAACAGTCCCTGTGGGTGCTGGGTAATGACATCACGTAGCAACGCCCGGCTTCCTTTCCCTAGTGACTAGCCTCCTTGGAGTTTCTTCAGCCCAGGAACATGACTTGCTTTATACCCGGGTGGACACATTTACACTTTAACCAAATGTCTGTGAAGTGTTTTCCCATGCCTCATCTCATTTGATCCTCACAGAAGTCCTGGAGTAAGTGGATAGGAGACTTGGTGGAACCCTATTTTCTTTTCATTAGCCGGAAAAACTGAGATTTAGAAAGCTTAGAAACTTGACCCGACTGAAAAGAAGTAAGAAATG
Organism: Cnephaeus nilssonii; assembly: GCF_951640355.1. NCBI lineage: Eukaryota > Metazoa > Chordata > Mammalia > Chiroptera > Vespertilionidae > Cnephaeus > Cnephaeus nilssonii. The sequence continues at coordinate 48,976,483 of NC_137085.1, read as the reverse complement.
GTAGAACTTGAAAATGACTTCAGGTTTTCTCACAGCACAGAATATAGTCAAATACTGCTGCAGTTAAATATTTTATCCTTTGTTCTCTCTGCGTGATCTACAATAATAATCTGCTTCATGTTGATATTTACTGCTGTGTTGCTGACAATTACCTAAAAGAGAAGTTGGGGTGCTTCACTGGGCTGGAAAAAGTTTAGCTAAATCAGAAAGCAGGTTTAATTAAGCAAGTTTATTCTATATCTATAAAAGGCTAAGTTGACTTGTGCATGTGCGATATATATAAAGCTCTTGCTGGCGCTAATCACACACGTGTGTTTTGATCTGTCATTGTCAGTCGTGAATTTGGTTGTCACTTCTATTATAGAGAAAGGGCGAATAGCGATATTAAAATATTTCTTTTAATTAATTTCCTTTCAATGTTCACAAATCCATGCACTGGGCCACTAGTAGGCATATAAAGGTGAATGAACAGTTTCACTCCGGAAGAAGGAAAGGCTCCTGTCCTCATGAAGCTAGCAGAATAGTGAAGATAGATAATAAACATAAGTAAATTATACATCATCTACATATACATACAACAAGGATGAACTTTGAAAACATTATGCTAAGTCAGTGGTCGGCAAACTCATTAGTCAACAGAGCCAAATATCAACAGTACAACGATTGAGATTTCTTTTGAGAGCCAAATTTTTTAAACTTAAACTTCTTCTAACGCCACTTCTTCAAAATAGACTCGCCCAGGCCGTGGTATTTTGTGGAAGAGCCACACTCAAGGGGCCAAAGAGCCGCATGTGGCTCGCGAGCTGCAGTTTGCCGACCACGGTGCTAAGTGAAAGAAACCTACACAAAAGGCCATATGTGGTATGATTTCATTTTCATAATAGGAAAATCCGTAGAAACAGAAACATTAGTTTACAGGGACTGAAGGATGTGGGAAATGGGAGAGACCACTGATGGATATGGGATTTCTTTTCGGGGTGATAGAAATGTTACGCAATTACATAGTGGTGATGGCTGTACAATCTTGTGAATACACTAAAAAGTCACTGAATGTATGCTTTAAAATGCTGAATTTTATGGCATGTGAATATCTCAAAAAATGTTTTTTGCATGTCTAAGCCTTTTTATAGGAAAACACTGCCTACAAGTATTATATTTAAATATATATATTACTGCTGAATAAACATTTTATTGTTTAAAATGTGATTACTTGTTTTTTAAAATAATTTACTGACTTTAGTATTCCAGTATTATGATTAAATTTACAGCTAGAGGATGATTTTAATATAGTAGAATTTTTCTCATTTCTCAACAGTCTCTTCTACTGCCTCTCAGGAAGAAGCAACAAACAATTTGGAGATACAGTCACCTCCTGAGTATCAGTATAACAAGGCCAACTTGCTACCTAATAAGACAAGAGAACTTGCCTCATCACGAGCTATTAGTTCATATGTTCATGAGATTGTAGAATTTCAGAAGCAAAATACAAACAAAATTAAAACCTTAAGGAAATTGTTTTGGGGGAATCATCCCCAAAGGGTACGCAGAGGGTATTCAGAAAAGTGTTGTCTTAGAGGATGTACAGAAGAAGAACTTATTATTGCATGCCTTCCATATATTGATTATAAAAACTTAAAGAAAGAGGAGTCTCAGTTGTGACTAAGATGTATTAATTATCATAGGAATTATACCAACTTAATAAAAGCTTAATATTTATTTATTTATTTATTTATTTATTTATTTATTTATTTATTTATTTATTTTTATAATTGTCCTTGTAGGTTCTCTGCTGTGAACACCTAAATGTACTTGCAAACACCTGACAATACTTTATGGTGATAATAGGAATCAGTATTTTCTTTGTTGACATCTATTTTTCATTATTTTTGTAAATGAAGATGTTATTGGAGATGGCATGATCCATGTAGACATCTAAGAACTACCCGTTCATCCTTTTTAAAAAATTTTTCTTTATTAAGGCATTACATATGTGTCCTTATCCTCCCATTGCCCCCCCCCCTACTCTCCCTCTCATGCCCTCACCCTCCTAGTGTCTGTGTCCATTGGTTATGCTTTTATGCATGCATACAAGTCCTTTGGTTGATCTCTCCCCCTCCTCCCCACCCTCCCCTGCCTTCCCTCTGAGGTTGATGGTCTGATCGATGCTTCTATGTCTCTGGATCTGTTTTTGTTCATCAGGTTATGTTGTTCATTATATTCCACAAATGATGCATGGCTGATGATCTTTATAATTAAACATTTCTCTAATCAAATAAGCACTTTCCCCCTTGCACTTGTTGCAATAGAACTAGAAACGACATTTAAGAAATTGCAGTCCAGCCTGGCCGACATGGTTCAGTGGTTGAGCATTGACCTATGAACCAAGAGGTCATGGTTTGATTCCCGGTCAGAACACATGCCTGGGTTGTGAGCTTAATCCCCAGTGTGGACATCCAGGAGGCAGACGATCAATGATTCTCAACATAGATGTTTCTATCTCTCTCTTCCTCTCTGAAATAAATAAAAATATATTTTAAAAAAGAAATTGCAGTCTAGTTGGATAACAACAGCTCTTTTTATTAGTGTTTTTCCTATAACTGTTGGTCCACATAATAACAGCCTTTTAGCAGTATTACTCCTACCCTGGAATAATTCTAGGTTTGTCAGAGGTAGTTCTATTACCTCTCTTAATTCCCTGATCTGTTCTGATAATCCCCAGTCTTAGAAAAAAGAAATATTCCCTGTGTCTTTATGAGACATGCTATAAACCAGTGGATCTTAACAAATACCTTTGTAATCATATTAAAGCAATTCTTGTTCCTGGCTTCAGGTTACTTTTTCAAGGTGAATTTGTAGATTTAACAATGAAATTTCCTTCCATTAATTCCTTAAGTACTTCAACAGCTATCTGCCCAGATTTGGTGATTGTGGAGCTGGCCTTGATTGTTCCCTTAGCTGTTTAAAACAGCTGTTGATCTTGTGCTCCAAGCATTTTGTTTTATGATAGTCTTGAAGCTCATTATCTCTATGATCTGCAATGATGAGATGCTATCACTCATAGGGGATGCCAAGAATGGCCATGGCATATATGACAAACCCACTGCTAATATTATACTCAATGGGGAAAACTAAAAGCATTTCTCTTAAGATAAGGAACAAGACAGGATGTTCACTATCACCACTCTTATTTAACATAGTACTGGAAGTCCTAGCCACAGCAGACAAAACAAACAAACAAAACAAAACAAAAAAACACACAACAACAACAAAACAGAAATAAAAGGCATCCAAATTGGAAAGGAAGAAATAAAACTCTTATTATTTGCAGATAGCATGATACTGTATATAAGTAACCCTAAAGACTCCATTAAAATCTATTAGAGCTGATAAATGAATTCAGGAAAGCAGCAGGATATAAAATTAATACTCAGAAATCAGTTGCATTTTATATACCATTAATTAGCTATCTGAAAGGGAAACTTAATTTTCATTTACAATTGCATTAAAAAATACTACCTCAGAATAAATTTAACCAAGGATGTAAAAGACCTATACTCAGAAAATTATAAGGCACTGAAGAAAATACAAATAAGTGGAAGCACATACTGTGTTCATTGATAGGTAGAATTAACATCATTAAAATGTCCATACTACCCACAGCAATCTATAGATTCAATGCAATTCTTATCAAAATGCCAATGCTGTTTTTCACAGAACTAGAACAAATAATCAAAAAATGTATATGGAACTACACAAAAAGCCCAAATAACATCAGCAATATTGAGAAAGAAAAACAAAGTTGGAGCTATCATACTAGCTGATATCAAATTATACTAGAAGTCCATAGTAATCAAAGCAGCATGGTATTGGCATAAAAACAGACATAGATCAATGGAACAGAATAGAGAACCCAGAAATAAACCCATACCTTTATGGCCAATTAATATTTGACAAAGGGGGCAAGAACATACAATGGGATAAAGACAGTCTATTCAATAAATGGTGCTGGGAAAATGGAACAGATACTTGCAAAAAAATGAAACTAGATCAATTTATATAAAAGAATAAACTCAAAATGGATTAAAGACTTAAATGTCAGATTGAAATCATGAAAATCCTAGAAGAAAACATAGGCAGTATAATCTCTGACATTTCTCAACATTTTTTCTAATGTATCTTCTCAGGGAAGGGAAACAAAAGAAAAAATAAACAAATGGAATTAAATCAACTAAAAAGTTTTTGCACAACAAAGGAAACCACCATCAAAATGAAGAGATAATCTATTGAATGAGAGAACATATTTGCCAGTGATACATCCAATAAGGGATTAATATCCAAAATTATAAGAACTCAGACAACTAACACCAGAAAAACAACCCAATTATAAAGTGGTCAGAAGACCTGAATAGACACTTCTCCAAAGAAGACATATAGATGACCAATAGACATAGGAAATGTTGCTCAATATCACTAATTGTCAGAAAAATGCAAATCAAAATGAGATATCAACTCATAGCTGTCAGAATGGCTATCATCAATAAATCAACAAACAAGTGTTAGAGAGGATGTGGAGAAAAGGAAACCCTTGTGCACTGTTGGTGAGAATGCAGATTGGTGCAGCCACTTAGAAACAGTATGGGGTTTCCTCAAAAAATTAAAAATGAAACTGCCTTATGACCCAGTGATTCCACTTCTGGGAATTTAGCCAAAGAAACTCGAAATACAAATTTGAAAGAATATATACACACCCATGTTCATTTCTGCATTATTTACAATAGCCAAGATACAGAAGCAACTTAAGTGCCCATCAATAGATGAGTGGATTAAAAAGGCAGTGGTAAATACATACAATGGAATATTATTCAGCCATAAAAAAGGATGAAATCTTACCAGCATGGTTGGACCTAGAGGGTATTATACTCAGTGAAGTAAGTCAGTCAGAGAAAGACAAATACCATATGATTTCACTTATACATGAAATCTAAAGAACAAAATAAAATTTAAACAGACTCATAGACAAAGAGAGCCAACTGGTGATTGCCAGAGGGGAGAGTGTTGGGGACTGGGTGAAAGAGGTGAAGGGATTAGGAAATACAAGTACAGATTGGGAGTTACAAAATAGTCACAGGGATTAAGTAAAGTCAAAAGAATACAATTATAGTCAACAATATTGCAGTAACTATGTCTGGTGCCAGTTGGGGAATTGGAAATATTGAGGGAATACTATGTAAACTATATGATTGATTAATCACCAAACTGTACACTTGAAACCAATATAAAATAAAATTTATAGGAAAAAAAGGCCATGGCCACTGGGGTGGGGGAAGAGGTAGGATGAGGGAGGAGAGCAGCACTGGAAGTAGGAGGATGAATGGCCCTGCCCAATCCAATTTTAAGGAAATCACAAAGAAGAAAATATTTTAAACTTGCCCTCAGATTCATCATCTGGTTCTCTTTATTCCTTTATTATAGTATCAAATTTCCATGTGGTATAAATTTCTGTCTGAAGAACAGAACTTCCTTTATTATTTCTTGTGGTACAGGTAAGCTAATGATGAGTTTTCTCAGCTTTTGATTTTCTGAAAAAGTCTTTATTTTGGATGATATTTTATATAAAACTCTTTACTTTGAAGGATATTTTTAGTTTGGATATTTTATATAATTCCAAGTTAATAGTTTTTAATGCACCTTGGTGTGACTGTGTTGTGTTCCTTCTACTTAGGGCTCATGATCTTTAATTTGAGTGTTTATTATTTGGAATTTAGAAAAATTTCACTCTTTCTTCAAAATTATAAATTCTCCTGTTTATTCTGGAGCTCCAATACACAGATTATACTGCCTGATAGTATCCCCCAGGTCAGGGATAGTCTGGTTTTTGTTTGCTTGCTTGTGTTTTCTCTTTGTGCTTCAGTTTAGATAGCTTCTATTGGAACCATTATAAGACTCACCTCATTTGTTTCCCTTCTCTTAGGGAAACAAATGTGTCTATTATCTTAGGGAAACAGTTGTGTCTATTATCCAATATCTGAATTTAGGTGTTTTGTTTCCTTCTCCACTTCCTTATAGAGGAAGGGCAAACCTGGTTCAAGTTACACCATATGGCCAGAAGCAGACACTTCAGCTTAATTTTTAAGGAAAGAAAAATCAAATCAGACATGGGCATACCATCAGATTACCATTCTTAGATGGCAATTTGACTTCAAACTTCAGTGAGAAAGTAGAGTTAATCAGAGAGAAAAGCTCTCATGTTTCCACTACCAAATCTATAAACCTACCTGTATTTACTCCATTTTACCATCTTCCCCATAGTTGTAAAAGTGTCCATGATCTATTAAAGAGATATTTCTCTCTTGTGCTCTGGATCGCATTCAAAATTTCACTCCTTTTATAATTCTCGCCCCAACATCATCAGTCACTCTCTTTCTCTATGACTCAAGCCATCACGATACAAAAGTGGTTTAAGATCTCCCAACTAAAAACTTCACACCCACATGAAGTTTCACCTTATTTTCCTGCTTTCCTTCAGGGCAAAACTTCTCAAAACAGTTGTCTATATTTACTGTCTCCACTTCTTTACCAATCTCATAACTTCTTCAACCTGATAGAGTCTGGAAGCTTATCCTTTGAACTTATCCATCAGGTCACAGTGCTCCTATTACTTGGTCCTTCAGTAAATACATTCAACAGAGTTGACCACTTTCTTCTACTTAAGGCACATTGTTCTCTTGCTTTCATGAAACCACACTCTCTCACTTCACTGACCATTCTTTGTCTGCCTCCTCATCCTCAATCGATTGTCTCAGGTTCTGATCCTTTACTTGCTTCCTTTTTCTAACAACACTTTCTTACATTACCTTAACTATATCCATTATTTAAATGACTACCTATGTGACATTTCTACTTGGATATCCAATAGGCATCTCAAATTTAACATTTTCAAATTTGGAATTCTTCAAAATGGAATTCTTCTAAACCCCCCACCCTCCCTCATAGCAACTAGATGGATGATATTTGCTCAAACCAAAACCCAAGAGACATGCTTGATTTGTTTCTTTTTTCTAACCCCTCCCACCCAATTTATCAGTATCATACTTTCTACTTCTTTGCATTTCTATCCCCACCTCTCTAGTTCAAGCTACAAGGTACTTTTAGAAAATGGTGAGTAAACTAGTCTAGCTGGATTGGAAAGTTATTATTGATGAATAGTGGGAGAAAAATCCAGGTAAGGCAGTTTAGGACATGTTTTGAAGGTCTTCAAATGACAGACAGAATCCTCATTTACAAAGGGGAGCAGAAGAAGTTATCCCTCCTGAGCATAATTCTCCTGAAAAGTGGTACATTTTCAATAACTTAAAATTATTGGCATAACAGTTGTTAATATTATAATAAAAGGATGCTAGTTAAAGGTATATGAAAGTAATACTAGGAGACAGGTGGAAAGGTAGTCAAATGATGGTATCTTTAAAAAGTACTTTCTTCCTGTTGTTCAATCAACACAGCAGGCCCTACCCCAGACTCTTTTGATGTTAAAATCTGGCTCCGCCTCTGGTGACACTCTGGGGTGTTGAACTTTATTCTGCAGGAAATGGGGTGAGTTGAAAAGCTTTTGAGCAGAAGAGTGATATGGTTAAAACTGTACTATATTATGGGAATAACGTTCTGACAATGATGTGTAGGACTAATGAGAAAATGTAGAAAGAGTAATTAGGTTATTACAATAGAACAGACAGGAAATTATAAGGGAGTGCAAAATATGAGGTTGATGGAGGCAGTGAGGAGAAAGATTGGAAAGAGTACAAGAAATAAAAACAAGAATCAAATGTTTTTATTCAAGGATTCTCATCTCTGATGACAAGAGAATTATGGTGTCATGATGACTAAGTACATTAGGAAGGGAGGTTATTTTGTGGAGAAAAATACAATGTGTTCTGCCTACAAGTTCTGAACTGACAGCTGTAAATAATAGTTATGTATGGCTGTACTTGGCATAATTCTCTGAGTCATTCACCATCATACAAAATAATTTTGCAACCTTGGTTCTAGGTTTACACTTCCAAGGTTATTTACCTAATTCCAATATATTAAATATATATTTGCTATATTATATGCATAACTGATACTGCTTCAGTTTTACCTACCACTTATTTCCTCTACTGCCAATTCATCAAAAGTAACTTCCTTTTAGAGATGTGCTACTTCTTCATGTTCTGTTTTTTCCCCCTAGATATTTGCAAGTTATCTTTGTAATGCTTTCTAAAGATACATCCTACTCCCTTCTCAACTAAAAATCCCTGAGCATCTGAACATGTTTGTTTACTAACAGTGTTTAGCATAGTGCCTTGTTCACTGTAGGCTCTCAAAAAAGATTTGTTAAAAGGTTAAATAAGTAAAGTTTATGGTTTGTTTATAACCTGGGCTCATTTCTTCAAAAGTAAGGTAATTTAGCATGTTTTAGTATATACAGCATCCATCAGAGTCAGAAGAGCTGGGCTTTAGCCTGGCTTTGTTCTTATTCACATCTGTGATGTAGAGTTAAGGTAACTTCTTTGGACTTAGCTATAAAATGGCTTCAACTAAACCTTTGATCCTCTTCTTGCACCCCAGTAATCCTCCTTCACGTAGCAAATATTATGGTGACTTTGGAAAACATGATTCAGTTGCTTAAACAACCATATATATGTCTAGACTTGAGAGTGTTCAATTTAAATAATAGTCAGAGGTCATCCAACACAAGTTTTATAAAAAGTTCATTTACTTTTTATAAAATATGTTTTTATTGATTTTTAGAGAGAGGAAGGGAGAGGGAGAGAGGATAGAAACATCCATGTGAGAGAAGCATCAACATCAATCTGCTGCCTCCTGCATGCCCCCTACTGGGGATCGAGCCCACAACCTGGGCATGTGTCCTGACCTGGAATTGAACTGGTGATCTCTTGGTATATGGGTTGATGCTCAACCACTGAGCAACATTGGTCAGGGAGTTTCATTTACTTTCAACTTTCCTCATCCTTACATTGCTCCTTTCACAAAGACTTACTTTTTACATTTAATCAAATTGTTGTGCACTTTAATTATTTTGTTTAGAGGACAGGATATAGTTAATTATTCAACTAAAAATATACTTGTTTATACTGGGAACTAAAATGATTTTGTCATCTTGCTACCTAGGAAATGTAACTGCAGAGTTTATCTACTTTATTGCTATTTTATATGTATGCTGCCAAAACTGGTAAAAGCAGCATGATGAAGTGATATAAACTCTGGTATTGGAATCAGACTGCCTAAATTAAAATTTCAGCAATTCCAGCATCCATTCTTTCTACATGTGGGATCTGGGAATTTATTGTATCTTGCTAAACTTCAGTCTGCACGCATTTAAAATGAGAAAAAAATATCACCTACCTCATAGTTGTATGGATAAAATGAGATAATCCACATCAAAGTGTACTATAGATTTAATGCAATCCCTATCAAAATCCCAATGACACTTTTTGTGGAAATAGAAAAACCCACCTTAAAATTCATATGGAATCTCAAGAGACACCAAATAACCAAAAGTTTTTTTTTTAAAAAACTACAACAAAGTGGAAAGTCTCACACTTCCCGATTTTAAAACTTACTACCAAAGCTACAGTGATCAAAACAATATGTTACTGGCATAAAAACAAACATAAACCAATGGAAAAAATGAAGAGCTCAGAAATAAACTCTCACATATACAGCCTTTTTTTTTTTTAATTTAGAAAGAAAGCACTCTACTAAAAATATAGCCATTAAGTAGGCAAATTGGAGCTAAAAGAAAATGACCTTGGGCCTGGCCAGTGTGGCTCAGTTGGTTGGTTGTCATCCCATGCACCAGGTCACTGGTCTGATTCCTGGTCAGGGCACATGCCTGGGTTGCAGGCTTGATCCCCAGTAGTGGGTGTGCAGGAGGCAGCCAATTGATGTTTCTCTCTCTCATCAATGTTTCTCTGTCTCTCTCTTCCTCTCCCTTCCTCTCTCTGAAATCAATAAAAACATTTAAAAAAAAATATTGGAGTTCACTCATCTTTAGAAAAAGAAAAGAAAAAAGAAAATGACCTAGGTAATTACTAGAGCCAAAAATTTTAAAAAATATATATATATTTTATTGATTTTTTTACAGAGAGGAAGGGAGAGGGATAGAGAGTTAGAAACATCGATCAGCTGCCTCCTGCACACTTCCTACTGGGGATTTGCCCACAACCAAGGTACATGCCCTTGACCGGAATTGAACCTGGGACTTTTCAGTCCCCAGGCTGACGCTCTATCCACTGAGCAAAACCAATTAGGGCTAGAGCCAAAGAATTTTTGGCATTTGATTGAGTTATGCTCTAACTCAATACTCTAACCTCACACAGTTATTTTAGTAATACTATAATAACAGACATTAAAAAATGTTGGGAAAATCCCATTAAATGTGAATTTAATATTAGATCTGAAAAATAATTTAGAAATTCCCTTTTCCCAGCACCATATTCATTGTTTCTTAGGTCTCAGATGTCTAAATCATTTTTAGGAAATAGACTGTTCATATATATAATATATATATATATATATATATATATATATATATATATATATATATATATATATTATTGAATTCAGAGAGGAAGGGGGAGGGAGAGAAACATCAATGATGAAAAAGAATCATGAATTGGCTGCCTCCTGCACGCCCTACACTGGGAATCAAACCCGCAACCCGCACATGTGTCCTGACCGGGAATCGAACCGTGACCTCCTGGTTCACAGGTCAATGCTCAACCACTGAGCCACACTGACCGGGCAATAGACTGTTCTTTACAGTACTATCAACTTTTGGAAATTTCTTCCTCTGTAATAGTTTTGGAAATAAATGGGTCTCCTGAAGAGCTGGTGGTAAAATTTATTTGGGTGGAAATAGAAGGCTGCCCCTGGGTTTCCAATGTCCCATGTCCATTCCTCCTGCCATGGGAAAAGTCCAAACTTGTCTTCATCAAGGCCAAAATAAAGGCCAGTGTCCAGAGTTCTGTTTCATATTAAAGCTTAGTCCTTTGGAGCCCATGCAGTTTGCTACAGGCCCCAGGTGGGACTGCCAAACCCACACGGTTACTATGGAGAGTAACAAACGGGGCCAGCGCAGGTCACTGATTGAGAGAGATTACTCTGCGCCCTGGGATTATATTATCTCGACTTGGACCAGGAGCTTTTCTAAAATAACCAATCAACTTCCCAAACTTTCTGGACCTTCTGATGGGTCCACCTCCCAACCAATCCTTTCTTTCCCCAGGCTAGATTGACAGGCTATGGTTGCTATTTTGGCTCCTACTATGCATGCCTCATAGAAGCGCCTCCCCCTGGGCCATTTGGACTTCTACTGCACATGTGCTTACCTCCCTCTTTAGTGTTTTATGTCTTCCCCCAGTGATCTGTTGGGAACAGACTGGTGGTTCGGGGCGGGGGTGGGGGGTGGGTGAGGGGTGGGAAGGGGCAGGGAGTGTGCGTGAAGCTACAACTTCCTGGTGAAGTAAGCAGGGTCATGCTTCCCATTTGATCATGCTTAATAATGTCTGCTTCCCTTTGCTTCCTTCCTTAATATCTAGCTACCTACGCTAACAGCTGTAAACAATAATACAAACACTCAAGTAGGCGCTGCACAGGGCTTACTTACACCTCATGGTTCTTTAGTATCTTCAGCTGACTGTCTTCAGATATAGCCTTCTGGATCAGATCTATTCTTTAAAATGAACTTAGCATTTTGTTATTATAAAAACCTTTGCTGTTATAAATCTTTATTTTGCATAACTTGGTGTTATAAAGACACCTCTCTGATAATAGCTGCTCAACATTTTGAGATGATCATTAAGGCCTATGAGACTTAATATGAAAAATCTAAAGAAACTACAGAAGATATCTAAAAGAACATGACGCTAAAAGCCTTTTCTGTTCTGGCACTCTTGTTGCTCAAAAGTGGCCGAAGGCTCCTAAAAACCACTTTCCCTTCTATGTGGGACATAATATCCCAGGAATGAGCCTTTCCAGCTGTGAGGGACTAACAATGGGATGACATAACAAAATGAGCCACCTGCCAATGGAGGATGAAGGATGCTTTAACAACTGATCAGTACTGCTTTCCAATAATTGATCAGCAATGCTTTCAAGGAAAAATCTTGAAAAGCGGGAAAATGTAAATAATAATATAAACAGAGCCGCTTTAAAATGGAGCTGGAGCTGCGCTGCCAGAGGAACTGCCTCAGATCTTTGGAATGTTAAAATAGGGCAAAAGAACCTTTGGACTGGGCTTAGGCAAACATTGTGTCCCCGAGAACTCTTCACAAAGATAACAAGAAAGCATTTCTCATGACTAATGGGCTGACCACCAAACTCCAAATTAAATTTAAAACATTGTTTAAAATCATTATCATTATCTGCACCAGTAGAAATGCCTTCCTTCTATTAATGTAATTGTCCTCCTTCTCTTTCTCATAAACACCTGAAACACTATTTGGGCTTCTACCTGAATCAGTGCATCCCAAATACCCATTTTTACTGATTTTAAAGAAATACTTGTTGCCTCTCACTTTAAAAGGCTTTTTAATTTTGATTGAAAAAAAAAAAAAAATATATATATATATATATATATATATATATATAGAGAGAGAGAGAGAGAGAGAGAGAGAGAGAGAGAGAGAGAGAGATTGATGCAAGAGAGAGACATGGATCGGCTGCTTCCCACACACTCTGATTGGGAATCAAACCTGTAACCTAAGTATGTACCCCAACAGGGAATCAAACCCACAGTCTTCTTTTGGTGCACAGGACGACACTCCAACAGAACCACATTGGCTAGGTCCCTTTTTAAGTTAACACAGTTGTTGGCCAACTAACAAAAGTCTACTCACATTCCTGAATGCATGTTGGAACTTTGAATCAACCTTCAGGAGTTTATTAACCAACCACTAGACACCACTACATCCTGCATATGCATGAACTTTCAGAACTGTTGCCTGTAATCAATCAAAAAGTAGTAAATATTTCTTCCTACCAACTGGGCACCTACCATAAAACTGCCTCTACATCACCTTTTCCCACACCTGTTACCTGTAACCAATGTAAATTCTTCCAAAACAACTTACATCTTTCTTCCTCAAAACATCTATCCTACCTAATAATAGACAAATATGCAAATTGACCATACCTCCGCCACGCCCACCAGCCCAAGCCACGCCCACCAGCCAATCAGGGCGAGTATGCAAATAAACCGAACCAAGATGGCTACAGCCACCGAGAGCAAGGTTTCCCAGGCAACAGAGGGAAATAAGCTTTCCGCCTGCCCTTGACAGGCCTAAGCCTCCACTCAAGCTACAAAGTTTCAATTATAGAAGGTAAACAAATTCAAACAGAATGGCGGCAGCCACAGAGCTGGAGAGACCAGGCCAGGGTTGCCCGCGGTAACGGAGAAAGCAAAGCTTTCCGCATACCCTGGTGGGGCTCAGGCCTCTGCTTAAGGCTACAAAGTTTCAATTATAGAAGGTGAATTAACTCAAACAGAAATGGCTGCCAGTGGAGCATGCAGGAGGCTTGGCTCTGCTCCAGGCTACAAAGTTTCAATTGTAGAAGGTAAATAAATACCAGATACCAGTGCCTCTGCTTGGGTCGCCAGGGGGCGTGGCTGGCCTGCAAACCACCACAGGCCCCTTGCTCAGGCTGCCGCATGCCCCAAGGGAACCCCCACCCTTATCTGGAACACCCTTCAGGGCAAACCAGCTGGCCCCCACTCCTGCACCAGGCCTCTATCCTATCTAATAAAAGAGTAATATGCAGATTGACCACCACTCCAACACACAATATGTCTGCCCCATGTGGTCAAAGATCCTGCCCCCATGTGGACACAAGATGGCCACCACAAGATGGCCAGCAGGGGAGGGCAGTTGGGAGGCACCCGGCCTGCAAGGGAGGGAAGTTGGAGGCGATCAACCCTGCAGGGGAGGGCAGTTAGGGGTGACCAGGCCAGCAGAGGAGGGAAGTTGGGCGCAAATAGGCTGGCAGGGGAGCAATTAGGCATCAATCAGGCTGGCAGCGGAGTGGTTAGGGGGTGATCAGGCTGGCAGGCAGAAGCGGTTAGGGGCAATCAGGAAGGCAGGCAGGCAAGCAGTTGGGAGCCAGCAGTCCTGGATTGTGAGAGGGATAACCAACTGCCCATTTAGGCCCGATCCCAGCGGGATCGGGCCTAAATGGGCAGTTGGACATCCCTTGAGGGGTCCCAGATTGGAGAGGGTACAGGCTGGGCTGAGGGACATCCCCCCCCTCCATGCACGAATTTCGTGCACCGGGCCTCTAGTATATATATAAAAGGCTAATATGGTAAGTGTCCCTCTACCCATCCAACTGGTCACTATGACACACACCAACCACCAGGGAGCAGACACTCAATGCAGGAGCTGCCAAGCTGCAGTGACTTGGCAGCGGCAGTTCTCGGGTGATGCACCGCAAAACCAGAGAGGAGGGAGCCTGATTCCTCATGGGGCCATGCGATTCCACCTTTGGCTGTGGGTTATGTTGTTGCTGGGGCACTGTCGGCCCTGAATCTGGTTTACTGCACATTTGCATTTGCGTTCCACACCCTGTATGACAGCAACTTTGCAGAGTGCCCTCTCACACTCTGGGACCCCTCAGGGGATGTCGGAGAGCTGTTTTGGCCTGATCCCCGCAGGCCAGGCTGAGGGACTCCACCTGCCGGAGGGACCCCGCTCACTCCACAGACACCGGGGAGGGACCGCAGGAGATTGGCTCCAGGGTGTGTCTGGCCTGTCTCGTCCAGTCCCACCCGCTGGCCACCTTCTAATTAATTTCCTTTCAATGTGCACGAATCCATGCACCGGGTCACTAGTAATGTATAAAAGTGCCCATCAACGCCATAATGGCAGACATGTTTATCTTTTCTATGTAGTTCTGCTGATGTAGTTTAGACTTCTGCCCCAGGATCTGGTCCTTTTCTGGCTAGCATATGGCTCAATAAACCCTTAAAGCTTTCGGCTGTGAAAGTTCTTTTGTTTGTTTGAACACAATCTTTTCCTTACCATCCTGCACTATTAATGTTATTTATCAACAGTCAGATCTAAAATCTGTTTCTGTCTGTTCACACTACTCAAAGCTGACTTACTTGACCCTGATAAATATCATTTATAGGAGTGCTTCCTACTACAGTTATTAAAAACAAAACTATTCACAAAACCTAAGAATATGGATAATTGGAACAAGGATTCTGAGAGCTCTTTTAACTCTCTCATTTTATAAATTCGTTATAGTTATGTTCAAAAATAAGATGTTAAGCGATTGTTATGCATAGAAAGACCTTATAACAGAATGTTTATGTAGTGTAAGCCCTGACAGTTGGGTTTTCTCCTTTTAAATGTACAAGTCAAGCTGATGGCTGAGACATCCACTTCAAAGAAGGTTGTCTCCAATAAACACACTGCAGCCACAGTACTAGAAGACCCAGGGGCCTGTCTCCACCAAGGCTCTTTTGCTTTAAAGATCTTGGTTAATTTCAATAAATGAGCATTTGGGCCACTTGTGTTCTTTTATTCCCAAGCTTTAAATTCCTGCTCTTACATTTCAGAGTGAGCCCATGAAAGCCCAAGCCCCAACACTTGAAAGCAGAACCTCAGGCTAGTGCATGTCCCTCTCTGCCTCGCCCCTCCTTCTCCCATCCCTCTCCCTCTCCCATCCTTCCATCCCAACAGTGATGGTTATTGCTAAATGGCAATCATAATAAGAACCTTGGGACCGGTCTAACCACAACGTTAGTTACTGAGAGGCTGAGACCAACACACAAAACAAATCATTAACAAGTTTTAAAGCCGTATTAATAAAGATTGGTGTTTCACTGGAGACAAGGCTTTTCTTTATACATTTGTAAGCCTGAAAAAGAATGAACCATATTTAGGGCCTACACCAATTAAGCAATGCTATCTGGCAGAAGCACAATATAAATTAATTTTGTAACCTAAAAAAACCACATATTGCAAAAAAATTAAATATTTTAATAATTAGGTATATAATGCACATTTTACTAAGTATTTGATTCATATGAGAAGTTAAAGGCTTGACTATAAATTTGACTAATGTGAAAATTTTAAAATTCTCTTCTCTCAGTGTCATTCTGAAATCTCTCTAATGTTACTATCAGCATCATGAAACATTTAACAGCTAGTTACCTTGAAATTAATTACAACCAACCCAAACTGGGCGTAAACACAAAATTTCTGATATTCATACTCTGATTTTTTTCTTAAATAAAATGAAGTTTATCTCATATAATCTAGTCTTCCACTTGGGTAATCCTGATAGCATCCTTATTCTTATTCTTATTATTTATTCTAATAATAGTGGCCTGGTGCACAAAATTCATGCACTGGTGTGTGTGTGTGTGTGTGTGGGATGTTGGAGGGGTATCCCTCAGCCCTGCCTGTGCCCTCTCACAGTCCAGGATCCCTTGGGGGATGTCTGACTGCTGGCTTGCAGTCCGGGGCTCTCGCAGTCCTGGACCCCTGCAACGGAGGGGGGAGAGGCTCCTGCCACCACTGCTACACTCACCAGCTGGGAGCCCAGCTTCTGGCTGAGCAGTGCTCCCGCTGTGGGAGTGCACTGACCACCAGAGGGCAGTTCCTGCGTTGAGCGTCTGACCCCTGGTGGTCAGTATGTGTCATAGCAACTGGCCGTTCCACTGTTCAGTTGATTTGCATGTTAGGGTTTTATTATATAGTACTAGAGGCCTGGTGCATGAAATTCGTGCACGGGGGGAGGAGGGTAACCCTCAGCCGAGCCTGCACCCTCTCCAATCTGGGACCCCTTGAGGGATGTCCGTCTGCCCGTTTAGGCCCAATCCCGGTGGACTGCTGGCTCCCAACCGCTCACTTGCCTGCCTGCCTGATTGCTCCTAACCGCTTCTGCCTGCCAGCCTGATCACTCCCTAACCACTCCCCTGCCAGCCTGATAGACGCCTAACTGCTACGCTGCTGGCCTGTTTATCTCTAACTGCCCTCCCCTGCATGCCTGGTTGCCCCCAACTGCCCTCCCCTGCAGGCCTGGTCCCTCCCAACTGCCCTCCCCTGCAGGCCTGGTCCCCCCCAACTGCCCTCCTCTTCAGGCCTGGTCACCCCCAACTGCCCTCCCCTGCAGGCCTGGGTCCCCCCAACTGCCCTCCTCTGCAGGCCTGGTCATCCCTAACTGCCCTCCCCTGCAGGCCAGGTCCCCCACAACTGCCCTCCCCTGCTGGCTTGATCACCCCCAGCTGCCCTCCCCTTCAGGCCTGGTCCCCCAAACTGCCCTCTTTTGCAGGCCTGTTCCCCCCCCCAACTGCCCTCCCCTGCAGGCCTGGTCCCCCCAACTGCCCTCCCCAGCAGGCCTGGTCTCCCCCAACTGTCCTCCCCTGCAGGCCTGGTCCCCCCCCAACTGCCCTCCCCTGCAGGCCTGGTCCCCCCAACTGCCCTCCTCTGCTGGCCCGGTCACCCCTAACTGCCCTCCCCTGCTGGCCTGATTGCCCACAACTGCCCTCCCCTGCCAGCCATCTTGTGTCCATATGGGGGCAGCCATCTTGTGTCTTGGAGTGGCGGTCAATTTGCATATTACTCTTTTATTAGATAGGATAGCAAAGTGAAAAAGCTTTAGTAAGTAACACTGGAAAACCAAAGAAACTTTCATTAGAAATCATTTAAATACCAGAACTAGAGTGGATATGGTAATGTTCATAAGAACATGCAGTAGTTGGTAGCAATCTTAGGAAGCATTTCTTTAAAAAAAAATCTAAAGGCAAGTTTACTGTTATAAAAGGCTTTCTCTGCACATTCCTAAACCAATGTGTATACCCCCACTTCCTTGGTGGAGGTATTTACAAGACAATAAAAAAGAAAATAACTTCTGAATATTTATTACATCAATATTTCAATTTTGTGGGAACATGCTAAATGCACAATTGAAAAAATAACACAGTCTTCATAAACTGGCCATATAACATCACCCCATGGAGAATGGCTCCCAGGTATAGAACTGTGGGTATTTTCTAATGTCTACTCCATAATAGAATTATTTAAATAAAATTGAAATATCAGAAGTTATAGTTGTGATAAAAATTTCACTTGACTTTATAGCAGAAATCTTGGGTTGTAAGAAAGCACTCCTTCACAGCAAATTACAGTGTACTGGCAGCACATGTATAAATAACATAAAAAAAGTGACTGTTTCCCAAAGCAGGTAGCTATGGATATAAGGAATTATTTATATAAAGACTGTATAATTTACTATACCAGAATATTTACAGAATTACAGAATTCTAAGAAAATCTTTATCCTCATTTCTGAAAATATTAATTTGAAGAAACATTTTGGCATTAACTAGAACAATAATTACCTATTTCTTGTGCAGAACCAACTAAACAGCTACAGGTTCAATTTCTTTTTATGTATAGTCAGAATCGAAATTTAAAACATTACTAATCCTTAACGAATAATAATTCTCTTGAAAATTTAACATTTTACAATCAGGTAGTCATCAACTCTAAATACTTAAAAATGTTTATAAAGTATTTCTTCTCTACAACTAAAAACTGAAACATGAAAAACGTTTTAAAAAGAAAATCTAGTTAACATCCTTGTTTTTAAAAACAAACAAGATGGCCTTCGCTGGTTTGGCTCAGTGAATAGAGCATCGTCCTGCAGACTGAAGCATCCCATTCCAGTCAGGGGCACATGCCAGGGACTGCGGACTTGATCCGCAGTAGGTGCATGCAGGAGGCAGCCAATCAATGATTCTCTTTCATTGATGTTTCCATCTCTCTCTCCCTCTCCCTTCCTCTCTGAAATCAATAGAAAATAATAATTAAATAAATAAAAACAAACAAAATGTTTTAGACCTTTAAAATTCTACCTTTCAGAACTTAAGTTTTAATACAAAAATCTGAAATCAAGCACATCATCATACTTTTACTTGAAAAGTAGCAAAAACGAAGATCTTTAATTGCACTGTATTTACAGATCTTTAAGAGTCTTTACAAATTAAATAAAAATTATATTCAACTTTCATCAAAATATCTACTAGAAATCTTTTAAAATTTTAAATGATTTTTTCATTCGGTAACCACTAAAATATTTTAAAGATCATGTAAAAAGAATTTCTCCTCTTTCCTTCCTTACAACCAAAAGAATCTCAAACTTTACATGTGAAACATTTTTTCTTAGAGAATTTTCACTTTAAAACTAGCTCCAAAAAATAATCAGAAAAATTATTAAAAGTCTGTTTAAAAAATAGCACATACCACTGAAACAAGAGTAAGAAATTATTTTCTTTTTAACCCAAATACTATTTTAAACTTTTTATAAATAACAATAAATGCCACCTCATATTATGTACGGTGTCTAAAATGGAGTAGCACTAAAACAAATGACGAAGACAACAAACAACCCATTATACTTCACTGAAAATATGTATACTCTCATTTTTCTTAGAGGAATATTATGAATTTTCTACTGGCATTCTGGAATAAAATAACAAGCATACCTTTTTTTTTTTACCAATTTCCTCTCATTTCTCCTTTGAATGTAAGACTTTCTAAATTTTCGAAGAGAAAATTTCTTCTGTGACTACAAGAGATTTCTGAAATCCCTAAAATACAGTCTTTAAAAAAAATCCCTAGCCCACACTATGAATCTTAATAGGTTTATACATTTAAAAAACAATGTATCATATGGCTTACACTTAAATTTAATGCATAATGATAGGTCCCAAGGATTAAAGAATCATATTGGCAGCCAATAGCTCAAGGGATGACAATATTCCTGCATTCGTAATCTCAAAATTTTAAAAGAAAACTATTTACCAGTCTTAGAAAAATTTAGAGATCTATTTAAAAAAACACACAACATACTCATCACAAATAAATACAAAGGAGACAAATAAGAAAATAGATTGTGTTACAGCTTTGTAAACTTGTTCCATTTCAAAATGTATTCTTTATAGTCAAGGAAATTCCTATACAAATAAAACTAAACATTTGTTCCCTTTTCTTTGAAAAATATTTACAGTACATAGAATGATAAGCAAAAAGTGTACACCTGCTTATATTGCTGGCCAGTGATATAGATGAACAAGAACACAAAAGTGCTTATTCAATTATTTGAGCATCTTAATTTGTTTGTATAGTGAAGTTATTATAGATCAACTATGGAAAAATTAGAAAACACCATTAATGAAACAGCCCTTGTGTAAAAGATCACACAAGATGCCAAGGTATTATACATTCACTGTGGTAAAAACTGTACATATGTATCCTGTGCTTCTTTAACATTGTAAAATTTATATTATAATTTTTTCATCTCTCAAAATTCTGAGTTAAAAAACATCTATTTTTTTTCTTTTGCCAAAGAAAAGTGATGTTAATTGCCTAATAAGTTCATGAAACTTTTTACAAAATTCTTTACTCAGAACTTTTCATTAATTTTTTTTTTACTGGTGTCCCCATAAAGAAAAACACACTATACTTTGAAAGTTTTGAGCAGATATTTCCACATCTTTGTGGCTAGCAACATGATATACATAACAATGATATATGTAGTAATAGTCCACAGCAATGTGAAATACAAAACTTTGTTCTCTAACTTTAGTTTGGTCTCAGAGTGAAGTTCATTTCGTTCATCCAGCTATGTTGTCCCTTATTTGATCAACGCGAAGAGCTAGGTGTCTGAAAGAGGGGCGTTGATTTACGTTATTATTCCAGCATTCTGTCATGATCACATAGATCTGTAAAAGAGAAAATAAACCAGAATTACAATGAAAACAAAGTGCTATTTTTTAATTGGCAGAACACATGAATTCAGAACTCCCACTTAATTCTTTCATATAGGTATCTGTGCCCAGATCCATAGTTATATGATTATGCTATTTATTTAAAAGCTCATTAATTAAATTTGATGAAGTGACATGAAGTCCTTGTTTTAAAAGAGCAAGAAATTGTATTATTACTGTGGATAAAAAATAAATAAATAAATTTGTCACCTCATCTGGGCATCCATCTGGTCTTGGTAATCTTCCATTATTCTTCAAGAGTTCTATCAAATGAAACACAATCATCTGTCCTTGTTTGTCGTTGCCAATCATACGCATGAATTCCTGAAACATAAACCCACATTTCAGTGAGATTTTTTGGGTACATTTAATTTAAAGCAGAAATCTTTCTCAACTTCTTCCAATAAATGGGAACAATTCTGTATATGTATGCTTTCTTATATGCTTGAAACATTTTAAAAACAGACTATTTTGCCCGGTTGGTGTGACTCAGTGGTTGAGCATCAACCCAGGAACCAAGAGGTTGCTGGTTCGATTCCTGGTCAGGGCACATGCCTGGGTTGCAGCTGTGGTCCCCAGTGGGGGCATGCAGGAGGCAACTGATTGATAATGTTCCTCTCTCATCAGTGTTTCTACCTCTCTATCCCTCTCCCTTCCTCTCTCTCTAAAAAAAAAAAAAAAAAAAAAAAAAAATCAATGAAAAATATTTTTAAAAGTCAAACTATTTTAAAACTTCCTTTTCAGGAATACTTTACATAGGATTGTTATATGTGCAACCTCTATAATGTCATTTCTATAAATGTAATATACTCAACACAAATTCCCTGAGAAGGGCCCAAAACAAGTGAACTAAAACCATATTCACATTTTTTTTTTGGTGGCTATTGTTATAACATGTCACATTACATTACATTTCAGCTGAAATAAAAAGTTGAATGTAAAAGAGGGCATAATAAAAAGAAAGTGCAGAATAAACGTTTAAGTAAAAGTACATGGAGAGAAAAATATGTTCAAGTGTTAAAAATTCATAATAATCTGACTTGTAAGCTATGAAAATATTTACAACACATCCTTTATTGAAATATAGAGAGCTCTTATAAACTGGTAAGAAAAATTACCAAAATAAAAATTGGCAAAGCACATAAGGAGACAATGTACACACATATATACACCAAATACCCAATAAGTATGTGTTCAGTCACAGTAATAGGAGAAACGCAATTTCAGATCAAATAGATGCAACTTCTCTCCTACCAATTTGGCAAAGCTGCATAAAAACATAATAGTGGATACTGTCAAATGATGAAATGCACATACCCTGTGCACTGCTATTTAGAGTGTAATCTGATACAGCTTTTCTGGAAAGCATTTTGAAATACTCAGAACCTTTAAAAGAGTTCATATCCTTTCATTTATTATTAAACTTTTATTCGAAGGTGACAACCAGAGAGAAACAAATATTTATGTATAAGGATGTTCACTATGTTCATTGAGGTGTTACTTAAAAGGCTGAAAATAGAAAATAATTGTTTAGAAATTATATCCTTATTATGAAATGCTATCCAAAAGTTAGAAGCCATATTTTCAGTAGTTACTAATATAGGAAAATATCCATGCTCTAATACTTAATTAAAAAAAAAAACAAGATAGCAAGCTGTATAGTATAACCTTTATTTTATAAAAAAATTATTTTAATACAGTTTCACTTTTACATATAAAATTAAAAGAAGCCAGGAAGAAAACATACCACAGTACTAAAATAGTTACCTCTGAGTAGTTGAATTGGAGAGGATTTTTTTCATACTTTTCTATATTAAAGAAAATTCTACAACGATCAGGAAAAAATTATTTAAAAGGTTTACTTTAACTTTTGCAATAATTCCTAGAATGAATGAGTTTATTGGATGTATTAAGAATAATATTAAGAGAATATAGTAAATAGTACTCTATCCCTCTTTTTTTTAATTCAAGTTAATTTAATGAATAAGTTTAGGGTTATTTTGTTGGATGTTGTATTACAAATAAGCAAGAAAAGGCTAGATAAGCTTTAAGCTTACTATTATTGTTTGGAAAAAGCTTTTCTCATATTAAAAAAAAAGTTGAAAATAAATAAAAACACACTGACCGCTGGTGGACTTTTACTCTTCTCAATATAGGTGAAAAGTTCATACAGAACCACTCCAAAGCTCCAAACATCTGAGGCCACAGAAAACTTGCTCTCTGTCAGTGATTCTGGAGCATACCTGTGAAATAGGAAAGCATTTAAAAGGCGGTTACTTGATGTGCCAACTCTTGTTTGTACCTGCAAACCAATTGGATTAAAAAAAAAAAAAAAGCCAGATGTATAGGAAAGAGTTACCATAGCAAGCAGGCTTGAGGCTGTCATCCTAAAAAAGGCCTGCTTGCCATGTTGACACTTGACTGGTACCCAGAACTTAGATTTCAGGAGTGTTTCCACAATTCCCTAAATGATAAGAGTGGCTCACTGTGCCTAAAATGTTTCTGCCAACTACATGGTTTGTGCCAAAAGCCCATTTTCCCTCTAGGTCTGAACTGGTGGTACATACCAGGCAGAGGGTGCTCTCGGGTCCAGTCCCAATACAAACCTTGGGCACTGTGTTGTCACAACTTATTGCTGGGAAAAGGAAGTGTGTCCCATATGACTTTACTGAGAGAGGACCCTTGGAAGATTGTGCTTGGTTTCCTCCAGTTTTGCCCCAGACTCCTTTTCCTTTGCTGATTTGCTCTGTGTTGTTCCCTGTATAGAATCATAGCTACAAGTATGGCTGTATGCTGAGTGCTATGAATCCTCCTAGTGAATATCAAACCTGTGAGTGGTCCAAACCTCCAAATACACAAAGATAACTCAAAACTAAAAAAAAAAAAAATCTTTTTTGCCTCTATAGGAAACACCAGGGTTAATTGCAAAGTACCATAGAGAGAAAAAGTTGCTTCTAAACTGGAGCAAGACTTGAAACTATCCTATATAATAAAAGGCTAATATGCAAATTGTCCCTCTGGGCGGGAGTTTGACCGACCAGGAATTAGACGTGTACTGACCACCAGGGGACAGTGTGGAACATGGCGGGCATTGGCGACGTGGTGCTGGCTGTGGCGGCAGTGGTGGTGCTGCTAGCCCCGATGGGCCCCGATGAGAGTGGGACTGTAGCGGGATGATGGAGCAGTTGAGTGGGCTGCACCAGACCAAGGTGGGTGTGAAGGGAGGCCCCGGCCAGCAGCTGCTAGGGACCCTCTCCGTGCACAAATTTCATGCACTGGGCCTCTAGTTAACATATAAAAGAAAGAAGCTGCTCATCTCAAGGAAGTGATATTTGTGAAGGAGCACAGAAAACAGAAAGTCCAGGAAGAAATGGTGCTACTATCTACTCAAGTATTAACACTAACCAAAGGAGAATTTGGGCTAATGGACTGTGAATATCCTGGTTACATTGCTAAGTTTATCCCTGACAGAGATCTGTTTAAGATTGATGAGGATTATCCCAAGAAAACAGAAACACCAATCAGAAAGGATATATGCACCCCTATGTTCACAGCAGCACAATTTACCATAGCTAAGATTTGGAAACAGCCTAAATGCCCATCAGCAGATGTGTGGATTAGAAAACTGTGGTACATCTACACAATGGAATACTACGCTACTGCAAAAAAGGAATTCTTACCATTTGCAACAGCATGGACGGAACTGGAGAGCATTATGCTAAGTGACATAAGCCAGTCAGTGAAAGATAAATACCACATGATCTCACTCATTTGTGTAATATAAAGAACATTATAAACTATTGAACAAAAATAGATAGAGGCAAAGAAGCATCGAACAGACTGTCAAATTACAGTGGGAAGGCAGGGGAGGGTTGGGGGAGTAAGAGATCAACCGAAGGACTTGTGTGCATGCATATAAGCAAATCAATAGACACAAGACACTGGGGGGGAGTGCGGTGGTGAGGGCAAGTGCCAGGGGGTAGGGAGACTGGGAGGAGGTCAGTGGAGGGTGGGGGGTGGGGGGGGGGAAGAGACATATGTACTACTAATTGTAATACCTTAAACAATAAAATTTAAAAAAGATTAAAAATATGAATTACAAAAATTTAATCTCTCCTTGAAAATATACTCACTTCCACAAATCCTTCTCTGACTACTCAAGGTTTTCATGACTCAATGCTACTGAATTTCTATACTTGTAGTCTATGCCACACAGTTAACCATGCAATGCTATTTTCATTTTATATTTAGTTTTTTAAAACACATTACATCTTTAGTTATATTTTTAAATAAAGGTTAGCTTTAGCCCACAAATGGAACATAACATCCCTGAAGATAGTGCTACTCCCCCAACCATTGTAAAATATTCTCATCCTTTGGTTTTCCTGAAAGCACTCCTGTAATCACCTCCTCACTCCTCCCTCCCCCAATCTCTAAGGCTGTTTCTCTCTCCCATCACTAATGTAAGAATAAATACAAATCAAAAAGAAAAAATATAATTTTCCTTGTTGAAAATGAGGAAAATGGCTCTTCCCCCTATTTTCTTAAAGCATTTACTTTAGAAAACTTACCACTAAATTCTTTCTCTCTTTCAAATGTATGTAAATATTTTTTAAAGCTTTTGCTCAAAAGCCTCTTGCCAGCTTTATGATATGTTTTTCTCCAGAACCTGGGAACCATCTCTTTGTAATATAATCATCAAGGAAGTTAGCACCACTACTTCTCAGTTTTTGTAAGACGGTAGGAACCTGACTTTAGCAGGTGCCTCCTTCCAAGTTACAAAATTATCTCTTGTCATAAGTAA
Organism: Cnephaeus nilssonii; assembly: GCF_951640355.1. Classification (NCBI taxonomy): domain Eukaryota; kingdom Metazoa; phylum Chordata; class Mammalia; order Chiroptera; family Vespertilionidae; genus Cnephaeus; species Cnephaeus nilssonii. Next base: position 48,950,841 of record NC_137085.1, on the reverse strand, counting down.
TGACTTTATTTTTCCTTTGATAAAGCCAATTAGCTAACACATGGTGACTTCAATTACCCAGAGAATTTAGGATGAACCACGTGTGACAAATGTGATGTCAACTCCTCTCACTTGAGGGCTAGTTACTGGTTTATCATGAGAAAACGTATGTAATGGGTTGAATTTGCTTGGCCATAAGAAAGAATAAGGTGTTTTTTTCTCTTTGTAATCTATAAGCAGATTACTTTTGATGCGCACTACCTTCTGGAGTAATGCTTATTCAGTAATAAAACTGTTTTCTTTCTATCTTCTCCCTGCTGTTAGCCTCACCTTAATACAATGTACCCTCTATACCAGTTCTCCAACCATTTGGTCAAAGGCCCCTATACACTCTTAAAAATTACTGAAAAAAAATTACTATAAAAAGAATGCTTCTGTGAGAAGAGTAGCATTGTTTTACATTTTTAAAGTTTCTTTACTGTTTGGTTTTAATAGAGAGTATAACCTATGGAAAATTCCACTATCTACTCATGAAAAAAGGAGAGTGAAAAAGGCAAATAACATCTTAGTATTAGTATTAAAATAACTTTTGGTAACAGACTCCCTAGAGGTCCCCATACTTTGAGAACTGATGTTCTGCACCAAAAGTAGAGGTGGAGGGGGGAAAAAAAGTAAATTCAAATTCCTAAAATATGACTCCCTGCATAAAGCCTCTAAATCTTTCACCTACACAATGTTTACTAAATAAAGGCTGAACTCATTAACATGTTGTACAGCGCTCAATATCATTCTAGCCCCAATTGCTCCCTGTTTGCTCTGCAATTATGCCACTCACTTACAAGCCCTGATCCTCTTGCTCTTGTCCTCCTCTTACGATAAACTTAAAAAAAATTAACTAATACTTTCTTTTCTTTCTATTAAAGTATAGTGACATATAATATTATATGAGTTTCAGATGTACAACATAGTTATTCAACATTTACATACGTTATGAGGTGATCACAGTGATAAATCTAGTAACCATCTGTCTCCATACAAAGTTATGATACCACTAACTATCTTCCTTGTGCTGTACATTATACCCCTGTGACTTCATTTATAACTGAAAGTTTGTACTGCTTATTCCCTTTCACCATTTTCATCCATCTCCCTAGGACACCTCCAACACCTCTAGGGTATCATGCTAAGTGAAATAAGTCAGACAGAAAAGGACAAATACCCTATGATTTCACTTGATATAATATGTGGAATCTAAAAAACCTTGACTTGAACAAGCTATTTACCCTGTCTAGAATTCAGTTCCTTCATGCTTAAAATGAGAAACTAATACATATTCTCCAGGAATTCTTAGGAGGATTAAATGAGATAATCCATGACATGCATTTAAGCCCAATGTAAATACATGAGAAATTTTTGCTACTATTATCCTATATAATAAAAGGCTAATATGCAAATTGTCCCCTTGACTGGGAGTTCAACCGGGAGTTTGACCAGGGGGCAGGGCCAGCCTGCCAACTGCCCCCCAGCTGGCCCCGCCTCCAATCGCCTCCCCCACCCCAATCAGGGCGGGCCAGCTGGACCCCACCCATGCATGTATTCGTGCACCAGGCCTCTAGTAAATATATAAATGACAAACTATTAATAATGGTAAAAATAAAGTTTGAAGTTTATGCTCTAAAATTTCATTTTACTGTACTAAAATATACTCACCAGAATATAGGACTTTCACCAGGTTCTTTCACTTTGTAGTATTCTTTGTCTTGTGGCAAGACTTTTGTTAACCCAAAATCTCCAATTTTAACTCTGTTTTCATTCTCTACCAATATATTCCTTGTTGCCAGATCCCTGTGGATATACCTTTTTGTACCAAGATATTCCATACCCTATGGATAAAAATAACATTTTTTTCTTTCAGCCAGTTTTGTAAACATAAACAATTTCAATGGTCTTGCCTGTTTATACTCCCTTAATTATCTAAGATAAACTAGAGAATTTCTTAACAATTACCTAAACATGTTCACTTCATCTACAACAAATAGCCAGAATATTAGGTACCTTGCATATTTGTGATGTATATTGCAAAAGTTTCTTATGATCTATTCGTTCTTTATGCTTTTGGAGATAGTCTCGTAAACTTCCATATGGTAAATATTCCATAATTAATCTTAGATTACGCCGGCCTTTTAAAACACAAATGGGAACATAATGTAAACTTTGCCATATTTTACGGGTGAAATATTAAAAAACAACCATTCATAAATGACTTAAAGATATATAAAATCTGAGTCTAAGATGAAAGAATTTGATTGTAAATTAAAGGTGAAATAGTAAAGAACACAGGCTTTTTGAATCAAAATAGTTGTTTTAGTCTTCTGTAACCCTGTATGCAAATCAAAATAAGCTGAGAAAACTTCCTTTCTCCTCATTTTGTACTGAACAAAAAGCATCTAATTTAAATATTATATTTTTAAAGAAAATATGAGCAAAGACAATTTCTTTCTTTGAAAATGATATTCCCTTAATAAGCATAAGCAAGGGAATAACAACCATTTTCAGTGAAGAGGATGATTAACCGACTAGCCAGAGACTTCCTGTAGTTACAGTTCACCATCACCAAGCAGTCTTCAGTCTTCTCTCTCTGGGCACTGTTATATTATAAGTCCACATGTTGAGACAGGGTGCTTCTATTACCCAGGATGCCAACAACATAGCTTGAGTTCAAAATAGGTTTCGATGGGCAACATACCAGCACTGTAGCACACTCCCTTGTACTTTACAATGTTGTCATGCTGCAGGGATTTAAGGATTTCAATTTCCCTTTCAAAGTCTCTGAGGTGCTCTTCAGTACTGTGCTGGAGCTTTTTCACAGCCACCACCTCCCCAGTGTTGTCTTGTAGAGGGTCATACCGGCACATCTCGACACTCCCAAAATTACCCTGAACAATACAGCACATTAGGATAGAAATCTCAAGTTTTCCACACAAACACTAACAAATTCTAATTACATGAGCAATTCCAACAGCCAGAATTAACACACATCCCTAAGCATAGATTGGGTAACTTTCAGGACAAAAAAGAAAATAGTAATTCCACAAGTGGGTAGTAAATATATATAATTTCTTCAAAAGGAATTAAAAGCTGAAATATAAACAACTTCCAAAAAGCTTTTAGACACAAATCCTGAATATTAATTATTAAGACAATCCAAGGGACATGCTATCTATCACTAACTTCCAGGAAGAACTTAGCTTTTTCACAATACACCCTTTGGTATCACTCACTGTCAGTGAGCTGGATGGAGTAAGGGCCTATTATGGACTGAATGTGTATGTCTCCCCAAAATTCATATGATAAAGCCCTAACCCCCTAATGAATGTATTGGGAGACTGGGCCTGTGAAGAGACGATAAAGGATAAATAGGGTCATAAGGGTGAGGCCTTAATCTGATAGAGCTGGTGCCTTTATAAGAAGAAGAGCCCTGACCAGTGTGGCTCAGTGCTTAGAGTGTCGGCCCAAGCACCAAAGGGGAGAGGGTTCAATTCCTGGTCAACGCCACATACCTGGGTTGCAGGTTCGATCCCCAGCCCCAATGAGGGCACGTACGGGAGGCAACCAGTCGATGTATCTCTCACATCGATGTTTGTCTCTCTTTCTCCTCCTCCCTCATTCCTTTTCACTCTCTCTAAAAATCAATGGAAAAAATCTCAGGTGAGGATTAACAAAAAAAAAAAGAAGAGGAAGAGACACTAAAGCTCTCTGTCAACAAGGTGGCCAAATGAGTACCAGTAAGAGAGCCCTCACCAGCAACCAAACCCTGTCAGAACCTTGATTTCAGACTTTCCAGCCTCTGGAACTATCAGAAATAAATATTTGATGGTAAAGCCACTAAGTCTATGGTATTTTATTATGTCAGCCTGAGCAGATTAGTACACAGTCTGTATTATTTGCTCAAGAAAGTAAATTTTTAGCCTATGGGGATGTTCCCACTTTTTTTTTTTAGGGTGAGTCATTAAAGAAACCTCTTCTCTTTTTATTTAAGATTTATTATCTATACAGAGTTGATATATAACATTTACAATTAAATTTTGGGTATTAATCAAAGTAATATATTTTGGATATTATTGCATTCTTAAAGAACAGAACAACATAGTGTTGAGCTAAAGTTTCGAATCGACTATTTTCAGTTATATTTTTGAAGTCAATTTTTAAAAAAAACTTTGACCACATATAAGCTCAAAGTTAAATCTCTAATTACACAGGTCACACAGCAGTGATGAGATGTCAGTACTGAGATTAGGTTATAAAAAGACCATGGTTTCCACATTGGGTGTCTGCCCTCAGCTGCCATGTTGTGAGAGGCCTTGTAAGTGAACACAGTCCAGTCAACATCTAGACTCTGAACAATCAGATTATTTCTTCCTCCGATGACTAAAAAAGGAAGTGAGTAGAAAGGCTTAATTTAGCCCTGGTTGGTGTGGCTCAGTTGGTTGGAGCATCCTGTACATCAAAAGGTTACAGGTCCAATTCCCAGTCAGTACACATACCTAGGTTGCACGTTCATTGTTATGGTGCGTATGAGAGGCAACCAATAGATGTTTGTCTCTCACATCAATATTTCTCTCTCTCTCTTCCTTTCTCTAAAATCAATAAACATATCCTCAGTTGAGGATTTAAAAGAAGAAGAAAGGCTTAATTGTCCCTTTCTCTATTTAATAAATAAAGCACCCTCTACCAAGAAATAGTCCCATGGCCAAATCAATTGGGGAAATGTTACCTAATTTTTGAAGATGTTCAATGCATATTACATGTTAAAGATTCTGAAAAGTTCTTTTTAAAGACAGTTGTTTAACACAGCACTTCTCCAACATCTGACAACTAAATTTTTTCTACAAATACTCCTTAAAAGTTTTATGAAATGTGAACTTTAGAGAATCTTTAAAGCCTTTTATTCCTAAATAAAATGTTCTATGGTTATAATCTAACTATTTAAAAAACTTCTTTCATCTTACCTTGCCAAGTTGCTGCAGAAATTTCAAGTGTCTCTCTTCAAACTGAGTAGGGTCTCGGTCTTCAAAAGCACCAGAAAACCCTAGGGCACCTATCCTCATATTTGGTAACATGTCATTCTCTGTTAATAATTCATAATCTGCAGAAATACAGAATATTATACCATAAGCTGGCAAATAAATTCTCTGGGTTAATATGTATTCAAGCTGACCAAAATAATTAGAATGAGTTAGAAATACTAAACACAGGTTAATGTTAATAGTTTAGATTATATTAATGGAGCCTTTACTTATTACCCACAATCTGACAGGCTTTCAAGAAAGATTTTTACAAATGATAATTACTTTATAAAATAGGCAGTCTTTATATTTGTAAAGAATATATTCTGATCTTGTTGTGATATTAGTGAGTAATACTGGAAAAGGAAATACCTGTAGGTCAGACACATGCATATTTAGCTACATATTTTAAAGGAGTGGACAAAAACAAATCTACTCCATGTTTAGGAAATGAATTATAAAATGTACGAAAACTAGTTTTTAAAAACAAATAATGGTTTTTTAAAAACTCAAATAAGACAAACTTTTATAATATACTACTCATCAAGTGGCAGACTAAAACTGGGTAAGTGAAGGAGAAAAAGTCTTTTTTTTAATGTAAAAATTGCTCAATTAAGGAGTCTAGAATATGTGTAAAGTAGGAAAGTCATATGGCCATATGAGATTCTAAAAGACATCAAAGAACTTATTTGGGAGGGTTACAAAATTAGTAAAGATTTGTTAAATACAACCAAAATAGAAAGATAGCTGGAGAATCATTAAGATTGTTCCATCAATACATACCTGGAGTAAACAAACTATTAAGATCTCGTATGATGGCTCTGAAAGAAGGTCTAAAATCTGGTTCATAATCCATACAATTATTAATAAGATTTGCTAATTCTGTCCACTTTGGTGCAGGAAGCTGGTGTCTATCTTCATAAAACTGTAGCTTCTATAATTAAAGAACCACACGTTGAGAATTGTGTAATACCTTATCAACCCCTTCTTTTTAACATTAGATGGGCTAAAAAATATAAAATCATGTGAAAGAGAATCATCAAGGATCACAAAATTAATCCAACCCCACAGTCTATATAAACTTACTCTTTGAGAATCCAAAGCACTCAGAGGCTTATCTCCTCCACTGCAGATTTCCCACAAAGTGGTACCAAAACTCCATTTGTCTGTTGCCAAGTTTAAGTTTTTAGGATTTTCAATACATTCAGGTGGTACCCATGGTATTCTCTCCTGAAGAACTTTTAAGTGATAGGAACATAATATGGTTAAATAGTTCTCACAAGTAAGTAATTCTTTTATATGCAAATAATTTTCAAACTGATTTGAATAATCATCTAATTTAAGATCTCATTTTTAACAAAGACAACACTGAGATCCATAAAGACTGAATAATTTGCCCAAAATCACAAAATTTGTTATTAGCACTAAGAGAATTAGAATCCTGTACAATAAATCCTGGATCAACTAAACTTTTTTCCATTAAATCACCAATTTTAAGCCCATGTGCCACAAGAATTTTTAAAACATGTAATACCTGACTACTTAGTCAGGGGCAATGACCTCTTTTCCTTAAACTGTCAAATAAAAAATTACAACAGCCAACACAACAATAGACATCCAGTGTGAATGCATCAAAGTTATACTTTTTTTTTGTAAGATCAGCAAAAAAAATATTTTTTGGTGTGCCACAGAATTTTAGTACTTAGTTTGTGTGCCATAAGACAAAAAAGGTTGAAAATTGATGCATTGTCATAGTGTCTCTCTACACATTCCTACTAATTTTGCATTCAAAAAAACATTTTTCCCATACAATTTATCTTAAAATTGTCTCTTGATATTTTTTGTGTTTTTTTACAACGTTTAAGTAGTAAAGGTAAAGTGAGCATCATTCTAATCTGTTTTAAATAGCAGTGGTAGTTCTATTTTGTGGATGAAAAAATAAGGACCAATAGGCAGATGAATGACTAAATTTTACCAAGATATACAGGTACAGAATCAATATATGTGGGTTCTGTTCAGATCATGAAATATCCTCAAAAAACAGTATTCAGAAAAGAGCACTTTAACTTCACCTTCTGGTATTCTGGGATAGATAGATATAGATAGAGGGATGGATAGACAGACAGACAGACAGACAGACAGACAGACAGATAGATAGATAGATAGATAGATAGATAGATATAGATAAAAATGAAGGATAATCTGTTGCCTTTTTTGGTATATTCAAAGAGTACATGTGCCTTCCTCCTTCACCATATGAACACATTTTCTCTTTCTTCACCTCCCATTCCAGAGGGTAAAATTTCACTGAGTACCAGGTCTAAGATTCTATAACATTTTCTGCCTTATAATTGCTCTTCACTGTTAGATAAGCCATCAAGTTTAAGTACTATTGGTTCAGGATATCATAAATCAATGCACAAAAGTTGGTCAACTTTGATTCTAAACTTAGAACATTCAATTGGAGAAATTAGGTAAGATAATGAAATACAGTTACATTATTTGGACCAAAATAACTCCTCTCAACTATTAGACTGAAATTTCCATTTTAACTAAATGTGTTAAGTAGGTTATAAACATAAAAGAAAGGTTTTTTGGTGTGTGTGTGTGTGTGTGCGTTTTTAAACAAGCTTTTAAAAGTCAGGATTAGCTGAATTAAACTAAATAAGAACTCAAACTACATAAACATATCTTCTCAAATTTTTATTTAGTGACTAAGGAAAGAAAAATTTAGAAAATTTACTTGTGGCTCAAAAAATGATAGAACATTTCACTTCAAAAATGGATAAAATCTGCACTTCCATACATAATTAGGAATTAAAACTGGTGTTTAAAAATTGTGTATAAAATAGTAAAGAAAACAAACGTCATTTGACAAAGGTATGAGAAGTACACATCTAAAGCACATCCCAGTATTTAGAGGAATGCAGCAGATGACAAAGGAAGGACTCATTAATTAATACCAAAGAGACAGAGGGTAAAACTGGCTAAGTACTCCAAAAAATGCCAATTTAGATACATTGCACAACATCAAAATAAACTCCAGTTCAAAGAGCAGAACATGTAAACAAAAAACAAGATATTTAGAAAAAACATTTAGGTAAATATTTGACCTGTGGATTGGAAAGAATTTTCAAAGTATAAAAGCAATGGAAGAAATTATAAAAAACTATCAATAAAATTTCATATTTAAACAATTTTAAGGTTAAAAAATTAAAAGGTAAATCAGGATTGTAAAGAATTCAACCAAAATGAGAAAGGTTAACCAAATTGTTTCATGAAGAATACACACAGATCAAAAAAAGTTCACTAAGACCCACAGAGAAAAATGAACAAAAGATGTGAAGAAAGAGTGCAGTAAAAAACAAATACATGCCCGCTGGTGTGGCTAAGTGGTTGAGCATTGACCTATGAACCAAGAGGTCATGGTTTGATTCCCAGTCAGGGTATATGATTGGGTTGCAGGCTCGAACCCCACTGTGGGGTGTGCAGAAGGCAGCCGATCAATAGTTCTCTCTCATCATTGATGTTTCTATCTCTCTCTCCCTCTGCCTCCCTTCTGAAATAAAAATATATTTTAAAAATTAAAATAAATGAAACAATTAGAAATATACAATAAATTTATGAAAAATTCTTTAGTGTCATGAATACTCATAGAACAACAAAGCAAAACAATGAGGTGTGATTTTAATATATTAAGTTAAGAGCTCTCCAATGCTTGAAAGCCCTCTGAGGTCACTGAGTACCACTTTTTCAGAGAGCTCCCTGATGACTTAAGGTATTGAGAGCCTTAAAAATGTTCCCATCCCTTGATCTAATAATTGCACTGTAGTGATCTACTCTAAGGAAATATTCAGAAATATAGCTAAGATTTTCACATATTATCATAGTCTCTAAATAAATAAATGTAAAAATAAATAAAAATGAATAAAATCTGACCTTTCATACATAATTAGGGATTAACACTTTTTAAAAATTATCTTTATCAGCCCTAGTCGGTTTGGCTCAGTGGATAGAGCATTGGCCCAGGGACTGAAGGGTCACAGGTTTGATTCCAGTCAAGGGTACATATTTAGGTTGCAGGCTCAATCCCTGGCCCAGTTGGGGCACATTCGAGAGGCAACCAATCAATGTGTCTCTCTCACATTGATGTTTATCTCTGTCTCCCTCCCTTCCACTCTCTCTAAAAGTTAATGGAAAAATATCCTGGGTGAGGATTAACAACAACAACAAAATAATTATCTTTATCTGATGTATCATTCGCAAATACATTCTTCCATATAGTGAACACCCTTTTCATTTTGTTGATTGTTTCTTTTGCTGTGTAAAAGCTTTTTATTTTTATATAGTCCCATTTGTTTATTTTCTCTTTTGTTTCCCTTGCCCTAGGACAGTGGTCGGCAAACTCATTAGTCAACAGAGCGGCAAACCGAGGCTCGAGAGCCGCATGTGGCTTGTGGGCCGCAGTTTGCCGACCACTGCCCTAGGAGATGTATCAGCAAACATATTGCTAGGAGGGATGTCTGAAATTTTGCTGCCTGTGGGTTTCTTCTAGGATTTTTATGGTCTCACAACTTAAAGTCTTTTATCCATTTTGAGTTAACTATTTTTTAAAAATATATTTTTATTGATTTCAGAGAGGAAGTGAGAGGGAGAGAGAATAGAAACATCAATGATGAGAATCATTGATCAGTTGCCTCCTGCACGCCCCCTACTGCGGATCAAGCCCACAACCCAGGCATGTGCCCTTGACCAGAATTGAACCTGGGACCCTTTAGTCCGAAGGTCGATGCTCTATCCACTGAACCAAACAGGCTAGGGCTTGAGTTTATTCTTGTGTATGGTGTAAGCTGGTGGTGTAGTTTCATTTTTTTTGCATGTACCTGTCCAATTTTCTCAATACCATTTATTGAAGAGACTGTCTTGACTCCATTGTGTGCTCTTGCTTCCTTTGTCAAATATTAAAAGTAATGACTTGGGTTGATTTGTGGGGGTCTCTGTGGTGTTCCATTGATCTATAGGCCTGTTCTAGTGCCAGTACCAGGCAGTTCTGAGAACAGGGGCTTTGTAGTATAACTTGATATCTGGTACTGTGATCCCTCCAGCTTTGTTCTTCTTTCTGAAGATGGCTGTGGTTATTCAGCGTCTTTTTGGCTCCACATAAATTTTTGGAGTATTTTTTCTAGATCTGTGTAATATGCTATTGGTATTTTAAAAGAGATTGCATTAAATCTATAAATTGCTTTGGGTAGTATGGACATTTTATACCTGGAGAGTATTAAGCTAAGCAAAATAATTAAGTCAGAGAAAGACAAGTATCACATAATCTCACTCATATGTGGAATCTAAAGAACAAAATAAAATGATGAACAAAATAGATCCAGAGGTATAGAAGTATAGAACAGACTGTCGAATCACAAAGGGAAGGCAGGGGTGGGGTTGGGTGAGGGCTAGAAGGGGTCAGTGGGGGAAAAAGGGGAAAATCTGTAATACTTTCAACAATAAAGTATTTTTTAAAATGTTATCTTATAGTCCTGTGAACCCTGAGAAAGAAGATGCCTACAAAGAAGGGCTCCTGATAGCTAACTGGGCTCAAATTTAAAAACAAAAACAACAACAAAAAAACCCCAGGGCCTAGCAGCCATTTCTGTACAAGGGCCTCTCATGCAAACTGCACTTTAGAAAGAAGTCTACACTATACTACTAGCCTCTGCACTGAACTGCTTGCTGCGATGTGTTTCTGCCATTTGAGTTAGTCCTTATAAAGGAGTTCCTAAAATCGTATTTCAACCAACAAGACTAAAATTTTCCCCATCCAACTGGAGCTGTGCAGCTGCAACCAATCAGAGGGCTCTATTCTGACCAATAAGGAAGTATTAAGGACAGTGCTTTTTGGACCAATCAAACTGTGTAGATTTGGAGTATTCATTTGCATCAGGAAAGACCAATCAAGGACCAGGATCTGGAACTTCTGTCTATATAAGCCAGCTCCCCTCTGGCTCTAGAAGGCACTTTCTATTTCCTCCAAATACTGAGAACTGCATTTCCCTGGCTTCTCAGCAGAGACCATAGAGCAGACCAGTGCAGGCCAGAGCAGACTTGCACAGAACAGAGCAGACCGAAGCACGGCACAGCAGACTAGCACAGTGCCAAGCAGACTGGCACAGAGCAGAGCAGACCCTCAAGGAGCAGAGCAGAGCTGTCTAGCCAGAGAGGGTCCTGGCCCCAGAGTTGCCTCACAGCCTTGCTGTATTCACAGCAGTGCTATATCACAATTAAGCTGTTTTGCAATAATAAAATTTCCTTTTTCACCATACCCCAAATGGGGATTCCTGCTGGCATTGAATTAGCACTAAAACCGAGTAACATGCTTATAAGGACAAATGGACAGAGTCTTTAATATAGATTGCTAAAAATGGTAGATACATTTTATTATCAATCAAGGACATGCCAATAAAATGGTTTAAGAAAAATTAACATGTTGTTTATGCAACCCTCCAAGTAAAGCTTAATAAAATTATAAAATATATAATCCCTATAGAACTTACTGTCCTTTGGCAAAACTGTAACACTAATGCCAGGATCACTAAGTTTGATGAAAGGAGGATTTCCTGTCTTCCTGTCTTCTTCTCTAATAAGTAGAATGTTTTTGGCACACACATTCCCATGAATAAGGTTTTTTTCTTCCTATTAGAGTAAAATATAAATACATTCAAATACCAATCCACAAATATATGAACATTTAATATGTCTTAAGCCCCAAATGGATTTAAAAAAAATAAGACTATTAATTAATAAACATTAATTTGGAGGTATGCTTTAAGATAATAAAAGGAAATTTTATGACAACACTGTGCTTCCTGTTTTAAATTTTAAATGACACAATAATCTATGCCCAGAATAAAAGAAATACATTAAAACTACCCAATGCCACTTCACTTTCTAAAGTTGAGATTTTAAGTAGTACCTATTTTTAGGCAGTAGCTGAGAGAAATACTCTTTATTTTCAGCAGCAGAATATAGGTGTGCTCTGAGGGGTCTGATCCCTAGCTGGCCCTCTGGTATTCTGCTTCTCCAGAAATATTGCTTTCTTATTGGACATAATTTCTAAATGCCCACAAACATTACAACAAGGTATATTCTAAGGAGTTTTCTGCTATCCAGAGTTAGCACATTTCTGCATAATTTTTTGTTAAATTCTTTAAACACAAGTGACATAAGCCTTAGATTGTGTGTCATCAATTCTAAGAGATTGGTGAAACGACAGAACTATTTACATTAAAAGTGACTTTACATAAATAAATATATGCCTAAAATAATACCTTTCATAAAACAAACAGATTATTTTAAATAACTCAGCATCCATTTACAGATTTATTTCTACATTGCTTCACTAAATAAAATAAATTCCTGATGAAGAATATACTACCCTGGCTGGGTGGCTCAGTTGGTTGGAGCGTCATCCCATACACCAAAAGGTTGCAGGTTCGAGCCTCAGTCAGGCATGTATGGGAGGCAGCCAATCAATGTTTTCTCTTACATCGATGTTTTTCTCTCTTCCTCTCTCTCTCTAAAACCAATAAAATATATCCTTGGGTGATGGGTTTTTTTAAAGAATATACTAATTACTTACTAGAAAATGCATGGCCCATGCCAATTGTTTAGCCACTTCAAGTTTCCATAATATATTTATAGAATTTTTATTCTTTTTCAAATATGTATCTAGTGATCCAAATTTCACAAACTCCTGAACCAGAATATCTGCATTAAAATATAATAATGATAAGGCTCAAGTACACATACAATACAAAATATATATAATTTGAAACTTGTATAAATATATTATAGTTACCTGTGGGTATTATAGGAAAAGAGATTAAACTACATACAATCCACTAATTTAAAAAGCTAATCAGCTACACAGCATTCGGGGGGGGGGGTTAGTTTATTCACAACAGCAAGAGGTAGGAATCTAAATTTTTTATATGTAAAATATTATACATAATATGCATTACACATAGTAATAAATAATATACAGTAAAATATATTATATGTACACAATACATGCATTATATATGCACATAAACATTTTATAATTATATACATTTTACACACCCCCACACATATAAAATATTACTTCAGCACACCTCTATGTGTCATCACTGAATTATGGCTGCTTTTTAAAAACAAATAAAAATGTCTCACATTATTAATTTTTCTTCCACAAAACTATTTAGACACTCAAAACTTCCTGAATTCTTCTTCCACACACAAAAATTAATAATAATGTCTATTCTATTGGAAGTATAAAGGATCATTTGAGTTTGAACTGCATCCATTCTTTAATTTATGCTGTAAAAAAATTGTTTTGCATTGCTTTATCTTTAAAACTATTTTTTAAAAATACTATTAAGATATATTTTTCCAGACAAGCAAGTATTTGCTCTTAAAAAAAGTGCTAACTGCCATTATGAAACAGTAAAAATTACCAACCCTGTTAGTATTGACTTAGTTCCTAAAGCCAAGACAGTTTCTACATAAACGCAGGTTATTTAATAATTAACTGGGTTTAGAGATTATTTACATTCTACTAGTAATAATTTGTAATAGAGTAAGCTTAAGTTCTTGATTTCAAATTTGAACTTATTGATATTTTGTTTTTATCAAGCATAGTGTTGTTTTCAAAATTAAATAATGGAAAATTAAGATACAAAATAAAACCCACAAAAATTCAAGTAAAAAAATTGTTAACATGGCATAATGATATATATTTTTGAAGAAATTCTCATAGACTTCACATTGTTATCCATGTTAGCTCATGGCCCGGTAAGTTATTAAGTGGCTAAACTTCATACATGCCTATATTTCATATATTTGCTCTAAAAAGCATACTGTAGATCTAATCTCAAATTGTAATGCTGCTTGATTTAATATTAAAATGACTTAGTTTTCATTTGGTATGTAATAACTGTTATTGACAAAAGTTGCCTTTGGACCTTGCTGAGTAACAGAAACAAATTAAAGTTTTGCTGCCCATAGTTAATTTGGAGAACAATCCACATACCAATATTTAAAAATTGACCAGTGTTATCCCAATAAATTTAATTTTAGAAAAATGACTACAGGTAAACTTGTCAGGGAAAATATCCAGAAAAAGATCTAGTAGCTGCAATGTTGCAATGAACAAGAGCTTAATAAACCTTTTTTATGTGACATTTAAGACTTACTATTTTTCATAGATACCACATATTATCATATGTCCCCTTATTTTATGTTATATAAGGAAAAAAAAACCATTAAGTTGACATGCCATCAATTATATCACAGTTTCTTAATTTTAGATTTTTTTTAAATGAGAAGAGTACATCACAGAAACAATGAACTAAATATAAAAGCAAGTGTAAGAATTGGAATTATATGCTCTAAGTATATCCTCCCCAAGTGAAAAATTATGAGAAACTTCAATAAATAAGAGAGATAAATACAGAACCAATCTAGTTGGTGGTAAGTGGGTAGAATTCTCCACTATTGCACTTAGATTTATAGTCATTTTATTAACTCCTCTGAAATACCCGAGGAACTTCCAGAAAACAGATTTGAAAGCTATTGCCTTTGAAAATATTATCAATTTTCAAATATATGAAGCAATGTTACATGAGTGTGGATGCATATCTAATCCACATTACTAATCGAAAATGGGAATTACATAGAAAGTTTCTGAATGTAAACCTTGTGAGTTTTTATGAACAGTCTAAATTTAGACATAGAATATATCTAATATCAACATCTAATCATTTCGGTCAGTTTCATTCAAAATCAGTCTAGGCCTGGCCAGTGTGGCTCAGTTGGTTGGGCATCGTGCTGTACACTGAAAGGTTGCCGGTTCAATTCCCAGTCAGGGTTCATGCCCAAGTTTCAGGCTCGATCCCCAGCAGGGCATGTGCAGGAGGTAGCTGATCGATGTTGCGCTCTCACATAGATGTTTCTCCCTCTCTCTCCCTTAACCTCTCTCTAAAAATCAATGAACTATTTTTTAAAAATCGATCTATAATTTATATGCTTTATCTTTATAATTCCAAATAAATGGTACAGAAATGTCCAGTTATTCCATTATTATGTTAAATCAGCCATAATCTACAGGGTTGGGCAAAACTAAGTTTACAGTTGTTCATATGGAAAAATAATACAATAATTAACAAATAATATACAAGAAAGAATAAACTTCATTTAGAGCACTCACAACTGTAAATCTACTTTTGCCAACCATGTATATTATGATAAAAGATTAGTAAACATTGTTTATTATAATACTCTACTGTTTAACATAAGCCAAATTAACACTTTTCTGCATTTTAATTCCATTCATTAGTTTCCTTTTTTAGAAGGCCTAATTGAACAGTTCTACAATGTTTTGGTTTCAATAATATTTAATATTTAACTATGGTTTATACTGATACATAACTATGATCCTGAAAATGAATTTTCTATATAAAAAAAATGGATGTACTGAGAAAGGCATAACATTAACATAAAGAAGCAGAGATTTACTTACTCTCCTCTCCACAGACACATACTCCATAATTTAAAACCAGATGCTTGTGAGAAAGCTGGCTCATCATGCTTGCTGCTTCAAAGAAAGACTAAGGAAAAAAAAAACCACACAAAAAAATGCAAAATAATTATTGTTTGTGCCTATAAGTATTCACAGTTCAGAAAGATATTCTTTGGCGTAGAGAAATGCACTTTCTCCTCTTCTCTGCAGAACTACATACGTAAGGCTACCAAGTGCTTTGGTCCCCTTATATGGTCTTGCAATGCCATCAATCTTAATACTAGAGTTCACCCTGAAGAAACCCCTCAATACGGCTGGAATAGAAGATAGCAATGAAAAAGAGCAATAGTGACACAAGGCAGCATGAATGATGGAAGATAAACAGGCCTAGACTAATGACACCTAGAGTAGAAGACAGAGGTTCAAACAGAAGTAGACACCAGAGATAGTGATATGAGATTGAAGTAAATGGATGGGAGCTTCAAATAACACTTAGTAAGGAATTGGAGAGTACACCTAGAACTAATATAATGTATGGCAACTGTAATTGCAAATTTAAAATGATTTAAATTTAAAATAAAAAAATTATCTCTGCATATAAAATATCATGACAATTATGTTGAGAGGTTAGCATGGTATGAACATCACTCTAACTCAACTAAACTTGGACTAGAACTTCTGGCTATTGCTGTTGAGAATCACATTCACCAACACTGCGGTGTTCTGGATTAGAACAACTCTTTGACTTATATGTTTCACATCCTCTTCTTACTAACATCCTTTAGGATATTTTAAGCATCACAAATGTTTGGTGATGTCTTGCTATGCTAAGAACTCAGGCAAATGGCAGCTGAGTTTCTGTGGGCTTATAACTCTGTAATCCGTATTTCAACTAGAATGTTTCTTAGTACAAACTTTTTTTAAAAATTGATTTTTAGATGGAGAAGAAAAGAGAGAAAGAAACATCAATATGAGAGCAAAGCTTCAATCAGTCTCCTGCACACCCTCCACTGGGGATCAAGCCCGCAAAAGTGGTATGTGCCCCAACCAGGAACCAAATCAGCAACCCTTCGGTGCACAGGACAATGTCCAACCAACTGAGCCACACGGACCAAAGCTAAACTCTCTCTCACTTTATTTTTAAGTAGATTAAATTATGAAAGAAATCTGTGGAACCCAAAAAGCTCTGGGAACCAAGTCTGAAAACCACTGCCTTAGTATATACAGAGATGTAATGATACCCTTAACACAATGCCCAAAGTAATTAGTTTTAAAATCTATACTAATAAAAGGATAATATGCTAATTAGAGCAGATGTCTTCTGGACAAAGCCACAGTAGCTGCCCGAGGCTCAGGCAAACCATGGATGGCGGCTACCACCGCCAGGGCTGGCCCGAGGCTCAGGCAGGCCTCGGATGGCAGCAGCTGCTGCAAGGGCCCAAGCCTCAGGCAACGAGGGGACGGCCGAGGCTCAGGCAGCTGTGACGCCCCGCAGTGGCAGCAGCAGAGGTGTGATGGAGGTGTCACCTTCCTCTGATTAGCTGGTTGCCTCCTGCAGAGGGAGGCCAGACTGCAGCTTAGGGAGCAGGCCTAAGCCGTCAGTAGGACATCCCCTGAGGGCTCCCGGACTGTGAGAGGGGCTGAGACTCCACCCCCCCCAGTGCACAAATTTTCATGTATTGGGCCTCTAATGTTATTATAAAAATCCTATATAATAAAACCCTAATAAGCAAATCAACCAAAAGGCAAATGACTGGTCGCTCTGATGCACACTGACCACCAGGGGGCAGATGCTCAACGCAGGAGCTGCCCCCTGGTGGTTAGTGCACTCCCACAGGGGAATCGCCGCTCAGCCAGAAGCTGGGCTCATAGCTGGTGAGCGCAGCGGTGGGGTGCCAGGAGCCTCTCCCACCTCTGCAGCATCACTAAGGACCCCTCGGGGGATGTCCAACTGCTGGGGAGTGGGCCTAACCCGGCAGTCGGACATCCTCCGAGGGGTCCCAGACTGCGAGAGGGCACAGGCCAGGCTGAGGAACCTCCCCCCACCCCCACAGTGCACGAATGTCGTGCATCGGGCCTCTAGTATTCTATAATTTTCTATAGCCACACTAGAAGGCATCCTCAGAAAGGTCCTTGATATAAAAGCTACAAGCATGATGTGTTGTGTGCATATTAAGACCACATCTTTAAATATCATAAACTATATAAACTACATAAAGAGCATACACACCTCTGAATAGTTTCTATGTGCTTTATCCAGAACTTTTAAAAGAACTTCTGTTTCATGCAGTTGACCATAATCTCCTACTTCTCTTCTTACACCTTTAAAAATTTTTGTAAAAGTGCCTTGGCCAAGACTTTCATTCTTTAAAAGAAAGAAAGGAAAGAAAAAAATGAGTAAAGATGGATAAAGATGTGAAAATTAGGGAATATGTTCAATGACAAAGAGTAAAAAAAAAAAATCCATGAGCAAATATCTCCCAGATTTAAGACTCTGAATTATTATATTCTGCTTCCTTATACAGTAATAGAAAACAAAACAAAAAAAAGGATTAATGAGTAAAGTGTATTTTGGTTCCATCTGTTCTTAAACCCGCTGGATTGGCTATAATTATCACCTATATTTACCTACATTTATTTGTATTTACCTACATTTATTTACATGTGAAATTTTGTTGTTATTGTTGCCTTTCCTAATAGTGCAGTAGAATGGCAGTACAGTATGGTCTGTAGAGGCAGCATATCTGACTTTGTTCCATATTACCTACCATTTTCTAGTTGTTTGCCTCTGAACAGGCAATTTAATCTCTCTCTGCTGCAGCTGTCTTTTCCTCATTGGAGGAATAGGAATAACTATTTTTCCATAGATTGTTATGAGCAATAAGTGAATAAATACATGAAAGCACTTAGTATAGTCTATGACACATAGTAAATGCTCAATAATTAGCTATTATTAGTATTTCTTATACATCCTTCCAGAGTAATTGTTGAAACCCTGAACTCTGAAGCAGGGGTGCCTATGTTCAAACTGAAAGTCTACTATTATTAGTTTTATTACATTAGGTTACCTGGTGACTCTCTGCTTCCCATTATTACCTGAGGATGCATATCTTTACAATTCTTGATAATTATATCTACTGTCTCTTTATGGAATGTGGACATCAGTTGATCATTTTCTTACTCATTCTGCTCAACATGAAAAATTTTCAGATATATTTTCCAATTCACTAATTATCTTTTCAAATAAAGGTAATCTGCTTATTAACCTGTTCATTTTGTATCACTATCAATGAGTGTGATTTTTCATTTCTATATTTTTCTTCTCTAAATATTTTTGTTCTTTTTAAAAAGTGTCTTTCCCCCCATGCTTCCATTGCCTTTTATATCTTTAAAAATTAATTTTATAACCTCTTTCTAAAAGAGATTTCTTGGTCTTCTTACTCTTGATTACTCTTGGGCTATTTCCCTTTTAATTTTTTCAATTAAAAGCTCATGCTTGGCCCTAGCCAGTTTGGCCCAGTGCATAGGGTCCTGGGTTTGATTCCAGTGAGGGATGAGGGGCACATACCTCGGTTACAGGCTCCCCCGCTGCCTGTGCCCTGGGCAGGATGCATGCAGGAGGCAACCAAACGATGTGTTTCTCTCTCATGGATATTTCTGCCTTTCCCTCTCTTTTCCACTCTCTCCAAAAATCAATGGAAAAATATCCTCGGGAGGATTTAAAAAAAAAAAAAAAAAAAAGCTCATGATTGGAGTCATTTCATCAGAAGACTTCTGAGTGAGCAAGGTTAAGAATATGTTCTTCCAAAAAGATTTTGTTTCTGCTTCGGCCAAGCACTACAAGGTCTTACTAGGGGAGTATCATTTTTTATATTCATTTATTAGCCTAGATCAGGCGGGTGGTATAAAGTAACCCAAACTCAAAAGTCTAAGATTACAAATTCTCAGGAGAGACATTTTTTCCTAAGAGCCCACCTAAAACAACACTTCTCTTCCCCTTTTGCTAGTGAGTGAATTTTTCACAATCCATATATTGTTTTACTGAGAATGTATTTATTTGAAGGTCCTGGCTTTATTCAGACATGGCCCCATTTTTAACTCTTGCTCTTCTTTAGGCCTTAAGACTTGGCCCTACTTTTAGATCTTAATCTCCTTGATTAGTGAGACTAATCCCAACCCCCATCATTCTATAGCCAAACCATCAGATCTTAAGTACTACTTTATTTTCAGTTTCTTTTTAATCCCTTAAATTTCCCTTACTTTCTCTACAATTTGAGAATTAAGATATAGGTCTTTTGTAGAAGAAGATTTTTAATTTAAGATTTATAAAAAAAATTTTGAAAATCCTGTAAAAAATACAATTCCCTTCTTAAAATATTTTTATTAATTTCTCACTCAAGTTTGGTATTACACTTTCACAAGAAATAAAAATATTTAAAGTGCAAAAAAATTTTAATATAGGTTATAATAAAATACTTCCAAATGTCACATGAATGTAAGTGGGAAACATTTGTTATTTTAAAAGGACAAGAAAGACCATAATCAGCATCTAATGACTTACAAATATTAAATCTTCATTTCTGATTTTGTGAAACACCATTTGGTTCACATTATTATGTCTCTGTAATGTTGGTGAGGTTGGTACATCAGAAACACTATTTGTTCTAAATACTAGAAGGTTTGATTTATCTGTAAAAGAAATAATGAAAAACATATATAATCAAAACATGCTGAGGACATAAAGTTCTCCAAAGGGGTAAAATAAAATGTGTTCTAAATATAAGAAATTCTTTATAACTTTGACTGTTCATTTTTTTCCATAGAAAATTACTTTAGCAGTTTATTCACTGAACTTTAATGTACCTTAACCAGTTATTTCAAATATTCAAAATTATTCACTTCCATAGCTAATATAAATTTTCAGGAATTTTAATAATTTTTAATAATCATTATTTCACGAGATTTCCAATCTTACTATTTTTATTTTAAAAGTATAACAAATTAGAGACACAACCAAGATGGCGGCATAGGTAAACACCTGAACTTGCTGCCGGGCACAACCACATCAAAACTACAACTAAAAGACAAAATGGATATCATCCAGAACCATGGGGAGGCTGGCTGAGTGGAAATTCTACAACTAGAAGGAAAGAGAAAAGTGCATTGAGTCCGGTAGGAGGTGTGGAGCAAACAGCAATGACTGACCATCAGCCCTGCCCTGAAGAGGCCCTCAGGTCTCTGTGTCCTGCAGCACCATACAGGAACAATGGTCGCTGCAAGCACCTGTAAAAAGTACAATTATAAGTGTCCACCTCAGGGGTGCAGAAGTGAAGTGTGGAGGTACGGAGGCATGCACCAAAGGGGCTGGCAACTGGGTACGCTGTTGTCTTTTTCAATCGGGAGGGAGATACAAGCTCCCGACTGCTCTGAACTCCAGTTCCTGGCGAGACTCTGGGGACCCAGACTCATACAGAGAGAAACTGGACTCTCTGGCATCAGGCCGGAACACGAGGGCGGCTTTCTCTCAGAGGTGCTTGCAGCGACCATTGTTCCTGTATGGTGCTGCAGGACAAAGAGACCCAAGGGCCTCTTCAGGGCAGGGCTGATGGTCAGCCATTGCTGTTTGCTCCGCCCTGGTGATTCCCTGATACCCCACCCCAGCCAATTTACAACCCCACCCAAACTGTGCACAAAGGCTTTTGCATATGAATGGCCTGGCCTTTTGCAATCTAAAACCTAACAAACTGCAGCTGGGTCAGAGAGCCCCAGAGCTTCCAAAAAAAAGGCCCAAGACTGGACAGCAGCTTGCATTGCTTCACAGCTGGGCCTCATCTGGGCACCTCCAAACCCCAAACAAAGAGAAGGAAACTGCAGATCTCTTTGTAGCTCCTGCTGGGTGGCCTCAGGCAGTGGCTGACTCTTCACCTCTTTGGAGATCCAAGAGCCAGTGTATCCAGTGGTCAGAGTGAGACCATCCAGATTACAACGCTACACATCCATTAAGAGACACACTCAGGGGGCAGACTCAGTGAGCGCCAAAGCCCCACTGAAGCAAGTCTTGCCCCATAAGGGTGTCTCCAGCACAGAAGTTCTCCCATTGTAGACACAGCTGATCCTCATAGCCAATTGGCCTGGAGGTCAATTCCTCCCAGTGATACCAACAGCAATCAAGGCTTAACTACAGCAAGACTGTGCACACAGCCCACAAAGGGGTGCACCAAGAGTGTCCACCTCAGGTAATTAGAGAGGCTGAGCCACTGGGCCCTATAGGACACCTAGCACACAAAGCTATGCTATCAACACAGGGAAGCAGCCAAAATGCAGAGACAAAGAAACAGGTCACAAATGAAAGAAATGGAGGAAAGCAAATGACTGGATAGAGTTCAAAACCACGGTTATAAGGTTACTCAAGAATCTTCTAGAAACCTCCGAGAAATTTAGTGAGACCCTCAAGGATATGAAAAAGGACCAACTAGAAATTAAGCATACACTGACTGAAATAAAGATTAATATACAGAGATCCAACAGCAGACTAAAGGATCCCAAGAATCAAGTCAAAGATTTGAAATATGAAGAATCAAAAAACACCCAACTGGAAAAGCAAAAAGAAAAAGGAATCCAAAAATATGAAGATACTGCAAGGAGCCTCTGGGACAACTTCAAGTGTACCAACATCCAAATTATATGGGTGCCAGAAGAAGAGAGAGAGCAAGATATTGAAAACCTATTTGAAGAAATAATGACAGAAAACTTCCCCTACCTGGTGAAAGAAATAGACTTACAAGTTCAAGAAGCGCACAGAACCCCAAACAAAAGGAATCCAAAGAGGACCACACCAAGACACATCATAATTAAAATGCCAAGGGCAAAAGACAAAGAGAGAATATTAAAAGCAGCAAGAGAAAAACAGTTACCTACAAGGGAGCACCCATATGATTGTCAGCTGATTTCTCAACAGAAAGTATGCAGGCCAGAAGGGTGTGGCAAGAAATATTCAAAGTGATGAATAGCAAGAACCTACAACCAAGATTACTCTACCCAGCAAAGCTATCATTCAGAATTGAAGGTCAGATAAAGAGCTTCACAGATAAGAAAAAGCTAAAGGAGTTCATCACCACCAAACCAGTATTATATGAAATGCTGAAGGGTATTCTTTAAGAAGAGGAAGAAGAAGAAAAAGGTAAAGATAAAAATTATGAACAACAAAGTGACAACAAATACATATCTATCAACAAGTGAACCTAAAAATCAAGTGAATAAAAAATCTGATGAACAGAATAAACTGGTGAATATAATAGAATCAGGGGCATAGAAAGGGAGTGGACTGACAATTCTTGAGGGGGAGTGGGTGTGGGGGGTGCGGGAAGAGACTGGACAAAAATCATACACCTAAGGACGAGGACAGTGGGGAGGGGTAAAGGCAGGGGGTGGGGTGGGAACCGGGTGGAGGAGAGCTATGGGGGGGAAAAGAGGAACAACTGTAATAATCTGAACAATAAAGATTTATTTAAAAAATACATATATAAGAAATTAAAATTCTAAGAGTATGAAAGCTTTTACTTACAACCACATATGAGAATTTGGTAGTGAGGTCTTTCACTTCCATTAATAAATGACTGATTTATACGGAGCATTATTATTTTTAATATCATTTTAGAATTATAGAACGTCATGTCACTTCTAGAAAACCTAAACCAAACTGAACAATCCTACTTAAGGATATATTTATAAAGAATAAGAAATAATTAATCTGTTTATGGAGCTGCTTCTTTCATCTTTCTTTTAAATCAATATACTAAAGATATCACTCAATATATACACAAGTCATGACCCATATTTTTAAAATAACTAGAAAATTATTTTACCTTTTGGCTTTGGAGGACAGCATTTTGTAAACTGGAAAATTATATTGTCTGAGCGAACAGTTTCCATCTGGTAGCAATTCAAAAGATCTTTAAGATTATTGAAGTTCTTCTTAGTCCCACTGAGGTTGAATTCTCCATTCTCACTTTTTGTAATCAAACAGTGCTTATATTCAATGACATTATCACGCTATATAAGTTTAATTATAAAGAGAGGGAGGGAAAATCAAAATGGACATCATAGTGATTACTGTTACAAAGTGTATTTCACAAAAATAACCAACAAAATATTTAAACATTTGAATCATGAATCCTAGAATGGTACCAGTGTAGGGTAATAGAGGTGCTTGATTCTTCAAAAAGAACTATATTGTATAGGCCAGTGGTCAGCAAACCGCAGCTCGCGAGCCACATGTGGCTCTTTGGCCCCTTGAATGTGGCTCTTCCACAAAATACCACGTGCGGGCACGCACATACAGTGCAATTGAAACTTTGTGGCCCATGCGCAGAAGTCGGTTTTCGGCTCTCAAAAGGAATTTCAATCGTTGTACTGTTAATATTTGGCTCTTTTGACTAATGATTTTGCTGACCACTGGTCTAGGCTAAAGAAATGACTTAAGAGTTTATTTTTTAAAAAGCAATGATAATTAACAATAATAATGCCATCCTTAACAGTTTTCCATCACTTATAAGATAAAGTCTATAACCAATTTAGTGTATAAGGTGTTCCTTGAGCAGGATTCTGCCTCCATCTCCAATCTCAACTTCTGCCAATTACAAAATACAGCCTATGTTCTAGCTATATTGTGACTCAAAAAATTCCAAGCAAGTGCCATGCTATTTCATGATAACTGTACATGCTCTCTACCTATGAATGTACATGTTTTCTTTCTGAGCCATGGACTTTTATTCATTCCTAAAACTTAGTTCCTAAATACCACTTCCTGTGAGGTCCTCCATATAACTCTCACCACATTCCACAAGCAAAGGTCATTACCCATTCCACTGTGCCACTACTGTATTTGTATAATTGTCTCCAATATGGGAATGTTAATATTTTTCAGTTTTTCAATGTCTGTCCTATGTGCTTGTTCATTACAAGCTTGTTCATTCATCTATTTTTTGAGCGGCTTCTTAATAAGCATATCAACCTATTTAGGACCATTTGTATAAACTCAACTAAATACTTCAAGGTCAATCTCAAATCCTTCCTACTCCAAAAGATATTTCTTCACTGTATTTTCTGTTATTGTCTATGCCTATCCTATATAATAAAGAGCTAATATGCTTATTAGACCAAACAGAACGACCATCCGGACATCCTTCCGGACGACCGCCTGGACAACTGTCCAGATGACCTTCCAGAAGAAGCCGGGGCTGTGAGGGCCAGCAGAGGCTGTGAGGGCCTGTGAGGGGCAGCCGAGGCTGCGAGGGGCTGCGAGGGCCGAGCCGCTTGCACGAATTTCGTGCATCAGGTCTCTAGTACTGAATAATTACAATGCTCAATTTAGTAAATTTTTTGTATTCTTTTTTTCCCAAAAGACAAACTTCTTCAAACAGGGCTATGTAACATACACTTCCTAATACATAACAATATATTCATTTTGATTTGGTAATTGAATATAAAGAGCTATTATAATTACAGTGAGAAAATATTGAGAAATTAGGATAGAGCATTTTACAATGCTAAAGTTATAGAGTAACCTACCTTCTGTTTTTATGGACAATAAATCCACTCTGCATATGCTAAATATAAGATAACTGTATTTTATAAAACTTAAAATAACTGAATAATAAAATCCTTACTGTCTACATTTTTAAAAAACAAGATAAATTTTGGAAGCTAATATAAAGTTTTTCAAGATTTATACCATGAAACTGCCTTATAAGTGATACTCTTTTTAGATAATTTTGGATTGTAAACAATCTTAGATGACATCCAAATAAGCTGCATTAAGAGTGAGGTTTCATTGGTTAGAGCATTGTCCTGATATGCCAAGGTTGCAAGTTCAATCCCTGGTCAGGGCACATATAAGAATCGACCAATGATGCATATATAAGTGGAACAACAAGTTGATGTTTCTCTCTTTTTAAAATCAATCAATAATTAAATAATTTTAAAATGTTTTTTAAAAATGAGGTTTCATTGTAGTTTTATGCTTAAAACATACATTGTAGATTGTTATTCTTAAAAGAGGTTAGCCCTGGCTGGGTGGCTCATTTGACTGAAGCATTTTATATCAAACGGTTGCGGGTTTGATTCCCAGTCAGGGCACATACCTAGGTTGCAGGTTCAATCCCTGGTGGGGCGCGTAAGGGAGGCAATCAATCAATGTTTCTCTCTCTCATTGATGTCTCTCTCTCTCTCTCTCTCTCTCTCTCTCTCTCTCTCTCTCTCTCTCAAATCAATAAAAAAAACATCCTCAAGTAAGGATTTTTTTAAAAAGGAAAAAACCCCACCACTAGTTAAAAGTTCAACAATGTTTGTTTCTTTGTTATTACCTTATTTCACTCAAATATTATAACCACTACTAGTAAAAGGAAAGTTTACTTCTGCTTTATTGTGTTCTATATGTTTTGGTAAAGATTTGCATTTTTCTGAAAAAAGAGACTTTAAGAGAATTGATGCAATATGACACTCAAACACCAAAAAATACAGTAAAATAAATTCTACATTAAAAGACAGAAGGACATTATAAATCATTTTATATTTTTATATTAATCCTAGGAATTCTAATTTATTATACATGCAGGACCCCTGAGGTAAATTAAATATTATTATGCTAGCTATATCCAGAGCTATAATTCAGAGTATTAAAAAGGAAATACATATGGTACCTAAACATGAAGGGGAAATTATAGAGACTAAATAAAGATGTTACTGTTAATGAATGTGATATACTAACCTCAACAGCAAAAGTCAAAAAATATTTATTAAACTCCTTAGGACTGCATCGAAGTACATAAAGTCCAGTCTGATTACCTGCTTTCTTCAGTTTACTTATGGCAAAATCCATTCTAAAGGTAAAGAAGTAATGTGAATGATAACATAGCAAGATGTCATCTAAAAGATCAAAAGTAAAATCTAAAACTCAAAAATTTTAGAAGTCTCTTCTACTTTATAAGTTTATCAATAATCTTGTAAGGAAAAATATTAAGTTCAAACCAATTCAAGGGACAATTACATTGCTTTAAAAACAAATCAATGGCATTAGAGGACACACAAAATCACAAAGAACAATTCATTCATTTGAATTTTCTGCCTTCTGATTGCAAATTTAGTATTTTAAAAGCAATACCCTCATAAAACTTCATTTATGCAAACAATATATCATAAACACTTATGTCTCTTCTACCATAGCAATTTCTAATATAAAAATTTATGTGTATTATTATATTTAATATAATCCAAAGTCTAATAGAAGACCCATTGCAAGTAACAAAGACTACTGATTTTTAAAATCTGCTATATGTTTTACTGAAGCTGCATGTCTTGAAAGAAAAGTCCAAGTGTAATCTACATGAAAGCATGAATCATCTATCACTATCTAGTAACACACCTAGGCAACTCTCTCTCTCTCTTACTCTCTCAAAATCAATGGGAAAATATCCACAGGTGAAGATTAACAACAACAACAAAAATTTACTTTTAAACTGTTTTACTTACGAAATTGGGCCATGACAGTTGCTTTGTAAATTTTCAAGCACCACTGGAGATGCTACTTCTTTACAGAGGTAATGGTGTGCATCTGCAGTTAATCTATAATATCCATCAATTAATGACACAAAAGACAAAGCCTCCTTTAATGAACTAAGTTCAATTTCCTAAGCAGAGAAAAGAAAAGAAGTATCATTTAAAAAGTCAACTGCATGCTACATATTGAAAATTCTCTTTGCCCCATGTTGTTAGATTAATTCTTCTAAATTTTTTTCCACATTGCACAAATGTCTTTTATGGTCCAATTTGAATTATAAATTATTCTGTCTAATATTTAAGACCCTCTTGAATATGGGCTTATCATGCCTTTCCAGTTAGAGTTCACTCTACATCCATAATTTTACTATATTTTCACCATTAGAAAAATGCAAGTTATCTCAATTAGAAATCTATCTAGTCCAATATAAAAGTTTGTATTATTTAGAAATAATGATTTATTTTTACATATCAAATATACACTGCTAAGTTAAAGTACTTATGCTATAAGCGAAAATGTATATAATATAAACTAAAATCCAACCTAATAAAAGGGTAATATGCAAATAACCATCACTCCGCTACGCCCACAATTGGTCCGGTGGGAGGCTGGGGGGCGGGACTCGGGGTGGCCTATCCAGCCGTTGAGAGGCGCGGGGGGTGGGACTTGCGAGTCCCGCCCCCCGCGCCTCTCAACGGCCGGATTGGCCGCCACTGAGGGGGGACCAATGGGGCCGAGGGGGTACCAATGGGGCCGGCGGGAGGCGCGGTGGGAGCGGCGGCGCCCAGTCCCACCCCTCAGCGTTCGTGGGTCGGAGCGGCGGCGCCCGGGTCCCTCCTATCACTGAGGGACCTGGGCGGTGGCGGCGCCCCAATCGCGGATGGCGGCGTGGGGCCCAGCAGCTCCCGCCCCACGCTGCCGCTGCCGCCGCCGCTGCTGTGGTCCAAGCCCCCACCCTGAAAGAAGGCGGAAGGAAAACTGGTGCCAGTAGCCAGGTGAAGGAAGGTCTATTGCACGATTCTTCGTGCAAAGGGCCTCTAGTCTTATATAATCTAGTAGGGAGTAGGTGCACACTATTAATCATATTTTTATCTAAGAACAGGAAAGCTTGCTGACTGAGTTACAAGTTAATTATAATTTTGGTAATATAAACCTGAACTGGCCAGAGAGGTACATACAGATACTTAAGTTAAATAAACAAATAACACTAATATGACATTTAAGCCAGAAAGTTAAATATCTGAGTTGAAAAGAAGACAGAGCCAGATAAATAAGACATTTAAGAGCAGAGTATAAAAGAGTGTATTTCTTTTTTATAGAGGAGGGGCATGTAATAGAAACAGAATCATAGTTGTTTAGTAACTACTCACCATAAAAAAAAAAAGAAGGATTTTCTTACAGACCCTGGGAAACTGAAGAATGTGTTACAAGAAGAACAGGCCTGGGAGATAAGGCATCCCAGAGCCCAGATCAAGGATAGAACCTATCTGAAGGGAGGCAGCATTCAGGGCTAATCTTTACAAGGAGAAGGAAAGAGGGCAGTTCCTGGGAACTCACTAACTGAAGATTTTCCCCACCCACTAATCCTACAGAAGCGTTTGTTTGAAATGAAATGCCAGAGAGCAGGATATTCAGGATGACCTGCTGCTTTCTCAATATTGCTGGCATTATTGGAATAAACACTCATATATGATTCAATCTTGTCTCTGCTTAATTTGGCTCAAGTAGTGACAGTCGGCCTTGAACCCACTTAGTGTCTAGTTACATTTCATTTCAATTAAAATAAGTGGGATTTTTGAAGATATTTAATAAAAGAGAAAGGGTTAAATCTTTTATATATTTTTTTATTGATTTTTTACAGAGAGGAAGGGAGAGGGATAGATAGAGAGTTAGAAACATCGATGAGAGAGAATCATCGATCAGCTGCCTCCTGCACACCCCCCACTGGGGAAGTGCCCGCAACCAAGGTACATGCCCTTGACCGGAATCGAACCTGGGACCTTCCAGTCCACAGGCCGACGCTCTATCCACTGAGCCAAACCGGTTTCGGCGGCAAAGGGTTAAATCTTTTAGAATCAATCATGTTTTACATCTTGGGCAGGGCTGACATTTTGCTATATAAATTCTTGGTATTATTGTTTTGATTTCTTTCTCTCCTTTAATTAGGCAGTATGACTGGTATTATTCACAGATCTATTGGTAAAAAGAAAAAAGATGATAATCAGGAATAAGAACTACAACAGGGCCCTAGCCAGTTTGGCTCAGTGGATAGAGCATTAGTTTGCGGACCAAAGGGGCCCGGGTTCGATTCTGGTCAAGGGCACGTACCTCGGTTGCAGGTACCTCGGTTGCAGGCTCCTCCCCAGCCCCAGCCCTAGTCAGGGCTCATGCAGGAGGCAACCAATTGATGAGTTTCTCTCACATCAATGTTTCTCTCTGTCTTCCCCTCTCATTTCCACTCTCCCTGAAAATCAATGGAAAAATATCCTCGGGTGAGGATTAACAAAACAAACAAACAAACAAAAGAACCACAGGGAATTAGTGCAACCCAGAGTGGGAAGAAAAAGTAGCTAATGCTTTACTAATCATAAAAATGAGTGAAAAACACATTAATGTACAAGAAACTATGGGAAGATAGTTTCGGTAGTGATACAAAAAGCTAGATGTAATAAAAAAGCTGACTAAACTGATATTTAGAGCTATATTTAAAACTATAATAAAATTTTTACAAGATACCTTGGATATTAAAAATAAATACTTCTAAAAACTGTATAACATAACCATTATTTAGTTATAAAGCAAACTTACCAGATTTTTACCATCTTGCTTATGGATAGTTACAATTCTGCTTTCATTTGAGCCTTCTTGGCTTGCCTGCTTAATACTGACATCAATAATATCGGGAAAGTCACAATATAACTGTAAATCCTATAATTAAGAGTATTTGAAATTAAAAACAGAATCTATGGAGCCATTTTAAAATAAGACTTATGAATGATATAACATTCATTAACAAATTCTTTAAGATAAAAAAGTATTGATAGCAATAGGTAAGTATTAAATGGGATTCTCTCCCCCAATATTCACCCTAGACTACACTGTATCTTGCTCTTAAAAATGAGAGCATCAAAGGGTGCCAGGAATCTTAAGTGTGCTCTAGTACTCTTCAATCCAATCAATAGTAATAGCAACAATTGCCAGAAAATTAAAAGTTTACCACAGAATGAAGACTAGAATATTTTTAAATCTCTAATAATAATCTAAGAACAGATACAAACAAATTTAAAACTTATAATACAATCCTAAAACATACTAAATTATCATACATCATCATAAAATTAATTAAAATTAATCTTTTCTAGGATATTAAATTTTGATTATGCCTCCTATATCAGTAATAGTAAAAGAAAAAATATTTTTAAACAATAGTAAAAGAAATAAAGATGCAAAACTACCTTAAAAATAACTTTATGCCATTTCTGAAACTATAAGAATACCATTACTAATTATTTTGTCATAAAGAATTAAATAAAAAACATTTAAGAGCAATCAGAAAAGATCTATAGATATAACCTCTACACTTACAATTCTATCAATGGGAGAAGAAAAGTACAAGACCATGTTTGAAATGACTAACATTACTTTACTTCTATTGCCATTCTACTTAAACTAACAAAGAATGAGAACATATCATTAAGAATTACCTGTTCTGTCAGTGTTTCACTTTCTTTACGTTTCCCTCTTGACCACTGAATTCCACCGTTTCCAGTTATTATAATGGTTGCAAAAACCTCCTCACCTGAAGGACCTCTTCCAGGTTCTTTTACTTCAAATTGCTCTGTGTAGAAGGCAGACTGAAGAGCTTCCAGATTTATAAGATACTTAAGTTTCAAGTTTCTGGCAGTGGCTTTGCAATGGCTGAATTGCTCAATAAATCTGCGAAATCGGTACCTTATTCGCTTTCTTGTCAAAATATGATAGTCTTGGATCTTTGCTCGAATACATTTTGGTAGGAATGTCTTATAGCTAGGCATAAAGAACACACACAGTGAAACAAAACATTTGTAATATAAATCTAAAACAAAAGTAAAAGAGAACTTACCACCTTTTTCCATGGTAAGTGCTATAAGAACACAAGTGGAGAAAGGTGACATAGTTACCACTGAAAAGAAGTAAGAAATGGTGGACCTTGAAAATGACTTCAGGTTTTCTCACTGCGCAGAATATAGTCAATAATGTATAGTTTGGTAAACGTTATTTTTATAGGCCAGCTTTAATAACTCCTAATAATTCTTTTGCAATCAAACAATTTCATTTGGACTCTTTTGTACTTCCTTCTCGATGTAAAATATCCTAAAGAAAGCAGGTAACTTATTTCCCTCCTGCTCAAATATCTGACAAATAATTAACATTTTATTTCTGCAAAAACAACTATATTAAATTTCCATGCCTTTCACATATGCTAATCCTTCTTCTCATCACTCAGCCCCTAAAAGGTTAGCTCTCATTCATTGTACAAGACTCAGCTCAAGCATCATCAAATCCAGGAAACCTTCAGAACCTCTAGATGCAGCCTGATTTGTCTGATAGTATTCTGTACACTGCTCCATAACATCATTTATCACACTATACTGTACACAGCTGGTGATGGAGTGGCTTATGCTAACAGCTTATTATTACACTATAGCAGTGAGCTTGGTGTGTCAAACTTTGCCAAAAAACTGAGCATAACTCGGGTAGTGTGTCACTTTGAGGAAAAAACATTATTTTGCAAATGTTTCATCCTCAGGAGCAGCAAATGTTTTATCCGCGGCATGCGGCTGCTTCAGCGGCTGAGGGTCATCAGAAATGGCTACGTGTGTCAGTGCTGACACGCATGTCATAGGTTCACCATCACTGCACTATAGGAATTATTTTGAGCTGACTTTTAAACAGCCATCATTAAAATTTAAGTTATAAAAACTTACAACTGAATAAATTAAAATATAGATAAATAGAGGCCCAGTGCACAAAATTTGTGCACGGGGGTGGGGGGGGGGGGCGAGGTCCCCTAAGCCCAGCCTGCACCCTCTCCAATCCAGGACTTCTCGGGGGATGTCCAACTGCCGGTGGACAGACATCCCTCTCACAATCTGGGACTGCTGGCTTCTAACTGCTCACCTGCCTGCCTGTCTGATCGCCCCTAACTGCCCCCACTGCCAGCCTGATCACCCCTAACCGCCTCTGCCTGCCAACCTGGTCGCCCCCAACTGCTCTCCCCTGCCAGCCTGGTCGCTCCAAACTGCCCACCCCTGCTGGGTCATCCCCAACTGCCCTGCCTGCTGGCCTGGTCACCCCATGCAGCCTGCTGTTCAGTCATTTGGTCGTCCCTCACTAATCCCCTTGCCAGCCTGGTCACCCCATGCAACCTGCTGATCAGTCGTTTGGTCATCCCTCACTAACCCCCCTGCTGGCCTTGTTGCCCCACACAGCCTGCTGTTTGGTCTTACTGTTACTGTGACAGTGTCCCGGACAATTTGCACATTCCTCTATTATGAGTATAGATAAGTACTCAAAACATATTACTTCCTAATTATTTTACATTTAAATTTTTATTTTCTATTTTAGTACTATCTATGCTTTTGAGGTTATGA
The DNA here is from genome assembly GCF_951640355.1 of Cnephaeus nilssonii. Classification (NCBI taxonomy): domain Eukaryota; kingdom Metazoa; phylum Chordata; class Mammalia; order Chiroptera; family Vespertilionidae; genus Cnephaeus; species Cnephaeus nilssonii. The sequence continues at coordinate 48,918,054 of NC_137085.1, read as the reverse complement.
ATGTCTATCATATATGAGTGGTGAAAAGGGTTTGCTACTGCTCATCTCTTTCCAATTCAGTGGTGTCAAGTTGATAGCTTGAGATTGGCCATGAAGGGAGTATCCATGGATATCAGCAAAAATTACAAGCCAGACCTTCCCTGCCACCTCTCTGAGAACAGGTTGTTAAACATTTACCAGTTTACCACTTCTTACTCCCTATTCCCCCTGATTCCTCCTCCTTCCCCCCTCCCACACACACACACTTTCTCCACGGTAAGTCCCTGAAGGAAATCCCTGTTTTGTAAACAGCCAGCGCTGCTGGAGAAAGTCATTTGACAGGGTATATGTGCTGCATTGTAAATTCATAATCACCTATTTTAAATAGGTTTTCATCACTTCCATCACTTTTATGACATTTCTCTGTTCAACTAATTTCCCAAGTCCCACACCATGCCAAACCTTCTCCAATTTCTTCAAACCTCCTCCCTCAAACTTCAGCTACATCCCTCCTCACTTTCAGCTGATGACTTCATCTCTTTCTTTAAAAAAAAAAATAATTTTTTTAAAGCACCTCTAAGCAGAGTTCTCTCAATATCCTGCTGGCAGCCTATATACATCTGCACTCAGTCTCTCCTCCTTTCCACCTACTACAATGAATGAGGTAGGTATAAACCTGCTAGCTAAAGCCATTTCTTTAACATGTATTCCCTATATCCTGTCTTCCTCCAATAGACATCTGCTTTCTGGGGACTTTTACTCTACTTATTATTTCTCTTCTATCCACATGTTTTGAAAATACTAATCTTCTTCCCATCCTAAATGTAAAATCTCTTTATCCTACATCCTCTCCAGCTACAGCATATCTGGCCTTTTTTGGAAAGCATTTAAAACCATTTTTCTTTTCCTGCCTTCCATTTACTTCTCAACTTACTCAAATGTGGCTTCTGCTCCATAATCCCATAGAAACTGCTCTTACTAAAATAAAAATAAATAAAAACTTCCATGTTGCTAAAAACTCAAATTCTATAGTTTGTCTTGTAATTTTTTCAGCAGCATCCAACACTATTAATCATGCTCTCCTTGAAATTTTTTCCCCTTAGCTTTCCTGATTTTATTACCATCTCTTTGGCTGTTCCTTTTTAATCTTCTTTAAAGGAACATTCCCTTTTGCCTAGTGCAGTGATGGGTAGGTAACCTTTTGAGCTTGGTGTGTCAAACTTTGTCAAAAAACTGAGCATAACTCGGGTAGTGTGTCACTTTGAGGAAAAAACATTATTTCGCAAATGTTTCATCCTCAGGAGCAGCAAATGTTTCATCCTCGGCATGCGGCCGCCTCAGCGGCCACGTGTCATCAGAACTGGCTACGCGTGTCAGTGCTGACACGCATGTCATAGGTTCGCCATCACTGGCCTAGTGATTAAATGTTGACATTCCTCAAGACTTAATTATGGGCCCTCTTCTTATTTTTACACATTGTCTTCCTTCTAGATACTCTATATGCAAATCATTTGATATTTCCATCTAAATATCTAAACTCCAGACTCTTATCTTCCACAATCAAGTCAATCTACTTGATTGTGGAAGATAAGTTAATTTGGATAGCCCCAAAGCTCCTGAAACAATGTGTCAAAGCAAACTCATGAGTCTCCCTAAAGTCCTCCTAAGATCCTCTTACAACATTCTTTTTTTTTTTTTAATATATTTTATTGATATTTTACAGAGAGGAAGGGAGAAGGATAGAGAGCTAGAAACATCGATGAGAGAGAAACATCGATCAGCTGCCTCCTGCACACCCACTTCTGGGGATGTGCCCGCAACCAAGGTACATGCCCTTAACCGGAATCGAACCCGGGACCTTTCAGTCCGCAGGCTGACGCTCTATCCACTGAGCCACACCGGTTTCGGCCTTACAACATTCTCTATTTGAGTAAACAGCACTACAATTCAGCTACTTCTGCAAGTCCCAGGAATCACCCTTTATACCACCTTCTCCCTCAACCCCCATTATTCAATCCATCACTACAGTCCCTGGCCTATATCTTTTACATATTTCTCTTATTTGCCCATTTTTCTTATTACTAAACCATTCAACTGCATCTCCTGGAGGAACTACAGCAATGACCTTACTTTGTTTGACTCTCATTTCCATTTACACTTATGCCCCTCTGTTTTCTACACTGGAGTCATGGGGAGCTTTTAACACCACAAATCGAATAATGTCACCATTGCTTAATAACCTTGCATGGTTTCTTAGTGTTCTTAACCTTGACCACATGACTCTAAGGTTCTACATGGTCAAACTCCTGCCTCATCTCTTACTAACTCTGAGCTCTGCCTGACTCTCTTCAGTCTTCCTATGCTCCCTTCTGCTACGAGGCCTTTTCCATCACTCACTTCTTTCCATCCATTAAATTCTACTCATTTGTCAGACCTTAAAAGTCACATTCTGTTCCTTTCATAGCAACTACATATCTGTAAGTAAAGAAATATATAAAATTTTAAAGTTTATACAACAAATAGGAGAGCCTCAGTAAGTTTAGAAAACACTGAAAAAAAGATTTAAAATACAATCAGAATGCAAATTCCAATGCCTACTTTATATATTTTTGTAAAAAAAAAAAAGTTACCAAGAGCCTTATTAAATGTGGAATACGATTTACATAAACATCAATGACTACTTCATTCAATAAGGCTTTGAAAAACTAATTTGAAGATGAAAAAGAGGAGTTTAAGATAACATCATACAGCAAGGCTTTCCACTTTGATTCCTAGAATTAAGGACCAGACATATATACCTTTTGGGAATACCACAGGAGTATGTAGTTCTTGAATATGATGAATACACTTCATGTCATGCTATCAGAACCAGATTTGTCAGAAACACTAAAATATTTCAAGAGACACAAATTGTTTTCTCTTGGAGCATAAAAACATTTTTTCTGATACTTCTCTTATATTGAGTTTTTTATAGAATCCTAAAATTAAGGCTCTGAAATAAAGCTGTGCCTTAGGAACTATATTTTGTACTATAAATGAAATCTTCATCTTACTGTTAAAGTTGAAGTAGGCCACTGGAAATTCTAGAATTTGCTTATTTAGAAAGCGAGTTTAATGATATGAGGTATGTACCTTCTTGCTATGTAAGTGTTCTTGGCCCTGACCTAGTGTTTGCAAATTCAACAGACTCCCTTTTAAACTCCCTCCATTCTCGAGTTCTCTTCTTCCTACCCTTTAGCAAATGTAAGATTTTAAAGAGCAGGTGAAGAATGAAAACAGAAAAATCTTATTTCCTTCACTTTCTATACTCCAACACCTAAGCCAAAATATCCAATTAGGGATTGACATACAAAAAATTAAGTATCGCCCAGCCGGTGTGGCTCAGTGATTGAGCGTGAACCCATGAAACATGAAGTCATCTGCATGTGCATCTTGATCCCAGGTCAAGGCACATGTCCAGGTTTGCAGGCTCAATCTCCAATAGGAGACATGTGGGAGGCAGCCAATCAATGATTCTCTCTCGTCATTGATATTTCTATCTCTCCCTCTCCCTTCCTCTCTGAAAACAATAAAAAAATAAAAATTAAGTATCACCCTGGCCAGTGTGCTTAGTGGTTAGAGTGTTGGCCTGTGCACCAAAAGGTGAAGAGTTTGTTTCCCCATCAAGGGCACATACCTGGGTTGCAGGTTCAATCCCCAGCCGGGTCAGGGCATGTGCGGGAGGGAACCAATCGATGTGTCTCTCTCACATCAATGTTTCTCTTTTTTTTTTTTAATTTCTTTATTGATTAAGGTGTCACATATTTGTCCTCATCCCCCCATTCCCATCCCACACCCCTCCCCATGGATGCCCCAACCCCCTGTTGAACTTAACCATTGGTTAGGCTCATATGCATGCACACAAGATCTTTGGTTGATCTCTCCCCCCTCCCCCCACCCTCCCCTATCCTCCCTCTGAGGCCCGATAGTCCGATCGATGCCTCCTTGTTTCTGGTTCTGTTCTTGTTCATCAGTCTATGTTGTTCATCATTTCCCCTAGATGAGCGAGATCATGTGTCACTAGAGATATACTTATTAGAATTGAATGTGAGATGAGCAATAATAGTTATGCTGACAGGCAAATGAATCAGTCTGTAGTGAGTTTCTTTCTGGACCAACAGTTCTTTTGAGACCCAATATCAATGTCCACCAGTTCCTTATGAGTACATGTCGGCACTGACCCCTCAGCTCTGGATGATGGACAAATGGTGGTAATGCAGGTCCGACTCCCTCTGGTTTGGTCTCGGCCGGACCCAGGGGCACGGCTTCACCCGGATTCAGGGGCCCACGGCCTCACCCGGACCATCAATGTTTCTCTCTCTCCTCTCTCTTCTCGCTCTCTCTTCCTCTCCCTCCCCCCTTCCTTCCACTCTCTCTGAAAATCAATGGAAAAAATATCATTGGGTGAGGATTAACAATAACAAACAACTAAGTATCTAACACATACAGATGCACAAACACATGCAGGTGCATACGCACACAGAGGCATGTGCTGACAGATACAGACATACCTAATGCACAGGCACAGATACAAAGAAGTGCACCTTACATGGATTTTTTTTTTTAAGTCTGGGAGAGGATATGTATTTAGTTATACTAATCAGAGTTCCATACTCTACTGGATATTTCTGGGAACAAAGCAGCTTATTTATTTAACTAGAGGCCCAATGCACGAAATTTGTGCAAATGCCTTGGCCCTGGCCCCCGCCTGCCGCGGCCGGGGCCTCTGCCACCTCTGCCTCAGCCCCGCCCACTGCGGCTTTGTTCGGAAGGAAGGACATCCGGTCTAATTAGCATATTACCCTTTTATTATAGACTAGAGGCCTGGTGCACAAAATTCGTGCACAGGGAGGGTTGTCCCTCAGCCCAGCCTGCACCCTCTCCATTCTGGGACCCCTCGAGGGATGTTCAACTGCCCGTTTACAGGGATCGGGCCATGTTGGTGTGGCCAGCCTGGGTGAGGGGTTGAGGGCTGTTTGCAGGCTGGCCACACCCCCTTCAGGGTGGTGGTCCCCACTGGGGTGCCTGGCCACACCCCCAGCGGGGACCCTCACCCCATGGGGGTGTGGCCAGCCTGGGTAAGGGGCTGTTTTTCTTTTTCTTTTTTTCCAGCGCCTCCTTGAGCAGAGGCCAGGGCTGGCTGGAAGCAGCTATCTGGGATTTATTTATCTTCTATAATTGAAACTTTGTAGCCTTGAGCGGAGGCCAGGGCCAGCCAGGGCGGGCGGGAAGCTTGGCTTCCTCCATCGCCAGGGGCCACCCAAGCCTCCTGCTCGCTCCAGCTCCATGGCGGCCGCCATCTTATTTGGGTTAATTTGCATACTCACTCCTGATTGGCTGGTGGGTGTAGCGAAGTGATGGTTATTTTGCATGTTTCTCTTTTATTAGCGTAGATTCTGCCCCAAACTAATAATTCATCTGTTTTCCCATTAATCCTGAATATTTTAAAACTGAGCAGTCTTTATTTCTCAAAAATAAGCACTAAATGAGAATTCAGGAACTATCAGTGAGTTATATTAACAAGGCAAGCAAGGCAGGCATGTTTTTAACTTCAGGACAGGAATAAATTATTTATCGAAAATTAAAATATCATGGTACAACAGACAAAAGAAAAAACTGAAAAGTTATACTACTTCAAAATTTAAATTCTGGTGCTACAAATGATATTTTTAAGAAAGTGAAAAAAACAATACACAGAATGGGAAAAATATTTGCAAAACGTATATATGATAACTTATATGTGTAGACTTGTATCCAAATATATAGACTCCTTACAAGTCAATAATAAAAAATACTAAATTGTACATTTTAAGTGTGTGAATGTTATGGTATGGGAAATATATATCAATAAAACTGTTTTAAAATATCATGAAATTTTATAATGAATGTTTGATATCTGTATAATTTTAAAAGAAAAGTTATGCAGAATTTGCAGATGCATTTATATCCTGATTAAGAAAAACCACAGAAATACAATTACTAAACCTTCACTGAGTTTAGGACACTAGACTAAATAATATAGGGAGAAGAAGAGAGAGAATGATTCCTGACCTCAAGAAACCACAGGATAATGCCAAGACTTCGGGCAATATCATGGTTTCCAAAGCAGAAGTGTTACAACATAGCATAAGCCTAGAAAAGGCTTCGTATTTATAAAATTCAAAGTTTCTCTGTTCTTCAACTGTGCTCCCTTCAATTCCTTCAGTTTCCATCAATGGTATGTAAAATACTCCTCCCCTGACTCTGTTCTCCTATGGTCTGGCATATAGCAGGTATTCAATAAATGCTGTTAATGAGTGAATGAACGAACAAATGAATGAGGCCTTAGTGAAAACAGAAATGTTTCTGTTTTTCCTTTGGGCTTTGGAATCTTCTAGATTCCTCAGCAAGTTCCTGAAATCATACCCTATAGCCCCTACCCTTAAGTTAAGGCTTAATGAACATCTGAAAGCAAGAAAGGAACACTTAAAACTAAAGAGGGAAACAGGAAATTGATACGCTGCAAACTGCGTATGAACTGTTTTGAAGACACTCAGGAAAGAAGTGACTTAAGTCAATCATTGAGAGAAGTGTTTCAAAGAATAAAGGGAGTTTTAACCAGATTCATGGCATCTTCAAACTTTTACTCTGGTAAATATGTAATAGGTAAGACATATTATTTCGTATTCAGACTTTAAAAAACCCCAAAGCAATCTTATATACTATATACCCATATTCCTATATATCTTTAAAAAGAGTGGAAGTTTTCCAGCTATAAAAGCTGGGCTGCAGGAGTAGTGTTTCAAAAATTGTATTTGGTAATACTTTCAACAATAAAGAATTATTTAAAAATAAAAATAAATGTTAAAAAATTATATTTGGCATGATTGTCAAAATTCAATGTGCAGAAGAATAATTTGAAGAGTGTGGAGTATGTTTTACTTGTGTAAGATTCTGCTGAATCACTTATAAGATGAATAAGGTCTGAGAATCTAATGTACAACATAGTGATTATAATTAACAACACTATATAGGTATGTAAAATTTGTTAAGGAGTTTCCCCCCCTCCTAAAAAAAAACAAACCTCAAAAAAGATAAATATGTGAGGTGGTGGATGTATTAATAAACTTCATAGGGGATCCTTTCACAATGTATATCAAATCATGATGATGTACACTTTAAATATTGTGGATGAAAGGGGCCACATGCTAACCTGATAAACTCAGAGAAGGCCTGCATGGAGGTCTTGCAATCTCAGAGACCTAAAGTGACCACAAAGGATGGCCTGAAATTAAACTTTAACTAAAAGCAGTTATGGAGGGTAGTTACGTCATAGGCCAGTATTTTCACTGACAAGGTCAATCTTTACCTTAACTGAGCCTATCTGTCTTTTTGCACCTATGATAACATATCCTTGAAATGTCTGGGTAACTTGTAACTTCCCCTTTTCCCTTGGGTCATAACCAATGTACCAGGGCACGAGGACAGATAAGTACGTATCTATCATTTTACTTTTTATCCAATCCCAGAGGTTCCACCCCAACCCCACATCCCCGCTTTGCTTTCTCCCACTTCTCTAATCTATCATGTAACCCACCTGCATCCCCTCTTTTGTTTGATTGCAATGTATAAAAATCGATGAAAAACCCACCATTCTCTGGAGCATTATCCTAATCTGTTGAGATACTGCTTCCTGGCAATTGTCGACAGTTTGGCTCAAATACACTTACAAAAATTCTTTGCAGGTTTGAATGTTTTTACATTAACTATATCTTACAATTTTATATGTCAATTATACTTCAATAAAATTGATTTTTTTCAATCTCATGGAGCACTTATAAAAATTCATATTTGTAGACTTCACCTCAGATTTACTGAATCCAAATTGTTGGGTTAGAGCCCAAGAATCTTCCATTTTAGCAGGAACCTCAGGTGATAGTAATTCAAGTAAAATATGGACCCTATTAGAGATATTCTGATTCAGAATTATTTATACAGAAAATGTGAGGATCTGCTGGTAGAAATTATGACTCCAGGTGCTCTTTTCAGTCCTCCGACCTTACCTAGCCTTTTTAGAATAAATAAATCAAATAATAAATAGGTATCGAACACCTATGATATTTTCTATAGTATACCAACTCTTTCAATAATTTATTTGATAAATAAGTACTACTCAGATGCAATGTACAATATGATGACTACAGTTTATGCTGCTGTATGGTATACATGAATGTTGTTAAGACAGTACATCCTAAGAGTTCTCATCACAAGGAAATATTTTTTTCCTTCTCTTTTTTCTATCTATATGAAATGATTGATGTTATAACTGAATTCATAGTAGTAATCATGTCATGATATATGTAAGTCATTATGCTGTATACCTTAAACTTATACAGTGTTTGTCAATCCTATCTAATAATAGAGTAATATGCAAATTGACCATCACTCCAACACACAAAGATGGCAGTCTCCATGTGGTCAAAGATGGTTGCCCCCATGTGGACACAAGATGGCTGCCACAAGATGGCCAGCAGGGGAGGGCAGTTGTGGGTGATCAGGCCAGCAGGGGAGGGCAGTTGGGAGGGACCAGGCCTGCAAGGGAGGGCAGTTGGGGGCGATCAGGTCTGCAGGGGAGGGCAGTTAGAGGTGACTGGCCAGCAGGGGAGGGCAGTTGGGGGCAACCAGGCCTGCAGGGGAGAGCAGTTAGGGGCGACCAGGCTGGCAGGGGAGGGCAATTAAGGGTGACCAGGTCGGCAGGGTAGGGCAGTTAGGGGCAATTGGGTCGGCAGAGGAGCAGTCAGGTGTCAATCAGGCTGGCAGGGAAGTGGTTAGGGGGTGATCAGGCTGGTAGGCATAAGCGGTTAGGGGCAATCAGACAGGCAGGCAGGTGAGCGGTTGGGAGCCAGCAGTCCTGGATTGTGAGAGGGATCCCAGATTGGAGAGGGTGCAGGCTGGACTGAGGGACACACACACACCGTGCACGAATTTCGTGCACCAGGCCTCTATTATTCAATAAAATTGGAAGAAAGTGTGTGCTGTGCACAAGAAGGAAAACTTACCCATACAACTTTTAATCATAAATTAAAAAGTATGGGAAGTTCACTAAATACAAATAAATCATATAAAAAGTCCAACAGTTCCATTTATGTATATGGATTTACATAAGGAAATTACCTGATAGAGCTATAGATGTCCAGTGGGGTTTGATCATTTTCTTTGGCTATTCTCATCATATCTAACACTGCCATCCCAAGACACTCTTCCTGTGTTTCATGAGTCACAGGTACTTTTATCCATCCATGCAAAAAATCATGCCGCCACTAAAGGAAAATATATTTAGAAGGAAATATTTCATAAGTTTCAATATTACATTTTAATCTATTATCATATTTTAAACAATAATGTAATTTCCAGAACACATATATTTAAAATAATACCAACTCTTTTGATTTTCAACCATTTTGCCTTAAAATTTTAATAAAAGTTATTTTGCAAATGGAAACTGATTAAAATTGGTTCACAACTAGAGAGTATATATATCAATCTATTTCACTGCTCTTATCTTAAGAAATCAAAACTACCTAAACCAAAATACATATTAATTAAATATGTACTGAGTTCCGAATATGTTCAAAGCATTATACTAAGGGCCCTGGCCGGATAGCTCAGTTGGTTAGAGCATCGTCCCAATGAGCCAATGTTTCAGGTTTGATCCCGTTAGGGCACATACAAGAAGCAACCAATGAATGCATAAATAAGTGGAACAAATTGATGTTTCTTTGTCCCTCTCTACATATCCTCAGGTGAGGATTTTTTTTTTTAAAAGGAGCTATCAAACTGATGGCTAGGTGAATTTTTTTTTTAAATAGCTTGCTTTTTCTCCCATATATAATATAGGACCAGTGGATGATAGATTTTGTTCATGAAGATATCCTGTTTAACTCATGCCCAAAAGAAAACAAATATATGAAAAATAAGTAACATTAGTGCTAAGAACGTAATCAACCAAATACCCATTAGAGAAAAGCTACAAATAGAGTCTCAAATGCCAAATCAATTTATTTAAACGAGCTTGCCTTCAATATCATAGAATGTATCAATAAATTTTCATTTCATTTAAACCAGGCGTCCTCAAACTACGGCCCGCAGGCCACATGCGGGTGTTTTTGCCGTTTTGTTTGTTTACTTCAAAATAAGATATGTGCAGTGTGCATAGGAATTTGTTCATCTTTTTTTTTTTAAACTATAGTCCGGCCCTCCAACCGTCTGAGGGACAGTGAACTAGCCCCCTGTTTAAAAAGTTTGAGAACCCCTGATTTAAACTGTAGAAAAGTAATTTTTATATGGGTAGCTGAACAAATAATTTTTATCTGCATTCAGCCATAACGTTTCTAGATCAAACTATAACCACGGACATAAACAACAGTGTGCTGAAGGCTTGGACTGGGGCAGGGACTGAGTGGAGGGGGGCAAAGGAGGGGAAAATAAGGGCATCTGTAATACTGTCAAACAATAAAAAATATATATTTTTTAAAATCTGAGATATCCTAGTAGTAAAGAGAAAAGTAACTGAATTAATAGTTTAGGAAAAGTTGCCTTACTAATGGGATTTAATTAGCATGCCACCAAAATAAATCAGGTTTATAGTATAGATGAAATAATAAAATCATAAAAGCAGCAGAAAGTCATTATCTCAGAATATTATTCTCAAAAGCCTCTCTCTCTCTCTTAATGGTTACTGAAACAAAGGAAGCTGAATAAAAGTTGGTTAGTAATCAAGTGATTTTTAATGAATGCTAAGACCATTAAGTGAAGAAAGGACAGTCTTTTCAACAAATGGTCCTAAAAAGAACTGGATATCCACATGCAAAAATGAAGTTGAACCCTTATTTTACACCATATATAAAAATTTACCCAAATGGACAAAAGACCTACATGTAAGAGCCAAAATAAAAAAACAACAACATAAAACTCTTATAAGGAAATTTAGGGAAAGATACAGATGAAATTCAGGAGCTCAGAAACACACAGCTGATCATTCTACTTCTAAAAGATTATGGCAGGTTGACTCACATCCTCATGTGGTTCCTTAATTAGAGTACCTGGCAGATGCTGAAAAGCTAAATGAAATCTGGGTGTTTGACCTCCTGTCTTCACATTTGGGCGATTAGGAAGCATGCTGGCTTTTTTGGGTGTGTATTTGTATAAAGAATAAGGGCCTCCTACATAAATCTTCCATATAAAATAGATCAGGAAAGCCAAGATCTGCCCACCAGCACCACACAAATTTTAGTCTGGAATAGCTTTCAATACATTTGAAAAGACCATGTACTCACATTGAGCTACCATGGTGGAACTTATTACAGCTACTCAACTTGATGAGTTAGTAATAAAGACTTGGTTTGTTAGAAATGCTCTCAACAATGTCGATGTCGCAGGAATGAGACAAACACTTAAAACTGGGTCAGCAAAGCAAATTTACTCCTGCACAAAAGGGTGCTGTTACCAGCTGGAAATCATGGGCGAAGAACACCAATGGGAAGTCCGTTGGGGTTTTATTTCCTGACGCAGGTCTGCCCTGCCTTTCACTCTGACTTGATTGGTCAGGGCTCAGAGCTCAGGTTCCCATTATTGCATGATTGGCTAATTCAGAGAAAAGGGAGGGATAAGATGGAGCCTAAGATGGCAGCCCCCTGAGACTCTGTAGGTCATATCAAAATGGGGGAACCTAAGATGGCAGCGAGCTCCTTTCTTTGACAGAAAAGATCGCTGGTTCACTCATTTAAGAACCAGCGCATCAAAATGGGAAAGCAGATGCCACAAACTCGGCCAAGTCTGGCACTGAAGCACTGAACCAAATCATTTCATTGAAGAAGGAGGAGATCCTTTATCAGTAACTTCTACAAACACTCGTCCCATGAATCCCAACATTGCAAATGCCTATGACCATCAACCACCTAAGGCTTCTGGTATTGTGCAACCTGGAGGGGCTGGTGCCACTGTGGAATACATCATGGGATTCTCAGCCTCATGATCTCCAACAGATATAGTGGGTACTCTGATCCTCCTTGGGACTCCAATCCCTATGACATGGATCAGTTTATACAACTACTAGAGGCCCGGTGCACGAAATTCGTGTGTGTGTGTGTGGGGGGGGGGGTTGTCCCTCAGCCCGGCCTGCACCCTCTCCAATCTGGAACATCCCTCTCACAATCCGGGACTGCTGGCTCCTAACCGCTCACCTGCCTGCCTGATCACCCCCTAACCGCTTCTGCCTGCCAGCCTGATCACCCCCTAACCGCTCCCCTGCCAGCCTGATTTATGCCTAACTGCTCCCCTGCCGGTCTGATCTCCCCCAACTGCCTTCCCTTGCCAACCCAATAGCCCCCAACTGCCCTCCCCTGCTGGCCTGGTCGCCCCCAACTGCCCTCCCCTGCTGGCCCGGTCACCCACAACTGCCCTCCCCTGCTGGCCTGATCGCCCACAACTGCCCTCTCCTGCCAGCCATTTTGTGGTGGCCATCTTGTAGTGGCTGTCTTGTGACAACGTGAGGGTGGCCATCTTGTGGCGGCCATCTTGTGATGACATTGGACGAGGGCATGATGCCACCTAGGCTTTTATTATATAGGATATGCCTTTCCTGGGGATGATCGCCCCAGCAACCTAGATCAGCCTCTTCCCCTAGTGTCCTGGTTGAGGGGGTAAGGCTAGGACTGATCTTCAGTGTGATGGTTAACACACTCACAACTCTTGAGAAAGGTCTGTAACCCAAATATTATCAAATTGAGAGACATTTCCAAATATTTTTAATGGGTCAACCAACTCCAGTCTAAACAGAGCAGTTATTTATCTCTTTCTATATGAAAAAATCCCTCTACCTTTCATCATGGCATGAAATTTCTGTTCTCTAAGTCTCCTGAGCCAAATTTCAGTATCAAGGTCAGTTATTGGTGCCCTTGGAGGAAGTGGAAGCCAGCTAGTTTTCCTTGGGTCCCAGCCTGTCCCAGTTGAGCTTAGAACCATGAAAGCACTCCAACTAAAGTCAATAACATATTAATAATAAAAAAATGTAGGAGAAAAGTGCATGATATTGGAACAGGCAATGACTTCTCAAATATGACACCAAAAGCAGATAACCAAAGAAAAAAATAAATTAGACCACATAAAAATTAAAAACTTTTGCATACCACAGGGCACAATCAACACAGTGAAAAGTAAACCTATAGATTGGGAGAAAATATCTGCAACATATATTTATTAAGTGGTAAATGTCTTGAATGTGTAAAGAACCCTTATAACTCAACAACAACAAAAAAACACCTGATTTTAAAATGGGCAAAGGATTTGAATACTAGTTTCCCTAAAGAAGATATACAAATGGCCAACAAGCTTATGAAAAAACGTTCAACGTCACTAATCATTAGGGAAATGCAAATCAAAACTATGAGATACCACTTCACACCTACCAGAATAACTATTATAAAAAAAAATAGAAGGTAAGTGTTGGCAAGGATGTGGAGAAATTGAAATGCTTTGTGCACTGATACTAGGAATATAAAATGATGCAGCTGCTATGGAAACCAGTATAGCAGTTCTTCAAAAAAATTTTTAAAAAACCAATTACCATTTAATTTAATTAATTTCACTTCTGGATACATATTCAAAAAAATTAAAAGCAGGGTCTCAGATATTTGTATGTCCATGTTCACTGCAGCACTATTCACAACAGCCAAAAGGAGGAAGCAACTCAAGTCAACAGATGCACAGATAAACAAAATGTGATACCATGTACAATGGAATAGTCAGCCTTAACCCTTTGTACACCATAAGCATCTATAGGTGCAATTAAATTCAAAATATCGTGGCATGTGGGGATGGTTTCTGTTTTGGATGTGTGGCAGTTAACTGGTTAAAAAGGAAGGAAATTCTGACACACGCAACAACATGAATGAACCTTGAAGATATTATGCTAAGAGCAATAACCCAGTCACAAAAGAGCTAATCTACACTAATAAAAAAGAAAGATGCAAATTGACCATACTTTCATGATGCCCACCAGCCAATCAGGAGTAAGTATGCAAATTAACCCAACAAAGATGGAGGGTTAATTTGCATACACAGGCGCTGAGTGGCCGAGGGTGGAGCGGGACGCTTGCATAGTCGCCATGGCGACAATGCAGGCGTTTCACACCGCCCCAGCCACTCCGGGCCTCTGGGCAGCGTGGGAAGGCAGAGAGGCGGCTCCGGGCCAGAGCAAAGACAGAAAGGCGGCTCCGGGCCTGGAGCGAAGGCGGAAAGGCAGCTCCGGCCGGAGTGAAGGCGGTGCCGGCAGCCAGGGGAAGGAAGGCCCATTCTTGCACAAATCTTCGTGCATCACGCATCTAGTACTATATAACTGTAATTATATGAGGTACCTTGAATAGGCAAATTCATAAAGACATTAAGTACACAGGTGGCTGTCGGGGGCCAGAGGAGAGGGGTATGGGAACTTATTCTTTAATGGGGAATAATAAGAACATATCTTTACCCAAAAGTACAAATATCTTTTCTTTCTTTAGTTTCTACTCCTCAGTCTTCTAGCACATAAAAACAAAAGTTATTTAATGATAAAACATTTTAATTACAGTTTAAATCAAGGTAATAGAGAAAAAAAAGCATTGTTCAAATACACTACAAAAAATTAACATAATAGTATTAATAAAAAAATAACTAGGAAAAAACCTCTCAGACTCAGTATCAATCAGTCAACCTCCCATGAGAAACTACACAAACTATTATAGCTCAACTTTTTTTAAAAAAATATATTTTATTGATTTTTTACAGAGAGGAAGGGAGAGGGATAGAGACTTAGAAACATCGATGAGAGAGAAACATCAACCAGCTGCCTCCTGCACACCCCCTACTGGGGATGTGCCCGCAACCAAGGTACATGTCCTTGACTGGAATCAAACCTGGGACCCTTCAGTCCATAGGCTGACACTCTATCCACTGAGTCAAACTGGTTTCAGCTATAGCTCAACTTTTTATGCAGTTACCAAGTTTCTTTACATTTCACTCCCCACTATTTAAGTCTGAATTTGTTCAGAAATTAAAAAACAAACTTCTCTAAAGATATTTTATTGTCCTATGTTCCAGCCACTTATGTTTGCATGAGTCATGTTATAAAACTCAGTCTAAACTTTATGAAATGCTTAAAATAACTTAAAGCACGAAAAAAAGAAGGATGTTCAAAATGGCCAATTCAAGGAATCTCTATAAAATAAATTCTATGGTCCATAACCATAAATCATAGGATTAAAAATTAGTAATAAAGACTTCACTTTGGAACCAAGATGGCGGCAAAGTTAAACAACTAAACTGCTGCCTCACACAACAATTTCAAAACTACAACTAAAAGACAAAACGTCTACCACCCAGAACAAGGCTGTACACACAGTCCACAAAGGGGTACACCAAGAGTGTCCACCTCAGGTAACTGGGAGGCTGACCCATTGAACCAATAGGACACCTAGTACACAAAGCTACCAACTCAGGGAAGCAGCGAAAATGAGGAGGCAAGGAAACAGATCACAAATGAAACAAATGGAGGAGAACAAATGAATGGACATAGAGTTCAAAACCATGGTTATAAGGTTTTTCAAGAATTTCATGGAAAAGGCCGATAAATTTAATGAGACCCTCGAGGATATGAAAAAGGACCAACTAGAAATTAAACATACACTGACTGAAATAAAAAATATTATACAGAGACCCAACAGCAGACTAGAGGAACACAAGAATCAACTCAAAGATTTGGAATACAAAGAGGCAAAGGACACTCCTCCAGAGAAGCAAGAAGAGAAGAGAATTCAGAACGTTGAAGATAGTGTAAGAAGCCTCTGGGACAACTTCAAGCGTACCAACATCAGAATTATGGGGGTGCCAGAAGAAGAGAGAGAGCAAGACGCTGAAAACCTATTTGAAGAAATAATGACCGAAAACTTCCCCCACCTGGTGAAAGAAATAGACTTACAAGTCCAGGAAGCGCACAGGACCCCAAACAAAAGGAATCCAAAGAGGACCACACCAAGACACATCATAATTAAAATGCCAAGGGCAAAAGACAAAGAGAGAATCTTACAAGCAGCAAGAGAAAAAGTTACCTACAAGGGAGCACCCATGTGATTATCAGCTGATTTCTCAACAGAAACTATGCAGACCAGACGGGAGTGGCAAGAAATATTCAAAGTGATGAATAGCAAGAACCTACAACCAAGACTACTCTACCCAGCAAAGTTATCATTCAGAATTGAAGGGCAGATAAAGAGCTTCACAGATAAGAAAAAGCTAAAGGAGTTCATCACCACCAAACCAGTATTTTATGAAATGCTGAGAGGTATTCTTTAAAAAGAAGAAAAAGAAGAAAAAAGTAAAGATAAAAATTATGAAC
Source organism: Cnephaeus nilssonii (assembly GCF_951640355.1). Lineage (NCBI taxonomy): Eukaryota > Metazoa > Chordata > Mammalia > Chiroptera > Vespertilionidae > Cnephaeus > Cnephaeus nilssonii. Next base: position 48,901,628 of record NC_137085.1, on the reverse strand, counting down.
AACAAATACATATATATCAACAAGTGAATCTAAAAGTCAAGTGAATTAAAAATCCGAGAAAGAGAATAAACTGGTGAACATAATAGAATCAGAGGCATAGAATGGGAGTGGATTGATAATTCTCAGGGGGAAAGGGGTGTCTGTGTGGGGGGTACGGGAAGAGACTGGATAAAAATCATACACCTATGGATAAGGACAGTGCGAGGAGGTAAGGGCAGAGGGGGAGTGGGAACCGGGTGGTGGGGAGATATGGGGGGGGGGGGAGGAGAAACAATTGTAATAATCTGAACAATAAAGATTTATTAAATTAAAAAAAAAAAGACTTCACTTTGTTACCTAGCTGTACCTGCTATGCAAAACGGAACATCAATTTTCCCATATATGAAGATTTTCCTGACTAAGAGGTATTTATCATTTAACACATGAAAAGCAGATAATATATCATACCTGAGCAAAAAGGTAAGACATAACAAAGTCATCAAGAAGAGGAGCTTCAGCACCTCGAGAAATTCCATGCCGGTAAGTTCTGTTGCTGCCGCTACAATACCAGTAAGGAAAGTAAAATCTACAAGACAGTTGAAACACTCTGTCAGCTTCCAAATAAATCAAATATAAACATACTGCGTACATATAACCACTTCCAGCATAATGAAAGGTATTATCCCATCATCAGAAAACACAGCTAATAATGTTAAATACAAGTTGAGAGCAAAAAAAAATCTAGATAAGACTATAATAAAAATATAGGTAGAAAATACAAGAAACCTAAGTGTAAAATCAATATACTGCCTTCTTCCATGCATAGACTGTAGAAATAATAATAGGAAACAGAGAAATGTAGAAATATGCTTATAATATCACCTCAAAATAATGACTTTTTGCTTCTTTGTTCTCAATTATTAAACTTTTATTTCCTGTCTTATTGGTTAAGAACGCCATTAAAATCCTGTACAAAAGCAGTAACTGTGGCTATCTTTTTCCTAATTTTAAAGAGACTGCTTTGCCCTGACCGGTTTGGCTCAGTGGATAGGCCTGCGGATTGAAGGGTCCCAGGTTCATTTCCAGTCAAGGGCATGTACCTTGGTGGCGGACACATCCCCGGTAGGGAGGGGGGGGAGGGGGTGAAGGAGGCAACTGATTGATGTTTCTCTCTCATTGATGTTTCTAACTCTCTCTCCCTCTCTCTTACTCTCTGTAAAAAATCAATAAAATATATATATTTTTTAAATAGAGACTGCTTCTAACACACATTTTATTTTTTTATTTTTTTTAAATATATTTTTATTGATTTTTTACAGAGAGGAAGAGAGAGGGATAGAGAGTTAGAAACATCGATGAGAGAGAAACATCGATCAGCTGCCTCTTGCACACGCCCTACTGGGGATGTGCCCGCAACCAAGGTACATGCCCTTGACCGGAATTGAACCTAGGGCCCTTGAGTCCGCAGGCCGACGCTCTATCCACTGAGCCAAACCAGTTTCGGCACATTTTATCATTTAAGAATATTATTTGATACATGATTTTTATAGATACCCTTTATCATGGTAAGGACATCTCTCTTGAGTCTTAGTTAATTAAGGATTCCTTCACCTTTCTTTTTAAAGTTATGAAAGAGTCTATGTTCTTTTTTACTGCAACACTGACTCTATGCATTGAATGAATCTATTTCATAAGTAAGAGCCACAGATCACACTTAACTTTTTAAGATTTTTTATTGATCTTCAGAGAGAGGATGGAAGAAGGAGAGAGAGAAACATCAATGTCTGAGCAAAACATCAATGGGCTACCTCCTTTCATGCCCCTTACCAGGGATCAAACCCGCAACATAGGCATGTGCCCTGACTGGGGAATCTAACCAGCAACCTTTCTGTACATGAGACAAGGCCCAACCAACTGAGCCACACCTGCCAGGGTCAAACTTCTTTGTTTTGTCCTTTTGAGTAGAAAAGTACCTCTGTATTTCACTAATTTTACCATAAATTATTAAATAAACTAAAGGCCCAGTGCGTGCACTTGGGGGTGGTCGGGGGTCCCTCAGCCAGTCCGGGAGCCTTCGGGCGATGTCCGACTGATGGCTTAGGCCTGCTCCCTGTGCTAAGCCAGCAGTTGGACATCTTTAGCTCTGCCGCGGAGGCAGGAAAGGCTCCTGCCACCGCTGTTGCACTCGCCAGCTGTGAGTCCAGCTCTGGCTAAGTGGCGCTCCCCCTGTGGGAGCGCACTGACCAACAGGGGGCAGATCCTGTGTTGAGCATCTGCCCCCTGGTGATCAGTGCACATCATAGTGACTGGTCATTCCACTGTTCGGTAGATTTGCATATTAGCCTTTTATTACACAGGATTAATTTTATTATTTGAGACTGTAATAAATACTGGCAAAATCTTCTCTTCAGTTAAAAAAGTTATTAAAAAGAAGAGATTACATTTTATTGCACAAAACATCTAATTTCCTGGGACTAGCAATATTCTAGACATTTAGGATTTTGCTAGTAAAGTCATGCTCACCTTTTAAAAATACTATATAATAAAGAGGTAATATACAAATTCACTGTCACTCTAACACACAAGATGGCCGCCCCCATGTGGTCAAAGATGGCCACCACAAGATGGCCAGCAGGGGAGGGCAGTTGGGGGGGACCAGGCCTGCAGTGGAGGGCAGTTGTGGGCGATCAGGCCAGCAGGGGAAGGCAGTTAGAGGTGACCAGGCCTGCAGGGGAGGAGAGTTGGGAGGGATCAAGCCTGAAAGAGAGGTTAGTTGGAGGCAACCAGGCCTGCCGGGGAGGGCAGTTAGGGGTGACCAGGCCGGCAGGGGAGGGCAGTGAGGGGCAATCGGGCCGGCAGGGGAGCAGTTAGGCGTCAATCAGGCTAGCAGGGGAGTGGTTAGGGGATGATCAGGCTGGCAGGGAGAAGCAGTTAGGGGCAATCAGGCAGGCAGGCAGGCGAGCAGTTGGGAGCCAGCAGTCCTTGATTGTAAGAGGGATGTCCGACTGCCTGTTTAGTCCCGATCCCGGTGGGCCTAAACAGGCAGTCGGACATCCCTTGAGGGGTCCCAGATTGCAGAGGGTGCAGGCTGCGCTGAGGGGCACACACACACATACACACACACCCCGGTGTGCATGAATTTCGTGCACCAGGCCTCTAGTCCTATATAATAAAAGGCTAATATGCAAATCGACTGAACAGCAGAACGACTGTTTGCTATGACACGCACTGACCACCAGGGGGCAGACACTCAATGCAGCAGCTGCCCCCTGGTGGTCAGTGCACTCCTACAGGGGGGAGCGTCGCTCAGCCAGAAGCCGGGTTCATGGCTGGCCAGTGCAGCGGCAGTGGCAGGAGCCTCTCCCGCCTCTGTGGCAGTGGTAAGGATGTCTGACTGATGGGCTCCCGAACTGCAAGAGGGCGCACACCAGGCTGAGGAACCCCCCACCACCCCACCCCAGTGCATGAATCTCATGCACCAGGCCTCTAGTGTAATTATAATCATAAGTGGTAAAGTAGCATCTCACCAGAACAGCTTTATTCTCAGAGCATTCTAGTTAAAGAACATGTATGGACTATTCCTCTAATGGAGAAATAGTCTTACAAGAAGAAAATTAAATGCTAATTAGCTATAGTCTCTGATATTAGATACCTTACAATTTTTAAAATGTTCAATAATTTCATCCACTTTGTTCTTTTGCCATTAAAGTGAATCACTTTACTGAAGAACATACCTTATTCTGTAGAGTACACTGTGCCTAGTTGACTCATCTATATGGAAGACATGGTTGGGTGGATACCAGATCCTTTCTGTTTCACTCATTAAAGCAAACATACTATGATACACAGGTGTGATTCCTAAGAAAGAAGCAGAAAAAGAAATGAGTACAGATAGTTAAAAGTACATTTATATAACATCTATAATTTATAGTGGGTCTAAAGTAACAATTCAAAATCAGCACAAAATGCAGTAGCAGTTGAAATCTTTTAGTTCAACACGAACTATAACTGAATTCTTAATTTAATATCATTTTGCCCTATATTTTAAAACATGACTGCTGGGACTTTTCCAAACAATTTTTTTAATTATTCAATTTTTTAGATGTCTCTACAGATAAATGGATTTAAATCGGTGTGTTTAAATTTATAATAAGGATATCATATCAAGTAATTAATATTTAGAAGTCACTGGATACTTTTAAAAGAACAGTGAAACAGCCTTATTTTTAAATATCAAATTTTATACAATACTAGTAATTAAATTCTCTGCCCTATTTAAATTTAGAAAAAATTTTAATTGTCAACTTAAAATGCAGGACTATGTAATTTATTTTCAAAGATATTTTAGGATATACATGGACAAAAAGTTGAAGGCCACTAAACTTTATAAAAGCATATAAAATATCTAAGCCACACAATTAATGCTTTTCATTTCCCAGCACATATAGAACATTCACACATACATACACACATATTCACACCAATCATGTGGAGACTAAAAATAAGTCTCCGAAAATGCCAGAGAATAGTCATACACAGCATGTTCTCTAATCATGCTTGACTTAACTCAGAAATTAATACTTAAAATTTTTTATCCTATATATTTGAAAACATAAGCCTCAAAAAACAAGAGAATTTTTATTTGAGTGACATTTTCATTCTTTTTCCACTATAGGCAAAAATGACATCAACTTGACACACTGACATCAAAATTTTTAAATTTATAGTTAAATTATTAAAACAACTGTCTAGCCCTGACCGGTTTGGCTCAGTGGATAGAGCGTCAGCCTGCGAACTGAAGGGTCCCAGGTTTGATTCCAGTCAGGGGCATATACCTTAGTTGCGGGCACATCCCCAGTAGGAGGTGTGCAGGAGGCAGCTGATCGATGTTTCTCTCACATCGATATTTCTAACTCTCTATCCCTCTCCCTTACTCTGTGAAAAATCAATAAAATAAAAAAAACAACAACTGTCTACTCATAGATATGTAATAATTTCAGTAAGTTACATATAAAAAGCTTATTCAGTAAAAACTCTGAAACTGTATCCTTGCATTCATCCTTGTATTTACAAATACTTTTTTTTTAATCCTCATCTGAGAATATTTTTCCATTGATTTTTAGAGAGAGTGGAAGAGAAAGGGAAAGATGGAGAGAAATATCACTGTGAGAGAAACACATTGATTGGTTGCCTCCGGCACAGGCCCAGATCAGGACCCAAGCCAGGAAGGAGCCTGCAACCAAGGTACGTGCCCTTGACCAGAATCGAACCTAGGACCCTTCAGTCCGCAGGCCAACATTCTACCCACTCATAGAGGCTACAAATACTTCTAAATATCTCACAGGTCACAAAAATTAAAGAACATTTATAATAAATGATCACTAATACCATGTGTTAAAAATTATAAAATATAACTATGATACTCAAGAGGGAAAATTATAGCTCTAATATGATTACATTAGAAAATAACAGATTTGGCTGGAACCGGTTTGGCTCAGTGGATAGAGCGTCGGCCTGTGGACTCAAGGGTCCCAGGTTCGATTCCGGTCAAGGGCATGTACCTTGGTTGCGGGCACATCCCCAGTAGGGAGTGTGCAGGAGGCAGCTGATCGATGTTTCTCTCTCATCGATGTTTCTAACTTTCTATCCCTCTCTCTTCCACTCTGTAAAAAATCAATAAAATATATTTAAAAAAAAAAAAAGAAAATAACAGATTTGGCCGAAACCGGTTTGGCTCAGTGAATAGAGCGTCCGTCTGCGGACTGAAGGGTCCCAGGTTCGATTCTGGTCAAGGGCATGTACATTGGTTGTGGGCACATCCCCGGTGGGGGGGGGGGTGCAGGAGGCAGCTGGTCAATGTTTCTCTCTCATCGATGTTTCTAGCTCTCTATCCCTCTCCCATCCTCTCTGTAAAAAAATCAATAAAATATATTTTTTTAAAAAAGAAATAAAATAACAGATTAATCTGAATTATCTAAGTCAAGTCAGCAAACAACAGAATAACCCAAAGACAGCTGAAAGAAGGACATGACACAATAGGAGTTAATAGGGATAAAAATTTAATAAAGAGAATTAATAAGATAAAAACTGATTATTTGCAATGACTAATTAAATAAACAAACCTTTGTCAACTCTAATCAAAAAAGAAAGAAGGCACAGATAAACACTAAGAATTTTTTTAAATACTAGTGACCCGGTGCACAAAATTCGTGCACATTAACCTTTTGCACTCGGATGTCGGGTGTGATTCGACACGGTTAGCATCGGTAGCAGCTCTTTTTATACTCTTTGAATGTATCAATAATTTGAAATATAAAAAAATACAAATAAATAAGTTTGTATGAAAAAACACTCCAGTTTTTTATTCTACTGCCGCGCTTTGTAAAATCTGGGGTATTTAAAAAATTAAATCCCAAGTAGAATAAAGGAATCGAGAAAAAAGCAAGCGAGTGCAAAGGGTTAAAAGGGGATTAATTAGAGGAAATAATTTAATATTGCTATTTGCCCTTTCTCTATAATACAAGTGTCAGAGATGAAAGAAAATTAGTAAAATGTATATGAAAACCTTCTTCCCATCAGTCTGGGTCTCACCATGGGACCCAGAGAGTCAAGTCCCCGCCCACCCACATGCACCTCAAAATCGCATGAGACCCAGACCATGCCGCGCCCCCCCCCCCAATTGGGCTAGATCCAGACCCTGCCAGTCCCACCCTTGTCAAGCACTGCTGGGCAGGGGGCATAGCCTCAGGTCCCCTGGCCTGGTGCCAGGATGGTGGGCGTGGCCTGAGGTCCCCCAGCCCAGACTGGGGCAGGGGGCATGCCTTGAGGTCCTCCATCAAGCCCTGCCAGGTGGGGGACATGGCCTGAGATCCCCTGCCAAGCCCTGCTGGGTGGGGGGCATGGCCTGAGGTCCCCCGTCAAGCCCCGCCAGGCAGGGAGGCACAGCCTCAGGTCCCCCGGCCCAGCACTGGGAGGGGGCGCGCAGCCTCAGGTCCCCCATTAAGCCCCATTCACAGGAGGGCACGGCCTGAGTTCCCCTGTCAAGCCCAGCCAGGCGGGGGGGGGGGGGGGGGGAGGGCGCAGCCTCAGGTCTCCTGGCCCAGTGCTGGGGCAGGGGGCGTGGCCTGACATCCCCTGTCAAGCCCCAAGGGGGCAGGGGATGGTGTAGCCTCAGGTCCCTACTGATTGCTCGTTAAGGCTCCTTAAGGGAACTTGGCCTCAGCTGTGGGTACAGCCATCTTTGTGACAGAGTGATGGTCAATTTGCATATTACTCGTTTATTAGCTAGGATAAGTTCTGAAGACAAAAAGGGAGTGGTAGAATAAATTATGACAATAAACTTGAAAATGTATACAAATTAAGTTTAGAAATATAGAACTTTAAAAATGGATTTCAAAAGAACTATAATCATTAAAGAAACAATCTCCCACTTTAAAAAAAAAAAATAGAGAAGAAAGAAGGAAGAAGAAGGAAAGAAAAATAAAGAAGAATCAGAAAGAAGGAAAACCTCCATAAGGCCCAGAGGAAATTTATATATGTTCAACCAAACATAAAAGACAATTCTAATCTTAATTACAGAGAATTTAAAAAGAGAACAGAAAAAATGGCACATATTGTGGATTTAGTTTGACTATTATACCAAAACCAAAAAAAGACATCATAAAAGAATAATCTCACTTACCAAAATAGATACTAACAATCCTAAAAAAACCAAATCCAACAATGTTTTTTAAAAAATATATAGATATATTATTGATTTTTTACAGAGAGAGGAAGGGAGAGGGATAGAGAGTTAGAAACATCGATGAGAGAGAAACATCAATCAGCTGCCTCCTGCACACCCCCTACTGGGGATGTGCCCGCAACCAAGGTACACGCTCCTGACCGGAATCGAACCTGGGACACCCTTGCGTCCGCAGGCCGACGCACTGAGCCAAACTGGTCAGGGCAACAACGTGTGTTTTTTTTTATTAATGAAGTTCATTCACCCTAAGATTGCAAAAATGACTAAATTAGAAAACTCCATTCATATAATTTATCACAATAACATACTAGAAAAAAATCTGCAGTAAAATGGCAAAATCATAGATTTGAAAAGTTGGATAGTGAGTACACTGGTATGTATTATATTTTTATACAAAGTATTACTTAAAATATTTTATAATAAAGAAATAAAAATTAAAAAGGCAAAATAAAAAAGTGAAAAAAAAATGGAAATAAGTTATTCACAGTAAAGCAAATTTACAAGACTAATAAAATGAGAAGGGATGGTAATACCTAATACCTAGTATTGAAGAAATGCAAATTAAAATTATGTGACATCAATTTATACCCATTCAACTAGCAAAAATAGTAACAGAAATAACATCTGTTGCTGATTAATGGTGAAAAGGGTACTGTAATATAACTGCTAGAAATGTAAACTGGTAGAGTTTTTGAGAAAGCAATATTGGTATAAATTTGAAAAATCAGTATCAGTAAAAAATTATTAAAACCTTTAAATCCATCAATCTCTTCTGTGTATTCCTAAAAGTGCAGTAGATTAATAAGAAAATGTAAATTCAAGAGCAGAAGAAAAAATTAGGGTAGTAAAGTCCATGCCATGGACTGTTATAAAATTAAATAAAAGAATGAGCTAATGCAAAAGTAGTTGGCTTAGATTTTTCACAATGTATTTATTCATAAGAAAAGCAAAAAGCATACAAGAAAATATAATATGATTCCATTTTATAATATAATAGCTTCAAAATCCTAATGACTGTTTATGGGAGAAAATGAGATAGTGTGTCCATTATGTGATTATACGATCATGGAGAAAAGTATAAAAGGATTCATAATTATGATTATGAATGGAACTAAGAAAATGAAAGTTAACAGGATGGAACTAAGAAAAAAGGAAGGTAAGAGTACAGTGGACAAGAAACTTTCCCAAAGAATTTATTAAATAAAAACAGTGCGCCCTCGTGTCACAAAGAAAAGGTGAAAGGGGAGAAAAAAGACTTATCCATAGCAAAGTAAGGGTTCACCATGTAAGTTATCTTGAAACTAGAGAATAATGACTTGTAATTTTCTAAATTTTAAAATAACAATAAGTAGATAGCAAATAGTTATTTCATCTGAATATTATTTTGATCCACACAAATTCTGAATTGAAAAAATATTTTAAACTTGAACTTTCAAATAACATATAATCAAGTAGTTAGTATCATAATCTCATGTCTCTGTACATTGCACATACTTCTTTTATCTAAAAGGTAAAATATTTCACATAAATCAGCGTTCTAAGTACATATAAGACACAGTGGGAGAGGACATGCCCATGAAGGGGCCATAAAAGACCAGATATAAGATTATCTTGGAAAGAGAAAATACTGGGAAGAGAACCTTAACAAAGAGCTAGCATTTGGCTTAAATATAATCATACTAGAGGCCTGTGCCCTCTGGCAGTCCAGGAGCCCTCGGGGGATGTCCGACTGATGGCTAAGCCAGCTGTCCGACATCTTTAGCACTGCTGTGGAGGCAGGAGAGGCTCCTGCCACTGTCGCTGCGCTTGCCAGCCGTGAGCCTGGCGGCTGAGCAGTGCTCCCCCCGTGGGAGCGCACTGACCACCAGGGGCAGCTCCTGTGTTGAGCGTCTGCCCCCTGCTGGTAAGTGCACATCATAGCGACTGGTCATTCCGCTGTTCGGTCGATTTGTATATTAGCCTTTTATTATATAGGATAAACAAAATTATATAGGGAACTATTATTCTTAGCATGTGTTGATAGGGTATTTTTCAGAATGTAATGTAATGATTTTCAAACAATAGCTTAACTACACAAAGAAGGAAAAGTGAATTCACACTGAGTCATCAGAATTTTTTTTAATGATTAATAATGATTTCTGAACATATGAAAGACCCCTTTAATTAATTTTAAGTATCAAAATAGGAAAATGAATGTATCTATATAAATTGGTACAAAGGGGTCAGAAAAAAGGGAGTATACACCAAAATAAAATGGTTAGGTCAGCCCTGCGATAACAAAAGACAGTGCTTATAGTCATGTTTAGTCACAATGATACCTTATTTCAAAATGGCCATTTTATATTAATACTTATTTCATTTTGATTGGGTTGTTCTAGAAAGGAAATAAAGGTAATGACACTGTATTTGAGATAGACAATGTATTGAAATAATAGGACCTCAAAGAAATTTCTCTGTCATTTTTAAGTCCCTTTTCTTTCCCTATATACCAAGTCCAAATTCTTTTTATTTTTATTTATTAAAATCACTTCAATGTGTTTCTTTTTTTCCAAGCCATTACCAGATTTGTAACGTAGTTTCATATCATTCTAGAGCAAGAATAGTCATTATTCCACTAATATTAACAAAATTCCTATTCTATAATAAGCACAAGATGGGTATGAGAAATATAAAAATGAAAAATAGTGCCTAGCTTGAAGGATCTCACAGTGTAGTATATGGTACAGAGAAACCTTTGGAAAAATATAATTCAAGAGAATAAGTATAATGATAGTGAAGACCCAAGAAAACATAGAAGTACAGGGAAGAGGTGACAAAGATTCTCTTTTAAAAATTCTTTATTGTTGAAAGTATTACATATGTCTCCTTTTTCCCTCATTGACCTCTCCCAGCCCAACCCAACCTCCAGCATAGGTCTTCACCCCCCTACTGTCTGTGTACATTGATTATGCTTATACGCATGCATACATGTCCTTTGGTTGATCTCTTACCCTCTCCCTCCCATCCTACCCTACCTTCTCTCTGAGGTTTCATGGTCTGTTCAGTGTTTCTCTGTCTCTGGATCTATTTTTGTCCATCAGTTTATGTTGTTCATTATAATCCACATGAGTGAGATCATGTGATATTTATATTTCTCCAACTGGCTTATTTCACTTAGCATAATGCTCTTCAGGTCTATCCATGCTGTTGCAAATGGTAAGAGTTCCTTCTTTTTTACAGCAGCATACTATTACATTGTGTAAATGTACCACAGGTTTTTAATCCACTCATCTGCTGATGGGCACTAAGGCTGTTTCCAAATCTTAGCTATGGTGAATTGTGCTGCTATGAACTAGGGGGTGCATATATTCTTTCTGATTTCTTGGGATATATTCTTAGAAGTGGGATTACTGGGTCAAATGGGAGTTCCATTTTTAATTATTGAGGAAACGCCATACTGTTTTCCACAGTGGCTGCACCAGTCTGCATTCCCACCAGCAGTGCACGAGGGTTCCTTTTTCTCCACATCCTTGCCAGCACTTGTCAGTTTGTTGATTTGTTGATGATAGCCATTCTGACAGGTGTGAGGTGATACCTCACTGTTGTTTTGATTTGCATCTCTCAGATAATTAGTGGCTTTGAGCATGTTTTCATGCCTTTCTTGGCCTTCTGTATGTCCACTTTCAAAAAGTGTCTATTTAGATCCTTTGCCCATATTTTTTATTGGACTGTTTATCTTCCTTTTATTAAGTTGCATGAGTTCCCTATAAATTTTGGAGATTAAACCCTTATTGGATGTAACATTGGCAAATAAGTTCTCCCATGCAGTGGGCTTTCTTGTTGTTTTGTTTATGGTTTCTTTCTTGACTGGATCAAATTTTAGTCAGGCTCCTCTGAAACCATGGCCCAACAAGACCCATGTGTACTTCTTCACAGAATCCAATTTTAGCAAGAATCCTGGTTCCCTTTAGCAAGAATTCCCCATCTTTGATATATCATCAAACTCCTTTTCCTTACTTGCCACCAGGTGGTATCTAATCATTCTAGCCTGCCTTGAACAAGAATCCTATTAGTATGTAACCACTAACAGAATAATATAAAAACTGTAACAAAAAAATCTAATGGAGTGTTCGCTTCAGCAGCACATATACTAAAAAATCTAATGGAAGCTATAAGTTAAAAAAATTAAAAATAATTGATTGACTTTAAAATATTAAGAAAGAAGTAAAATAGAAATATATCTGTAATATCAACAATAAAAATATATTTTTAAAAAAGAAGGAAAATAGAAAACAAAAACAAATGAAACAACGCAAATAGCAAGATAATAGATTTAAACACAATTATATTAGTAATTACATTACATTACATTATATATAAATGCAAACAAGCCAATTAAAACACACAGCCTATGATTCTGGATTATAAAAAAGACTTTGTATTATTTAAAAGATATAATTTAATTACAAGGATATATATAAGTTGAAGCTAAAAAGAAGGAAAATGATATATCATGCAAACACAAAGTAAAAGAAACCTGGTAAGAACACTAAACTTTAAGAAAGAAGTATTAAAGTAAAAAGGAACACTTCATAGTGATCAGAGGGTCAATTCAACAGAAAGACAAAAAATATTAAATTTGTGTTCAACTAATAACAAGGCTTCAAAATATATGAAGCAAAAGTAAATGGAACCAGAATAGAAACAGACAAATTCAAAATCTATAAACATGGGAGAAGGCAAAAAAAAATAAAAGGACACACACATTTTAAACTATTAACCACCTTAAACTTAGTTTACATGTAGAGAACACTATATAACCAACAAGTGTTTTCAAATGTATGTGAAACATTTTTTAAAACTTGCCTGATAATCTGAATCATAAGACAGTCAACAAATTTCGAGGACTGAAATTATACAGAGTATAATATGGGAGTCCCAGAGGAAGATAAAATAGAGATCGGCACAAAAAGAATATTTAGAGAAACAATGGCCCAAACCTACCATTGTTTTTTTTAAATATTTTTAAAAAATATTTTTTATTGATTTTTTTTTTAGAGGAAGGGAGAGGGATAAATAGAAACATCAATCAGCTGCCATCTGCACACCTGCTACTGGGGATAGAACCTGGAACCAAGATACATGCCCTTAACCTGAATCAAACCCTTGACCCTTCAGTTGAGGGCCGATGCTCTATCCACTGAGCCAAACCAGTCAGGGCAAAACCTGTCCAAATTTGATGAAACCCACAGATACACAATCCATGAAGATCAGTATGTTCCAAGATAGACAAACACAAAGTGTTATATTCCAAAACACATTAAAATCAAACTATCAAAAGCCAACAATAGAGAACCTTGAAAACAGCAAGAGAAGTGATTTGTTACATACAAGAAATTCTTGATTAGGAATCCTCAATAAGACTCAAAGCCAATTTCTTATCAGAAACCATTCAGGACATAAGGCAATAGAATGACATACTTAAAGCACTCAAAGAGAAAACTCTCAAACAAGAATTCTGTATCTGCAAAATTATCCTTCAAAAACGAAGAAGAAAGTAAAACATTCTCAGATAAACAAAAGCTGAAAGAGTTCACATCTAACAGATATTTCCTACAAGAAATAAGTCTAGGAGGAAATGATGAGATATTAGAGAGTAACTAAAAGTAATGAAAAAGAACTGTGATGAAGGTTAACTACATAGGTAAATAAAAAGCCAATATTATTAGATTTTTATTATAATTCTTCTTTTTACCTAGATGATTTAAAAGACAAATGCATAAACCAATAATTATAAATCTACACAATGCATAAAGATATAATTAGTAAAACAATATCATAAAGGAGAAGGTACAGAGGTGTATATAAGCAAAGTTTTGCCTACTATTGAAGCTAAGGTGGTATTAATTCAAATTAGATTGTTACAAATTTAAGAGACAAACTGTAATTCCTAGGCCTGGCAGAGTTTGGGCTCCCAAGGCTCTAGGAGCGCTGCCCCCTGGATTTGGGTGACTCCATCCTTTGAAATCTAGGTGGACGCCGCCATGCCCCCTGGGCCTGCATTCTCAGCTGGTAGAAACAGTTTACTCTACCAAAGTTTGCAGTATGCAACCTACAGAGGGTCAGCTGCTGCACTGAGGACTACCAGAGCTAAACCTGGGCAGGGCACCAGAGGAACCCTCAATATGAGGCAGCAGCAGGAAGCAGGCAGGAGGTCTCTACGATCTGGCAGCTCTCCTTTGAAATTGTTTGCCATCAGGCCCTTGCAAAAGAAGGGGCAGCCCGGGTGATTTCTAAATTGCCTTTAGTGTCATTCTTCCATTGTCTTAGGAAATAGCTCCCGGCACCTGATGATATGGCTGATCCACACTAATTATCAAATAGTGTTTTCTTTAGACACCACTTTTTCATTTTTTACAAGATGGATTGGTTGAGAATTTTCCAAATCTTCAAGTTTTGCTTCCTTTTTGCTTAACAATTACATCTTTAAGTCGTTTCTCAAACATTTTACTATAAGCAGCAGTCAAGATTTGTCAACCACACTTTGAACAGTGTGCTTAGGTAAATATCCAATTTTATTGCTCACAAAACTCTACCTTCCACAAAACAGTGAAATATAAACACAATTCAGGAAAGTTCTTTGGCACCTTACAACAAGGATCACTTTTCTTCCAGATTCCAGTAACATGTTGCTCATCTGATCTAAGACCTCATCAGAATGGCCTTTACCATCCATATTTCTACCACCATTCTATTCATGATTACTTTAAGTATTCTCTAAGAAGATTGAGGCTTTCTCTACAGCTCTCTTCTTTTCTTTCTGAGTCCTCACCAGACTGCACAATGAGGCTTTTTCTAGCATGCACTCAAAACTCTTCCATTACCCATTATGCAATTTCAAAGCCACTTCCACTCTTTTAGGTATTTGTTACAACATCTTCCCCCCCTCCTCCACTTCTCAGTACCAATTTTTGTCTTAATCCATTTGGAATGCTCTAACTAAAATACCATCGACTAGTTGGCTTATAAACAACAGACATTTCTCATCATTCTGGAGGCTGGAAAGTACAAAACCGAGACACTGGCAGATTCAGGTTCTAATAAGGACCCACGCCTGGTTCACAGATGGTTCATCTTCTGATTCATCTTACTGTGTCCTCACATGGCTGAAGGGGCAAAGACGCTCTTTGGCCGAAACCGGTTTGGCTCAGTGGATAGAGCGTCGGCCTGCAGACTCAAGGGTCCCAGGTTCAATTCCGGTCAAGGGCATGTACCTTGGTTGCGGGCACATCCCCAGTAGGGGGTGTGCAAGAGGCAGCTGATCGATGTTTCTCTCTCATCGATGTTTCTAACTCTCTATTCCTCTCTCTTCCTCTCTGTAAAAAATCAATAAAATATATTTTTAAAAAAAAGATGCTCTTTGGAGTCTCTTTTAGGGTACTAATCCCACTGATGAAGGACCCCCCCCCCCCGCCCCCCCGATGATCTAATCACTTCCCAAAGGTCCTACCTCCAAATATCATCACACTGGGGGAATAGATTTCAACATAAATTTGAAGGGGAACACAAACATTCAGTCTATAGGACCAGACCAAGGCAGATTTGCCTTAAATTCTACTCTAGTGACGATCTCATGTTTTATGCATGTTCTACATGTGTGTTGTATTAGAGTAGCATAATTAAAGCAATCATCTATTAATAAACAGAAAAAATATTTTTAATAGTTACCACAGGCTTTAGAAGCAGCAACACAAATTTCTTCTGCAACATATTCCCCAGTTGAAAACTTCAGGTAATCTCCCTCAGTTTTCCCAAGGGAATGATAAAGATACACCTGAAGGACTGGATCTATTTGTTTCACAGGATCAGTAATTCCAGGAATATCACCATTCTGATGCATAGGAGGTGTGCATGTTCCTTCCATTTCTGTCATTGTGAGGCAAGCCATTCCCATGCAGTCTTTTTCAGAACATTTGCCTGTACGAGAAAACAACACAGTTAATCAATGACTGTGAAAAACATCAAGATTATAAACTTCCTGTAGACAAGGACTATAAAATTGTAAAGTTTACAATTTAACTGAGGAAGCATAATATAAATATGTAACACAAAACAGAGAAAATCAGTTGCAGACCACAGAAGAGATCCCATGAGACAACATTTCTTAACAAATGAATTACTCTGACAATTGCTTATTAATGTCTGAAGGGGAAAAATAATATTTCAATATAGGATTAATTGATGATTTTTTATAAGAGGAGTTAATATTTGAAACTGATCTTGAACAATGGATTGGATTTAAATGGGTGGAAGAGGAAAAACATTCCAAGAGAATAAAACTGTTGAAGAATAGAAAGATACAAAATATGTTCAGTAAGTTATTGGGCAGAAGTATAGAATTTGAGAAGTTATACCATTTAGGATAATTGATACTTATGGCAAAACTGCAGCTACATACCCAATCTGCATTTTTCCTTCCTTGATACTGAAGCTCAATTTTGTTGAGGAGAGTAATGTATCAGAAAAACAAAACAATACACTGTACTTCCCCACAGGTGGATAACCACGTGAGCCAGTGTTAGCAAATAAGATTAAATGAAAGTTGTTGGATTGTACTTCCAGGACCACTCCTCAAAAGGAGGGTGACTCCTTTTGTTTTTACCCCCTTCACTCTCTTCCTATCCAAATCTTGTGGTCAGTGCACATCATAGCTACCAGTCGAACGGTTGAATGGTCGAACAGTCGGACACTTAGTATATTAGGCTTTTATATATATAGACTAGAGGCCTGGTGCACGAAATTTATGCACGGGGGGGGGGGTTAGTGTCCCTCAGCCCAGCCTGCACCCTCTCCAATCTGGGACCCCTTGAGGGATGTCCGACTGCCTGTTTAGGCCCGATCCTATTGGGATCGGGCCTAAACAGGCAGTCGGACATCCCTCTCACAATCCAGGACTACTGGTTCCCAACTGCTCGCCTGCCTGCCTTCCTGATTGCCCCTAACCGCTTCTGCCTGCCAGCCTGATTGATGCCTAACTGCTCCCCTGGCAGCCTGTTTGCCCCTAACTGCCCTCCCCTGAAGGCCTGGTCACCCCTAACTGCCCTCCCCTGCAGGCCGGTACCCCCCAACTGCTCTCCCCTGCAGGCCTGGGTCCCCCCCAACTGCTCTTCCCTGCAGGCCCAGTCACCCCCAACTTCCCTCCTCTGCCGACCTGGTCACCCCTAACTGCCCTCCCCTGCATGCTTGATTGCCCCCAACTGGCCTCCCTTGCAGGCCTGGTCCCTCCCAACTGCCCTTCCCTGCTAGCCTGATTGCCCACAACTGCCCTCCCTTGCAGGCCTGGTCCCTCCCAACTGCCCTCCCCTGCTGGCCATCTTGTGGTGGCCATCTTGTGTCCACATTGGGGCAGGAACTTTGACCACATGGGGGCAGTCATCTTGTGTGTTGGAGTGACGATCAATTTGCATATTACTCTTTTATATTAGATAGGATTAGATAGGATAGAGGCCTGGTGCATGGATGGGGGCTGGGTGGTTTGCCCTGAAGGGTGTCCCGGATCAGGGTGGGGGTTCCCTTGGGGTGTGGGACGGCCTGGGCGAGGGGCCTGTGGTGGTTTGCAGGCTGGCCATGCCCCACGGCGACCCAAGCGGAGGCCCTGGTATCTGGGATTTATTTATCTTCTACAATTGAAACTTTGTAGCCCGGAGCGGAGCCAAGCCGTCTGCTCGCTCCGTGGCGGCAGCCATTTCTGTTGGGATTTATTTATCTTCTATAA
Organism: Cnephaeus nilssonii; assembly: GCF_951640355.1. Taxonomy (NCBI): domain Eukaryota; kingdom Metazoa; phylum Chordata; class Mammalia; order Chiroptera; family Vespertilionidae; genus Cnephaeus; species Cnephaeus nilssonii. Next base: position 48,884,151 of record NC_137085.1, on the reverse strand, counting down.
TTGAAACTTTGTAGCCTTAAGCGGAGGCCTGGACTGGCCAGCGCAGGTGGAAAGCTTGGCTTCCTCCATCTCCGGGTGCAACTCAAGCCTCCCTCCTGCTCTCTGTGGCTGCAACCATCTTGGTTGGGTTTATTTGCATATTTGCTCCTGATTGGCTGATGGGCATGGCTTGTGGTATAGAGGAAGTATGGTCAATTTGCATATTACTCTTTTATTATATAGGATTACACTCATATGTGGAATCTAAGTAACAAAATAAATTAATGAACAGAATGGACCCAGAGACATGGAAGCATGGAACAGAGTGCGGAATCTCAGAGGGAAGGCGGGGGGAGGGTGGGTGGGTGAGAAATAATCAACCAAAGACCTTAACTGCATAACCCATGGACAGAGACAATAGGGTGCTGAAGGCCTGGGGAAGGGAAAGCGGGAGAGGGGCAGGCTGAAGGGAGTCAATGGGGGGAAAAGTGGGACATATGTAATACTTTCATCAATAAAGAATTTTTTAAAAGATTTATTATTTTTTAAATATTACTGGATTCAACATGCTAGTAATTTGTTCAGCATTTTTTTTTCATATATGTTAAACATATCCCCCCAGATACCTGTTAGCATCAAACAAGCTTTTCTTGTCTTTATCTATTCTCAGGTGTACTTTAGGTGAATTGGTTTCTACCAGATATTTGGCTACCTAAACATATTTTCAAGAGTACATTTGGCCAATTATATCTAATGCAATAACTCTCCAAACTATAATCAAACATCCAAGTAAGAGCAAGCCAAGAAAAGTTACGTAACATGAATTGCACAAGGGCAGAGTCCAATTCAAGCTTCTTGTCAATGATAATAGGAATATCATGTCTAACAAATATCATCAGTGATAAGAACTTGGATCTACTTTTCAGCAACTACTGTTTTTTAAAAGGCCTCAGGCCTGGCAGGTAGCTCATTTGATTAGAACGTTGTCCCACTACACCAAGGTTGTGGTTCGATCTCCAGTCAGGGCACATACAAGAAATAACCAATGAATGTATAAATAAGTGGAACAACAAATTGATGTTTCTCTCTCGCTAATCAATTTTTTAAAATCTTTTTAAAGATTTCAGTTTAAAAAAAGGTCTTAGATTTTTCTTAATCAAATATAATTTTCCATGATAAAGACAAACATTGGCTGAGAACGAGAGTATCAGGGTGCTATATTAATGTACCTGTCCTTCTGTATCTCTAACATTCCTCAAAGGCTCAGCTAACACTTAAGGGATGGCAACTAAAATGTAAACTACAGAAGGCATCAATTATTTTTTAGCCTCACCTACTTTTAAGTTATTGGGCAGTTAAAGAAACTGGATTTACTATACACTTCATCTAAAATATAAAAGACCCTTTCCTAAAAACACATTTTCTGGTGTCAGCAATACTTCCTTTAGTTTTTATCTATATTATCCATTTCAATAAGTAGAATTTTTTTATTATATACTATTAAAAATTACTTCAGCTCAGCAGGATGACTCAGTTGATTAGAGCAGCACCCCGAACACCAAAAAGGTTGCTTAAGGGTTCAATTCCCGGTGAGGGCACATTGTGGGTTCAATCCCTGGTCAAGGAGTGTACAGGAAGGGACTAATCAACGTTTCTCTTTTCTTTCTCTCTCTCTCTCTCTCTGGCACGTTGTGGGTTCAATCCCTGGTCAAGGGGTGTACAGGAAGGGACCAATCAATGTTTCTCTCTCTCTCTCTCTCTCTCTCTCTCTCTCTCTCTCTCTCTCTCTCTCTCTTCTCTCTCTCTCAGAAATCAATAAACATATCCTCAGGTAAGGGTTAAAAAATTATTTTAACTGAAATAAAAATTTAAAAAAAATTATCCCATTGCCCAGCTGATGTGGCTCAGATGGTGGAGTGTCGACCTATGAACCGGGAGGTTACAGTTCAACTCCCAATCAGGAAACATGTCCAGACTGTGAGCTCAATCCTCAGTAGGGGGCATGCAGGAGGCAGCCTATCAATGATTCTTTCTCATCATTGTTTCTATCTATCTCTCCCTCTCCCTTCCTCTTTGAAATCAATAAAAATACATTTTTTAAAATTATTTCATTAATTAGCCTCTGAGCTAACCTTAAAATGATTTTATTATACAGTTTATAAATATTTTTGTATTCATTTATAATATTTAGACTTTATTATAATTTGTTGGAATTTACCTATATTTTATGTGAATGCTGATTTCCATTATTTGATATTAGAGGCCCGGTGCATGAAATTCGTGCACAGGAGGGGGTGTCCCTCAGCCCGGCCTGCACCCTCTCCAATCTGGGACCCCTTGGGGGATATCCGACTGCCGGTTTAGGGATCGGGCCTAAACCGGCAGTCGGACATCCCTCTCACAATCCGGACTGCTGGCTCCTAACTGCTCGCCTGCCTAATTGCCCCTAAACGCTTCTGCCTGACAGCCTGATGGCCCCCTAACTGCTCCTCTGCCAGCCTGATTGATACCTAACTGCTCCCCTGCCAGCCTGATTGCCCCCAACTGCCCTCCCCTGCTGGCCCAATTGCCCACAACTGCCCTCCCCTGCCAGCCATCTTGTGGTGGCCATCTTGTGATGACATTACTCAAGGGTGTCACACCACCTAGGCTTTTATTATATAGGATTATTCTTCGTAAAAAGTTAAAAGTAGAAAAAAAAATCACTTAAAACTTAAAATCAATGTTAAGAGAAAGGAGACTATTTTTGAAAGTATACTACAATAACCTGTGTCACAGAAATTTCCTGGTGATACAGTAAAATATACAAATGCTGCTTTATGAATCTTTGACAAAACAAGGTAAAATGCCATTATACCATACATACTTATATTTTCCCCATGTCTTTACAGAAGTATTTTAGGAGTAATTTAACTATGACCTAGATAAAACACAAGTGTACCATATTTGATAGTTTATGAGAAATATTAGAAATTAAAAATTTGTTCACATCAAATTTTCTAGTCTAAATGCATTCCATCACTTTTCTGTCCACATATCATTATATCATCTGCCTTCATTTCAATTTACCTCTATTCATTTACTCATTCAACATTTTCCAAAAGAAAGATATAATCCTTTGCCTCAAAAGCTCTTCATCTGAAGGGAAATAATGTGGACAATTTTAAAACAGATTTCATAGTAATCAGGCAAAAAGAAGGTAGCTATATCATAGTCTTATAATGTTGTCCTTTATAAGGTATAAGATGAGAAGAGGATCAGAAACTAAATATCTGAGGTCACAACAAGTCTTTGAGGCTAGTAAGATTGCCAAAGATAGGTATACTAGTAGAGAGGAACGTAGCCGACTCTTGCAAAGTAATGGCCAGAGGAGTAGAAAAACTATGCGTATTCATTTTGTAAAAAATCACTCTTCTATGTATACTTCAGATTAGTGTGCTTTTTCGTATGTATATTTAAATAAAAATAAGGTTTTCTTTTTTAAATAAAGAAGAGAAGAGAGTTTTATGAGAAGAGTTATTAAGTACTACCAAGAGGTTAAATAAGATAGAAACAAAAGGAAACGAATCCACTGGATTTTTTTTTTTTAAATGAGAATGTTCTCTTCTTCTTTCTTTTTTTTTAAAAAATATATTTTATTGATTTTTTTTAAAGCTAGGAAGGGAGAGGGATAGAGAGTTAGAAATATCGATGAGAGAGAAACATCGATCAGCTGCCTCCTGCACACCCCCTACTGGGGATGTGCCCACAACTAAGGTACATGCCCTTGACTGGAATCGAACCTGGGACCCTTCAGTCCGCAGGCCAACGCTCTATCCACTGAGCCAAACCGGTTAGGGCGAATCCACTGGATTTTAAAAGAAGACTACATATAGGAAAAGTATCTGAGAGGTAAGGATGGCTTTTCCTTTTTATTTTGTATCATTATTTTGAATTTTCTAATCTCATACATAGTTTACAACTTAGAATTTATACCCAGCAAAAGAAAAGCATTTTCAAACATTTGAGGATTCAAAGTTTACCCCAAAAACAGCATTTAACAAGTTACTTTTCTGAGCTATAACATACCAAACCAAAGGAGTAAATAAAAAAGTATGACATCTGGTCCAAAAAAATAGATCCAATCCTGGAAAGCAGTAAAGTAAAGGCATATGATAACAGCTGGGCAGCAGGCCTCAGGCAGGAGCAGAGGGCCTCTGAAAGACTTGAGAAAAAAGTGGTGCTAGGCTGCTTGCTAAGATGGAGTGGAAAACAAAGCTAAACAAAACATAAACACCTACAGATGATATAGTAAAGGAAAGCAGTGACAGAAAAGAAAAAGGCAATTCTGATGGAAGAAAATTTGACAAGGGAGTGAAATAACAGTATAGATACTCCTTGGCTCTGTAACAAACAATCCTTATTATAATACTAGAGGCCTGGTGCACGAAATTCGTGCACGGAGGGGGGTTGTCCCTCAGCCCAGCCTGTACCCTCTCCAATATGGGACCCCTCGAGGGATGTCCAACTGCCCATTTAGGCCCGATCCCACTGGGATAGGGTCTAAACGGGCAGTTGGACATCCCTCTCACAATCCAGGACTGCTGGCTCCCAACTGCTTGCCTGCCTGCCTTCCTGATTGCCCCTAACCACTTCTGCCTGCCAGCCTGATCAGCCCCTAACCACTCTGCTGCCAGCCTGTTTGCCCCCAACTTCCCTCCTCTTCCAGCCTGGTCACTCCTAACTGCCCTCTCCTGCAGAGTTGATCACCTCCAACTGCCCTCCCTTGCAGGCCTGGTCCCTCTCAACTGCCCACCCTTGCAGGCCTGGTCCTTCTCAACTGCCCTCCCTTGCAGGCCTGGTCCTTCTCAACTGCCCTCCCTTGCAGGCTGGGTGCCTCCCAACTGCCCTCTCCTGCTGGCCATCTGTGGTGGCCATCTTGTGTCCACATGGGGGCAGGATCTTTGACCATATGGGGGCAGCTATATTGTGTGTTGCAGTGATGATCAATCTGCATAGTACTCTTTTATTAGATAGGATAGAGGCCTGGTACAGGGGTGGGGGCCAGCTGGTTTTCCCTGAAGGGCGTCCCGGATCAGGTGGGGGTTCCCTTGTGGTGTGGGGCGGCCTGAGTGAGGGGCCTGTGGTGGTTTGCAGGCCGGCCACGCCCCCTGGAAACCCAAGTGGAGGCCCTGGTATCTGGAATTTATTTTCCTTCTACAATTGAAACTTTGTAGCCTGGAGCAGAGCCAAGCCTGGGGCTCCCTCCAAGGCCGGCAGCCATTTGTGTTGGGGTTATAATTGAAACTTTGTTGCCTTAAGCGGGTGAGCCCGGCCAGGGTGTGCTGAAAGCGTTGCTTCCCCTGTTGCCGGTGGCAACCCTGGCCTGCTCTCTCAAGCTCCATCCTGCCACCATTTGTTTGAATTTGTTTACTTTCTATAATTGAAACTTTATAGCTTCAGTGGAGGCTTAGGCCTGGCAAGGGCAGGCGGAAAGATTGGCTTCCTCTGTTACCTAGGAAACCTTGCTCTCTGTGGCTGTAGCCATCTTGGTTTGGGTTAATTTGCATACTCGCTCTGATTGGATGGCGGGCATGGCTTGTGGGTGTGTTGGAGGTATGGTCAATTTGCATATTTGTCTATTATTAGATAGGATAGGCAATGTTATTGTTTTTACAAATTAGTCACCTACAAAGCACTAAGGAATTAATTATGGTTTCTAAACAGAAAGGCAATCAGCTGAAGAAGTAGAAATAGTAAGATAGGAATACGTGAGAAAATGTTTTCTGAAAATATATGAACAGAGAAACACATTAAACTTTGCCATGAGGCTGTGAGCAGCAAAATATAGATTGTGGGAAACTAACCAACCTGGTTAAAAAAGGAAAAAGAGAAGTAATGCAGGAAACAAACAGATTAATAGAGACTGTAAAGTTGCAATGTGTGGACCTTATTTGGATCCTGGTTTTAAAAAATTATAAAAAAGAAAAAGCATTTATGATATATCAAACAATTAGAAATTTGATTACTTGCTGAATATTTAAAGAATTAAGGAATTGTGATTATCTTCTTATTAATAAAAGAGTTCTAATATTTTAGAGATACACACAGAACTATAATGAAAGAAATGATGTCTATGATGTGCTTTTCACAGTAGTGAAAACTAGGTGGCACAGTGATTAGAGTATTATACTATTATGTACATTTTTGCATGTTCAAAATTCTCCCTATAAAAAGGTTTTTTAAATGATTTTATTATATTTTATATAGCACTTTCTAATAAGAGTGTTTTCAGGTTGTTCAAATGAAAAATATTAGGAGCCCGGCCAGTATGGCTCAGTGGTTGAGTGTCAACCCAGGAACCAGGAGATCACGGTTCGATTCTGTCAGGGCACATGCGGGTTGCCAACTCCATCCGGAGTACAGGGTGTGCAGGAGGCAGCCGATCAATGATTCACACTCATCATTGATGTTCCTATCCCTCCCTCTCCATTCCTCTCTCTGAAATCAATAAAAAACATATTTTTAATTAAAAATAATTTTTGAAAATTTAGTTAAGAGACATAAAGAAACGATTATGAGGCTCCAGAATGCATCTAAGATGCAATCAATAAGTACAAACACTGAAAGCAATAATGGCTAAAAATTTTCCAAAACCAAATGAAGATATTATCAGGAGTTAAGTGGACTAAAATAAATTTCAAAAATCCACACCTAGATATATCTTAGGCAAACAACAGAACCTTTAGAACATCATATAGAAAGAAAAAAACTGAAGAGCTATCAAAGACAAGTGGGAGATTATTTACAAATGAATAAAAATTAAACTGGCATCTTCTCAACAATAATCAATACTAGATGACAAGACAGTAATATCTTCAAATTGATTACAGAAAATAACCCAGGAAACAAGAGTGGGGGGAGTGGAAACAAGAGTGGGGGAGTGGGAGGGATGGCATTTTCAGACATTCAAAGCCATATGAAGACAAAATGTTAAACCACCCACAGACTCTTATTAAAAGAACTATTAATAGATACGGTTTTATGAGAGGAAAACAGAATTCAGACAGAGAGCATTTAATTAAACAGCAAGCACCAAAATTGATAAAGTATTGGTAAATGTTTTTTTAAATGGAAAAAAAATAACACCCTGTTAAAAAAGAAACACATGAAGTTGAAACTTTAAATTAGAATAAAGTAGAAGGGGTTTGATTCCTCCTTGCCTATTTAGTAGGACATTTACTAAATAACTTAGAACTTTGTTGTAAATGTTTATATTTAAACATATGTCAAAAATGCTAAAGGTAATCACTTTCAGTTGGTTAGTGTTGTTTTGATAGGCCAAGGTTGCAGGAGCACATACAAGAGTCAACCAATGAATGAATAAATAAGTGGAACAACAAATTGATGTTTCTCTCTCCCACCTTCCTCACTCTCTAAAATCAATGAATAAAACTTTAAAAATAAAAAAATGTTAAAGGTAACCTTTAAAAGAAAAGATTTATAATCTATAAGAAGGGAGGAAACAATATCATGTCATCTGCGAATAATGACAGTTTTACTTCTTTTCCTATTTGGATGCCTTTTATTTCTTCTTGTCTGATCACTATGGCTAGCACTTACAGTACTATGTCGAACAGGAGTGGTGAAAGTGGGCATCCCTATCTTGTTCCTATTCTTAAGGGAAATGGTTTTAGTTTTTGCCCATTGAGTATGATGTTGGCTGTAGGTTTGTCATATAAGGCTTTTATTATGTTGAGTATGATCCCTCTATTCCCACTTTGCTGAGAGTTTTTATCAAAAATGAGTGTTGGATTTCGTCAAATGCTTTTTCTGCATCAATTGATATGATTATGTGATTTTTGTCTCTCAATTTGTCTATGTGATGTATCACGTTTATTGATTTGCGGATATTGTACCAGCCTTGCATCCCCAGAATAAATCCCACTTGGTCATGGTGTATGATATTTATAATGAAACTAGACCACCAACTTACACCATACACAGCAATAGTCTCAAAATAGATAAAGGACTTAAATGTAAGATGGGAAACCATAAAAATCTTAGAAGAATCCATAGGCATCAAAATATCAGACATATGTCATAGCAATATCTTTATCCATACAGCTCCTAAGACAATGTAAACTAAGGAGAAAATAAACAAATGGAACTACATCAAAATGAAAAGCTTCTGCACAGCAAAAGAAACAATCAACAAAACAATAAGAACGCCCACTACAAGAGAGAACAAATTTGCCAATGTTATATCTGACAAGGGTTTAATCTCCAAAATTTATAAGGAACTCATAGAACTTAAAAAAGGAAGGTAAACAATCCAATCAAAAAATGGGCAAAGGACCTAAATAAACATTTTTCAAAAGAGGACATACAGAAGGCCAAGAGACATATGAAAACAAGCTCAAAGTCACTAATCATCTGAGCGATACAAATCAAAACAACAATGAGGTACCATCTCATACCTATCAGAATAGCTATCAACAAATCCACAAAGGACAAGTGCTGGCAAGGATGTGGACAAAAAGGAACCCTCGTGCACTGCTGGTGGGAATGCAAACTGGTGCAGCCACTGTGGAAAAAAAGTATGGCGTTTCCTCAACAATTAAAAATGGAACTCCCATTTGACCCAGTAATCCCACTTCTAGGAATATATCCCAAGAAATCAGAAACACCAATTAGAAAGGATATATGCACCACTATGTTCATAGCAGCAGAATTTACAATAGCTAAGATTTGGAAACATCCTTAGTGCCCATCAGTAGATAAGTAGATTAGAAAACTGTGGTACATCTACACAATGTGATAGTATGCTGCTGTAAAAAAGAAGGAACTCTTACCATTTGCAACAGCATGGATGGACCTGTAGAGCATTATGCTAAGTGAAATAAGCCAGTTGGAGAAAGATAAATATCACATGATCTCACTCATTTGTAGAATATAATGAACAACATAAACTGTTGAACAAAAATAGATCTAGAGACAGAGAAACACTGAATAGACCAGTGATGGCGAACCTATGACACGCATGTCAGCACTGACACGCATAGCCATTTCTGATAACATGTGGCCGCTGAGGCAGCCACATGCCGAGAATGAAACATTTGCGAAATAATGTTTTTTCCTCAAAGTGACACACTACCCGAGTTATGCTCAGTTTTTTGGCGAAGTTTGACACACCAAGCTCAAAAGGTTGCCCATCACTGGAATAGACCATGAAACCTCAGAGGGAAGGTAGGGTAGGGTGGGTAGCGGGGGTAAGAGATCAACCAAAGGACTTGTATGCATGCATATTAAGACAAAATATTAACCAATGGACATGGACACTGGGTTGGTAGGGGCTTGTCCTGGAGGGTGGGAGTGGCCAGGAAAGGGTCAATGGGGGAAAAAGGAAACATATGTAATACTTTAAGCAATTAAAAAAAAAAAAGGAGGAAAAATAAAAGAAATGACAAACAAAAAAATAAGATAGTAAAAAAATTTTAAGTCCAAATGGCAATACCTACAATAAATATAAATAAGCCAATTAAGCCCACCTTATAAAAGACAAAAAACATCAGACTGAATCTTTTTTTTTTTTTTTTTGCCTCAAAAAGTGACATTTATTCAAAGGGGCAAAAAAAAAAAGAATAAAATTGACAAGATGTCCTCTCCCTTTCTCTCTGAAATCAATTAAAAAATATATTTAAAAGAGACAAAGACAGGGATTTTGGATGTTTTAAAACCAAAATAATTTGGTTGTAGGAGTGGAGGTGCTATATACTTTCATCCAAAACTTAGAAGGTATGGTGCTATATACTTTCATCCAAAACTTAGAAGGTATGCTAAAGTAAAAGATCCTTGTGAATCTGATTAAAACAATAGTAGTTGATTACCTGCTAATCTTTTGTTACTTGTGCATGCAGACTCTTTCTTCATCTAAAATACACCTACAAAAGCTGTAATAGGAGGAAACAAGATGGCGGCAAAGGTAAACAACTAAACTGCCGCCTCGCACAACAATTTCAAAACTACAACTAAAAGACAAAACATCTACCACCCAGAACCACGGGAAAGCTGGCTGAGTGGAAGATTTACAACTAAGGAAAGAGAAAGGAGCAAAAACGCTGAAAAGCTGAGGTACGGAGGAGCACGAATCGGGCTGGAGGCGGGCGACTGGGCACGTGGCTTTTTTTCAACCCGAAGGGAGACAAGCTCCCAATCACTCTGAAATCCAGTTTCTGGGGACACGCGGGGGACCCAGACACCTACGGGGAGAAGCTGGACTCTCGGCCATCGGGTCAGAAAATGAGAGTGACTTTTTTGCAGAGGTGTGCCCAGCAACCATTGTTTACTGGGCTGGAGCGTGGGATGCGGGGACTTGGAAACGCGGGAAGGCAGAGACGGCTGACGGCAGCCATCGCTGTTTGCCACACCCTACCCTAGTGATGCCCTGAGACCCCGCCCCGCATATTCTACAAACCCGCCCAGGCTCCACACAGCGGCTTTTGCATATAAATGGCCTGTTCTGTGGAAGCTTAACCAAATAAACTGCAACTCCAGTCAGACTGCTCCAAAACCACCAAAGCCCAAGCAAAGAGGAGAAAACTGTAATTCTTGCTGTAGCTCCTGCTAGGTGGCCTCAGACAGTAGCTGACCTGCACCCCATTGGAGATCCATAAATTAGTGTATCTAGTGGTCGGTGTGAGACGACACCAGATTTCAACCACTCTCATAAGGGACACATTCAAGAGGCAGACTCAGTGAGCACCAAAGCCCTACTGGAACAAGTCCTGCCCCATAAACATGTCTCCAGCACAGCAATTCTTCCGTTATAGACACTGCGGGTCCTCACAGCCAATTGACCTAAAGGTCAATTCCTCCCAGTGACACCAACAACAATCAAGACTTAACTACAACAAGGCTGTACACACAGTCCACAAAGGGGTACACCAAGAGTGTCCACCTCAGGTAACTGGGAGGCTGACCCGTTGAACTAATAGGACACCTAGTACACAAAGCTACCCTACCAACTCAGGGAAGCAGCAAAAATGAGGAGGCAAGGAAACAGATCACAAACAAAACAAATGGAGAACAAACGAATGGACATAGAGTGCAAAACCATGGTTATAAGGTTTTTCAAGAATTTCATGGAAAAGGCCGATAAATTTAATGAGACCCTCGAGGATATGAAAAAGGACCAACTAGAAATTAAACATACACTGACTGAAATAAAAAATATTATACAGAGACCCAACAGCAGACTAGAGGAACGCAAGAATCAACTCAAAGATTTGGAATACAAAGAGGCAAAGGACACTCCTCCAGAGAAGCAAGAAGAGAAGAGAATTCAGAACGTTGAAGATAGTGTAAGAAGCCTCTGGGACAACTTCAAACGTACCAACATCAGAATTATGGGGGTGCCAGAAGAAGAGAGAGAGCAAGACGCTGAAAACCTATTTGAAGAAATAATGTCTGAAAACTTACCCCACCTGGTGAAAGAAATAGACTTACAAGTCCAGGAAGCGCACAGGACCCCAAACAAAAGGAATCCAAAGAGGACCACACCAAGACACATCATAATTAAAATGCCAAGGGCAAAAGACAAAGAGAGAATCTTACAAGCAGCAAGAGAAAAACAGTTAGTTACTTACAAGAGAGCATCCATACGATTATCAGCTGATTTCTCAACAGAAACTATGCAGGCCAGACAGGAGTGGCAAGAAATATTCAAAGTGATGAATAGCAAGAAACTACAACCAAGACTACTCTACCCAGCAAAGTTATCATTCAGAATTGAAGGGCAGATAAAGAGCTTCACAGATAAGAAAAAGCTAAAGGAGTTCATCACCACCAAACCAGTATTATATGAAATGCTGAAAGGTATTCTTCAAAAAGAGGAAAAAGAAGAAAAAAGTAAAGATAAAAATTATGAACAACAAATACATATCTATCAACAAGTGAATCTAAAAGTCAAGTGAATTAAAAATCTGAGGAACAGAATAAACTGGTGAACATAATAGAATCAGGGGCATAGAATCGGAGTGGATCGATAATTCTCAGGGGGAAAGGGGTGTCTGTGTGGGGGGCATGGGAAGAGACTGGACAAAAATTATACACCTATGGATAAGGACACCAGGAGGGAGGTAAGGGCAGAAGGGGGGGTGGGAACCGGGTGGAGGGGAGATATGGGGAGAAAAAAGGAGAAACAATTGTAATAATCTGAACAATAAAGATTTTTTAAATTAAAAAAAAAAAGCTGTAATAGCACAAAAGAACCCCTTTTGGATTAATGAAGCAGAACAGTGACTGTCTGGAATAATATAAGAATCTTATTTATTACATAAAAACGTGTATCTCTTATAAACAAGACTAAAAGTAACTTATGCATTTAAAAACTATGTAGAAATCCTATTAAATTCTGTTTGAATGCATTTGATAGTCATTTAAAACCAAAATAGTATTGGTATACACATAGACAGATCAGTAGACCAAAACAGCATCTAAAAATAAATTCAAGAACATACAGGAATTTAATATAACAATATTTTGATACAGTAGGAAAAGTATATTTGTTTACAAATGGCACTAACATAACTGACAATACAACTAGAGAAAACATGCTAAACCTATACTTAAGTAAAAAATAAAGTATATATAAATTAAATATTTAATGTAAACTATAAAATAATTAAAATACTGAAAGAGCCTTTGAGATGACTCTTATCTGGAATGGAAAAACTTTCTTATGCAAACTGAAAAAACACAAAATCCATATAATAAAAGTCACATAAATTGCCTGTCTGAGTCCTTATTTTCTTTGGCTAATAAAGTGATTTTTATTCCCACTTGAATTTCAATGCCTTAGGCAGAAAATGCACTGTCAGTTCCCCATGGTCTGCCCTTCTCCCTACTATCTTACATAACAAGCCTCTTTATCTTTATACACACTAATGACACGGAAATCAATCAAGTCTTTTACCTGTAAAATAAAGAAAAAGATTATATTAAATTTTCCATATCTCTAGAGAAAAGGAATTATAAACAAAACCAAAAGACAGACTGACAGAAAATACTTGCATTTCATTTGTCAAACAAGGAGTATCACCAATATACAACGAGCTCCACAAACTGGTTAAAGACAATCTACTAGAAATATGACTAATTTATTACAACCTTCCACCAAAAATATATTTTGAGCACATATGAAATATTTAGAAAATTAACCATAAGAAAACATATGCTCAAAATTAAAGAAAGAAAATTGAAACTAAGCATAAGAAAATCTAAAAAATTACCTCAATTTAGAGTAACTGCTACTAGGAAACAATTTTTGCAATGAGTATATATGCCTTTATTTCATTTCTCTTTATATTTGTATTCTATTCTTTCAAAATGACAAAATAATTTCAAGTGTTTTTATACTCTTTAAAAATCATTTTTGTTAGCTCTTCTTAATGTTCTCTGACTCGTCTCCTTACATATTTGAAGTTGGACATTTTCAGTAATTTCTTTGGTTCTTTAAATACATCCACTTTAATTATTTATTTACCAAAAAATCTTTTGCATATGTACATCCTTCCAAACCTAACATCTAAGCAAAAAATAAAGGAAATAAAGACTGATAAACTTGACTACATAAAATTATAAGCATCATAATCAAGTTTTTTTTAATTGAGGAAAAACATATGCTACAAAAGGTTTACTATATTTATATAAGTAACCCTTACAAATCAATGAGAAAATCAATAAAGAACATTAATAGGCATTTCATAAAAGAAATGCAAGTATTTCCTAATATGAAGACATGGTCAACACCATTAATAATGAAAGAAACATAAATAAAAATGAAATATTGTTTCTTCCTTATCACTGGCAAAAATTAAGATTGGCAATAGTGTTGGCAAGAATATTAAAAAAAGAATATCTAAGAATTGTTCCTTTTAAAGAGGACAAGAGCACTATAGTAGGATGTATATCTAAGAATTCTCTGAAACAGTAATAATGAAAAACGACATTAAAGGGATCTGATAAATATAGCATGGTATACATAGTCAATAAAATAGCATGAAGACATTAAAAAATGAAATTCATGGCTTACATTATAATCTTAGCATAGCACAAAATGGACACCAAGTATTTACTGAGTAATTGATTACATTAATGGTTTATTTAATGAGTGATTGATTATACACTGACGGATTGCTTGAGTATGTAGGTGGGTGAGTGACTGATTGACCAACTGAGTGACCACTGAGTAAACAATTGACACACTGAGTGAGTGGCTTGAGTTACTGACTGATAAGCTGAATAAATGACTGAGTGAGTGATGACCCTACAGGATGGTCCTATTCATTTAAGACTATATTTGAATTTGTCACTATACACAAACATCCAGAAAGGTTTAAAACTTGTTAAAGAAGTTCTGTCGGTCACAAGAAGCACTTGCAATTCTTTTTGCCCTTTTTATCGATTAATGTAATTTTTAAATACCAATATAGAAATATTCCCTGACTCAGAAATCACAGTATAGTTTCACAACAGCCAATGTTGAAACAAAACAGAGTCTAAAAATTGACCCCACTATATTCATAATTTAAAACACTACTATTTCATAGCAGCAGAGAAAAGATGGATTATTCAACAAATAGTGTTAGAACAACTGGACAACTAGTTATGTCTTTCTTATAACAAACCTGCACCCACATAAAAGGTACATTTTCTATATGCGATAAAACGGTAGTTATATTGGTGAATTTATATTGCACCAATATAAATTCCAGATAAATCAAGAAGACATGGGAGAGTTTCAAAATAGAATTTCAGGGTTAAGCAGGGACATAAGTAGGATTTTTTTTAAGTAATAAAAAGAATGACTAACAAAAAGAATAGCATGAAAACAAAAAGGTATGCATGAGAAAAAAAAATCACACTATCAACAGAGTCAAAAAGATAAAAAGATAACCTGGGGAAAATATTTACAATTCATTTCACAAACAAGAGCTATTTTTTTAGTCGAGAAAGAGCTTCTACAAATCAAAGTAAAAGGTCAACAATCAAGACAGAAAATGGGCCAGGATATGAGTGAATAGTTCCCAGAAAAGAAAAATTCAAAGCAAATTAAAATTATGAGATTCCATTTTTCACATCTCAAATTGACAAATATCAAACTATCTGAAAACAAGTGTAGAAAAGTATAAGCTGGCATTTCTATGAAGATCAATTTGGTAATATTTATTGAAATTAATAACATAAGTTTTGAATCAGTAATTCCTCTTCTATATAACCTAGTTATGGTTCTACACGCGCAAATTTACATTACAGAGATATTCACTACTTTTTGAATTCTAAAACATTTAAAATGCCACCTGTTCAGAGTAGATAAAATTTTTGAGAGAATAAAAAGAAGAGACAAAAAGCTTTGCTTTAAAGGGAAGTAGAAAATGCAGGAGTAGCTTGAAGAAAATGTGTCAAGTAATGGTACTAAATTGGGAATTGGCAAACTAATGTTCACAGGTCAAATTCAGCCAGTTGCCTGTTTGTAAATAAAGCTTTTGAATCCTTTCATTTTTGTATTCTCCTTGGTGGCTTTTGCACCACAAAGGCAGTGTTAAGTAGTTTCAATAGGGACAATCTTGCCAACAAAGCCTAAAATATTGACTATCTGGTCCTTACTAGAAAAAATTTGCCAACCCTGGTTTATACATCAGTGATTTTCAGTCTGGTCCCCAAACCAACATCAACAGCATCACCTGGGAACTTGTTAGAAATGCAGATTCTCTGGCCCCACTCCAGACCAACTGAAACGGAAACTCAGCAATTTGTTTCAACCAGCCCTTTAGGTAATTCTAATAAGAACTCCTGGGTTAGGGAACAGTTCTAGCATAGACAGAAAGAGATGAGGACCCATCTGATGTTTGTGTTCACAGATATAAAGGGCCATGAGGAGATTTAATGGAAGCCTAATAAGTCTCAAGGAGGCTATCAAAGAGGGCTTAAAGGAAAGTGAGGAAAATACTTTTGAAGACTGAATTAAAGGAGATCCTTGTTATATAGTAGTGGAAAGTTTGGCGAAACTATCACCTACAATAATTTAGAAAATAAAATATATACAATTGACCCTTAAACAACACAGGAATTAACAGTGTTGATCCCTGTGCAGTCAAAAATCTGCATTTAAGTTTGGATTCCCCAAAATCTTAACTATTAATAGCCTACTGTTGTCCAGAAGCCTTACCAATAATATAATCGATTAACACATACTTTTATGTAAGTTTTACATACTTTACTAGAGGCCCGTTGCACAAAGAGATTCCCGCAATAGGCCTTCCTTTCCTTGGCTTCCAGCACCGGTTTTCCTCCAGCACCTGGGACCCAGGTCTTCGCTCTGGCCTGCCGCCTTTGCTGCAGACTCCAGCCAGAGTCTGCCATCCTCGTCTTTGCTGCGGGGCAGGAGTGCCACTCCTGTAGATCCCCTCGCCCCCCGCCCTCCCACTCATAGCAGGCATCCTGTCCGGCCCAGCCACCGCCACCTTTCTCCTTCTAATTTGCATATTCCCTCCTGATTGGCTGGTGGGCTTAGCGGAGTGATGGTTAATTTGCATGTTTCTCTTTTATTAGTGTAGATTCTTACAATAATGTAAACTAGAAAAAAGGAAATGTTAAGGAAATCATAAAGAAAATACATTTACAGTTTACATCGTCTGATGGTTATTTACTATTCATTAAGTGGCAGTGGATCATCGTAAGTGGCAGTGAATCATCATCAAAATCTTCATCCTCATCTTCACATTGAGCAGGCTAAGAAGGAGGAGAAAGAGGAAGCGCTGGTCTTGCTGTCACAGGGGTGACAGAGGCAGAATATGTGGAAAGGGAAGTGGAAAGGGAGACTGGAGAGGCAGGCACCCTCGATGTAACTTTACAGAAATGCATCATAATCTGTCTGACTTTTTTGCTTTTTTCATTTCTCTAAAAATGTTTCTACATGGTACCAAAAATGTTTCTACATGGTACCAATTTTTCTTCTACCATTTGCTTTAGTTTCAGTGCCTGTATCATAGAAAGATCCATGTCATAAAAGAAGTCAAAAGCTGTCATGAATAATCAGAACCCTTCTGCCAGATTGTCTAATGTCAACTTATTTTCTGGCACTACTTCTACTACAGCTTCTTCCTCATCATATGGCACTGGTTCTGAAGCATTCATCTACATCAAGTCATCATCTGTTAATTCCTCTGGTGTGGTGCACATTAGCTCTTGAATTTCTCCAAGATCCATATCTTAAAACCCATCACCCCCGCCCCCTTTTTGCCATATCCACAATTTCTTTCATGATTTTCTTCACTGGCTCTGTCATAAATCCTATGAATTCATGAACAACATCTGGACAGAGTTTTCTCCAGCAGGAATTTATTATTTCAGCTTGATGACTTTTACAGTTTTTTCTATAACAACGATGGCATCTTCAGTGATGTATAATCCTTCCAAACTTTCATGATGTTCTATCAGGGTTCTCTTCCATAGTGTCGACAATCCTTTCTATAACACTCATGTGTAATGAACCTTAAAAGTCCTTATGACCCCTTAATCTAGAGGCTAAATTACAAACAATGTGGTTGAGGGCAAATAGACCATTTCGATGCCTTTAGTGTTGAAATCATGAGGTTCTAGGTGACCAAGGGCATTGTCCAGTATCAAAAGAACTTTTGTCTATATTAAGGGGCACTTTTGTCTATATTAAAAACCTGTTCAGGCAGATATCCTTCTCCTCAATGATTTTCTTAATAACATCCAGAAATTCGTTTGCTGCTTCTTGTTTGGCAGAAGCTGTTTCTCCTGTTATCTTGACATTTTTTATACCAAATATCTTTCTAAAATTATCAAAACCTTCCTTTACTGGCATTAAATTCTCCAGCATTAGATTCTTTACCTTAATTTTGCTTTAAGTTTTCATATGATGATTTAACTTTTTTTGGAATTATATTACAGTCCATAGTTATGACTTTCTTATAACAGGCCTGCATCCACATAAAAGGTACATTTTCTATATGAGATAAAACGGTAGTTAGCAAAAAGTACATGGTTATCACACCTGCTGGCATAGCGTCAGTGATAGCTTCAAAAATGTTTTCTTTTTTTTACAGTGGTCCTTATGCTAGATTCATTTTTCTTGAAATGATGGGCAACTGTAGCTGCATACCTCCATCTGTGGTACATGTCAAGTCAGTCAACTTCTTCTGAGGAGCATTTCCAACATGGCACTTTGTATGGGTCCCCCAGTGTTATTCAAGGTTCACAGTATTGCAGTAAACAATGAAAAATAGGCAAGAACTGCAAGAGATCACTTTGCAATATGCAATTTACTGGAGAGATGAACTGCTTACATGCAGATAATTAGTATCACAGCATTCTAAGCAGCTACAACACTTGAGCTCACTGCAATAGCAACAGGAGGTAGTTATGAAATTATTATAGTAGTACAGGAAGTACTAAAGTTAATTTTATGCAGTTATAATTTAATACTGTGTCTTTCTTTTACTTACATTTATCTCAGCAGCAAATGATGCCATGTATAGGCTGTGTTTGTGTGCCTAAGTTTTGATAAATTTTTTAAGTTTTTATAATAGATTTGTGTATATTTCATTGCTGTCATAAAATGATTAGACAGTATCTACATGTATTTGTGCATTCATGACATACCTAACTTTTTAATTTATTCAATATTTAAGCTACACAGTTCTTCTGCAAGTTTTTCAAATTATCACATATCTCCAAAAATTTGAAAAAATTTTATTGAAAAAAATCTACCTATAAGTGGACCCACCCAGTTCAAATCAGTGTTGTTCAAGGGTCAACTGTACTTAATGAATGTTGAAGACGTGGCTGGCTTCTTCTAGCTGCCTTTATAATTAAGAGAGCAGAGAGATGAACTAAAGAATGAGCTATTCACTTTTTGAATGGAATTTCAAGAAATGTAAAGGGCTCAGAACAGTCTTTTTAGCCAGCAAAGTGTTCTTGAAGTAAGAAAGGATCTCAGAGCAAAGAACAATCTAGACTGGGACTGTAAGATTCATTGCTAAAACCTCAGCAAGATCTAAGTCAGTACCTCATAGATTCTCTCAGACACAAAATGATCCAAGGATCATAGAGTGCTGTTTCACAGCAGCCTCACAGGGAGCCTAAAATATGAAAAAAGATTGCTGTAAGAGATTTGTGGGTATAGCTTTTGTCTGATGGAGTCAATTAATACACAGGCAATCCACAAAAATTTTAAAGGAGTTATATTAGCTTAGAATGAAAGGGACAGTAACTATATAAAATAAAAGGAGGCTTTGGACATGAGGCAAACTCAGAAGATTACTCAGTTGCAAACACAGATAAATTCTTCTAGGGCCAGTGATGGCGAACCTATGACACGCGTGTCAGCACTGACACGCGTAGCCATTTCTGATGACACGCGGCCGCTGAGGCGGCCGCATGCCGAGGATAAAATATTTGCTGCTCCTGAGGATGAAACATTTGCGAAATAATGTTTTTTCCTCAAAGTGACACACTACCCGAGTTATGCTCAGTTTTTTGGCGAAGTTTGACACACCAAGCTCAAAAGATTGCCCATCACTGTTCTAGGGGGGAAAAGTATTATTCAGAAGGTGAGACCAAAGACCAAAAGAAGCAGCCATGGCCCACTAAGAACTAGGAAGTAGGGCTGAGCTCCAATCAAGAAACGGCCAACATGCACCCAGCCAGGTTTTAGAATTGCTATAGACTGCTGTGTGCCTCCCTTATCTCTCTTTTTGAACAAGAAAGTCTACTGTGGTTAACAGGTGCCTTTCCAATCTCATATGGTAATTATGTGGGGACATATTACTTGTCTCTTCACAGACAAGTAAAGAGCAATCATTCTCAAGAAACCATACCAATCTGTATCTGGACCTGATTTGGATGATGACATACTAGATTTTGAGCTCATGTCAGGGATGTGAATTAGAGGTCTCTGAGGAGGAGGTTAGTGTATTTTGCATGTTTTGGGTGTGGAAGGGACGTAAAGTGTGGCAAAAGGGCAAACAATGGCAATAGTATTGTCCAGAGATGGCCATAGCAATATCTCCCATCCCACATGTTTTCTTCTACAATGTGACCTTGCCACCCCCTATTAATAAGTGGAGTCTAATCCGCAGACCCCTCCCTCCACCACCATGTTCACCAAAACACTAGCTTTTAAATCCTGACTCACCAAGAAAGTCAACTATCTTGAGGCCTCCACGTTGTAAGGAGGTCCAGGCCACGTGTACATGCTCTAGTTAAGAGCCCCAGATGAGATCTTAGTTAACTGCCAGCATCAGCTATCAGTCATAAGAGTGAGGATACCTTCAAATGATTCCAGTCCCCCACCTTCATATTACCCCCAGCCAACAAGTCTTCCCAACTGAGGTCCTAGACATTGTGGAGTAGAAACAAGCCATCATTGGTGTGCCCTATCTGAATTACTGACCCATAATATCTGTGTGTCTAACAAAATAGTTGTTTTACATTAGCAAGTTTTGGGATAGTTATGTCATGCAGCAATAGCAACCAGACTACATACTGATGGGAATGATCTAGTAGAGAGAAAAAATGAGGATACAAGAAAAAGAGGAAGAGGTAGAATGGCAAAGTCCTTGGATGCAAACAGAGATGGATTCCTCTACACAAGTAGATGGAGAAGCCTTAGATGTGGCACTGAGAAGTTCATTCACTGCGAAGGAGAAAAGGGAAGAGTATAGGTACAGACACAGACTGAGGAAGGGGGAATATTGATGGTAGACTGTTATTTAGAAATATAAAGGTAAACACCAGAAGACACTGTTATGAAATTTATATACATTTTACTATATGATTCCACCCTTTTAAAATAAAGTTTTTAAAAAAAGATTTATTCCATTCTTCATTATCTAAATAAGGAAAATAGAAGACTCAATGATTACGGGTCTGGCTCAAAATCATACACCACACTGACAGCAGAGTCTGTCCCTGATCCCGATTCCCAAATCATCACATTACCTTTCATATTACAAAAATATTGCCCAGTGGCATTATATTTCATAGTCAGAATTTATTAAAATAAAATAATTTAATAAGCAATAATGAATACCTTATCCCAAAGGGCTGATATCAAAAAATAAGGCCAAAAGATGTCCTTGGGAAAATCAAAATAAGCATTCAAGCAAAACAAATAGCCCATGCCCTCCCTGGAGAAGAAACCTGGGTTCCCCAAGATATGTGATATGTGCTATGGCCATCTCTGGACAATACTATTGCCATTGTTTGCCCTTTTGCCACACTTCACGTCCCTTCCACACCGCCGCCGCCCCTGCCTCTACTTTTTGATCTATCCCCAGAGCTTTGCCTTGGGGTCAGCCGCTGCGGTCCTGTGGCTTGGCCCGCCCCGCGTGGCAGCGATATGGAGGAATTCGACTCCGAAGACATCTCCTCCTCAGAGGAGGACGAGGACTACGTGCCTTCGGGTGGAGAGTATAGTGAAGATGATGTAAATGAATTAGTGAAGGAAGATGAAGTGGATGGTGAAGAGCAAACACAGAAAACCAAAGGGAAAAAAGCAAGGCTCAGAGCATTCCTGCCAGGAAGAGAAAACAGGTGGCCTCTCATTAGAAGAAGAGGAAGAGGAGGGTGTCAGTGGGGAATCTGGAGGAAGCAGCAATGAAGAGGAAGACACAGCTGCAGAGCAAGAAGAAGGCACGAGGTCCGAGGATGCAAGGAAAAAGGAGGATGAACTGTGGGCCAGCTTCCTCAATGATGTGGGACCAAAATCAAAAGTGCCCTCGAGTCCACAAGTTAAAAAAAGAGAAGAGACCGAGGAGACTAGTTCAAATAAACTGTTGGTCAAAGCAGAAGAGCTAGAGAAACCTAAAGAAACAGAAAAAGTTAAAATCACCAAGGTGTTTGATTTTGCTGGTGAAGAAGTCAGGGTGACTAAGGAAGTAGATGCTACATCGAAAGAGGCCAAATCCTTCTTCAAGCAAAATGAGAAAAAAAACCCACAGACTAATGTCCCTAATGTCTGGCGTCACTCCCTGCCGGGTCAGGATTAAAAAGATCAAGTGGAATGAGCAGCCTTTTGGGAAAAATTGGAGCCAAGAAGCAGAAGATGAGCACCCTAGAGAAGTCCAAATTGGACTGGGAGAGCTTCAAGGAGGAAGAGGGCATTGGTGAAGAACTAGCCATCCACAATCGAGGAAAGGAAGGGTACATTGAACGGAAAGCTTTTCTAGACCGAGTGGATCACAGGCAATTTGAAATTGAGCGAGATCTCAGGCAGAGCAAAATGAAACCCTGATGGTGTGGGGGGACATTGGTAGCGGCTTAATCCTGTTTACAATGTGAGCTTCTTGTGGGTCTGTGAAATGTCTCTAGTGTTTTTCCTCGACTGTTTCCCAGCAAGACCTTTATTTTCTACATTGAATTTCTGTCTTTTGTATCTTCATCTCACATGGTTTCATTCATTTTTACTTTTAAAAGTTTGTTCTTAAATAAAAATTGGTCCTATAAGAGGCTGGTGAAGTTGAAAAAAAAAAAAAGCCAAAGGAAAATTGTTAGGGCAAGAAATGAAAAAGGATCCCAAGTCAAATTATAGAAAAGATTCCTTTATTAACTTTGGTCGAGAATATATTTGTCTATTTTCAGAAAACAACTCCAAGACCATGTGGATTCCTGCAACAGAGAGGAATTGACAGGACTGTTCCAGCCATGAAGAAAGAAGAGAAACAGTCCGGAGATGGAAGATGCTGACGACGCCTTGCCATACTAGCAGTCAGCAGGTGTGTGTCGCTACAGGTTGCCCAGGACCAAACCAGAGAGGGTCGGACCTGCATTACCACCATTTGTCCACCATCCAGAACTGAAATATCACTGCTGACATGAACACATAAGGAACTGTTTGACATTGAAATTGGGACTCAAAAGAACTGTTGGCCCAGAAAGAAACTCACTACAGACTGATTCATTTGCCTCTCAGCATAACCATTATTGATTGATTGCCTCATTTTCGGTTCTTATAAGTGTATTTCTAGTATCACATGATCTCACTCATCTAGGGGAAATAATGAACAACATAAACTGATTAACAAAAACAGACCCGGAAACAGGGAAGCATCGATCAGACTGTCAAACCTCAGAGGGAAGGTAGGGGAGGGTGGGGGTAAGGGGGAGAGATCAACCAAAGGACTTGTATGCATTCATATAAGCCTAACCAGTGGTCACGGACAACAGGGGGGTGGGGGCATGCATGGGGAGGGGTTTGGGATGGGAATGGGGGGAATGAGGACAAATATGTGATACCTTAATCAATAAAGAAATTTAAAAAAAAATAGCCCATGGACTATCCCAACCTAGTCCACCTCTGTTAGCTATACCACATGGGCTTCAAAAACAGATAATGCTTTCAGTCTCCAAAACTGAACACTTTCAATCATGCTAACTTCAGTTTTAAGTTATCAAAAATTTCTCTTACTTTTATTTTTTAAAAATTTTTTTCTTCACCCAAGATATGCTTTTTATTGACTTTTTTTATAAAGAGAGGGAGAGAGAGGAAGAAACAACATGAGAAAGAAACATTGATCAGTTGTCCCCCATTCATGCCCTTATTGGGGATCGAGATGCAACATGGGCATGTGCCCTGACTGGAAATCAAACCCATCACCTTTCGTACAGATGACACTCCAACCAAGCCACACCAGCCAGGGTAAATTCCTCTTCCTTTTAGAAACTCATCCATTAGCATTTTATTCAGATTTTACCAGTACAATAGCACCCAAAGATCACTTTCGAACCTACTGGATCACTAAATGTCTAAAGATAATCACTGAATGTCTACTTACTCAAATAATATAAATGCAGGGCTAATGTCCACAAGGAATAGCAATACCTATGTAGTGTGAAATTGAAGGATACAGAAAAATGACAAACACTCTGTAGAAAATACCTCCCAATCTTTATTATGCCCAAAATTCTCATCATTAGTCCCAGTGATAAGAGCTTTGGATAGAAGTCTCCACTGTTCAGCCAACTGTCAAATCCAAAGATCATCTGTCATACTAGAAAGAACAAAATATTAATAGCAGTTATTTCTGCACTAGAGGCCCGGTGCACAAAATTCATGCAAGAGGAGGTGTCCCTCAGCCCACCCTGCACCCTCTCCAATCTGGGACCCCTCGAGGGATATCCGACTGCCGGTTTAGGATCGGGCCTATCAGGATCGGGCCTAAACGGGCAGTCAGACATCCCTCTCACAATCCAGGACTGCTGGCTCCCCACTGCTTGCCTGCCTGCCTTCCTGATTGCCCCTAACCGCTTCTGCCTGCCAGCCTGATCACCCCTAACCACTCCCCTGCCAGCCTGATTGCTGCCTAACTGTTCCCCTGCCAGCCTGTTTGCCCCTAACTGCCCTCCCCTGCAGGCCTGGTCCCCCCCCCCCGCAACTGCTCTCCCCTGCAGGCCTGGGTCCCCCCCAACTGCCCTTCCCTGCAGGCCCGGTCGCCCCCAACTTCCCTCCTCTGCCAGCCTGGTCACCCCTAACTGCCCTCCCTTGCAGGCCTGGTCCCTCCCAACTGCCCTCCCCTGCTGGCCTGATCTCCCACAACTGCCCTCCCTTGCAGGCCTGGTCCCTCCCAACTGCCCTCCCCTGCTGGCCATCTTGTGGCGGCCATCTTGTGTTCACATGGGGGCAGCCATCTTTGACCACATGGGGACAGCCATCTTGTGTGTTGGAGTGATGGTCAATTTGCATATTACTCTTTTATTATATAGGAGGATAGAGGCCTGGTGCACAGGTGGGGGCCAGCTGGTTTGCCCTGAAGGGTGTCCCAGATCAGGGTGGGAGTTCCCTTGGGGTGTGGGGCCTGTGGTGGTTTGCAGGCCGACCATGCCCGCCCCGGCGACCCAAGCAAAGGCCCTGGTATCTGGGATTTATTTATCTTCTATAATTGAAACTTTGTAGCCTTGAGCGGAGGCCAAGGCAGGCCAGGGTGTGCAGAAAGCTTGGCTTCCTCCATTGCCGGGGAAATCCAAGTCTCCTGCTCGCTCTGTGGCTGCAGCCATCTTGGTTGTGCTAATTTGCATACTTGCTCCTGATTGGCTGGTGGGTGTGGCTTGTGGGTGTGGTTGAGGTACAGTCAATTTGCATATTACTCTTTTATTAGACAGGATGAGGAAACTATAAGCAATTTTCTTCTTTATTCTGCTTTTTTAGATTTCATACCAGGTAAAATACTAGCACACATTTTTAAGACCTTTTTTTAGTTCTGATTCTTCTCATTTGTTGCCAATAATCAACAATCAACATTTTTAATCATTTTCACCTTCTTAACCTACCTATCCCCTTACTTCTCTTATTAACTGCTTCTCCTTTGTCTCCTTTGCCGGTTCTCTAATTACAGGCAATTCCCAAGGCTCAATTTTAGGTCTACTAATCCTCGCATTGGAGCCGTTCTTTACTCTGAGCACTACAATCCCAGCCTTAAATTTTTCTACCAAGTTCTAGTTATATGTCCCACTGTCTGGCTATCTATTTTCACTTGACTATCCTACTGTCACCTCAAACTCAACATATACAAAATATAAACCCAGCTTATATCTGTATCTTCTCAACCATCTACTAATACTTTCACACCTATTTCTGTCGATACTGCCATTAATAAAATTGTAGTTATTTCTTTGTCACTAACTAGCTGAGTAATTTTGGACACACTTAAATCTCTCTGGGTCTCATATTCCTAACGCACAAAATGTACATATTGTGGCCCAGATGTCTTAGAGTTGCAACCTTTCATTTCCTCTGTTTCAGATCAAAATCTCAAAGTCATCTTTGATTACTCTTCTTCCTCCCTGCCTCCCCCAACCCCACCCCACATCTTCCGTTCCTATACAATCCATAATGAAATCTTGTGTGACATCTCTCCAGTCTTACCCCAACTAAGTGCAAATCCTCATTACTATAGGTCTAGATTATTTTCCTACTCTATCACTTCTCACATATCACTTCAACACATACTATGCCTCGCATTGGGGCCTCTCTGATTTTCCTAAAATATTTCTTTTAGCAAGCTCTTTCTCAATCCAAAATTTTAAAAACTTCTTTGTTACCTGAAGAGCCAAATACATTCTTCTCATCCCAGCTCTTAAAGGCATCCATAATCTAATTCCAACTTACATTTTCAACCAGATTTCTTACTACTCTCCACACAAACCTTTTGCTCACTTGTGGCCTCAAATATCTGTAACTTTCATTACTTATCTCCCCAGTTAGATTTTAAGTCCTTAGTGAAAGGAACCTATTTAATATTTTTCTAAAAGTCTTTTGGACATACCAATGTACCTTTCACATTTTAAGTATTAATAAATGTTTATTTGGTGACTGACTAAAGTTCCTTTTGAATACACAGCATTTAATGAATGCTCCCCATGTACTTAGCACTCTGTGTGTGCTTTTTAAAAATATATATTTTTATTGGCCCTAGCCAGTTTGCTCAGTGGATAGAGCATCGGCCTGTGGACTGAAGGGACCCAGGTTCAATTCCGGTCAAGGACACATGCCTGGGTTGCGGGCTTGGTCCCTAGTGGGGTAGTGCAGAAGGCAGCTGATCAATGATTCTCTCTCATCATTGTTGTTTCTACCTCTCTCTCCCCCAATGGGGATCGAGCCTGCAACCTGAGCATGTGCCCTGACCAGGAATTGAACCTGGGACCTCCTGGCTCATAGGTCAACGCTCAACTACTGAGCCACACTGATAGGGCTGTGAGTGTGTTGGTTTAATTCTAGGTATTGTTCATCAAAGCATACACTATCAATTTGAAAAAATATGATTAACTCTAGGGAAATAACTATCAAACAACCAAAGCATGGTATACAAGTAAACTATGCAAAAATAGAAACTATAGAAATACAGAGAAGGGTAAAAGCAATATTTAGTGAAACAGTTTCACAAATGAGATAGAATTTTAACTGGAAGTATAGTGATAATAATAGTAGTAATAATAGTAGTGGTGCCGAAACCGGTTTGGCTCAGTGGATAGAGCGTCAGCCTGCGGCCTGAAAGGTCCCAGGTTCGATTCCGGTCAAGGGCATGTACCTTGGTTGCGGGCACATCCCCAGTAGGGGTTGTGCAAGAGGCAGCTGATCGATGTTTCTCTATCATCGATGTTTCTAACTCTCTATCCCTCTCTCTTCCTCTCTGTGAAAAATCAATAAAATATATTTTAAAAAAAATAGTAGTGGTAATAAATAATTATAATAATACCTAAAACTTAAGGTGTGCTTAATGTGCCAGGCACTGATCTTGAGGACTTTTCATATATTAACTCAATATTCACTACAAACCTAAGGAAAAAATACTACAATTCTCCTCATTTTTCAGATGAGGAGACTGAAGCCCTGCTCAATTATTCCGCATCTAGTAAGCAGTGCAATAGGATACAGAACTGGGCATGGTGGGAAAAGTATGAAAAACAAGAATGAAAGTTAAAAGGTGGAAATAAGCACAGCTGCTATTAGAAAGTGTGAAAAGCAGCTTGGAAGTCAATAGCAGAGAATGCTTACAGAGGGTCCTTAGACAAAAGACTGAATAAATAGAGCAGGGAATAATGATAGAATATCTTGAAAGCCAGAAAAAGGAACTTAAATTTAATAGGTATAAAGTGGGAAGCTAGTGAAAATATGGGGCAAGAGAACATCAACAATAAGGCATAATAGAGTGATATTTTCATTTTTTGTTAATTCTCGCCAGAGGATATTTTTTTCCGTTTTTTTAAGAGAGAGAGAATGGAAGGGAGGGGGGAGGGAGGGAGGGAGAGAGGGAGGGAGGGAGGGAGGGAGGGAGGGAGGGAGGGAGAGAGAGAGAGAGAGAGAGAGAGAGAGAGAGAGAGAAAGAGAAACATCGATGTGAGAGAGACACATCAACTGGTTGCCACCTGCACACACCCGGACCAGGACTGGGGATCGAGCCTGCAACTAAGTACATGCCCTTGACTGGAACTGAACCTGGCACCCTTCAGTCCAAAGGTTGACGCTCTAACCACTGAGGAACTGGCTAGAGCTAAAGTGACATTTTTATTAAAGATAACTAGAAGAAAGAGATGCTGGATTCTGAGAGGTTGCTATGACTTTCAATATTTTAGGCTGAGGAAATGAGTCCTGGGATTCAGGTGGTAAAGTGAGGGAAGCAGAGACAGAGGGACAAAAGAAATATGGACAGGAAATGTTGGATGGGTTAATATGAAAGAGACAGTTTTAAAATGATTCCTAATTTAAATCCTATATAACCAGAGAAGGACATTACAAAGGGATATAAAATAATGATTTTCATTTGAGGGATGCTGAGTATGAGGAGATGATCAAATATACTAGAAAACCAGTACTATGACTAGAATGACAAATGGGCAACAAGATTAGTTTTAAAATGAAAGAAATGAGCAGAAGCTATGAAGATACTGAATAGGAAAGGAACTATATATTAAGCCATGACCAGCTGGTAGTAGCCTTGTATCAACAATTATATCAATAGTTTTGGTGGAGAGGGGATCCATTAGTGACCAACATTTTAAAAATGCAGTTTTTCCATTAACTAAACATTTTTTAAATCAGAAAAGCCAACCAAAAGATAAGGCAGAGGTTCCCAAACTTTCTCCATTTAGGGAGTCCTCAGTCTTGGTAATTTTTTCATAGGAACCCTAGGCCAAAAGAAATGCTTAAGCAGGTAGGTAGGTTCAAACCATTTAAGTATTAATGTCCTTAAAACTTAGGGCTTGTTGGGCACTGTATAACTTCTCAAACCTTGGAATTAAATCGGACATCACATTCTCCTTGCTGTATCATTAATTTTCATGCAGTATTTGCTTTTTATCACAGCGACCTCTAAAAATACAAATTTGCAAAGACATGACATTGTAGAAAGGAATGTGTCAATTTAATGTTGAAACCATGAACTACCTCAAACAAACAGTTCAGGCCCGAGTTCACTGGTACTGTGGGGCACCTCACCCGGCGCACAATTTGGGAAACTGGGAGCACAGGGAAGGGGCCTAAAAAAAGACCCAAAAAAATGCAATGTGGGAGGAGCGCAAGAAAGTTCTTAGCATAATTAACCACAAGAGGGCAGCACAATAGTTGATAGGGACAGCACAATGTGGGAGGGGGTGTCAGGAGATAAGTACAATCTTTCCATAAAAAGACTATAAAGTCCCTTAACCATTTAAAGACCCAAAAGTCCTTTTTGTCCTTATACTAAAGAGGAAGAAATATTGGTCACTGGCAGATCACCTTATGCAGAGTCATTCTGTCCTTCTCTGAGTCTCCTTGGCCTGCCCAGCCATGATAGCAGCCAAGACTTTTATAGTTACCAAGCAATGTACTATTTTGCATGCATAATCTTATTCAGTCTTCACAACAACCATAACAAAAGTGAGGCTCAATGAGATTTTAAATAATACACCAGGATTCAACTCAGACCTGACTTCAAAGCCAAAGCTGTTTCCTATTCTGCCACAAAAGCCTCCCATCTTTCAGCAATTTAGCCAGGTGAAGGTAGAGAAAAGATATCAGTTCCCATCCCATACTTGAGAAACCTGTCTCAAATCAAACAATGGTCCTTAAATATCACCCCATACTATTCCTTAAATGGCCTCTAAAAAAAAAAACAAACAAACAAAAACCACCACTATAAACTCCAAACACAGGTCATTCAACTAGAGCAAAAACAAGTATTATATGCTTATATAGTGGAGCTTTCCTATACAGGTGAATACATGTACTATTAAGGCAAGTGTTGGACATATCCAGTTTGCAGATATGTTTGTTATACACTAACACAAAAAGGTGAAGAGGGTGGGGAGAGCGAGACCAAAGGTTGATTATCCATCTTCAAATCTGCTGCGTGTGATATCAGAACATTTGCAGTAGCCCAACAACTCAGTAATACAAACCTATTATGAAACCAAAAGCAATCGTCACCTCTCTTATTCCCACTTGTTTCCTTCTCCACATTTCTCCTTCCCACTATGCATGACACACCTTAGCTGCTTTATTCAGAAAAAAAAAAAAAAAAAAAGAGTTTCTCCTGTCAGATTAATAACCACCGGAAAGCAAACTGGGTAAATTCAACCGACACAGCAAACTTAGGCAGATAAAACCATCCAGGAAGCATTCAATGTGGCAGCAGAAACCCCAGCAAGAACGGCTAACGTGTTCTCTCAATAGGTATCTCTTAGTACTAGAAAATGTTCCTCTTTGAAAGATTAAGACTCTCTGGCTGCTGGAAGAGAAAAGAGTAACTGACAATGTTTTGTTTTGTTTTTTTTCTGCAAAGCCACGTTATAGGTATAGTCAGCAGAGAAAGAAACAATGAATGCTTCTTAAAGGATCCCAGAACAACAATAAACACCCCCCAACATACCCTCCCAGACCAAAAAGTTCAGCCCTGCCATTTTCGGAGGAGTAAGAAGCCCCGAGTCCTGCCCCACGCTGCCCACCTTCCTGCGCTCGCACTCGCGGCTCGCGATACCCCCACCTTTGCAGCAGCCAAGATCGCTTACCCACCTTCGCGGGAAGGGGAGGAAGGGCCTCTGGTGCTGCAGAAGGAAAACAGTTCACATCTTGTCCCCTTGCCTGTTTCTGAAACCTAAAAAAGAAGAAGAAGTTACTACCGCGGAAATCCAGGGGACATACTCGTTCTTCTCTAGGCTGTTCGGAGGTCTAGAAGGTTTCAAAGAGGGTAAATCAAGGGTGGGCGGTGGGGAGCGGGCGCACAGGGATGCAAACAGCAACAGCAAAAACACTCGGTCGTTTCCCCACCGAGAGGAAGATTTTTCCTTGCTGTCAAGTTTACTGCCACAAGCCGGGGAGGAAGCGGGGAGCGGGTGGGAGGGTGGTGGAGAGACAAGGGCAATAACACCCACCCGCTGCACGGACCGGGCGGCGAGGACGCGCCCCCAGACCCCGGGCTGCTCCTACCGGGCGCCTCCGGCCGGCCACGGTCTGCGAAGCCCCCGGAGCGGGCACGGGTTCGGGTCCGAGCGTCCGCCAGGCTGGGACCTCCGGATCCCTCCCGTGCGACTGCGGCTCCCACTCACATCCCTCGGCGGCGAGGACCCGGCCTCTCCCCGCGCCGGGGCACGAGCTCTTCTCCCGGACGCGCCGCAAGTCCGGGCCCCACACACTGAGCGGTGGAGGCGGCGGCGCGAACTCCCGAGCGAGCGGTTCGCCTGCCCAGCGGTCAGCGCCCCGGGAGGCCGTTAGCTGCAGGCGCGGCTGCCCTCTTCGGCTCCTCGGCTCCTACTTCCTGCACCCACACCACTCAGCTTCGGCAGCCGGCAGCCGGGAAGCTCGTCACCGCCGTCGTCTCCACCCTCTCCCCGGCCACCCAGTGTCTTCAGAACCGCAGGCGACACTGGGATTCGGGGCCTTCGGTCAGGCAGCCGACTCGCCGCGGACTGAGGCCGGGCCGGAGCCGGGCGGGGGCGGGGGCGGGGGCGGGAGCGGGGCCTGGTGCGCGCGCCCGCACTGCGCGTGCGCCGCTCCCCGGGGGCCGCGCGTCTCCCGGTGCGCGCGCCGGCGGGACCGACAGGGGCGAGCCTCGCGGGACCGTGGCCTCCCGTGGCGCGCGCGGAGATTCCCGGGAAGGCCCCTGGGCCTGAGCGGGCGGAGAGGCTGAGCTGGCGGTGGGGGGCTCGCGGGGACGGCCCTCCCCAAGACAGGCGTGTGTGTGTGTGTGTGTGAGTGTGGCCGCCACCCGCAGTGGAGGCGGCTGAGAATGAGTCAGCCGGACCGGGAAGGCGCCCCCTGCGCGCAGCCCGGCACCGCGCAGACTTTCCCCGCCCGCGCACTGTTGCTTTTTTCTGCCTCAGCTTCCACGTTCCGGGTGCTGCAAACCCGTGCTTCCCAGGCTTGGCCTCTGGACCGAGGGAAAGTGGCGCCGGGGGGTTGGCGCAGCGTGCTCAGCCTGGCCGTTTCTCCCCAGTGCAATCCCGAGGGCCTGACTCCCAATTCGTCTCCTCTGCTGGGAAGCAGTGCGGGTGGCACGGTGCTCCCAGCTGCCTGCAGATTGACCACGAGGCCTGGGCGATAGAGGAGAAACAACTTCCACCCTCCCAAAGAGCTTCATTCATCCATTCAACAAATATTTACAGAGCACCTACTAGGTCCCCCCAGGATGCTATGTGAATACTACTTAACTGCATATTCCTTTCGTGCTGGAGCTAGTATTCTGATATAGTGACAAAAAAAAAAAATGCCTTAAACGTATAATGTGCAAGTGTGTAATTGCCACTAAAAAAAATAATAATACTGCAAAGTGAAAGAGTAGAAAGTGAACAGTCTGTGTGCTATTTCAGTTAGGGTGGTCAGGAACGACCTCCCAGAGTTACTGACATTTCAGCAGAGATCTGAGGCATGAGAATGGGCCAGTCCTGTGATTGTGTTGGAAAAGCGTTTCAGGCAGAAGGGCTAGCAAAGAGGCAAAGACCCCCAGAAGGGAATGTGCTTGGCAATCAAGGACCAGGAAAGAGGTCACTGTGACTGGAGGACAGTGAAGGAGGGGGCAGTGGTAAGAGGTGAGGCAAAGAAGTAGCCTTTAAGCAACTGTGTAGGCCCTTTTTCTGTCAAGTTGAAGGAATTGATGCATTTATAGCCCCTGTTTCTCCATACACAAATGATGCTGCCATTCAGGTTTAGCTTGTATTAAATGGTTTCTTTAAATAAACCTCACCACAGCAACTCCTGCATTTCTTCTTACATAAGACCCATTGTAAAAGGTCTTTGAGCAAATGATAGCAGGATAGAAAATGACTTGAATTCACACTGACTTCTTTAAAGTAAATAATGAACTAAGGTCCTGTTTTCTCATAAGAGAAAGAGATTATAGGGGAATTGCATTCCTATGGTGCAATATTGTGATTTATACAATATTTGGTGTTTATCATCCACAGCTCCGCAAACCCTTGGAATTTCCTGTGTTGAAATTGATCAAGGTATCTTTTGTTATATTAATAAGGTGACTTTTGGATCCCACCCAGGGGTTGGATCTGGTTGCCAAGAGAACCAAACAAATGATTAGAGGTAACTTTGAGTCCCATCTACCCCATTTTGGAATAAGGGAAAGGAGCTGGAAATTAAATTCAAGTGCCAGTGGTCAATGACTCAGTCTATCATGACTGTGTAATGAAGCCTCCATAAAAACCCAGGAAGACAGCTTTTCCTTTTTCAGAGAACTCTCATGCTGGAGAACTATACTACTTCTCATGCTGGAGTGCCGCCTTGTAGGGGCCCAAGCTCCACACGGGCAGGAGCTTCTTTGTTAAGGACCTTGCCCTAGGTGTCTCTTCATCTGGTTGTAGTCTTTATTATCCTTTTCTAATAAACCGATAATCTAGTCAGTAAAATGTTTCTCTGAGTTCTGTGAGCCATTCTAGCAAATTAATCAGCCCAAGGAGGGGGTTGTGGGGATCTCTGATATAGAGCCAGTCAGTCAGAAGTCTAGGTAACAACTTGAACTTGAGATTAGCATTCTAAATTGGATGGGTCTTTGGAACCTCCAATCTATAGTCAGTTGATCAGAAGCACAGATAAGAGCCTGGGCTTGCTGTTGGCATCTAAAGTATGTGTGTGACCCTAGCCGGTTTTGCCCAATGGATAGAGTGTCAGCCTGTGGACTCAAGGGTCCCAGGTCCGATTCCAGTCAAGGGCCTGTACCTTGGTTGTGGGCACATCCCCAATAGGGGGTGTGCAGGAGGCAGCTGATTGATGTTTCTCTCTCATCGATGTTTCTAACTCTCTATCCCTCTCCCTTCCTCTCTGTAAAAAATCAATACAATATATTTTTAAAAATAGATAAATAAATAAAGTGTGGATGTCAAACCAAGATGGCAGCATAGGTAAGCACCTGAACTTGCTGCCTCACCCAACCACTTCAAAACTACAACTAAAAGACAAAACAGATATCATCCAGAACCACGGGAAGGTTGGCTGAGTGGAAATTCTACAACTAGAAGGAAAGAGAAAAGCACACTGAGACTGAGAGGAGGTGCAGAGGTGCGGAAGTGAAATGCAGAGGTACAGAGGTGTGCGCAGAAAAAGGGCTGGCAACTGGATATGCTCTTGTCTTTTTCAGTCTGGAGGGAGATACAAGCTCCCGACTGCTCTGAACTCCAGTTCCCGGCGAGACTCTGGGGACCCAGACTCATACAGAGAGAAACTGGACTCTCTGGCATCGGGCCGGAACACAAGGGCGGCTTTCTCTCAGAGGTGCTTGCAGCGATCATTGTTCCTGTATGGTGCTGTGGGACACAGAGACCCGAGGGGCTCTTCGGGGCAGGGCTGATGGTCAGTCATTGCTGTTTGCTCTGCCCTGGTGATTCCCTGAGACCCCACCCCACCCAATTTACAACCCCACCCAAGCTGTGCACAGAGGCTTTTGCATATGAATGACCTGGCCTTTTGCAATCTAAAACCTAATAAACTACAGCTGTGTCAGAGAGCCCCAGAGCTTCCAAAAGAAAGCCCAAGGCTGGACAGAAGCTTGCTGGGCCTCATCTGGGCACCTCCATACCCCAAACAAAGAGAAGGAATCTGCAGATCTCTTTGTAGCTCCTGCTGAGTGGCCTCAGGCACTGGCTGACTCTTCACCTCTTTGGAGATCCAAGAGCCAGTGTAACCCAATGGTCAGAGTGAGACCATCCAGATTACAACACTACACATCCATAAGAGACACACTCAGGGGGCAGACTCAGTGAGAGCCAAAGCCCCACTGAAGCAAGTCTTGCCCCATAAGGGTGTCTCCAGCACAGAAGTTCTCCCATTGTAGACACAACTGATCATCACAGGCCTGGAGGTCAATGCCTCCCAGTGATACCAACAGCAATCAAGGCTTATCTACAACAAGACTGTGCACACAGTCCACAAAGGGGTGCACCAAGAGTGTCCATCTCAGGTAACTGGGGAGGCCTAGCCACTGGGCCCTATAGGACACCTAGCACACAAAGCCACTCTATCAACACAGGGAAGCAGCCAAAATGCAAAGACAAAGAAACAGGTCACAAATGAAAAAAATGGAGGAAAGCAAATGACTGGATAGAGTTCAAAACCACGGTTATAAGGTTACTCAAGAATCTTCTAGAAACCTCCAAGAAATTTAGTGAGACCCTCAAGGATATGAAAAAGGACCACTCAGAAATTAAGCATACACTAACTGAAATAAAGAATAATATACAGAGATCCAACAGCAGACTAGAGGACCCCAAGAATCAAGTCAAAAATTTGAAATACAAAGAAGCAAAAAACACCCAACCAGAAAAGCAAAAAGAAAAAAGAATCCAAAAATTTGAAGATAGCGTAAGGAGCCTCTGGGACAACTTCAAGCATACCAATATCTGAATTATAGGGGTGCCAGAAGAAGAGAGAGAGCAAGATATTGAAAACCTATTTGAAGAAATAATGACCGAAAACTTCCCCTACCTGGTGAAAGAAATAGACTTACAAGTTCAGGAAGCGCAGAGAACCCCAAACAAAAGGAATCCAAAGAGGACCACACCAAGATACATCATAATTAAAATGCCAAGGGCAAAAGACAAAAAGAAAATATTAAAAGCAGCAAGAGAAAAACAATTAGTTACCTACAAGGGAGTACCCATACAACTGTCAGCTGATTTCTCAACAGAAAGTATGCAGGCCAGAAGGGAGTGGCAAGAAATATTCAAAATGAGGAATAGTAAGAACCTACAACCAAGATTACTCTACCCAGCAAAGCTATCATTCAGAATTGAAGGGCAGATAAAGAGCTTCACAGATAAGAAAAAGCTAAAGGAGTTCATCACCACCAAACCAGTATTATATGAAATGCTGAAAGGTATTCTTTAAGAAGAGGAAGAAGAAGAAAAAGGTAAATATAAAAATTATGAACAACAAAGTGACAACAAATACATATCTATCAACAAGTGAATCTAAAAATCAAGTGAATAAAAAATGTGATGAACAGAATAAACTGGTGAATATAATAGAATCTGGGGCATAGAAAGGGAGTGGACTGACAATTCTCAGGGGGAAGGGGGAGTCGGGGGTGCGGGAAGAGACTGGAAGAAAATCGTACAACCAAGGATGAGGACAGTGGCGGGGTGGGTAAGGGCAGAGGGTGGGGTGGGAATCAGGTGGAGGGGAGCTATGGGGGGGGGGGGGAAGAGGAACAACTGTAATAATCTGAACAATAAAGATTTATTAATAAATAAATAAAGTGTGTGTTCTGGGGAGGAGTGGTGGTGAGGGCGTGGGGGTGTAGGTCTGACCTCTTACCCTGTGGAATCTGATGCTCCCAATAGTGTCAGAATCAAGCTGAATTCTTGGACACCCAGCTGGTGTCTGAGCAAGAACTGTTTGTTGGTATGAGAGGAACCATGATAGAACTGGGTCTGGAAACGCTGTTCATATGGCTACTGTCTGTCTTACAAGCAAAATATGCTGCAGAGTCCCTTTTTTCATTTCTTTTTTTTTTTAATTCTTTTTTTTAATTTAATAAATCTTTATTGTTCAGATTATTACAATTGTTCCTCTTTTCCCCCCCATAGCTCTCCTCCACCCGGTTCCCACCCCACCCTCTGCCCTTACCTCCCCCCCACTGTCCTCATCCAAAGGTGTACGATTTTTGTCCAGTCTCTTCCCACACCCCCCATTACCTTTTCCCCCTGAGAATTGTCAGTCCACTTTCTTTCTATGCCCCTGATTCTATTATATTCACCAGTTTATTCTGCTCATCAGATTTTTAATTCACTTGATTTTTAGATTCACTTGTTGATAGATATGTATTTGTTGTCACTTCGTTGTTCATAATTTTTATCTTTACCTTTTTCTTCTTCCTCTTCTTGAATAATACCTTTCAGCATTTCATATAATACTGGTTTGGTGGTGATGAACTCCTTTAGCTTTTTCTTATCTGTGAAGCTCTTTATCTGCCCTTCAATTCTAAATGATAGCTTTGCTGGGTAGAGTAATCTTGGTTGTAGGTTCTTGCTATTCATCACGTTGAATATTTCTTGCCACTCCCTTCTGGCCTGCATAGTTTCTGTTGAGAAATCAGCTGACAGTCGTATGGGTCCTCCCTTGTAGGTGATTAACTGTTTTTCTCTTGCTGCTTTCAATATTCTCTCTTTGTCTTTTGCCCTTGGCATTTTAATTATGATATGTCTTGGTGTGGTCCTCTTTGGATTCCTTTTGTTTGGGGTTCTCTGCACTTCCTGGACTTGTAAGTCTATTTCTTTCACCAGGTGGGGGAAGTTTTCGGTCATTATTTCTTCAAATAGGTTTTCAGTATCTTGCTCTCTCTCTTCTTCTGGCACCCCCATTATTCTGATGTTGGTATGCTTGAAGTTGTCCCAGAGGCTCCTTACGCTATCTTCAAATTTTTGGATTCTTTTTTCTTTTTGCTTTTCCGGTTGAGTGTTTTTTGCTTCTTTGTATTTCAAATCTTTGACTTGATTCTTGCGTTCCTCTAGTCTGCTGTTGGGTCTCTGTATAATATTTTTTATTTCAGTCAGTGTATGTTTAATTTCTAGTTGGTCCTTTTTCATATCCTCGAGGGTCTCGCTAAATTTATCGACCTTTTCTAGGCAATTCTTGAAAAACCTTATAACCATGGTTTTGAACTCTATATCTAGTCATTTGTTTTCCTCCATTTCTTTCATTTGTGATCTGTTTCTTTGTCTCTGCATTTTCACTGATTCCCTGAGTTGGTAGGGTAGCTTTGTGTGCTAGGTGTCTTATAGGGCCCAGTGGCTCGGCCTCCCCAGTTACTTGAGGTGGACACTCTTGGTGCACCCCTTTGTGGACTGTGTGCACAGTCTTGTTGTAGTTAAGTCTTGATTGCTGTTGGTATCACTGGGAGGAATTGACCTCCAGGCCAATTGGCTGTGTGGATCAGCTGTGTCTATGCCGGGAGAACTTCTATGCTGGAGACAGCATTATAAGACAAGATTTGCAAAATTGCAAAAGCCTCTGTGCTCAGCTTGGATGGGGCAGAGTCTCAGGTCTGAGTAGACAGTCTTGGCTTCCAGTCAGCCCTGCCCTATGAGGCCCCTGGGTCTCAGTGTCCCTTGGTAATCACTGCAAGCACCTCTGAGAGAAAGCCACCCTTGAGTTTCTCCCACTGCCAGACAGTCCAGTTTCTCCCACAATGAATCTGGATTCCCAGATTCTTGCCCAGAACTGGAGTTCAGTGCAGTGGGGAGCTTCCGTTTCCCACCTGCTAGAGAAAGCCAGCGGCGCACTCAACAGTCAGTCCTCTCTGCACGCACTCGCACATGTGCCTCCAGACCTCTGCCTTTCACGGCTCCCCTGCGTTTCCGCCTGACAGTCCAGATTCCCCTCGTATGAGCCTGGGTCCCCAGGGTCTCGCCCGGAACTGGGGTTCAGTGCAGTCGGAACTGGGGTTCAGCGCAGTCATGAGCTTTTGTCTCCTTCCTGCTAGAGAAAGCCAGTGGCACACTCAGCAGTCAGTCCTCTCTTCGCACACTGACACACGTGCGTCCAGACCTCTGCCTTTTGCAGCTCCCCTGAGTTTCCGCCTGACAGTCCAGATTCCTCCCGTATAAGCCTGGGTCCCCAGGGTCTCTCCTGGAACTGGGGTTCAGTGCAGTCGGAACTGGGGTCAGCGTAGTCAGGAGCTTTTGTCTCCTTCCCGCTAGAGAAAGCCAGCCAGGCACGCAGCTGCCCACACACATGTCTCCATACCTCAGCCTTTTTCAGCTCCTCTGATTCTCCGTGTGCTTTCCTCTTTCCTTCTAGTTGTAGAATTTCTACTCAGCCAGCTTTCCTGTGGTTCTGGATGATGTTCGTTTTGTCTTTTAGTTGTAGTTTTGAAATTTTAGTGCGAGGCAGCAGTTTAGGTGTTTACCTATGCCGCCATCTTGGTTTCTCTCCCCATTTTTCATTTCTTAAAAAAAAGGAAATGTAAGTTGTCAGTCAAACAGCAGAGCTAAAATCTGTTTAGAATATTAAGGCTGAAATTATAAGAAGCAACCACCATGAGAGTTCTCTTTTCCTGCAAACAATAACTGTTACTGTAGTAGAAACTAGAACACAGGCCCACACAAAAGAAGATAAAGTGCTGAATGTGGCTTTAATGTCAGGGTCAAAATGAAAAGTATCTGAGATATGGAAATAGAAACATTCTCTTTTCTGAAAAAAAAAAAAAAGTCTGTTTTAGAACTCTGAAACAGTGCAGATACATTCATGTAGATAAGTGATGTTTCTGTATTTTGCAATGATGTATTTATTCAACCAAGCATGGTATCTGTTACTGTCCACTGTCTGTTTGCAAGAAAAAGCCATTTGGCACTAGTGAATATGTATTAAGGGTTTCTTGTGGGGAAATGGATTATTTCTTATATTAGAGATTTGGATATGGAAGACATGTGGACAAGGAAAATATATATTCATAGGCTTATCCAATTGAGAGATCAATATACCTATGCAGAGCAATGAAATTACTTGCTTAGTGTCTGTCATTCAGAGAATGAAAGCCTCTCTTCTCACTAAAATATTAGGACTTTAAGCTAATACTGCCCTGGAATATTTAGCTCTTTTCATTTGTAGAGAATTTTTTAGCTCTTTACGTGATCCCTAGTAGCTAGAAATTTTCTCCCAGGGCAAACATTTTAGAAAGTTTCCCCTATCCTATATAATAAAACCCTAATATGCAAATTGACCGAACAGCAGAATGGTCACTATGATGTGCACTGACCACCAGAGGGCAGACGCTCAACGCAGGAGCTGCCCCCTGGCGGTCAGTGCACTCTCATAGGGGGAGCGCCACTCAGCCAGAAGCAGGGCTCACAGCTGGCGAGCGCAGCAGTGGTGGCGGGAGCCTCTCCTGCCTCTGTGGCAGCGCTAAGGACCCCTCGGGGAATGTCCAACTGCCAACTTAGGCCTGCGGACATCCCCCGAGGGGTTCCAGACTGTGAGAGGGTGCAGGCCAGGCTGAGGGACCCCCCCCACCTCCAGTGCAAGAATGTTGCACACCGGGCCTCTAGTTCTTTGATAAAGACAAAAGAGTATACCAAAAAAATTGACCAAGTCTTTCACAACCTTCTTTTACACAATATGGAGAAACAGGAAATGTGGGTTGAATGATAACACATTTAGATTAAAAACTGATTGTATGGCTCATTTCTAAAAATAAAAATTAGCAGGTAATTAATTGTCAACTATGGGGAAGTATGTGGTGTATGCAGCAAAATTCTGTCCTTCCACTGCAGTGGAACCTGGTTCTTGGCTGCCACTCCCAAACCCATGCCTGCCAAAGTGGCTCAGTTGGTTGGAGTGTCATCCCATACACCAAAAAGGTACAGGTTCGATTCCTAACCAGGACACGTGCCTAGGTTTCGGTGTTCAATCCCTAGCCAGAGTGTACACAGGAAGCAAGCAATCCATGTTTCCCTCTCACATCGATGTTTCTCTCTCTCTGTCTCTTTCTTTCTCTCTCTCTCTCTCATCTCTATCTCTATTTCTATCCTCCCTTCCCTTCTCTTTAAAATTAATAAACATATCCTCAGGTGATTTAAACACACACACACACACACACACACACACACACACACACACACACACGCACAAATAACCTGTGATCATATGTGTGAGTCAGAACCTTGGCTTCTATCTCTTTTGAAAGTTCTTAGGTAGATTTAGCCTAAGTGCCCATCAGCAGATGAATGGATTTAAAAAACGGTGGTACATCTACACAATGGAATACTATGCTGCTATAAAAAAGACGGAACTCTTACCATTTGCAACAACATGGATAGACCTGGAGAGCATTATGCTAAGTGAAATAAGCCAGTTGGAGAAAGATAAATATCACATGATCTCACTCATTTGCAGAATATAATGAACAACATAAACTGATGAACAAAAATAGAGCCAGAGGGGAAAACAATATTTTAGAACATAATAGAAATAATCCTGTCATTTGCAGATTTTTAATATCTCCTACAACTTTTGTGATATTATACTATGTTAGTACAGTTTGCGTAGTACTATTATATTTAAAATATTTTTTCTTGAAATATTAATGTTTATTGCATGTAAATGGATAATTATTTTGTATCTACAATGTGGTAACAGATTTATTTTGTATATTGTGAAAAAGAAAAACAACTTTTTTTAAAAAGCAAGTTCATAGGTAGTTTTGATAAAAAGCCAAGGTTGAAAATCCAGGGCAAAGGATTCAAGAACTTAAGCTTGAGAGTCTGGCCCACCCAGGTTTGAATCACAGCTTTCACTAAGGAAGTCATTTAGATTTCCTAAACTTCCATTTCCTCACAAGTATAATGGGGATAATACTATCTTCGTTGAAGAGTTGTTTTGAAGATTAGATGAAAAAGTATTTTTAAACTTTTAGCACAGCTAAATGTGCCTGTTATGGTTGTTGTAGGGACAATTTACAGATATCACCAAGCTGGGAGGTATAAGAAATATGTGGAATTTTCTTTATAATCTTGAAGGATTTGTCACAATTTATTGAATTACATATAACTATGTGGGCTGGCATGATTCTAGGGCTGAGTTGTAATAGAGATAAATGCTAATACCTCCATTTGGATTTAAAAAAATAAAGCTTTGCCTTTAAGTGATGAAATAATAAAAACAATATTAAGAGGATCATAAATGTGAGAGCAAAAAAGATATAGGAGAGTCCATGAAAGGGGAAACAGGCCCAAGTAAAGGGCTGGGGTAGGTTCTGTGGTTAGTTTCTTTCCAAGATAGGGAAGATGTACTTTTCTGAAGGCAGAAAGGAAGTAGCTATGAAGAGGCTGATTTATCCCAGGTCTAGTAATATAAGGCAAAGGTAGGACTATGAATCAGGGAGACAGACAAGCAAGCAATGTTTTTTACTTTGAATCATCCAGATATTTTAAGAATATTCATGTCAAAGTTTGGTTGAAAAATAAAGTTGTTTCTTCACTATACTTGTCTGCTATACTCCTATAGCAGCCAGGGACACTTGGTCTCATACATGTGTTAAACACACACACACACACACACACACACACACACACACACACACCAGTTTGGTTGAATATGGCAAAAAATTTTCCAAAACCTCCTCCGCACTCCAGACTAACTGTGTCTCTGTATCAATCCTCTCATCCTTCCTTATAGTCCCCAAGAAAAATGTGTTCCTGGCAAACAGGTCTCTCCTTCCCTTGAGATAACCAGATAAGTTTAACTTTGTGCATGAAAAGCCAAACATTGTCCCCCTACGTAAGCCAGAAATTAATAACCTCCCTTAGGTGAGGATAATTACATTATGCAAAATGTTGATTATAATTATGTTCTATTTTACAAAAATAGTTAACTGAAACAGAGGTAAAGTTAACAATTCACTAAAAATATTTTTCTTTGTAAAAGGATTCAGTGGGGCGGGGGCAGGCTGGAGGGGGGTTAATGGTGGGGGGAAGGGACATATGTAATACTCTCAACAATAAAGATATATTTTTAAAAATAAAATAAATAAAAGGATTCATACCAAGATTCACTCTTAAATATAGAAATTCCCCTGGTATAATTGTTAGTTACAGAGCATTAATTCCTGAGTCCTTATTTAGATTAAGGACTGTGCCCTCTTTCTCTGAGAATGGTCCTCTTCACCCGGAGTAGCCAGCGTCTAGCCCCTACATTATTATTTGTGACCCAGCCTCCACACCATTGATTGCACCAACAGTTGTCACATGACTAAGCCAATCAGGGTCTCCCTCCAGGGGAAGTTGGAACTGGGATTTCAAGACAGTTGTTCAGACTTTTGTTCACTTAAAATAAAGTTACCATGCTCTAAAGTTAACCACTGTGAGGTTGTCATCTTTAACAAGTATATGGAGTTGCACAGAAAGCTGTTTTGCTGTGGGAGAAAAGAATGACAGAAGAGAGAAAAAGAGAAAGCATGCACCAGGAATAGTCCTCATAGCTTTTTAGTTTCCTCTTCCTTATAAGGCCCAAAGAAACTTCCTGTATTTGGTATCTTGAAAATACTTCCTTATGAAAGTATTTCTCCTTTTTTACTTAAGCTGGGTCCAGCAGTGTTCAGAGTACTTGCAGTAAAATAACCCGTAGAAAGATAGCTAATATTGTACACTGGTAGAAAGAAAGGAAAAAAATACTCTCTCAGATTACAACAGGGAAAATGTATGCCTTTTAAAAAGGCAATTTACCCACAAACTTTGAAAGTCTATCTTCAATCATAAAGCCAAGCATAACTATGTATTTGTCACAATCGAAGATACTACACAAACTCATAGGTTAGCAGAAAATAAGCTATCTTTGAGCATGATGGATACTTCCTACAGGGAAATTTCCTTCACCCTCCTCTTCTCAACCATCACCCCCCTCACCACTGTTCAGTTTTCTTACTCACTTCACTCTACTTCCTCTGTAACTTAATTTTGTGGATCTTCTGGGCTGTAGCTACAGTAATTGCTTGGTAACTCCACCCTAGCTATACTACTGACCAAAGCAAAATCCAATTTGATATTAAAGCCTCATAAGCATAAATCATTTAAATACTGTGTATTTCAGTTTTACCTATGAAATACACAACTGGACCAGAAAATGCTGTAAGAAACAGTTCTCAATTTTTTACTTCTATTCCTACCTGGCTATATGCCGAAAGCCAATTCCAGCATGTCATAATTGCAAGAGTTTCATCGAAAGGTTGATGGAACTTGGGGACTCAACAAGGGCTGAGTCACATAAGTTATCACCTGTTGGGAATGGCTAAAGGCATTTCCCCAAACCTGAAAAGGATGCATTAAATTGATTGTTTACTGCCAGACAGCTCAGGGCATTAATTTACATGTTATTGCCTCCTGTTGGCCAAACACCTGAACAGCCGAAGGCAATTTCCCAATCTGACAATGGACTCTGTATGAAATCCTACCCTTTGAAGTGTATATCTCCACCTTGCCTTAGGACAAATTGTGTTAATAAAAAGCAAGGGATCCTGAGACAAGGAGAACTTGTTTTTTTTAGCCAGGTTCCTCTGCATCCCCCAATATGCCTTTCAAAATTATGTTTTGTCTCTGAACTCTTATTTAATCTATGCACAGCCCTTTCTCCAGATTCCTGAACCCTTCTAGATGCTGGATCAAGACTACCAGCGTTAAATGATGCCCTACGTCCGGCATTAGCTACATACCCCCAATGTCTATAATTTCTCCTTCATTAGGCCTTTTTTCCCTTCTCCTTGTCTTTCCCTTGATGCCTTTTTTCTCCTAAGGTTTTGAGGCTGTACCTTTTTATCCTCTTATAAGTGAGTAAAACAGGAACCAATGAATAAGAGAAGAGGTCTAGAAAACATTTATAGGCAAAAGAGATTGGTTTTCTTCCTAGTGTTTCAAATATTTTTAAATATATTTTTATTGATTTCAGAGAGGAAGGGAGAGAGAGAGCGATAGAAACATCAATGATGAGAATCATTGATTGGCTGCTTCCTGCATGCCCCACACTGTGGATCAAACCCACAACCCAGGCATGTGCCCTAACTTGGAATTGAACCATGACCTACTGGTTCATAAGTTGATGTTCAACCACTGAGCCACACTAGC
Source organism: Cnephaeus nilssonii (assembly GCF_951640355.1). NCBI lineage: Eukaryota > Metazoa > Chordata > Mammalia > Chiroptera > Vespertilionidae > Cnephaeus > Cnephaeus nilssonii. Next base: position 48,839,577 of record NC_137085.1, on the reverse strand, counting down.
CAGGCTCAAATAATTTTCATCAACTTGCCTGACCTTCAACTTTTTTCATCTGTAATACATAACCCCCAAGGATGGGTTTACAAGATTGTGAATGTGAAAGTGCTTTGGTAAAACATTAGGCACACTGCAAGTCAGATGTCTTATAATTAGTGTCATAGAAGTTAAAAAAAGTGGAGACTTCCTAGAATGGGAGAAAGTAGTGTCAGATGCTACAGACTTTCAGAAGAAAATTTATTTTACCTCAATTCATTTGGTTTGTGATTTAAGAAATTAAGTCAAGCCCTAACTGGTTTGGCTCAGTGCATAGAGTGTCAGCCTGCAGACTGAAGGGTCCCAGGTTCAATTCCGGTCAAGGGCATGTACCTTGGTTGCAGGCACATTCCCAGTAGGGGGTGTGCAGGAAGCAGCTGATCAATGTTTCTCTCTCATGGATGTTTCTAACTCTCTATCTCTCTCCCTTCCTCTCTGTGAAAAATCAATAAAATATATTTAAAAGAAATTAAGTCAAAAGAGTGAATCAGTTTTCTAATTACTTAAGAGTATTTGGGGAAATACCTAAAGTATTACCTATAGTCTTACCTATAGTATTTCCCAAAATATGGGGCATATGTCCCTGGTAGTACAAGAGGTAATTTTGGATTTGACATAGTAAGTAGAACTAAATGACATAGTGAGAAAGTCATTCTTCTGTTTCTCTTAATCCTTCTGATTTATATTAAGGGAGAAAGTCTCAGTTGAAGCAAGTAAGTCTGTAACATCTAACATAGCTAATCTTCTTTTTCAATAAACTCAGGTTGTCAACATTATCTATCTAGAATTTAACAACATTATATTAACTTTTAAGATTACTATCGCCCTGGCTGGTGTGGCTCAGTTGGTTGAGCGTTGTCCCATGCACCAAGAGGTCTCCAGTTCAAGTCCTGGTCAGGGCACATGCCTGGGTTTCAGGCTCGATTTCCATAACCTCAGTAGGGGGTGTATAGGAAGCAGCAGATCGATGTTTCTCTCTCATCAATGTTTCTATCTCCCTTCCCCTCTCTCTAAAATCAATAAAAGCATATTTAAAAAATAAGATTACCACCTACAATACCTTCTAGGTTTGGCAGGGGATACTAATTTCCAGTTACAGTAATGATATGAAGTTTCCTTTTAAAATAAGTTATTTTAGCTTGGCCGGTATGGCTCAATGGTTAAGCGTCAACATGTGAATCAGGAGGTCATGGTTCAGTTCCTTGTCAGGGAACATGCCCAGGTTGTGAGCTTGATCCCCACTAGGGGGCTTGTAGGAGGCAGCCAATCAATGACTCTCTCTCATCATTGGTGTTTCTATCTCTCCCTCTCCCTTTCTCTCTGAAATCAATATATTTAAAATAAGTTATTTTAAGAGGCTGTACCTCTTTATCTCTACATCATGAAACTTGGGCAAAAGGAAAACCAGTGTTTTCCTCCTAACAAAGGAGGAAACAGCATTTTAGGGTGATCTTACTTTATCGCCATTTCTGACCTCTTTGTTGTCTTCTTTACTTAAAATCCATACATTTGTTTACCTGAAATTTGCTTTTTTTGTTGTTGTTGTTAATCCTCACAAAAGGACATTTTTTTTCCATTGATTTTTAGATAGTGGGAGAGAGAGAAACATTGATGTGAGAGAGACACATCGATTGGTTGTCTCCTGCACAGACCCTGACCAGGCCAGGGATGGAACTTGCAACCCAGGTATGTACCCTTGACTGGGAATTGAACCCGAGAATCTTTGGTGTGTGTGTGGGGGGGGACCAACACTCTAACCACTGAGCCACACCAACAAGGCTGAACTTTGCTTTATTTTTTTTAAAAAAGACACTTATGTCATTCTGGGATACTGTTGAGATTATTGTAACTGAATGACTATGAAGTAATTTAAAGCCCACTGAATCAAAGTACTACCCAACATTCATATATTTTAATTAACTATTATGAATAACTGATTAGACTTCAACCCATCTATTCTGGGTTGAATTGTGCCCTCCCCTGAAAAATATATATATGTTGAAGTCCTAACCACCTGTGAAGACCTTATTTGGAAATGGGGGTTTTGCTGATATAATCAATTTAAGATTAGGTCATTGGGGTGTGCCCTATTCCAATATGATTGGTATCCTTAGAAGAAGAGGAGAAAGACACACTCAGGGATAAAACAGCCATGTGAAACAGAGGCAGAGATTGGAGTGATGTTATCTACAACAAAGGAACACTTGGGGCTACCAGAAGGTGGAAGAGGCAAGGAAGGAATCTCCCCTCAGGCTCCAGGGGGAGCATGGCCCTGCTAACTGTGATGCTGTTGATTCCCAGAACATTTCCTGTAAATAGTAAAAGAGCTGAATGGGCATCTAAGTGGAGAGCACACTCAGATGAGCTGTGTGAACAAAATGGATACTTATATACTTTTTCTCTGTTACCATTTTGTCACTTACCACATCCTGGAGATCTTTTACTTCAATAAATATCACTGCCCCTCATTTTTCTTTAACTCTTATACAGTGTCCAATAAAATAGGTCACTCATAATTTATGATTCAGACATCTAGCCTCCAGAACTGTCAGGCAATAACTTTTTGTTGTATTAAGCCACCCAGTCTGTGATACTTTGTTATGGCAGTCTAGGAAATGACATGAAGTTTCCTTTTAAAATAAGTTATTTTAGCTTGGCTGGTATGGCTCAGTGATTAAGCATCGACCTGTGAATCAGGAGGTCATAGTTCAATTCCTTGTCAGGGCACATGCCCAGGTTGTGGAATCTCCCTGATACTCTTTTCCTAACCCTCTTGATTTCCCAGAAGTAACCACTGATACACTACCCTACATTCCTCAAATTGAAACCAAGAAAGCCTTGAGAATAACTTTCTCTTTTCTTATCCTATTGAACAGTGATATAATCATTCATTTAAAGGGGAAAAAATACTGTTTCTTTGCTTTCTCCTTTTGTGTAATGGTCCTTTGTTTATTTGAGTTTTTTGGATTTTTGTTTATTTTTCACTGTTACCTTCATCTCTTACCGATTAAGCATAAAACAACATAATAGTAGTCCTAAGGCAAATTCCCTGGGTGAGATACTCTAATGCTACAAGAATTTTAGTATTGTGTGCTTTCCACTCAGGTGCCAATTCAGCTCTTTTACTATTTACAGGAAATGTTCTGGGAATCAACAGCATCACAAGTAACAAAGTTTTTAATAAGAATGATGACTTTGGAAATTTTTAAAAATAACTACTACTTATTAGAATAGACATGTTTTAAGGCTTGTGAAAGCTTACTCTTATATATTTAGCATCTATTATCCTTATTAAAGGGTTGTTAAGTATATTTGTTGATAAAGGTACTTTTTTTTTCTTTTTTCCATCTTACAAGTAAACAATAAATACCAACTATGGAAAGTCCAAATAATATAGAATATAAAGTATACAAGGTGGAAGTTCTCCTTGATCCTCTTTTTCCTAACCCTCTTGACTTCCCAGAAGTAACCACTGATAACTGTCTAGTGTGTAACTTTTCCAACTTTTTCCTGAGCATTTTTCTATATATTTCTTATAGATGTAGTTTTGAGCTGTGTGAACAAAATGGATAATTATATACTTTTCCTGTTACCACTTTGTCACCTTAACACATCTGGAGATTTTTTTACTTCAATATAAATCACTGCCTCTCTCTTTTTTCTTTAATTCTTATACAGTTTCCAATAAAATAGATGATTCATAATTTATTAAACAATTCCCCCATTTCTGAACATTTAGGGTTATAATTTTCACAATTAAAAACAGTGCTAATTATGAACATCACTATGCATACATTTCATGGGATGCAGAAATATTTACCAGGATAGACACTTAGACTCTCTGGGCCAAAGGAAATATATATTTAAAATTTGTTGGCTATTGCCAAATTGATTTCCAAAAATCTCATAATAGTATATCAATGCCCATTTCTGTATATGTAATCTCACTAACTCTGGAAATTATGAATCTTTAATTTTAGGTGACTTTAATTCCAAATCACATTCTTTCTAATAGTTCAACAAATACTTATCAAAAACATTATGTGACAGGTATTGTGCAAGTATTAGACACTCATGGAGTGTGATACAGTCACTATGATACCTATCCTTGCCTTTATTTATCTTTAATGCATTTTAAAATAGACATAACAATATTAGAGTATAAAATTCACTAATCATCTTGATCAAGGAAGTAATTATTCAGTCATATTCAAATATTCTTTTGAAATTGGCTTCACTTTACCATTTTTCTTATGGGAGAAAATAATTCCTTTGGGAAAATAATGGTGAAATGCAAAGAGCAGAGATTTTTACTAGCTGGGGGACCTTTCTGACCTTCTGTTTCCTAGCTCCAGTCGGGGCTATTTGTGGAGAATAATGGGGGTGTTCACCTTTTAGAACTAATTTTAGGTTATAAAGAGATAATGAAGAAAACACTCAAATTCCTAATCCTCTCTAATAAAAGAGTAATATGCAATTAACCATCACTCTGCTACATAAGCCACACCCACCAGCCAAGCCACACCCACAGCCAATCAGGGAGAGTATGCAAATTAACCCCAACCAAGATGGCTACCAGAAGGGAGGCTTGGGTTTCCCCGGCAACAGAGGAAGCCAAGCTTTCCACACACTCTGTGAGCCCAGGCCTCCACTCAAGGAAAGTTTCAATTATAGAAGGTAAACAAATCCACGGATCGAGCAGGAGGCTTGGCTCTGCTCCAGGCTACAATGTTTCAATTGTAGAAGGTAAATAAATTCCAGATACCAGGGCCTCTGCTTGGGTCCCCAGGGGCGTGGCTGGCCTGCAAACCACCACAGGCCCCTCACCCAGGCCTCTCCACGCCCCAAGGGAACCCAACCCTGATCCAGGACACCCTTCAGGGCAAACCAGCTGGTCCCCACCCGTGCACCAGGCCTCTATCCTATCTAATAAAAGAGTAATATGCAGATTGACCATCACTCCAACACACAAGATCAAGATAGCTGCCCCTGTGTGGTCAAAGATCCTGCCCCCATGTGGACACAAGATGGCCACCACAAGATGGCCAGCAGGGGAGGGCAGTTGGGAGGGACCAGGCCTGCAAGCGAAGGCAGTTGAGAGGGACCAGGCCTGCAAGGGAGGGCAGTTGGAGGCGATCAACTCTGCAGAGGAGGGCAGTTGGGATGACCAGGCCGGCAGAGGAGGGAAGTTGGGGGCAAACAGGCTGGCAGGGGAGCAGTTAGACATCAATCAGACTGGCATGGGAGTAGTTAGGGGGTGATCAGGCTGGCAGGCAGAAGTGGTTAGGGGAAATCAGGAAGGCAGGCAGGCGAGCAGTTGGGAGCCAGCAGTCCTGGATTGTCAGAGGGATGTCCGGTGGGATCGGGCCTAAACGGGCAGTTGGACATCCCTCGAGGGGTCCCAGATTGGAGAGGGTGCAAGCTGGGCTGAGGGACACCCCTCGCCCCCGTGCACGAATTTCGTGCACCGGGCCTCTAGTAATAATAATAATGACAGGTAACCTTGTAACACATACTACACACCCCAATCATTCTTCAGGGGCTATGTATTAAATCATCTGAACCTCACAACAACTCTGAGATGGTTACTTCCAATATCTTCATTTCAAAAGGAAGACTCTGAGGCACAAGAGAACTTTTCCAGGGTTTTCCAGAAATCTTGCCTCCTCAGGACGGAACCCCAGAGGACCTGGCTTCATGCCTAACTCTCCTACCAACCCCTTATAGGAGATCAAGCAATAAATATTATTTCCTTTATTATTCTTGTGTTATGGTAGAGTCTACCAAATACAGATCCCTATCTACAGAATGTTAAATATGGTGATAGATGACTCATTAAATTCTTAAGCTTTATATTAACATATAAAAAATCAGGCGATATTATTTGTGTATAACAAAGGCTTCCCCCCAGGAGGAGCCTTGTTTGCTGGAACAGCTCCCAAAAGTTCCTAAGTGGTAGAGCAGTGGTTCTCAAAATTCGGTCCCCAGACCAGAAGTAACAGCACTACCTGCAAACTTGTTAGAAATGTAACTTACTGAGCTCCAAATCAGACCTCCTATATCAAACTCTGAAGGTGAGGCCCAGCCACTTGTGTTTTAAACAAGACTTCCAAATCGTTTTGATGCATGCTAAAGTTTAAGAACCACTGTTGCAGAGAATCCACATAATGGGGGAAGTGAAAGGAAAAGAAATAAACCAAAGAGCGTAGGTTGGCTTGCCTAATAAACGGTGATACACAGAAGGAGGGGCGCTGGGGGGAAGGGGGCGCGCAAGAGGGGATAAAAGTCACGTAAGGCCCTAATATAGAACCTGACTTAAGGGATGAACAAAAAAAGAGATCTTTATTTCAAGTTGCTGCCGTTATGTGGAGGGAAATAAGAGATGGATGCAAAAGAGAAATTTAGGACGTTTTGCTGTATGTTATAAATTGGGCCACTTTCATGCCTTTAAAAAACAAAACCTCAAATTTTCTCTTCAATTACTCTTGGCTATTAAATTTGTTTTTATTTGAAAGCATAGATACCATATAGGAGCCCCTAGACATCACATACAATGAATTTAAGTCAGATAGCATTGAGTACATTAAATACAAATTCTAAAATCCCAGAATGTTAATGCTGAAGATGATTGATTAGATACCATCATCAAGTCTACATAGTACCATGGCCTGTAAGTTACAGAGGTTGCAAAGATGACACAGTTCAAGCAACGTACCTATTTCTTGTCTGGAAGGGTAAGTATAGGAAGAGTCTATTGCGTAAAAACCCACAGACACTCTTTTAGACAGTGAAGGCAGGAAACATATCTGTTTCACTCTCCACTGCATATCCAGTACCAATCAGAGTTTGACACATAGTAGGTGCTAAACACATGTTGTATACGTGAATTAATGAATAAGAACGTGATGACGGTTGGTGACCAGATCCCCCATACTAATCATATGGCTAAGCTACCAGGAAACAGGTTACCACTTAACTCATTGGGCAGAGAGGCCTAGATATGGAGGTAACGCACCTTAAGGGAAGAACCTGCGTTGCAGAAATTTAGCCTGGAGAACATGATAAGTATCAGAAGGTGTGTGAGCGATAACTTAGTTCAGCACAGAATGGTTTTGTTCAAGATTTCCCTCCAGCCCAGCCATCCAGCCCCTGTGTCAGAATTAGGAGGGGAATGGAGAGAAAGGGCTGTTATTAAGGGCATGCCTGATAAAATACATGTATATCCAGGGCTTCAGTAGGAAACAGAGAGCTCCAGTCAGGGCTACTTGTGGTTCGGTGACAGAGTGCAACCAGGGAGGTACCCCCCACTGGAAGGCCTTGGTCTGAAGTTGTAGAAGTCAGAGTTGCTGCTTCAGGAATGCTGAAGTGGATCATTACAAGAGATATACATAACAGCAACCACAGTCACAGCCAGGAATTAGGGCAGTGACCTTCCCTGGGTTCTTTCCCCATCCACATGGCTTGCTCCATCACCTCCTGCAGGTGTGATACAATTGAAATTTCAATGTCACACCAGACCCGTTTTGTTTTTCTCTATAGCACTTATTATCATTTCACGGATAACATATTTTATTTATTTATTTGTCTGTCTTCCCCTAAGTAGAAGGTGAGTTCCGTGTCTGTTATATTCACACTGTATACCTACCACCTAGGACAGAGCCAGGTATGTGGTAGAAGCCAATAAATATCTATTGAATGAATGAACTTTTCATTATTGCCCTTATATGAATTCTCGGTCCCACGGTACATTTTATTAGGTAAGTGTTAATCTCTATCTTACAGACAAGAAATGAAATTTAGCCAAGTTAACTGGCCCAAAATAATATAACCACTAAGTATTAAAGTTGCTATTTGAAGCTATCTCTGCCTCCCCACAAAGGATGTTCTCTTAAAGTAGATGTCATTTGAGCTTAAAAAAAAATGGGTTGTATGAGGACTATTTTGTAACTTACACTGTTTCTTTTAAAAATTTACATTCTGTTCTGTAGCTATAATCTCTACCTTTACTTCATTCTTAGTTCTACAACAAAAGAGATTCAACATTCACCAGTCATTTTGCCATAGTTTTTCTGTTTATCTATGAGGTTCATCCTTCAGTAGTTTCTTCAAAAAGGTTCAGGAGCTCTGGCTGGTGTTGCTAAGTAGTTAGAGCATCAGCTTGCACACTGAAGGGTTCAATTCCCAGTCAATGGCACATACTTGGGTTGCAGGTTCCATCCCCAGTCAGGGCACAAACAAGAATCAACCACTGAATGCATAAATAAGTGGAACAACATATTAATGTGTCTCTCTCTCCCTTCCTCTCTCTCTAAAAATCAATAAATTAAAAAAGAAAGAAATACATGGAAACTGAGCTGATTTATTAAGTTTTCATTAGTCTATATGTAAAAATGGGATATTTTTCACACATGGAAATAATACTACTTATTCTGCAAGTCAGTAGGTATTGCTTTTGATTATTTGAATTAATTCATTTACATATTGTCTTCTGTGACAGTTTAGATCATTGTTCTCAAATCTCCCTCTGCCATGTGAACATCTGATGGGAGATATTTCCCCCATTGCACTGACATTGGGTACAATCATGCATGTGACTTTCTTTGGCCTACTGAATAAAGGCAGTAAGTGGTCTGGCTTGTTCCCTTGTGCTGTTGACCCACCAGAAAAAAAGTATGCCTCAAGTAGCTAATGTGATTGTGAGACATGATCCCAGGGAGGTACCCTGCTAGAAGACCTTGGTCTGAAGTTGTAGAAGTCAGAGTTGCTGCCTAGCTAACCTGCAACAGAAGCACAGTAATCCTAGCTCATTACAAGCCAGAGTTTGGGGGCTGGTGGTTACTCAGATTTAGTGTACCAATAGCTGACTAATATATGCCATACTTTTGTGTGTTGAGTGGCACACATGCGCGAACACTGACTGACAGAGTCATACCCTTAAATTAACTCTCGGTCCCACAGTCTGCAATGACCAAGGGCTTTGGAGACTCAAATAATCAATAGTCAATGTTTCTTAAAACTATTAATGGGGCCAGACAAATTGTTAACACTAGATAGTCTTATGGAGTAAAGGAATCAACCAAAATGTGTAAAAATTCTAAAGTTTCTGTAAGAACCCAGTGGAAATAGCAAGAGTGGGAAAAAGGTTTATATTTAACCAAGCAATCTGCCTTCCTCTCCACTGGCCAAAGACTCATATAGCCCAGCTCTGAATTCTTCTCTGGGTGTCAGAAGGCCAGGAGAGTTTCACTCTCACAGCATCTCTAACCTTTTCCTCCCTTTCATTTGCAACCAAGCACAGTAGTACTTTTTACTCCCAGAGCACGGGCTACAGTGAGCAGATCAAGCAGGCAGGGGGGCAAGGTAGGGGCAATCAGTCCGGCAGGGGGGCCAGGTGGGGGTGATCAGGCAGGCAGGCAGAGGGGTTAGGGGCGATCAGGCAGGCAGGCAGGCAGGCAGGCGAATGGTTAGGATCGCCCCTGTGGGATCAGGCCTAAACTGGCAGTTGGACATCCCCTGAGGGGTCCCACATTGGAGAGGGTGCAGGCTGGGCTGAGGAACCCCCTCCGTGCTTGAATTTTGCGCACCGGGCCTCTAGTATCTTACCTTATAATAGAGAAACATGCAAATTGACCGCACCTCCGCTATGCCCACGATTGGGCCGGCGGGAGGCTGGGGGCAGGACTCCGGGTGGCATATCCGCCGTTGAGAAGATCAAGATGGCAGTGCCCAGTGGCCGGGCCCATGCCGCCGCTCCCGGGAGTGCCTGGGGCGATCGGCACCCCGGGGGGGCGTGGCCGGGCCCATGCCGCCGCTCCCCGGGGTGCCTGGGGCTATCGGCACCCCGGGGGGGCGTGGCCGGACCCATGCAGCCGCTCCTGGGGGTGCCTGGGCCCATCGGCACCCCGGGGGGGCGTGGCCGGACCCATGCAGCCGCTCCCGGGGGTGCCTGGGGCGATCGGCACCCCGGGGGGGCGTGGCCGGACCCATGCCGCCGCTCCCGGGGATGCCTGGGGCCATCGGCACCCCGGGGGCGTGGCCGGGCCCATGCCGCCGCTCCCGGGGGTGCCTGGGGCGATCGGGACCCTGGGGGGCGTGGCCGGGCCCATCGGCACCCCGGGGGGCGTGGCCGGACCCATGCCGCCGCTCCCGGGGGTCCGGGGGTTGATCGTCCACCTGGGAGGGCGTGGCCGGCCCCTCCCGCCCCTCCCGGGGGTCCGGGGGTCGATCGGCCACCTGGGAGGGCGTGGCCCGGCCCCTCCCGCCCCTCCCGGGGGTCCGGCCCCTCCCGCCGCTCCCGGGGGTCCCAGGGGCCGAGGCTTTCCGGGCCTTGGGCACCAGCGGGGAGCCTGCACCAATTGCAGGAAACCACTGGGGGTCGGCTCCTGTGATCGGTAGCAGGGACGCTGGGTGCGGCGAGCCCAAGGCCAGGAAAGCCTGGGGTGGAGGCTTTCCCAGCCTTGGGCACCAGTGGGCAGCCTGCATGGATCGCAGGAAACCACTGGGGGTCGGCTCCTGCGATCCTTAGCAAGGATGTTGGGTGCCGCCGAGCCCAAGGCCACCGCCCGGGGCCAAGCCCCGACCCTGAAAAAGGCAGAAGGCGGTGGCCACAGCCAAGGCCTGGGTCCCTGGTGCCGGCAGAAAACTGGTGCAGGCAGCCAGGTGAATGAAGGTCTATTGCACGAATCTTCGTGCAAACGGGCTACTAGTAGTCAATAATATTGTAAGAACTATGTATAGTGCCAGGTGGGTACTGGAAATATTGTGGGAACACTTGGTAAGTATTTGACTGTCTAACCACTATGCTGTATACCTGAAACGAATACAAAATAATATTTAATGTAAACTATAATTGGAAAATAAAATAAAATAAATAAAAGTGAAATGGAACATTTTTCCAAGTTGGCTAACTAGTTGTTCTCCTCTTCTCATAATCTGTTTACTTTATTATACCACAAAAAAAACAAAAAACAGTAGCTTTCAAGCAATGTCTATCAATAAGACAGCATACTTATAGGGGATTTCAAATGCAAATTACTCTATGGATTTGTACATAAAGCTATTCTCACAAAATGAATCTCTAAGTTGAGAGCATTTTCTTTTTTCTCTTTTAAACAAAGTAGAGTCAAAATCTTTCTGAAAAAATAATTGATGAGACCTGGATGGTGTTGCTCAGTGGTTGAGCATCAACCTATGAACCAGGAGGTCATAGTTCAATTCCCAGTCAGGGCACATGTCAGGGTTGCAGGCTCCATCCCCAGTAGAGGATGTCCAGGAGGCAGTCTATCAATGATTCTCTCTCATGGTTGATGTTTCTCTCTCTCTCCCTCTCCCACTCTGAAATCAATAAAAAATATATTTAAAAATAATAATAATTAGTTGAACATTTTACCAGAATTTACCTTGATCTAAAAGCAATGAGTTTACTGAGGGATCTAATCAACTTAGCAAATTAGCCAAAAACAACAGTACATGACAAACAAAATTCCATTTAAATAAATACCACACAGACTGAGCAATTCCAGAGGACAGAAGTAGGACCAAAGAGGGGAAGTTGAGGAATACAAAATTTTGCTAATAATTGGTAGGACTTTCTAACAATTATCTTAAGCCCAAAATGGATATGGACTGGCTGGTAAAGAAGCAAGTTTCTTATCGCTTTGCTTCAGCGATCAGACCGGCAAGGGAGGGCAGTTAGGGGCGACTACAATCCACAGATTTTGTAAAGTAATGCTTTTGTGTCCACTCATCTTTATATGTTTTACTAGAGGCCCGGTGTACTTTGGGTAATGAATGGATGTAGGGGAGGCCTGGTGGTGAGTAGGATGGATGGACTCTAAAGTCCCTTCCAAATCTATTTTCCCTAGCAAAGTCTTGTGGGCCTGGACCACTTGATCCTAGGAATACTGGACTGATTTGTATAAGAAAGAAAGAGGAAGAACCTGTCTTTCTTTTCTTAAGGGTGGGGCTAACCCTAGCCAGAATTTTGAAATCTTCAGATTTATCTTTGACATCTTCCCACTTCCCTTTTTGTACTCTTGTTTACCTCAGCTGCCCTATATTCCCATGAGGCACCTAGTCTCCAAACAGGACCACTCTACTGCATCACTTCTCTCTCTTAAACCATTTCAAATGCCCCATTCTTTCAATACAGATAACGTTAGTTAGGTGTAAAGAAGAAAGCAATCTGTTTAACCATTTCACTCTAAAATGCAAATGACTGGCCCTGGCCAGGGTGGCTAAGTTGGTTGGAGTGTCATCCCAGACACTGAAAGGCTGTGGAGCTCAATTACCTATCAGGACACATACCAGGTTTCAGGTTCAATCCTGGGACAGGGTGCATACAGAAGGCAATCAATCCATGTCTCTCTCTCTCTCTCTCTCTCTCTCTCTCTCTCTCTCTCTTCCTCCCTCCCTCCCTCCCTCTCTCTTTCTAAATCAATAGACACGTATCCTCGGGTGAGGTTTTAAAAAAATAGTGTGAATGACTAATAGTCCCATGACCTTTCCAGACAGGTATGAGTTTTCAAAACAAGATGTCTCTAAAACCAATGGGAACTGACATGTTGTAAATTAAACTCCAATTTAATAGCCCTTCTAGAGTTCAAATCCAAGCTCCATTACGTACTGTCTGGTGAACTGAGGGAACTACTAACCCACCCTTTGCTTCAATACTCTCATCTGTAAATGAGGAAGACATATTATTAAACCAAAAAAATGTATATAACCTGCCTAGCTTATTGCTTGACACAGAGATCTTCGTAAATGTTAGTTATTATTCTCCCTTCTGCAGTCCTCCATGCAGAGGCACAATCATGGATTCCCTGCTCTTTTTCTTTCTCCTCTTCAACATCCATAACCCATATCCCTTGGGCTGTGAGATGAGTATCTGAGTCAAAGTCTGGGAAGCTGAGAGTTCTATATAAAAGGAGGACTTCCTCAAGTTCAGCTGACTTTACTATCCTTTTCTATTGCATATTTTCTGCCATAATCCTATATAATAAAAGAGTAATATGCAAACTAACCATCACTCCACCACACCCACAAGCCACGCCCACTGGCCAATCAGGAGCAAGTATGCAAATTAACCCAACCAAGATGACTGTGGCCACAGAGAGAGCAGGAGGGTTGGGTTTCCATGGCAATGGAGGAAGCCAAGCTTCCAGCACACCTTGGCCGGCCCAGGCCTCCACTTAAGGCTACAAAGTTTCTATTACAGAAGATAAATAAATCCCAACAAAAATGGCGGCAGCCATGAAGCTGGAGAGAGCAGGAGGGTTGAGTTCCTCCCAGCAATGGAGGAAGCCAAGCTCCCGCAGCCCTGGCCTGCCTTGGTCTCCACTCAAGGCTACAAAGTTTCAATTATAGAAGATAAATAAGTCCCAAAAAAATGGCTGTGGCCACGGAGCAAGCAGGAGGCTTGGCTCCACTCAAGGCTACAAAGTTTCAATTATAGAAGATAAATAAATCCCAGATACCAGGGCCTCCACTTGGGTAGCCGGGGGGCATGGCCAGCCTGCAAACCACCACAGGCCCCTTGCCTAGGCCGCCCCATGCCCCAAGGGAGCCCCCACCCTGATCAGGGACACCCTTCAGGGCAAACCAGCTGGCCCCCACCCGTGCACCAGGCCTCTGTCCTATCCAATAAAAGAGTAATATCCAAATTGACCATCACTCCAACACACAAGATGGCTGCCCCCATGTGGACACAAGATGGCCGCCACAAGATGGCCAGCAGGGGAGGGCAGTTGGGAGGGACCAGGCCTGCAAGGGAGGGCAGTTGTGGGAGATCAGGCCAGCAGGGGAGGGCAGTTGGGAGAAACCAGGCCTGCAAGGGAGGGCAGTTGGGGGCGATCAAGCCTGCAGGGGATAGAAGTTAGGGGTGACCAGGCCAGCAGAGGAGGGAAGTTGGGGGCGACCGGGCCTGCAGGGAAGAGCAGTTGGGGGGGACCCAGGCCTGCAGGGGAGAGCAGTTGGGGGGGACCAGGCCTGCAGGGGAAGGCAGTTAGGGGTGACCAAGCCTGCAGGGGAAGGCAGTTAGGGGCAAACAGGCTGGCAGGGGAGCAGTTAGGCATCAATCAGGCTGGCAGGGGAGTGGTTAGGGGGTGATCAGGCTGGCAGGCAGAAGTAGTTAGGGGCAATCAGGAAGGCAGGCAGGCGAGCAGTTGGGAGCCAGCAGTCCTGGATTGTGAGAGGGATGTCTGACTGCCCGTTTAGGCCCGATCCCAGTAGGATCGGGCCTAAACAGGCTGTCGGTCATCCCTTGAGGGGTCCCAGATTGGAGAGGGTGCAGGCTGGGCTGAGGGACACATACCCCCATGCACGAATTTCGTGCACCGGGCCTCTAGTATTTTTTATATTTTCCCTTTTCTTTATGTTCTTTTGTTATTCTTGTTTGATTCTTGGACTGGGCTGTTAAATTTTTATTTGAAAGTTTGCTTAATTTATTTTCAGTATTCCTTATTTTCTAATACATATATTTAAGGCTATAGGTTTCCTTATAAGCAGCATGTTGACTACAATCCACAGATTTTGTAAAGTAATGCTTTTGTGTCCACTCATCTTTATATGTTTTATAATTCCCATTTGCTTTTCTCCTTAACCCACAATATTTAGTAATGTGCTTTTAATTTTTAAAATGTATGATTTTATTTGGAATTGTTATTGATTTGTGATTCATAAATAGTCTTGCTGTCTCTATATTCTCATGATAAATAAATGCAGCACATTAGGCATTAGAAGACCAGCATGCAGCCATTCGGTGGTTCCTTCTCCACTCTTTATCTCCTCTCTCTCTATTTATAATCTCCATAGATGATGCTAACTCTCCAAAGTTTATATTATATGCAGGTGAGCTACCAATGAAAGGATGTTTTGTTAAATATGTTTTTAAAATAAATAATAGTATATGTAGAGCTTTCCGTAAACAATAGCAACAGGTATCCATTTAAATGATATTCTGCAAAAACAAACCAACTGTGTTCTGTTAATATGGTGAAAACTGATGGAACCTGTAATTAAAACAAAAGTATACTAAACAAGAAAAATAAAAATCATTTGTTGTATGTGTGTATTGCAACATCTTTCCAGATGTAAGGCATTATCTTCACACGTGAAGCTAAAATTTGGCAATGTTTTGGTGGTTTAAGCCAAGGAAGGTTAGTTATATAACTATTGTTATATATATATATATATATATATATATATATATATATATATATATATATATACATAGCCACATTTGGGAGTTCTCTACTGGTTGTAATATTGCCTTATCATAATGAGATAGCAGAGCTGACACCCTCCAAAACTGAGCTAGCTGTTTACTTATTTAATAATTTCTCTATTCCTCACAGGTACTGGAGACCAAGTTAGAAGCTGTATAAATGTTAAAATTAAGAGACTATAATTCTCTTACATTTGGGTCTTATAGGGGACCAAATTCCCTGGTTTCCCCAAGATATAGAATTTTCAGTGCTAAAAAGGGGAAAGTCTTTAGCAAACCAAGTCAGTTGGTCACCTTACTTATTTGCCAACAATAAGTCACAGCATTATCCAGGATTGATCTTGCAAGCAGGCAGACTAAACTAACTCATTGACCTCGTATGATTTAAGGGCTACCACAATGGCCATTTTGTCCCCCAAATCACCCAGACTTCAATAGAACTATCCACTTTCCCAACCTGCAGTTTCCACCATTCTAGTCATTCCTGAAGTTATTTTTCTTGTCAACTAGAATTAGATATCAAAGACCTAGGTATTATCTTTAGAAGCCTTGTTACAAAGCACAAAGCCGGAAAGGAAGCCCCTTTTAGTCCAGGCTCCATTACATCTCACAGCCTTTGTTATTTTTTTAAAATCCTCACCCTTTTTCCATTGCTTTTTAGAGAGAATGGAAGAGAGAGGGAATGACAGAGAGAATTATTGATGTGAGAGAAACACATTGATTGGTTGCCTCCTGCACAAGCCCGACCAGGACAGGGGCCAAGGAGGAGCCTGCAACTGAGGTACATGCTCTTGACTGGAATCAAAGTTTATAGCCACACATTTCCTCCCAAATTGACCCCTTCTGCCAATTCTGTGAAACTCAGTTTTCACAAAACTGAGTTTTGAACTCAATATATCTTCTTTGCTATTAAAAAATAAAAAACCCACAAAACAAAACCTTGTCCTAGCCACTTTGGCTCAGTGGATAGAGCATTGGCCTGTGGACTGAGGGGTCCCAGGTTCGATTCCAGTCAAGGGCATATGCCCAGGTTGCGGGCTTGATCCCAAGTGTGGGGCATGCAGGAAGTAGCCAATCAATGATTCTCTCTCCCTTTCTCTTCCTCTATAAAATCAATTTAAAAAAAATATTAAAACACACAAAGTGGAAAGAAAATATCCTATAAAATAAAAGGCTAATATGCAAATTGACCAAACAGCTCAATGACCAGTTGCTATGACGCCCACTGACCACCAGGGGGCAGACACTCAATGCAGGAGCTGCCCTCTGGTGGTCAGTGCTCCCACATGGGGAGCGCCGCTCAGCCAGAGCCGGGCTTACGGCTGGCGAGGGCTCCCGGACTGCAAGAGGGCGCAGGCCGAGCTGAGGGACCTCCCCGCCCCCCGTTGAGTGCACGAATTTCGTGCACTGGGCCTCTAGTATAAATATATAATTGTATAATATATATAAAATTGAATTTTATATGCAATTTTTAAGTGCAAATAACTTATGTAATTCTAAGAGTATTACAAACTCAATTAAAAATTTCTTTACTGGAAAAATGATTCAAAAACCCAAGTAAGATCCCTGGTCAGGTAACTCAGTAGGTTATAGAGTTGGCCATATGCTAAAGTTTCAGGTTTGATCTCTGGTCAGGGAACATGCAAGAATAAACAAAGAATGAATAAATAAGTAGAACAGCAAATCGATGTCTCTCTCTCTCAAATCAATAAATTAAAATATATATATTAAAAATAATAAATTAATTAAAAACCCAAGTAAAAGGAAAGACCCCTGCTTTTGTGGGTGATGGGTTTGACTTTTTTTTAAAGTTAGTTGGCTTTTATCTCTTTCTGTTTCATTTCCCAGAAATAAAAACTGTTCCCATTCCATTATTTCCACTTTCCAAAATATATTACACATAATTCAGCAATTTTCAACCTTTTTCACTTCATGGCACACATAAACTAATTATTAAAATTCTGTAGCACACACAAAAATATATTTTTTGCCAATCTGACCAAAAAATAGATATAATTTTGATTCATTTACACAAGATGGCTATTGTTGTGTTGGCTGTTGTCTCTCTCTCTCTTTCTCTCTCTCTCTCTCTCTCTCTCTCTCTCTCTCTCTCTCTCTCTCTCTCTCTCTTGGCAATCTAAGGGAAAAGAAGTCAGTGTCCCTGACTAAATGGTCAGGTATTGCATGTTTTAAAAATTCTTGCGGCACATGGTGAAAATCGCTGCACTAACTAAATAATCTTCCATGTTCTGACTCACAATGAAAGCTTCCAACCCACATTTCATCTTCTGACATTTATATATCAGAGATTTAACTAGTTTAACTTAGGGGGTCTACATTTGCTCCAACTTATTTCAACAGCACAACTTGGCACCTTCTTCAGGAAGGGCTATAAATTTTCAAGAAGATTAATATATCTTACATTACCCACGTCCATGTTATTATTAACCAAGACCAAGGCTCGTCCAAGTTCAGCAGTGAAACAGAATACTTGGGTAGTGAAAAGAATCACTCAAGGAAGTTGTGGGCCCTTCCCTAAATCTCTTGGTCAGACACTTTCCTGGTGTGTTTACTTAGACTAAGACAGCTCTAGGTACAAGGAGATGAACTGAGTGGCAAAGAGGAATCACACCTCAGGTAAAGGTAATAGGGGGTCTCTAAGGTCCCTTCCAAGTCTAAGAGTCTATAAAATTACTCTGGGATATCTGAGGTTCTTTACTTGATGAGCCTTCCCTTATGCCAGGTGAACTATGGACTCTGAGTTGTGTCTTCTTCTACTGGCTTTCCTATAAGGAAACTACTGACAGACCCAACTCTTAGACCCGGACTTCCTGCTACTGCTGCCACCTCAACAACAGAAATCAAACAGAAAATTAACAAACATTCAGTGAGCACATACACAATCTGCTAAACTAGTTCTGGGGTGATTTTTCAATAATTGGCAATAAGACGTAAACAATGAAAAATTTAAAACACCATGAAAGTAAAAATAAAATAAAAAGAATAACAATGAGGAGCATTTGAGATTTTGCTTCCTAGCATATGCCATAGTTTGGCTCAAATAAATTTTTATAAAATAAAAAAAAATAAACAATGAAAAGATGTCACCAGGGAGTCTTGTACAGTGAAATGGAGGTGAATAGATATTTTTGGATTCTAGTACTGTTTACTATCTACATGACCCCAAAGTAAGTTTTTCAATATCACTAATCCTTCACTACATCAGTAAAAGAGGTCATGAATAGCACTTTCCTTATATGTAAAACTGTTGTGTGGATCAAGGGAGGTGACTATGTAAAAATTATTAACAGGCACAGAGGAAGTATTTGGGCTTGAGTCTGCCATTTGTCCCTCCATAGACTCCCTGCTTCTCTCCACCCTCCCTGTCACTGGGAGGCTGGCCTGGATTTGATCACCTGAGAGCCCCTCCAGGAGAACAGAGGGAGGAAGGAGAGTTAAGGTGAGGTATATATTCTCCAGTTCCCTACCTGGAGGGTCACTGCTGAGGTTCCTTGACAGGTGGCCACAAGGCCTGTGAGTGGCCCTTGTCTCCACAGCCTGTGGGCTTAAATTATACGGATACTGCAAAATACATACTATAATGCAAATAAATTCTTCCACCTTCAGAAGATAGGTGGAGTGACTCAGTCACAGACCATTTCCTTCTTCTCAGGCCTTTTCATAACATTCCTAAGGAATAGCTTTCACTTTGAAGAATCTCCTGTCACTAGGGTTGCCCAATTTAGAAAAAAACAAAAACAAAAAACAATGAATATGTTTTTAGTGTATGTCACAACATTGAAGTTGCTTATCTGAAGTTTATTCATTGTTTATCTGAAATTCAAATCTAGCTGGGCATCCTGTGTTTTATTTTGTCAGTAGTTTCCTTAGAGGAAAGCCAGTAGAAGAAGACACAACTCAGATATAGAAATAAAAGACACAGCTCAGATAAGACACAACTCACATATCTGTCATGGGAAGATTTGCACCCTTTCGTTCATTCTTTTCTTTTTTTTCTTAATTAATGGGAGTTTTATTGTAAAATGTCTTCTTTTTTTCTATACACATTTTCAGAAAAGGTTCATAGGAAATTAAAAAAAAGCAATAGCCAAAACCACTGGCAAAAACTATTGATTGCCACCAATACTCATTCTCCCTTTTAGAGCTCAACTTCCTTTCCTCTTTTTTTTTTTATTATTGAATTTATTGGGGTTACATTGGTTAATAAAATTATGTAGGTTTCAAGTTTACAATTCTATAATATATCATCTGTATATTGTATTGGGTGTTCACCACCCAAAGTCTGGTCTCCTTCCCTCATCATTTATCCCCCATTTACCCTCTTTTTTCTCCCCTCCCCCATCTTACCCTTTGGTAATCACCATACTGTTGTCTGTGTCTATGAGGGGGTTTTTTTCTCACCTATTTCACCCAGCAACCCCAGCATCCCTCCCCTCTGATAACTGTCAGCCTGTTCTCTGTATCTATGAGGCATATTTATAAGCTATGGAGCCAGTTCTAAGGCAGTGAGTACCGCTGCACATTAGAATTATCTGGGGAGTTTAAAATGCCCAATGTCAGGACCACGTCTCAGATCTACTCAGTCAGAATCTCTGGAAGTGCCCATCATATGCAGCCAAGCTTGAGAACAGTGCTCCAAGGCAATTTGCTTCCCAAACTTTAACATGCATATAAATAACCTGGGCATCTTGTTAAAATGTAGATTCTGACTGGTAGCTCTGTGGTGAATGGAGTCCCAGCAGTTCTAACAAGCTCCCAGGAGATATTCAAGTTGCTAGTCTGTGGATCACATTTTGAATAGAAAAGTCCTAAGGCTCCTCTTGGCCAGATGTGTATCTATTCTCTTAAGGAAAAAAAAAAAATTCCATTGGCACCTAAAAAGTGACTGGAAGACTTAACAACCCTCATGTTTAGGAAGGTCTTCGTATGCAACCACATTTCCATTACCCATATTTTTTCAGCCTATTGAAACATTCTCCCATGACCTTCCCCCAAAGGCCCAATTTTATCATCAGCCACCTTAAACTAGTGAATATTTCTGATCATTTCTGCTCTTGGCTGATTTTTCATGTTCCTATAAATCCAAGAATGGATCCAGAAATATCCATTTAATGAGCTAAAGTTACTTCCACATCTTAGATGTAATACATCCTACCTAATAATAGACAAATATGCAAATTGACCGTACCTTCGCTATGCCCACGATTGGCCAGGAGGCGCAGGGGGGCGGGACTCGGGGTGGCCGGGGTAGCTGATTGGGCCAGCGGGATGCTGAGCTGCGTCGCCAGCAGCGGCACGAGCTCAGCGTCTGCGCCATGGCTGTGCTGTGGAACAGAAGGGGCCTCTGGGGCAGCGAGCTGACGTCCCGCGGCGTGGACCATCAAAAGCGGGGAGCTGAGTGCCTGTCCGCTCAGGCAGCAGGCCTTTCAGAAGCCTCTGCCACACCGGAGGCTTCTGAAAGGCCTGGTGCACCAGCGATCGAAAGGAAAGCATGGGGGCTGGGTGCCTGTCCACTCAGGCAGCAGGCCTTTCAGAAGCCTCCGTGGCACCGGAGGCTTCTGAAAGGCCTGGTGCACCAGCGGACAGGCACCCAGCTCCCCGCGATCAAAAGCAAAAGCGTGGGAGCTGGATGCCTGTCCACTCAGGCAGCAGGCCTTTCAGAAGCCTCCGCCACGCCGGAGGCTTCTGAAAGGCCTGATGCACCAGCAATCGAAAGGAAAGCGTGGGAGCTGGGTGCCTGTCCGCTCAGGCACCAGGCCTTTCAGAAGCCTCCGGCGCCTGGTGCACCAGTGGACAGGCACCCAGCTCCCCATGATAGAAAGGGAAAGCGTGTAGGGGACCCTACACGTGCATGATTCAATCATGCACTGGGCCTCTAGTCTACACTAATAAAAGAGAAATGTGTAAATTGACCGTACCTCCGTGGTGCCCACCAGCCAATCAGGGGGGAATATGCAAATTAGCACGACAAAGATGGAGGTGGCCCCACCCCCCAGCCGCTCCAGGCTTGGAGCGGCAGGGCAGGGCAGAATGCCTACTATGAGGGGGGAGTGTGGGGGGCGGAGGGAGCTACAGGAGCAGCGCTTCAGCTGCAGCAAAGCCTGCAGACTCTGGCCGGAGTCAGCAAAGCCTTCGAAGACTCTGGCTGGAGTGAAGACTCCGGCTGGAGCGAAGGCAGAAGGCAGCAGCCAGAGCTAAGGCCTGGGTCCCGGGTGCCGGAGGAAAACTGGTGCCGGCAGCAGGTGAAGGAAGGCCTATTGCACGAATCTTCGTGCAACGGGCCTCTAGTAAAATATAACTGTCAACATTTTGGTGAGACTTTGTGCCTGATAACTTAGGAATGAATCATGCAATATCTTGACAGCTTTGCCACTAATGTCAAAACTATTCCCTTTCTCAATATTAAGCAGTAATAAAGTTGAAAAAGTACATTTAAGACTCCCAAGAATTTCAAAATGATGCAAAAATTATTTATAAACAAAATTATTTCATCACACAATTTTGTTGACAGAGAAGATGCAAAAACTTTAGAGTCCAAAGGGTCTTACAGAAAATGCATGAGGTCTCCAGTAATGATTCTGATTAGGAATTTAAGTATCAGTAGCCAGAGGTTTAAAAAACTCTTTGGTGAGGTATTTAAAAGAGGTTGCTAAATGGGTGTTACTTCAAAAGACAGTTCACTTTTAGCACCAGTTTATCAAATTATATATAAACCAGGAGAATAGAGGAGCAATTTAAGAGCTTCACTCTAAATTAACTTTTGCCTGAGGCTGGTACATATCATGCTGAGTTTAACTGGCACAGCCCATCTGGAAAATAGTAAATCCAAGAGCCACAAAAAGTTCATAAACCTACAATGTACAGCACTGACGAATAAAAGCAATGCACGTGTAAAGATGGAATAAAATCTAAAAACATTGACAGGAGGAAGAGAAGAAAATCAAACAATTGAACACAAATTTGTGATAATAAATACTCAAAATGTGGCTAATTTAAGCAAACTCCTGATTTAAGAGTTCGATTATTATATCTGATAATGCCAATTTTATACCCAAAAGC
This sequence comes from Cnephaeus nilssonii, assembly GCF_951640355.1. Taxonomy (NCBI): domain Eukaryota; kingdom Metazoa; phylum Chordata; class Mammalia; order Chiroptera; family Vespertilionidae; genus Cnephaeus; species Cnephaeus nilssonii. The sequence goes on along the minus strand of NC_137085.1, from coordinate 48,817,244 downwards.
ATTGAGAGGCAAGCATTTAGAGCAATAAATAAGGACATTATATTAATAGAAGCCATAATTAATAATGCAAAAACCAATAGTCCTCAATTTACATTCCAAATATAGCAATCTATAATAATAAAAGTGTAATGTGCTAATTAGATCAGACATCCTTTTGGGCGACCTTCCAGAGGAAGCTGGGGCTGCGAGGGAAGTCTGGGTCCCAGGTGCCTGCTGGAGGCCAGAGGGAAGCCAGTGCTGGCAACCAGGGGAAGGAAGGCCTACTCTTGCACGAATTTCGCGCATCAGTCCTCTAGTAAGTATATAAAATAAAAATAGATATAAAGTAAAAATGTAATCATGATCAAGAGATTTTAATCCTCTTCTTTCAGAACAGTACCTGTCAGTCATTAAAACAGAACATTGATAAGGCTACTACAGATCTGAGTAATTTATTATGTTGCTCAATGCCTCTTAGATAAAGATCTGCATGGCAAATTCCTCTCAGAGCTCATAGCCAAGACAGAATGTCCTGTTCTGATGGACAGATACTCTTTTTTTTTTTTAGCTGATAAAAGTTTAGATCTATTTCAGAAGATATAAAAATACAAAATTCATATAGCTCCTATTTTGTTGCAGCTACTAGAAAGTACAGGGCCAAACTTGGCTCTTGAAAAAATGTCACTTTCTTTAGCCACAACTTTTTAATATAATAATTTTCTCCCTTTCTGCTTGAATTTCTGCCATTTAATCTGTATTACTTAGTGTATCTATATGTTTATTTTAAGCTACCTCAAATCCTGTTTTGAACGTATATCATGAGAAATAAGTTGATACAAATTCAGATCTGAACACAGTATCTAATGAAATAAAATGGATTATAACAAACCTGTTGGAAATCCCTGGCCATCTTCAGAATAGGCTCTTTTAAGACTGGACAGGCCCTGGCCAGTTTGGCTCAGTGGATAGAGCGTCAGCCTGCAGACTGAAGGGTCCTAGGTTCAATTCCGGCCAAGGGCACACGCCTGGGTTGTGGGCTCGATCCCCAGTAGGGGGCGTGCGGGAGGCAGCCGATCAATGATTCTCTCTTATCACTGATGTTTCTATCTCTCTATCCCTCTCCCTTCCTCTCTAAAATCAATAAAAATATATTTTTAAAAAAAGACTGGACAGGACTAAGCAGGCCTCCTGGAGCCAAGGCGTTTAAAAGACTCTTTATCATTTGCATAAACCAGCATTAAAATGCTCAGCCCAATCCTAGTTCAGATGTGAGATCCTTTGGCTGACCCCGTCATACCATCTGCACTGCCCTGGTTTGCATCTGTATCTCTAACAAGCCTGTGTGCCTGAGGTGGTCCCGCTCCTTCCTGTTCCTGGCTTGCTGTCTCCATTTTGGACTCCCTAGCACTGATCCTTTTCCAATATTTACTGGCATCCCTACTAAGAACCATTCTCACCTAGTGAATCCAACAAGCTGGCTAACTCCTCCAACAGCCAACTCTGCCAACTCTGGCAATGCCCAGATCCAATCAACCCTGCCTAGGTCTTGGCACCGTGGGGGACACCATGAAAGTCACATAAGAATCAAAGGAATTCAAGACACATGCTTCCTTTCTAAGTGTCTCTTTCAATACAATGTGGATCACAGAATGAAAGATAACCAAAACAGCACTTAGTAACTATTTTTTTTAATATGCATTTTTATTGATTTCAGAGAGGAAGGGAGAGGGAGAGAAAGACAGAAAACTCAATGATGAGAAAGAATCACTGATAGGCTACCTCCTGCATGTCTCCCACTGGGGATGGAGCCTAGAACCCGGGCAAGTACCCTGACTGGGAATCAAACCATGACCTTCTGGTTCATAGGTCGTTGCTCACTGAGCAATACCAGCCAGGTTATTTTTAATTCTATATATTGGTGCTATAAACTTAAGAAAATAAAGATATGGAAATGTTAATAATGTCTCAAAATGTGTGCAAAGAAAAAAATTATAAACTATCTCAGCACCCTCAAATCTCTCCTCAGTTAAAAGCTCAACTTTCCACATTTCTTTTATATATCTCATTTACTCACTCATCAAATAGTTATTGGGCATCTACTGTGTGTCAGGTCTGGGCTGGGCAATGGAAATAAGAGTGAGAGGGGGGAAAAAAGAATGAAGGAGAGAAAAAAAGAGCTTATTGTTTAGTGTGTGTGTGTGGGGGGGGGTGCAGTTCTACTTAGAGTAAGTACAAGATGTTGTGGAAGCACAGATGAGAGTCCCCTAATTGCAGGAATGGGATGAATAAGGGAGACCTGGAGGATAAGTAAGGGCAGGGCAGGAGTGGAAGCTGCTGTGGGAATGATTGCAAGTAGAGATGAGAGGAGTGGACAGGAGCAAGAGTTAAAAATGAGGCAAAATGGATGGGATTCTGTGACTAAACAGTAAGATGAGGAAGGGGAAGAGGCATGGATAACATGCAGCATCTAGTTTTGGCAGAAAGGTGGTGTCACCCACTGTGACAGGCAGCATAGGAGGAGCAAAACTGTAGAGAATATGATGAATGAGGTTATGTGTGTTTCTCAGCGGTAGAAGAGAAAAAGGGGGTGAAGAAAAAGGTAGAGAAAAAGAAAAGGAGAGGACAAGGGGAGAAAAGAGGGTAGAGGGGTTAAAGATTGATGATCCCAGGATTACTGACATCTCTACTGACCACAGATGCTGGAGGGGAAGATGAAGAAGACTCTAAACATACACTTGCCCTTTCTTACTAGCTGCGTATTGACACCCTTATACCTAGAGACCTGGACCACATGGTGTGTGTGCTGGAAGGATTCCATCTGCCCAGGCTAGAAGCAAGATGAGTGGCTTGGAGAAAAAAAATGGCAAATCAACTTCTTGGCCCAATCCCCTGGGGCCCTCAACTCATGGAAAGGAGGAATCCAACAGGAAGAACTGAAAAGGGGGGATTCTCTGGAAGCCCTAGAATTGTGGCCCAGAGGCTTCTATTTCTCTGGTTCACGTTTGGTCTTCTAAAGGCAGGTAATGGCTGCACTTCTTCCCAAGTGGAGGGCTCGGGCCCTCTCAGTGTAGCAGCATGTGTACCCAATGGCCAAGAGACAAGCCAAAGTAGATCAGTGAGCCACCAAGAGGCTGAAGAAGCAAACAGATGCCAACTCAAGGAAAACTGTTGGACTTCACGGAGCAGGAATTTTACAGGCGAGAGAATCAACACTGATCCTGACTGCAAGCATGGGAAAGGACTTTCTTCACCTTTGATTTGAACTTGATCCAATACATTTGATTCTTGGAGTAAAACTAGCTGGAGTATTAGTAGAAATGCTCAGATCTTAGAAACGTTGACAAGTCCCAAAAGTAGAAAGACCAATCATATTTCTACTAATCTACTAAGAGCTGCCCTAAATAATTAGAAGTATGGAAAACCTACAACCTAATTCAGAGTGACCAACCAGAGTCCCACTGTGGTTCCAGGAGAGATGATGGGGTGTTTTTAAGAGGAAAAGGATCCCAGAGACCATCAGCTCAGCATGTTCTAAAACTACACACCACTGTCTGGAAGAGGATGTTGGCTGCTAGAGGTGGGATCCAGGCTCCTTCTCAAGAGAGATATGGCCCAGTGCAGAACTCTGTAGTCTTGCAGAGCTCAGACGCAGAATTCACCTGTTAGCAAAACCTGAAAAGATTAACATTTTTAAAAAAGCAATTTTTAAAAAAAAAAGTTTAGAAAATACCATCTACTATGGCCATAATTTCATAAAAGAAATGACTTTTACTCCAGAATAAAATCTTAAAGATAAAGAAAAAAAAAGAGGAAAAGGAAAAGCAAAGATGCAGTTTTTCACCCAAACATAGAGACAAAGTGTAAATTCAAGGTAAATAGATTTTTTTTCCCAAATCTACACACAACCAAACACCTTCTGAAATATAGAGACAGTGAAAATATTAAAATTATTCTGTGAGTGCTAGAAGATTCCAATTGTGCAAATCCTTGATGAGTCAATGAGGATCCTTTCCTAGGAAATTTACAGAGCACTGTGCAAACTATCAGATCTTGTACAGGCATGTACACGCAGGAGAGTAAGGGTTGGACCTGTGTGCGTACGGCCTCTCAGAGTGAAAAGCAAGTCACAGGTGCACTGTGTCACAGGGAAAGCAGAGTAATGGCCTGCCAGGTTCTGACAAGTTTTTCTTCTTCTAGTTTTTTCCTAGCACTTCTCTGTGTAGTTCACCCAACTCATAAAGTGAGTCTTCCAAGATGAGCTTCCAGAGAGATTCTTCAGGTCATCACTTTCCCAGACAACGTTTCCTTTACCGCCTTTTTTCTAAGAAAATAATCTATTTCAAGGAAGCATAAAAAATAGCCCTCTTCCAAGGAACAATGGCTCTTCAAGACACCTGAATAAGGGGCAGTGAGGGCCTTCAAAGTAAATCTGGACTCAGATTTAGAAAGAAGTCCTTCATTTTTGCAGAGATTCGTTTTCTCACCTAAATTTGTCTGCAGGAGCCTTCTAATTTGGGGCCACTGGAGTTGTCCTTACAGTGGCCTTAGATGAATACTGTTGTTGTGAGTGAGAATAAATCTGACTGTAAGCTTCCCAGAAGTCAGTATAAAGAGGGAAGTTTGGTAAGAATTGTACTTAGCTGAAAGAACTGTGAAAATATCCGGAAGGAAAAAGAGGATTTCCTAGTGCTGAATCCTGAAAGTCCTTGCAGAGGAACATATACAGGAACACTGAGTGATTTGTTCGAGAATGTTTTCAACAACACTTGTTTTGCAAGTGCAAACGCTGCAATAAAATAGTTTTATTTTGTAGTGACCACTGATAAAAGGAGAAAGCACAGTATTAAAATTTAATTCAGTGAAGGAGATTCTGTTCAGAGTTGAGCTGAGTTGGTCCAAGTTAATATTTTTCCAGTAGGTGAACTTGACTCAAAGATAGAATCTAAAATTAGTAGAAGAGTGCACAGATAGGATGGTCTTTGGGTTATATTTCCTAAATTCACTTCTCTCAAAGGGGATTTGAATAGGAGCTGTCAAGGTCCAGATTATTCTCTCTAACAAGTTTCTGGGAGTGCTGATGGTATATACAAGGATCAGTAAACAATAGCCCGTGGGCCAAATCTGGCACACCACTTGTTTTTATATGGACCATAAGTAAAGAATGGTTTTTACATTTCTTAAATGGGTGGAAAAAGTCAAAAGAATAATATTTTCTGACATGTGAGAAAAATATTAAATTCAAACTTCAGTGTTTATTAATAAAGTTGTTTTGACACAGCCCAAATCATTCATTTACATTTTGTCTATGAATACTTTCATATTACAAGAGCAGAGTAAAAGTGTTGCAACAGAGACTGTGTAGCCTGCAAAGTCTAAAATATTTACTATTTGGCCCTTTGTAGAAAAAAAATTGCCAACATCTGGAATATAAGGCTGATTGACGACAGACCTCTACTTAAAATCAGACAAGTATATTACGGGATTCTCTAATTGGAGCCACTCTTGAATTACTAGTCCCCAAATAACTTATAGAAAGACAGCCAGAATTTTCCTCAGGAAGTTTCATATAATGGTAGGCTTTCCTCCTATTTGTACAGATGAGAAAACAGATCTAAGATATTAAGTGGTGGCACAAGCAGACTTCCAGGTGAAGATGGAACAACCAAGTAGGATTGGAGACTCTTCACTCACAAGGTTATTGGATAAAACAAAAAATAGAAGAAAATTTTAAAAAATTTACCAAATGTGTAATGGAACATGAGAAAGCACTGATCTGCCATAGACTTCACAACTTGGTGGGTAACCAGGGAAAAATAGCACTGAAGAAAAGTGAGTCAACAATGACATATGAACGCTCATTAATTATCCTCAATTGTAAATGAAGTGAGAGATGAGTAAGCAGCCTGGGAAAAGTCAAAGTCAGGATTTGCAGAGACAGGAAGGGCTGCTGGAGCTTGTCATTTTTTTTCAGGGCATTGTGCTGAGTCAGAGGAATGAATAAGAAGTGGGATACAGCATTGGCTGGGTGGAGTGAGCTTTATGATCTCACCCTTTTGAGATTCCACAGAACCCAACTAAAGATTGCACTTAGCCCAGACTAGCTCTTTCCTCCCTCACACCATGCCCATACTCTTGGTTTGTAGAAAAGTGGATAGAAAACAGCACATTGCTCTTAAAAGGGGTGGAATGGAATAGGCAATTTATTCCCAGTGAAGGAGGAAACAATGACAATTTGAATAGATGTCATGAAGGAAATAATGAGAGTGAATGCAGAAAAAAATACACAAAGAAATTAATAAAGTTAAGATGAAAGATAATTTTTTAAAAAGGTGAAAGATGGCCCAGCCAGTGTTGCTCAGTGGTTGAGCATCAACCTATGAACCAGGAGGTCATGGTTCAATTCCTGGTCAGGGAACATGCCTGGGTTTTGGGCTCGATGTCTGGTGGGGGTGTGCAGGAAGCAGCCAATCGACAATTCTCTCTCATCATTGATGTTTCTATCTCTCCCTCCCCCTTCCTCTTTGAAACCAATAAAAAAAAATATTTTTTAAAAATGATTTTTAGGTTTTTTAAAGTCTTAAGATATTTTCAGCTTTTGCTTTTTTAAAATTATTTTTATTTTTTTGTTAATCTTTACCTGAGGTTATTTTTTCTATTGATTTTTAGAGAGAATGAAAGGGATGGGGGGAAGAGAGAGAAACATCAATGTCTCACATTGACTGGTTGTCTCCCAGGTGCAACTCAACTGGGGCTGGGAATTGAACCTGCAACCCAGATACATGGCCTTGACTGGGAATCGAATTCGAGACCCTTTGGTGCTTGGGCCAACCCTCTCACCACTGAGCCATACAGGCCAGGGCTCAGCTTTTGCTTTTTGAAGTGTGATGTGTAGACAGGCTAGTGCTCCTTATCTTCTGTTTCCCAAGAAATTGTTAGTTCCAGTTCTGTCACTTTGTAAAACTGAGACCTTATCCCCCAGGACCTGATTCCTCATCCCCCCAAATGAGGATTTGACTGCAATTAAATTACATCAGAATCTCTAGGGACCCAAGTATCAGTATTTTAAAGCTTCCCAGGTGATCCCATGAGCAACCAAAGTTGGGAACTACTCAACTAATATCTAAATTGCTCCAAATGCCAAAATTCTATTAGTCCAATTTCAGCTTTCTCAGGCCTGTTAGTTAGGTTCACTCCACTGAAGCCAGACAGTTCTTTGTTGGAGGTGGGGAAGAGGACTCTCTTGCATTGTGGGATGTTGAAGAACATCCTTGGATTCCACCCACTCTATGCCAGTAGCACAGCCTACCCCAAGTGCTGACAACCAAAAATGCTTCCAGATATTGCCAAATGTTCCCTTGAGGGCACCACTGCACTCCTGCAAGCCACAGTAAACCAAACACAATTCAGTAGAATTTAAAAGCTTTTATAACATACAGCAACATTTTATTTGTGTTTTATCCTGTCTGTGAGTGCCTCCACTCCAAATTTTTATTAAACAAAGGAACTCTGTTTCCAGACTTTAATGTTGATGTTGCATTGCGGACAACCAGCAGAGGGCACATCTAAATATTGACGGATCCTTCTAATTTCCTCTGAGCTCCTGTAAGGTGGTGATAAGATAATGGCACACGCTGGCCCCACAACCCATGAATGTAGAACAAGGGGAGAGTAGGGAGAAAGCAGGACTGAAGGTTGAAGAAAGATCTGAGGAGAGAAAAGATAACACCAAAGAGCCAGGGAATTGGCAAGCAGACCAAGTGGGGGACACTGAACTGAAAATTAGTTCCAGAAACTAAAAAGGATTACAGCTACGTGGAGACACAAGGTCACTTCGTTCCTGGAAGGGACTGCAGGAGATATGGGAGAATACCTTGACTTCTCGCTGCTTTCACCTGGCCTAACCCAACTGCCCCTGCAGAGGAGCAGTGACCAGGGCATGAACCACCTCTCCCCACCTGTGACCTTGTGAGGGAGCCCAAGATAACATGTTGCAACTGCCACAGTGTACTGCAATTTAAAACTGCTAAGTATGTTCTGCTCAGGGTATACCATCTGGTTTTCTGGAGGGTCTAAAAGTTTCATAAATCTTCTCGCTAGGCTCCTGTGATGCTGGCTTTGTTATTATTCCCAGCGAATTCTCCATTCACTCAGTCTTCTTAAGACCCATGAACTCCTCTAAATATAAGTCTTCTAAAGTCAGCTTTGATTGCATATCACTTCTCACGTACCAGGAGTCCTGATTTTTCCTCTGGCTTACTTTTTTTTCTGACAACAACATATTACCAATTCCTTTCAGTGGGGGTGAGGGGGGTGCAGGAGGCAGCCGATAGATATTTCTCTCTCATCGATGTTTGTAACTCTCCCTCTCCCTCCCTTCCTCTCTCTCTGAAAGTAATAAAAACATATTTTTAAAAAATCCTTTTCAGAGGGGGCTTAGCCTGATGATTCAAACAGTTCTAGCTTGACACTTCTCTCATCTTTTAGCAAAATGCCCGTGTTAAAGAGAGAAGAACAGCCACGTAAGATAGTATCTTTTTTTTTTTAAATTATCATATATTTCCCCATTTAAAACAATACATACATGGAGGAAAGGGAAAGGGAAAAGGAAAGGCTCAGGCATGCTTCCGGAGGGAGAGCCCAATGGTTATCCGTCCTAAGGGTTTTAAGGGTGATAGTTTAGGGGAGGTGCGAGGGGAAGATCTCAATAGAACATTCAGCAGTTTTCCAGGTGTGTCCTTTCAGGATTGTGGTCTCCACTGATTGATTGGTCAGGGGTCATTATTCAATGTAGCTGGTCCTGAGGGCAGATATGAGATTGCTGGTCTGGTTTTGTTGCTTTTTTGGGCCTGGGGCTGAAATGCAACTGAGGCCTAGATGTTGTCTCTAGAGAGGAAAGGTTAGAAGTGTCCAAACCACATGACCAGGGATTTGCTAGGGGAGGAAAGGTCACCCTGGGGATGAGGTGCCATCCTACAATTGTCCTTTGCTAGGCCTCTGGGCTTTCTGCACTGGTGACCTTCTGTACATGGCCCATTGTTTTTGCTCATGTCTGTCTAACGGCCTAGCACCTCACTCTGGTATTTCAAAGGAGTGTCAACTGAGATGCACAAGAACAATGGACAGAGCTAGCTTAAAACCTTTCACTAAAGAAGTTATAGGCCTGAGGTGTGACTACTCACCATGACCTGCCCAGTTAGAAATCTGTGATCACATTACCCTATGAGGTTACTGTCCATAGAACCCCTTTTTCATCCACAGTGTCAATGTAGGTTCATCAGTTTTAACAAATGGACAATTCTGGTGGAGGATGTTGATCATGGGTGAGGCTGTGCAGGAGTGGGGGGTAGTGAGTATATGGGAAATCTCGGTATCTTCTGCTCAATTTGGTTGTGAACCTAAAACTTCTCTAAAAATATATTCTATTAAAAATTTTAAGTAATACATACACAGCACAAAAGTATTGCAAAGTAAAGAGTAGAAAAAAGGAGAAACCATCAAAGTTGGCATAATTTAAGGAACCTGAAAAATCTCTACCAATCCTATCCTTCTAGTTAAATCATTTGCATCTTCAAGAGTCTCTGTTGGAATACAATTGTCCTTGGAGGCAAGACATTATCATCTAAATTATTCTTTGGGATACAGTTTAGCATACGGGGTAAGAACTTGGGCTCTGGGATCCAACTGCCAGGGTGGAGTGCCACTTCCGACACTTGCTGGCTGTGTGACCTTAGGCAAGTGACTTCATCTCTTTAGGTGTCAGTTTCCATCACTAAAAATTAGAGGTGGTATTAATGGAATCTAACTCAGAGTTTTTATGAAGATTAAATGAGATAATGCTCGTACATTTTTTAGGAAGCAGTGAGGGGCACATAGCAATCATTTTTGATCCTTGTATCTAAGAACTTTGTAATCATGTCTTTTGAACATACATTGGTGTTTTGTTTTATTTTTTATTTTTAAAAGTCCTAGACTCTTAATGAGCATTTTGGTCTTTGGAGTATCTCTATTTACCAGTTTCAAGATATACTCAGTTCTGAATAAAGTCACTAAAAAGGGGAATAAAAATCTTAAAACAGGTTGTCTAGTCCAACACCCTCATTTCACAAATGAATAAAGTTATAACCAGAGGGATTAAGTAAGTGCCTGACCCAAGAAAGTGAAGTTGATCTCAGAGGTGGAATAATTTCTACTCTTCAGAGGAAATATAGGATGGGTTGATACTATATCCATTCTTAAGCCACATTTCTTATTCCAAACATAGTTAATCACAATTTAATAATGTCACTTGTTTTACAAATGATACATCTTGGTGAATTATAAACTGTAGACATTTTGACATTTTGAGGTCACATGGGCCCAGATTTGAATGTTGATTCAGCTTCCTAAAGTGAAAAAGACAGTTGTGACTTTGAGCCCAGCCCAGTGCCTGGGATAATGTCAATGATTAATATTGGTTGATGATATTACAAATTAATGTTGTAAAAGGTACTGGGCTTTTATTAATTACACTAGAGGCCCAGTGCACGAATTCGTGCACAGATGGGGTCCCTCAGGGTGGCCTGCGGAGATCAGGCCCCAGCTCGCACCCCCAGCCTCGCAGTCCCACCTGGCACCCCGCCTTGCCTGGCACCCTTCCTTGCTGCTCCCTCACCTGCTCCACCATCCCGCCTGCAGGGCAATCGTTCAGGGCCAGGCCTCCTGCCCATCTCCCTCAGCGCCTGGGAGTCAGGCGGCAGCCCCATCTCCCCACTGCTGCCACTGGTCACTGTCTGTGGGGTGATTGGCGGGGTGATCGGACCCCCTCTCGCACCCACCTTGACCTGGCGCCACCTGCTCCCCAATCCCGCCGTGGTCCCACTCTCATTGGGGCCCATCGGGGCCGGCAGCACCTCCACTGCCACCCACTGCCAGCGCCACATCGCTGACACCCGCCATGTTCCACACCGCCCCCTGGTCGTCAGCGCACGTCATAGCTAGCAGTCAAACTCCTGGTTGAACAACTGCCTGAGGGGACAATTTGCATATTAGCTTTTATTATATATGATAAATTACATTTTTAGTGCGAGTAGGGCAGAAAACATTTATGCCCGATAGTGGACTACTTACGCCTGTAGACAAAAAAGGAGTTCTATGGAAAGTAAATTCCTAACTGAGCAGGTCATGGTGGGAGTCATACGTCAGGCCTATAACTGTTTTAGTAAAAGGTTTATCTTTGCCTTAGGCAAGCCTTGTCCATTGTTTCTGGGCATCAATATAGTTGTGGATATGGAGTTTAATGAAAAAATAAATATATAATGTAGATTTTATTTAAAAAGAAAGAAATAACTACCCTTAGAGAGCACAAAATTTTAACTACTCTGTAATCTGACTTCCACATGACCTCCTCCAAAAGAGCATATAATCTTAACTATCTTGTATCTCATCCCTGCTTTAGCTTCTTCCTACCTTCATGTAATCTTCCTTACATCCCTTCTTAATCTTAAATGCATAAGAATAAAAACCCTAAAACCTTCAAACTGTTATTCTCAGAAGCACTTATCTCAGATCTTGCTTCCAAGTGTATCCTTTTTTTTTTTTGGCTCAAATTTTTATAAAAATTCTCTATAGGTTTGGACATTCTTACTAGTATGATGACATGCCTAAAAGCTAAAAGACATTAGAGACAAGATATTAGCACTTGGAGACAAAAGTTGGGGTACACTAAAGTACAGTGTACATGAATGACCATAATTTGGGAGAGATACAGATGATCATTTATGACGAGGTTGTACGACATTCCTGAGTTAACTCTGTGAGAACTAAACTGAGAGAGTTAAATGACTCAACAGTATTGGAATTCATTCAGATTGGAATTTATCTGGAATAGGAATATAAAACAGTTTGTATCTTTTCTTGCCATTTTGTTTTCCTCAAGGTAGAGAATGTCACTACCTTGCACAAATTGCAAAAATTGAGCAGACCCCAGTTGAGGACAATAGAATGTCTAACATCGAGACGACTAATAACTAATATAATTTCTGCTGCATTTCAGAAAATTCTAATTTAATACAATTGCATATAAATTTAACTGAGGTGCCTCTTGAAATTCCTTCTCACAAACTTTGCCTGTTTTGTTGTTGATATTTGCATGTCGCTCCACAGTAATTTATATAAAACCAAGACTTAGGATAGTCCTCTCTCTAGACATAATAGCAGTGAGAGTCAATACACTGTTTCTGTATGACTTGTAAGGAAGTCTCCATCAAAAACAAACACAGCAAGTGAGAGCTGAAACAGTCTTATAAAGACTTTAGGCTTCAGAAGGTTATATATATACTAGAGGCCCTATGCATGAAATTCGTGCAAGAGTAGACCCTTGAAGCCCTGGCTTCGTCCGGAACGTCTCCCGGAAGGTCGTTCTGCTGTTCGGCCGTTTGGTCAATTTGCATATTACACTTTTATTATTATAGATGGGACTGGAGAGTTCTCCCTTCACCTTGCCTCTTGTCCCAACCAACTTTCACTTTTTCAGTGATAGGATGGGCCAGAGAGCAATGTTAAGGGTGAGAATATACTTAAAGGTAAAGAGTCATGCCTTACCATTCTGTCTAACACAAAGTCCCTCCTTATTATATGAGGAGTCTCAATTTACAAATTCATCCATTAGCTAAAATTTATTTGTAGCTCTGAAATCAATACTGACAAAGCTTTTGGAGTCATTTGCTGACATGTGCAGAGTGGCAAAAAGAATCTGAGTTGTCTGACAGCACACATTCCCAGCTGGGGTACATGGGCAATGCTCTGCCTTCTTGTTTCAGCTCTCATACTGCAAATGATGTGTCCTTCTTGCAGTCTATTTGGTGCCATGTTTTTCACATTTTTGTGCTTTTTCTGGGTGATTTTGCCATTTAAATGACCCCCAAATGTAGTGTTGAAGTGCTGTCCTAGTGTTCCTAAGTGTAGGAAGGCTGTGATGTGCCTTACAGAGAAATCATAGATGTTAGAAAATCTTCATCTAGACATGAGTTATAGTGCTATTGGCCATGACTTCATATTAATGAATCAATAATACATATTGAACAAGGTATCTTTAAACAGAAACATACATAAAAAGAGGAAGAAGAAGAAAAAGGTAAGATAAAAATTATGAACAACAAATACATATCTATCAACAAGTGAATCTAAAAATCAAGTGAATAAAAAAATCTGATGAACAGAATAAACTGGTGAACATAATAGAATCAGGGGCATAGAAAGGGAGTGGACTGACAATTCTCAGGGGGAAAGGGGTGTGGAGGGTGCAGGAAGAGACTGAACAAAATTTGTATACCTATGGATGAGGACAGTGGCGGGGGGGGGATGGTAAGGGCAGAGGGTGGGGTGGGAACCGGATGAAGGGGAGCTATGGGGAAAAAAGAGGAACACTTGTAATAATCTGAACAATAAAGATTTATTAAATTAAATATATATATATATATATATATATATATATATATATATATATATATATATATATATATCTGTTATCTCTGGGGCTGAGACAGCTAAAGGGAAAAGAAGGAGACTTGCCATTTTAACTTTGTATACTCCTGTATTATTTCAGTGTTCAATAGAAAATGTCATTTTTGTAATTAAAAAATAAATTAAAGGTCAGGGGGCAGTGGTAATTTCCTTGTTCTTGAAGCATCTAGCTTCCCCTTTAAGCTGTGGGCTACATTGTTAGAAAGAAGAGTAACCATGCAGAGATACAACTACATGTCTCAAGACATAGATGCTGATCATGGCGACCCAAACCATCTTCAAAGAAAAATCACAAACTAAATAAAAATTCTTTTTGAGACCAGGCTTACTGGAAGGTGAATTAGCTTCTTCAGATTTATTCTAGAGGCCTGCAGTGTAATGAATCTGGGATGAAACATTAAAGAGAGTGTAATGAATACTACAATATCTTAATTCTAGGTGTACCATTGGGCCCTCCTGCATGGATTCTGTGGTAATGTGGAAAATGTGGCTACGGTTCTTTATCCCCCCCTCTCAGTGCCTTCTACTATGTCTGTTTCAGTGACCTCCACACTTATGCTGGGTTTGGTCATGTGACTTGCTTTGGCCAATAGGATGCTAGCAAAAGTGATACAGCAGGGCCTTAAAAAGCACTTGTGCAGCCATTTTTTTTTTTTTTTTTTTGCATTTTGATTAAAGTATAATCAACCAACAACAAAATGCCCCACTATATATGGAGGGGGGGAGGTTGGGGTTGGGGGGAGGTTCCAAATTTCCCATTAAAGACAAGAGCAGGTAACCTGTCTTTTTAGTTTATAAATCTCTGCATCAAGAGGAATCACACCTGAATCTGATGTAGCTCATGAGAACCTGGATTTTGAGCTTGCTTCCATGATTGGATGAGACTTTTTGAGCATATTCTGCAATTGAAATATTTGAATAATTTTGGCCAAAGGGAAAAATGTAATATTGGAAAAATGACCCTAATTCTTAACCTCTCCCTCATCCATACCCTTTGTCTTGTAACTTTGTAATGCTTTCCCAGTCTGACTCCAAAATCCGTCAAGTGACTTGATTTGGCAATGAGATATTAGCAAATAGGATACAAGTAAAGGCTTGAAAAGTATTTGCACACTTGGGATTGCTCCTTCTCTGTACCTTGGCTAGCCTAAGTCACCCTACTAATCCCAGTCAACCCAACTGAGACCATCCTAGCTCAGCCAACAGCCAGCAAATGCCTAGAAATGTGAGCATGCCCAGTCAAGGCCATCAGAGCCACCTAGCCAACTTACAGTTGACCACAGATGTATAAAGCAAGCCAGGCAAGATCAGATGAATCCAGTTCATGTCAGCTGAATCTCACAGACTCATGAGATGGGTAAAGATTTATTGTTGTATTAATTTATTAAAGTTTTATTATGCTTTTTATCTAGCACTAGAGGCCCAGTGCATGATTAAATCATGCATGTGTAGGGTCCCCTACACGCTTTCGCTTTCGATCACGGGGGAGCTGGGTGCCTGTCCGCTGGTGCACCAGGCCTTTCAGAAGCCTCCAGAGCGGCGAAGGCTTCTGAAAGGCTTGGTGCCTGAGCTGACAGGCACCCAGCTCCCATGCTTTCGCTTTCGATCGCTGGTGCACCAGGCCTTTCAGAAGCCTCCGGCGCGGCAGAGGCTTCTGAAAGGCCTGGTGCCGGAGTGGACAGGCACCCAGCTCCCACGCTTTTCCTTTCAATTGCGGGGGAGCTGGGTGCCTGTCCGCTGGTGCACCAGGCACCCAGCTCCCCGCTTTTGATGGTCCGCGGCGGGACGTGAGCTTGCAGCCCCAGAGGCCCCTTCTGTGCCGCAGCACAGCCATGGCACAGACGCTGAGCTCGCGCCGCCGCTGGCGACGCGAGCTCAGCGTCCTGCCAGCCCAATCGGCCACCCCGGCCACCCCAAGTCCCGCCCCCCTGCGCCTCCTGGCCAATCGTGGGCATAGCGAAGGTACAGTCAATTTGCATATTTGTCTATTATTAGGTAGGATTATTGCAGTGCTAGACAACTAATGCCGATTTCTTAGAGAAAGATTCAGAGGTAACTGATAACTTTCTAAAATCAAGCACATTGAGTCATTTACTTCTTAACTTCCCTCCTAATCAGTTCTCAGGAAAATGATTATTTAGCTCATGTAACAAAGTTATGTGTGTTGAAGGCTATAAAGGTTTAAACAATTCTATAATAATTAAGCTTTTTCCATCAGTATTTCTGATATTTCAGGTTGGAGTTAATTCTGTTTTGAAGTACGTATTAGAATAGAATGCAGGGTTTGGCTTTTAACTATACCTTTGTCAAGGACAACATTTTATTAATGATGCTATTAACAATTTCTAGGTTACCTTTTCAATAAAAGGGATTACCTGGGATTACTGTGAAGTCCAAGTATTAAAAGAACTTCTCTTTGTTCCAGCTGTTGCTTCTAACTATTTTGTTTTGTTAATCCTCACCCGAGGATATTTTTTCCACTGATTTTTACACTGAGTGGAAGGGAAGGGGAGAAACAGAGAGAGAGAGAGAAAAACATCAACGTGAGAGAGACACATTGATTGGTTGCCTTCCACATGTGCCATGACTGGGGCGGAGATGGAGCCTGCAACTGAGGTATGTGCCCTTGACTGGGAATTGAACACACAACCCTTTGGGTCCATGGGCTGACACTCTAACCACTGAGCAACACATGCCAGGGCTGCTTTTGCATCATGATTATTATACTTATCACACTATCAAACCTGGGTGATATCTTTCTACGTCTAATTGTCCCTCCTAGACTCTAAAGTCCTAGAGGGCCTGGGTCATGTCTTATTCATCTTTCTAATCCCAATGCTGGGGACAGAACCTGGTATAAAGTAAGATGTTGAACTGGTTTGCTAAAAAGGAAAGAGATGACATGGAGTACTGTTTGGTCCTGAACACACACGCACACACAAAACCACAAAATCCATGAAGGACCAACTAGAACCTCTTAGTCTGATATTTAGACTCTGTCAGAGACTCTTTCTAGGTTCCCTGGTCGTCACTTGTATCCTCAGAGAAAACAGGGACATGACACAATCTGAAAAGACCCCCTTCACTGTACTTCGTAAGTTTAATAGCTTTTTAAAAAGCAATTAATTAATTTTTATTGAATTTATTGGGGTGACATTGGTTAATAAATTTATATAGTTTCGGGGTACAATTCCACAATATATCATCTGTACATTGTATTGTGTGTTCACCACTCCAAGTCAAGTCTCCTTCCATCACCATTTAATATCTTTTAATAAGATTAAAAGTGTCCTAATTGTCCATTTACCCCCAAAAGGGGAAAAGACTTTGGATACTGATTCTGTGCCAGGCACTGTCCTATGTGTTTTTATTTCACTTTGAAACTATATTGCCACATTTACTCAGAGAATGAGCTGACAGCATTAATTGTAGAGAGTAGGGCTGTTTTCAAATTTCCCGTTAAAGCCGTCCTCTGGCCTGGAATCTTGTGAACCAGCTTTTTGAGAGCAATTTATAGCAATGATACATCATTGGGCTGGAATTCTTTCTCTGCCTTCACCCCCATATCAACTCTGTTTGGTTCTAGATAGACAACAGTTTGATATTTTCCTATGTCCTCTCATTCTTACTTTTTTTTTAAAATTTAAATTCTTTATTGTTGAATATATATCTCCTCTTACATATCTTTTAAATGGATATTCCATGACAATTTTCTCTGAATTGAAGTTACATATCCATCTCCTTTGTATTTTTCTTTGAAAAGGAGAGTTTTAGGTTAAAAATTCTAAATAGCTAGTCATTTTAGGATGACACATCTGAAAATCCTTTTATTTCTCTTAGTTTAATTTCTCAAATCCAAGTTCATTTGAAAGTAATTGCACTTCCCAGACTGAAATATCTCCCCATAGTTCATTAGTCCTTCAAGGTTTGTTTTTCCCTGTAAGCTTAGATTCTAGATAATTTTCTCTTTGAGTTACCAAATTGGTATAAGAACAGCGTTCAGAAGTCTGGGTCATATATATTTTAGAATCAATCTAATCTCTTTGGCTAACTGGATCCAAAATTACCTTGACTTTTCCCTTTGCAACAGGGAAGCCACATGGTGTTAGTTACATAAGGCCAAGGAATAGATACAGTTCATGATAATTTAGTGGAAAATTAACCAAGAATGTCTTTTGGTTGTTTTTTTCTTGCTATTTTTCTTCTTTGGAGTTCTACCTTTTTCTATTTAATAGATATGTAAAGAATTATGTTGTCATATTGGAGGGGGTTGGCAATATCCAAATAGATATTATAAATTCAATATCCCCTTCCCCCAGATGAAAGAACTTTAAGTTTTTAAAGCTTCTAGCAATTCACAGAAATAAATGCTAAGCAGGGACAGAAATCTGACATCATTAATTTTCTTCCAAAGCCACACAAGAAAAGTCATCTTATTTTTTTAATGTAAATTAAAGAGCACAAATGAACATTTATGTTTGTTGTTGTTAATCCTCGCCCAAGGATATTTATTCCATTGGAGGAGAGAGAGAGAGTGAGACAGAGAGATAGAGAAACATCACTGTGAGAGAGACACATTGATCTGGAATTGAACCCATGATCCTTTGGTGCTTGGGCTGACACTCTAACCATTGAGCAACACTAGCCAGGACCATTTCTCTATGTTTTAATAAATCTTTAATAAGATTATCAAAAGATATCCTTTAGAAGCAGCACTTAGGATTCTCAAGCAAGTTACATCAAGGATAAAGAACTGATATTAAACATGAAATTAGAAAGCTAAATGGTTCTTTTATTGTAGAAAATGAAGAAGTTTTAATACTGGCTATATCCTAGGGATGGGTACCAAGACTGATTACTTAACATTTTATATATTAGTCATGTTTAACTTCCAACTGATGAAGTGCTAACTAGATGTGGATAAACTACTGAAAGTGCTCTCAAAGATATGGATCGAAGAATGTTTAAGATGTGAGCCTAAAAGGTATGAATTGTAACTTTATAAAAAAATAATCTGTCTCATTGATTTTTAAAAAATTCAGCTGAAAGTTCACAGCCATTTTGTTTCTGAGGCCAAAATTATCCCTTCACCAAAAGACTATTATTAAGTGTTTTCTTACAGGTATTGAAAATAAAACAGAAAGAATAATCTTACTTTTTCTTAAAAACATGATGTATTTGTCAAACCTGAATGGAAAGGACTTCATAGTTGGACTCTATGACTATCTATGGTAAGATCCTGGCTCTGCCACTTGTCAGTTCTACAATTCTGTGTGACCCTGTGAAGATAATAACAAACCTACCTCTCAGTGAGATGTGTATCAAGCAAATAGCATACGGCTTTGCACATAGAAATTTTATAGCAAATATTAACAAATGTTATTTTAAAGCTGCCTGGAACAAAGTGAGAGAACAAATTGCTATACTTTTGGTTCAGAAAAAGACAAAGAAGCAATGTTCCCAAGAGAAGGAAAGGTATTCGTTGAAGTTCCCAAGGGAAGAGTTTGAAAAAATTAAAAATTCTGGCATGATTCCAAGTAACACTGGATGAGAGGTAGGAAGGTAAAATGGGAAAAGTTATTGTAGAAACCTATGAACTACTACTAGGAGAACCAAGATGACAGCATAGGTAAATGCCAGTACTCACCGCCTCCTACAACCACATCAAAATTACAACTAAAATACAGAACAACCATCATTCAGAACCACCTAAAGTCTGGCTGAATGGAAATCCTACAACCAGAGAAGTAAGAAGAAAGTACATCAAGACTGGCAGGAGGGGCAGAGACATGGAATAGGATGGTCCGACACCCACATGATTTTGGTTGAAAGGAATAACTTTGCTGTGGAGGCCTCCCGTCCCACGCCAGACCCCTAGCCCAGGGTTCCAGAGCTGGGAAGAGAAGTCCCCACAATTTCAGGCTATAAAAACTAAGGGGGATTGTGGCTGAGTGGCAGGGAGGCTGCTAGAGACCCAGACAGTCCCTCTAAAAAGGGCCAGTGCATGGACTTCCTCAGACTCAATCCCTCTGGGCTTCAGCACTGGGGCAACGGCTGGGGGGAGGGGAATTCAGGGAGATATGGGGAAGAGCTGGATTGTTTGATATTGAAACAGGAACTTGGGGGCAGCTTTCTACCAGACAGCGGTGCTTCACAGGCGTCATTGTTCCTGTGCTGAGACCTCCCCCATAGCAGAGGTGACTGGCAGCCATATCTGAGTTTCCATCAGTGTGGCTCACACTGTTTGCTCCATTCTGGTGATTCCCTGAGACCAAACCACCCAATTTGCAGCCCCTCCCAAGCTGTTTACAGCAGCTATTCCATATGAATAGCCTATCATGGCTCAGGCTTCAGACATTCTTAAAATCTCTCAAACAAGCAGCAGCTGGTGTCAGAATGCCCCATACTTATCAATAAGAGGTCCAAGACCCAGCACTAGCACCAGCCTGCCTTGCATCACAGCTTGGCCTCACCTGGGCACTTCCAAGCCCAATATAAGTATTAGCCATCTGAAGATACCTTTGTAGTTCCTGTGGGGTGGCCCAAGGCAGTGGCTGACATTGCACCTCCCAGGAGGCCCCAGAACCAGTGCACCAAGTGGACAGCTTCAGACCATACCAGATTACAACTCTACACATCCACAAGCGACACACTCAAGGGACAGATTCAGTGAGCACTGAAGCCCCACTGCAGTAAGTCCTGCTCCATCGGAGTGTCTCCTGCACAGCAGCTCTTCAATTGTAGTTGCCGTGGGTCTTCACAGCCAATTGGCCTGGAGGTGAATTACTCCTAGGGATGCCAACAGCATTCAAGGCTCAATTACAAGACTGTGCACACAGCGCACACAGAGGTGCACCTGAAGTGTTCAGATCAGGTGACTGGGGAAGCTGAATTACTGGGCCCTACAGAACACCTACCACACAAGGCCACTCTATCAATTCCAGAAGACATAGCAGCTCTACCTAATACATAGAAACAAACACAGGGAATCAGCCAAAATGTGGAGACCAAGAAATATGTACCAAATATAAGAACAGAAGAAATCTCCAAAAAAAGACCTCAATGAAATGGAAGCAAGAAAACTACTGGATATAGAGTCTAAAACAATGGTTATAAGATTTCTCAAGGATCTTAATGACAGCTTCAAGGGACTTAGTGAGACTTTCAAGGATTTTAGTGAGAATTTCAAAGACATGGAAAAGGTCCAGTCAGAAATGAAGGTACACTAACTGAAATGAAGAATAATTTACAGGGAATCAACAATAGAGTAGATGATGCTGAGAATCATATCAACTATTTGGAATATGAGTAAGCAAAAAACACCCAATCAGAAGATCAAAAAGAAAAAAGAATCCAAAAATATGAAGCTAGTGTAAGGAGCCTCTGGGACAACGTCAAGCATACATACATTTGCATTATAGGGGTGCCAGAAGTAGAAGAAAGACAGCAAGATATTAAAACCTACTTGAAGAAATAATGACAGAAAACTTCCCCTACCTGGTGAAAGAAATAGTCTTACAAGTCCAGGAAGCTCAGAGAACCCCAAACAAGAGGATCTCAAAGAGACCCACACCAAGACACATCATAATGAAAATGCCAAGGATTGCCGAAACCGGTTTGGCTCAGTGGATAGAGCGTCGGCCTGCGGACTCAAGGGTCCCAGGTTCGATTCCGGTCAAGGGCATGTGCCTTGGTTGCGGGCACATCCCCGGTAGGGGGGTGTGCAAGAGGCAGCTGATCAATGTTTCTCTCTCATCGATGTTTCCAACTCTCTATCCCTCTCTCTTCCTCTCTGTAAAAAATCAATTAAAAATATATTTTTAAAAAAAAAAGAAAATGCCAAGGATTAAAGACAAAGAGAGAATCTTAAAAGCAGCCAGAGAAAAACAGTTAGTTACCTACAAGGGAGCACCCATATGACTGTCAGATGATTTCTCAATAGAAACTTTGCAGGCCAGAAGGGAGTGGCAAGAAATATTCAAAGTGAAGAATAGCAAGAATCTACAACCAAGATTACTCTACCTCGCAAAGCTATCATTTAGAATTGAAGGTCAGATAAAGAGCTTCACAGATAAGAAAAAGCTAAAGGAGTTCATCACCACCAAACCAGTATTATATTAAATGTTGAAGAACGTTCTTTAAGAAGAGGAAGAGGAAGCAGAAGAGGAAGAGGAAGCAGAAGAAGAAGAAGGAGGAGAAGAGGAAGAAGAAGAAGAAAAAGAAATCCTATATAATAAAAGGCTAATATGCAAATAGACGGAAAGGCGGAACAACCGAACAACCAATTGCTATGACGTGTGCTGACCACCTGGGGGCACATGTAGAACATGGCGGGCGTCAGCCACAGCGGGATGGTGGAGCAGATGAGCGGGGGCTCCAGACCAAGGCAGGGCGCTGGTAGCTGTCATTGAGGTGAGCCTCTAGTGGTTACTGAAAATTCTTTGCTCCCGCGCGCCGTGGTCCCACCTGGTGCTCGCACCCACTGCCAGCGCCTGGCGCTGGCCCCTATCGCTCAGCGCTGTCAGCAGGTGTGAGTGGCAGCTGCTGGCCTCTATTGCCCCTCAGGGCTTCTCCACCTCCCCCTGCTCCTGAGAGGCAATCGGGCAGCAGCCACTGCTCACACCCGCTGCTGGCGCCGGCCCCAATCGCTCCGCACCATCAGTGGACAAGAGCAGGGCCAGCGCCATCAGCATGTGGGAGCGGTGGTGGCGGGAGTGGGGCTACTGGCAGCCAGGGGGCCCGGGGGCCACGACAGGAGGGGCTGAGACCCACAACCTGTGCCCACCGCAGCCTCAAGGACCACAGTTCTTTTCAAGGTGCACGAATTCATGCATTGGGCCCCTAGTAAAATATAAAAAATAAAATAGCAATAAATACATATCTATCAATAATTGCATCTAAAAATCAAAATAAATGAACAAGGAATCTAATGAACAAAATAAACTGATGAATAAAATAGACCCAGATGCATGGAAACATGGAACAGACTGACGAATTTCAGAGGGAAGGGAGTAGGTGAGGTGGGAAGAGATTAACCAAAGATCTTATATGCATATATGCATTACCTAGGGACACAGACAATAGAGTGGTGAAGGCCTGGGGCAGGGCGGGATCAGGTGAAGGAGGACAATAGGGGGGAAAAGGGGGACATCTGTAATACTCTCAACAATAAAGATTTTAAAAACAAACAAACAAAAAAAGAAAGAAAAAGAAACCTATGAGCTAAAGAGTTGGAGCTTCAAGTTGGAAGCTAAAAGCCAAAACCAAAGGCAATGGTGAGATAATGGCAAGTCAGGTCTTAGGAGTCTAATTCAGAAATCTCAGGAAAGCTTCCCTGAAGGAAAATTGTACCCCTGAAGCAGTTCAACTTACTGCTATTGAAAGCACCAAACTCTAGTAGCTCTGAGCCCCAAACAATTTTTACATTAAGGCATTTAATTTCATTGAGGTGACATAACTGGGCTAGAAAACATTTAGGAAAAAAACATTTCATGGAAAAAGGATTAGAAATCCTCAGTGTACCTAACAGATGATAAAAATATAGCCATGGTACATATGAATAGGGTACGTTATTTACCAAATTGAGAATATTTACACTATATAGATAGAGTTTTCAAACTTTCTATGATGAAGGCTAGGTTTTCTACCCCTTAGTCATCATCTCCCAAGTCCTGTCATCTGATCCAGCTGTAAGCATCCTCTATTTTCTGTATCTATAAAGTCTCTCTAAATAAATAAATAAATAAATAAATAAATAAAATGGACTTAGACAATATTTAGTCCTTTGTGATTGGCTTCTTTCACTTTAGCTCATCCACACTGTAGCAGTAATTTCTATTGTTGAATACTATTCCATTGTACAAATATACTAGTTCCTATATCATAGAGTTTTGAAGGTACTGAGTCATTTGTCTTGTAGATTTGTCCTATAGATTTTACTGACATTTTGGATTTGGCAGATTGCTTCCTCTTGGTCTCAGTTAACATGTATGTATGTATGTATGTATGTATGTATGTATGTATGTATGTCAGTGGGGGCGGGTTGGAGGGTAAATCGATAAATACATTTAATTAGATTAAATATTGCTATCATAGCTAAGAATACTTCAGGTAATGCATGTATTTCCTATCATATCATATCATAAGACATGTAATGTCTGGTCATTTCTTTTATAGATGCCAAAGTGATCAGAAGGTTTATTGGGTGGTGTCAGCCTGATCCCTCTATTATAAAATTCTCCATTAACTTTTCACTTTACAGCTTTAACATGCATTGACAAACATGGTTCTTAGGTTCACAAGGGTTGCAAACTGGTGATTTTCTATTACTATCATTCCCTCTGCATTTATTAGTTGGACTTCTTCCATAAAGAACTTTCATCAATTGTTTGGTTACCCTGAAATACAGTTTGAAAGGCAGGAAAAATGCTTGAGCCTTTCTTTTTATTTATCAATTTGCAGATAAGTGGGTAACCTAGTAACCTTCAGTAGTGAACCATGAGTTTGTTTGCTATGTTTTGCATTATTATGAAATTTTACATATCAGATGTGAGTCAATGAGTTGCAATTATTGTTATTTTACTAATGTCTAGATTTTTCCCATTAGTCTTTGATAGCTTGCTTGTTTCCTGGTACAATGAGAGGTTCCAAGTTTATCTCATTACATTTCTTACCCTAAACCTGCAATCATTTTTTCCAAGGAACCCAGGTTCCTTTTGGTTAAAACTAAACAATTTGAATACTATGAATGCTATTGCTACTGCATTTTTATTGCTTTTAGGACTTTCAGAGTTAGGAAGATTAGGATAAAGTTAGGAAGCATGTACTGGTTTTCGAAAGAAAAAAATAAATTATACTGGTATTTCCATTTCAAAGTGAAGAATACAGATGTTTACTTAATTTTTCTGGTTTTATATGTGCCTTTTTTCTTTTAAATGGAAAATCTTGGTTTTAACATTAACATAATTACTTGCTTTCTTTATCCTATAATAGATGTATAATATTTTAAAAATAGCAATACCAGTATTATTTAAAACAGTAAGACTACTGAATGTAATATACCCAACTAGAGATGTAAACAAAAACAAAAACTGCACATTCTAGTAATGATATTCTTTGTGTAGTTTTGGCATCAACTTGATAAAAGTTGTGGCCATTTGTTTCAATTTATAGGTATTTATTTTTATTCTTTTTAAATTCAACTTTATATATAAAACATTTACCTAGTTCCAAAGTCTACACCATATAACAAAACAACTTGACAGAAGTTCTGCCTCTCTTCGCCTTGCCTCCCCAAATCTTGCTCCCCCACAGAGAGAACAATTTTATTAGATTGTGAGTTATACTTCCACTGCTCTGGAAATATAAACCAACATTTATATGCCTCTCTTACACAAAGATAGACCACTACAAACAGTGCTCTGCATCTTACATTTTTTCATTTAAAATATACCCTAGAAATAATTCCCTGTAATGTACAGCAACTTTCCTCATTTATTTGTATAATTGCAAACCAACTTTTGTTTAATCATTCAACAGTGCATGGATATTTGGGTTTTTCCACCTTTTGGCTTGGAGACACCTTTTTTAAATAAAAAGGGACATCTTTTTAAAACACAAATCAGACCATAGGATTTACCTGCTGAATTCTCAAAGCCTTGCTTCATCTGGATCTGCTAATAATTCCAAACTTATTCTCTACTCCCTCTAGCCCAGCTCCTCATCTCTACCTGCATATTAGAATCATGTAGGTTACTATATTTTTCTCCAGCAGTGCTCTCGAGTCTAGACCAATTAAATCAGAAGCTTTGGAGGTCAGGACTGAGGCATTAGAATGTTTTAAAACAGTAGTTCTCAAACTTTAACATACATCAGAATCACTTGAAGGGCTTGTAAAAACACGGATTTCTAGGTCCCAGAGATCCTGAGTTAGCAAACCTAAGCTAGGGCCTGAGAATTTGTATTTCTAAAAGTTTCCACTTAATGCTGATCCTGCTATTCCTTTGAGAAGCCACGCAACTGTTAAGTCACAAATTTTGTTGACTTGTTAGTTGTCAGCCCTGTGGAGAAAGGGATCAAGTTTATCTTGTTTACTACTAATGCCTGAAGTACAGTTCTTTGATAAATAACTGTAATTTACTGAATCATGATAGAAGAACTTAAGAGAACTACCTTACAAATCGACAGCTCAGGCAGTCAAAATAAAATGATGACTATAGCAAAAAAGACAGATGACAAGTGTTGGCAAGGATATGGAGAAACTTGAACCCATGTGCACTATTCATGGGAATGTAAAATGTAGCCACTATGGAGAAAAGTCTGGCAATTTCTCAAAATGTTAAACATAGAATTATCATATGACCCATCAAGTCCACTCTCATAAAAGCCACGACAAGAGTAAACAGTGCCAGATTTGCCCTTTTGCCATAAGCAGCTATAAAAAAGAGGAGGCAGTTGTTTTCAGACATTGAACAGCATGCAGCGTAGTACTGTGATCTTTGGGACAGGATATATACAAGGTGAACCCAATGATCAAGTTCACTGACTTCCTGCTGTGGGATGAGGAAGTGGGGCACCCGAGCATGGCAGGCGTGCCAGTGAACTGACAGTAGAAATCATACTTTCAGATCTCTGAGGAGTTGGAATATTCAGGCCAACTCCCGAATGCTGGAGAAGTAAAAGATTTCTGGACATGAGGGAAGACATAAATTTAAGTGGGAATTTAGCATGAGTCCTTGGCAACTTGAATGCACAAATGCAAGAAGTGATTCCACAAAGTCTAGCAGAGATAACCTGTTGTGTGACTTTCAGTTAAAGTGCTTGAAGATATTTGGCTTCCAGCCCCATCCAGTGTTAAGAAACTATATTTAATAACTAAATTATTCAGCTGAAACCCCAGAAAGGCTTTAGAAGTAAGGAGGACACCCTGGAATAAGAGTCATGCCCTAAGACTTATTTCAAAACTGAGAGTAAAATCAATCCAGACAGGACCAAAAAGCTCTGTAATTTAACTGCCTAACACAACAAAATGCAACATCTTTTTTTCTTTCAACATTCTTTAAAGGGTGATGAAACAATGCAGTCTCCCTTACAACATATAATCCACAAGTCCAGCACAATTAAAGAACAAAATATTAAACAAACAAATAAGCAGGAAATACTGATCTATAATAAAGAAAAAAAAAGAAATGTTAATAGAAAAAGGCACTGAATGACCCATATGTTGAGTTATAGATGTTGATTTTAAAGCAGCTGGCATAAATATATTTAAGGATAAAAAGGAAAAAGTGGATATAATCAGTGAACCGATGTAGATTTCAGCAGAGAGGAATTTATTATTTAAAAAAACAAGTGGAAACTTTACAACAGAAAAGTACATATCTGAAATAAAAATTTTACTGGGTAGACTTAACAGACTTCTGAAGAAAGAGGTAATAAACTTACAGACAAATCAATAGAAATTATCCAATGTGACGAAAGACACACACAAAAAAAGCTGAAATTTTTAATAGAGCCTCAGTTTACATGCAAAATAATATTCATGAAATTAAATTCCCAGAGGGATTGGAAAGAGAATGGGACAGAAAATTATTAAATGGTTGATTCTTAGGATATGAGGGGCAAAAGACCCAGAATAGCCAACACAACATTGAAGGAAAAGAACAGTCAGAGGACTGACACTACCTGACGACAAGACTTACTCTAAAGCTATCGTAATCAAGACAGTGTGGTGGGCAAAAGAATAAACAAAGATTAATAGAATAGACTAGAGAGCCCAAAAACATATCCACAGAAATACAGTCAATTAATCTTTGACAAAGGCGAAAGATAATACAATCGAGAAAAGGTAGTAGTCATTTTAATAAATGGTGCTGAAACAACTTGATATGCACATGCCAAAAAAGAATCTAAATACAGTTTATATCCTTCATAAAAAATAATTCAAAATATATGACCTAAATGTGAAATTATATAACTCTTAGAAGATATCAAAGACAATCAACATGAATTTGGTTTAGATACAGCACTAACTGCACAATCCATGAAATAAATAATTGTAAGCTGGATTTCATTAAATTAAAAATGCCTGCTGCGTAAAAGACACTGTGTAAGAATGAGAAGACAAACCACACTGGGAGAAAATATTTGCAAAAGACATATCTGATAAAGAATAGTTATCCAAAATATACTCAACAGTAAGAAAACAAACAACTCGATTAAAAATGGCAAAAGACCTGCACAGGCACCTCTCCAAAGAAAATATACAGATGGGGGAAAAATGCATATGAAAAGATGCTCAACATTATTTGTCACTAGGGAATTGCAAATTAAAACAATAATGACGTCTACTACACAACTACTAGAATAGCTGAAATCCAAAAAACTGATGATACGAAATGCTGATGAGAATGCAAAGTAAGAGGAACACATATATTACTGATGGGAATGAAAAATGGTATTTTTTTTGCAGGGGGCAAGGGGTGTTGTTTGTTTGTTTGTTTGTTTGTTTGTTTGTCTGGGGCTTGAAAAATATTACTTAAGCTTGCCTTGATACATACGTTATGAAAAACACGATAAAGAGCCTGAATGAGCGAACAGCAACACACCCGATACAAATATTAGTTTTAGGCATAGCCTCTGAAAACATACTGCTACCAACTGGATTCAGGATAATGATTAAAGACTGTGTAATTGCGTTTTTAAACCACAGTTGTGCTGGGGGTGACAGAGTGTGGGGAAAGAGATCCAAAATAATTTAATTGCAATTAAACTCTGCATTATCAAACTCCCCAAAATGTCAAGGTGTCAAGACAAACTTAAGGATTCCAAGATCATAGACCCTCATATTTGCCACAAGGCCTGGTGACACAAGCAGTGTGTACAAGATCCTTAACAGACAGCACAAAAATAATGGGTAATCTAAGCTTTATTTGACTCTAACCCACAGAGGCACAACCATCCCTCTTCGTCCGAGCAACCTGCAAGAAGGCACAGCCACCAGGTTATTCCAACATTCACTAGTTTACTTTCCTCCAATGTATCCCTCACCTTCACCAAGCCAGCCCACACCCCAGAGTGCATGATGTGGAAGGCCAGAGCTCAAGGGCCTGGAGCGACCAGCAGGACAAGGCAAAGCGAGGCCAGTTCCAGCCTCAGGGAACCAAGGTGGCTGTCAAGAAGGAAGCTCCAGGGTGGTACTTTGGAGCACAGTTAGGCAGTGTCTTACAAAGGTAAACACAGTCCAATCATACAACCCATCAGTCATAGTCCTAGTTATTTACGTAACTGAAGTGAAAACTTACGTCTACACAAAATGTAAGCACGAATATTTACAGCAGCTTTATTCATAAAAGCCAAAAATTGGAAACAGTCAAGATGTCCTTCAAGAGAAGAATGGATAAACAAATTGGGTACACCTACCTATACAATGGAAAATTATTCAGCAATAAGAAAACTAAGCTACCAAACATGAAAAGACACAGATGAATCTTAACCACATATTGCTAAATGAAAGAAGCCAGTATGCAAAGGCTACATACTATATGACTCCTAATATGACATTCTGGAAAAGGCAAAACTAGACAATAAAAATTATCAGGAGTTCCAGAGGAATAGAGGGATATTTTTTAAAAATTTTATTTAATTTATTTTTTACAGAGAGGAAGGGAGAAGGATAGGGAGTTAGAAACATCGATCAGTTGCCTCCTGCACACCCCCTACTGGGGATGTGCCTGCAACCAAGGTACATGCCCTTGACCAGAATCGAACCTGGGACCCTTCAGTCTGCAGGCCAATGCTCTATCCACTAAGCCAAACCCGTTAGGGTGAAATAGAGGGATATTTGAGTAGATAAAGCACAGGGGACTTTGGGGGCTATGAAATTATTCTGTATGATATTGTAACTGTGATATTTGACATTATGCATTTATCAAAGCCCATTGAATTATGCAGCACAAAGAGTGAATCTTAATGTGTGCAAATTACAAAAATCATTTAGGAGGTCAAGGAAGTCCCAGGACATTATGCAGAATGTGATAAAACCATCTGCTGTATTACAAATCTGTGAAACAACTTCTCTGAAGCAGATGGGGGAAAGGTACTGACCTAAGGAACCCTGAAAGTAAGTAGAGTCTGTAAAAATAAAAGGAAAAGAAACTATATATAAACACTGGACTCTAGTTGTTAAAATTATACTCCAGGGGGGATGGGTTAATAATTCTGATACTGTTATACCTGTATACTGTGATTGAACAATTAAGGAAATGAATGGAGGATGGTGGGAGTCCAGACAGATAAGCAAGGGAAGCAAGCTAGAATGATCCATGTGGACATAGATTAGAGATATTACTATGAGTTCATGTGTAGTTTAATATAAACGGTTACAAATAGAAAGATTTACTTATGAGTGTGTACACAGATTATCTAAACACATATATTTTCTTATTCCATCAGCAGAGAGGGCCTAGAAACACTTCAGTAGCAGCAAGAACTTCCAGCACTCAAATATTAGTTTCTAACACTAATCTACAATCAAATGAAGCAGGAGAAATGACTCATTCTAGGTCTGAAACAAGAAATGGATGAGATAAGCCTGGAGCATCTTAGAGTGGCAGGGAGTAAGGAAGTGCTACCTCCCCCCAACCCCCACACACAAAATCACAAAAATAAGGGTATGTTGAAAGGACACTGACGTCAAGGAAAAGATCTCCTAATGGCCAAAACTGGAACAATTTAAGCAACAAAATAAGTAAAGCAATATTGAATTATAACCCAAAGTATATCCATGAGCCCATCATAATTCAATAAATACACTAGTGAATTAATTAATTAAGAAGAAGAAACAAATCTCCCTTGCAGAAGAATTCAAAATAAATTGTGTTTATTTGTTCTCCCCCCTCAGAGGTGAAACATAACTCCCCTCTCCTTAAGTGTGGCCTGCACACAGTGACTTCCTTCCAAAGAGTCCAGAGTGGAAAGGGGGAAAGTAACTTTATAGTTGAGAAACCTGACATACACTACCTCAACCAATGGTCAAGGTTAGCATCAGCATTAGCATACCATGTTGATAATATGTACCCTTGATATGTACCCTTGAGAATGATACTACCTTTGTTGTCCTCCTCCTCAAAACCTAAAATCATGAGAAAAACATCAGACAGTGCCTAGCAGAGGGACATTTTACAATATTTGACTAGTACTTCTCAAAACTGTCAAGGTCATCAAAAACAAGGGAAGTCTGAGAAACTGTCACAGCAAAGAGGAGCCCTGGATGGGATTTTGGAACAGTAAAAAGACATTAGATAAAAACGAAAGAAATCTGAATAAGCTCGGCTTCTCTCAGGTCAGGCAAGTTCTATCCATGTATCAGAGAAAATGGCCACCTACAGCCACAAAATCTCATCTTCCTAGTTTTAAGAATCAAAGTGGTTGACCATCGACCCATGAACCAGGAGGTCATGGTTCTATTCCTGGTTAGCGCGCATGCCTGGTTGTGGGCTCAGTCCCCAGCAGGGGGTATGCAGGAGACAGCTGATCAATGATTCTCTCTCATTGTTGATATTTCTATCTCTCTCTCCCTCTCTCTTTCACTCTCTGAAATCAATAATATATATATAATTTTTTTAAAGAACTAAAGTGGGGGAAAGGAAAATTTCCCCCTCTGATGTCTATATATCAATCCAGGGGAAGATTCCAATTGGCCCTATTTGGATCTTGAGTCCATCCCTGTGATGAAATGATGGGTAGGGCACCCAAACTGACAGTCACTCTGGGACCACTATAAATGGGAGAACAGCTTCTTAAAAGACATAGAGTGTTAAAAAAGCAAAAATTACTGAGGTCTGCTACAATAGAAATGTGATTGATGAAAATGGATTCAAGAAGAGTTCAGAAAATCTGAATAGGCCACTAACTATAATTTAAATTGAAAAAGTTATATTATCTACTACCCCTAAAAGGCACCAGTGCCAGACTGTTCTATCAAATTCACAAAGAACAGATAATTCCTGAATTATTTAAATTGCTCCAGATCATAGGAAAAAGAAAAGGCATGTATTCAACAAGATTAGCATTGCCTCATTACAAAACATTAGACAGGAACAGCATGGGAATGGGGATAAAATCACAGACAAATCTCATATATACATAGAGATGTAAAAATTCTTAGTAAGATATTAGCAAAGTGAATTCAGCAACGTATTAAAAGAATAATACAGAATAATACAACATAACCAAGTAACATTTATCATAATATACTTTCATTAGTGTATTTTAATATAATTCACTATATTGATAGATTAAAGGAGCAAAACCATTTGAATGTTTCAATAGTTTCCAATGTGTTTTTATTAATTCAACACCCATACATAATTTTTTAAAATGTTCTTAGCAAGCCAGAAAGAGAATGATACTTCCTTAATTTGGTAAAGAGAATCAGAAAACTAAAGTAAACATCATATTTAATGGTGAATCATTGCAAGCATTTCTGTTAGAGAAATAAGAGGATATACTCTCATCACTATCTTTGACCATTGTACTAGAGTTCATAGATAATGAATTAAGAGAAGAAAAGAAAAGGTAAGTATTTTTTTTTTTTTTGGTGGGGGGACTTATTAACTGCAAATATAACAAAAAATCTAAGAGAATCAACTGAAAAATCAATCGCACTAATAAAATAATTTAATGATATAGCAAGATTCAAGAGAGACAAAGTAAAATTTATTAGTTTTTCTACACTAGCAATAACCAATAAGAATATAAAATAGCCCTAGCTGGTTTGGCTCAGTGGATAAAGCGTCGGCCTGAAGCCAAAGGGTCCCAGGTTCGAATCCAGTCAAGGGCACATACCTCGGTTGTAGGCTCCTTCCCAGCCCTGGTCGTGGCTTGTGCAGGAGGCAACCAATCAAGGTGTTTCTCCCACATCAGTATTTCTCTCTGTCTTTCCCTCCCTTCCCTCTCTCTAAAAATCAATGGAAAAATATCTTCAGGTGAGGAGTAAAATTAAAAAAATAAATAAAGAAAGAATATAAAATAAAGTCAATTTTCAGGACTCAGGATTGACCACCAGAACAAATAATACATAAATATATGTTTTATGAGAATTAAGATTTGAAATGGAGGCATAAAAACCTCCACTTACCTCACCACCACCACCACCAGCAGCTCTTTTCACATCAGCCACACTTTAACTTGTCACCAGAGCCTCATAGTGAATTAGTTTATGAGATCCTTATCCTCTTTGATAGAATGTACTGATACTCAGTACATTCTATCTCTATTCAATTATATCATTGTTTTTGGATCAAAATTATTTGTGTGTGCTTCTTATTTCCTCCTATTATGTGATCAATGACTTTCTCTTTATACTGCACCCCACAACGTCTTAAGTACACAATGGTTATTGACTTGAATGCAGTCAGAGGGTATGAGTAAAAGAGAAGGAAATGGAGAGAATAAATTAAAGAGGAGGGAAATAATAAAGGGTCAGAAAGGATTGGTTGACATAAGTAACTTGAGCCTCTTTTATTCACTCCTATCATGGCTAAATCATCATTATCTGATTTCCTTAAAATACAAAATGGTAAAAATTCTAGCACAAGATATTCATTTTTTTGAGAAACTTCCAGTGAAAAAAACTAGGAAACATTCCACAAAAAATAGCCTGAGTGAGAAGGACATTCCTGATTTTTTTTTTTTTTTGCAGGATTTGAATTTAATTCTTCCTTTCCCATTCTCCACAAATTCTCCCAAATATCCTTTCTTTCTTTTTTTTTTCTTTCCTTGGCCTCATCTCTATTTGCCTTTCTTTTCTCCTAAAACTAGGTCTTCCCTTCTCTTCTGTTAAGCCTGGTTTCAGAGGGAAATGAGGAGGCCCTGGGTTTTATGTCCTCTGTGGTGTGGGAATGAAGGAATCAGAAGTGATCAAATATGTACACAGTACATATTCTATGTTTGGAAAGAGTAGACATTTGGGAATTAAATAGAACTGTATTGAAATCAGTCTCCATTCACACTTACAATCTCTGTGCCTCAGTGTTCGCATCAGAAAAATAAAGACAATAATAGCGCTTTGATGGAGAATTCTATGGATTAAGTAAGGTATGATTTATCTAACACCTAGTTCAAAGTAGGCTCTCAGCAAATAACAGCTATTAGGGAAAGATGGTTGAAAAACAAGGGAGAGTGTAAAAAGGCCATACTCCAGTTTTTTCTCCCACTTTTCTGCCCTCTAGCCTAAAATCATAGGAGTGGGGAGAAGGCAGGAGGTGAAAGTGTGGGAAAAGCAATACTAAATCTTATATCTTAATCCCCAATTTACTGCTGGATCAAAATCAAAGACACTGACATGACAGTTTTTATTTCATACATGACAGTTATTATTTCATACTGCACCCTCTTCAATCTGGGACCCCTTGAGGGATGTCCAACTACCTGTTTAGGCCCGATCCTGGTAGGATAGGGCCTAAACGGGCAGTCAGACATCCCTCTCACAATCCAGGAGTGCTGGCTCCCAACTGCTGGCCTGCCTGCCTTCCTAATTGTCCCTAACCGCTTCTGCCTGCCAGCCTGATCACCCCCTAACCACTCCCCTGCAGGCTTGGTCACCCCTAACTTCCCTCCCCTGCAGGCCTGGTCACCCCTAACTTCCCTCCCCTGCAGACCTGGTCCCCCCCAACTGCTCTCCCCTGCAGGCCTGGGTCCCCCCCAACTGCCCTTCCCTGCAGGCCCTGTCGCCCCCAACTTCCCTCCTCTGCTGGCCTGGTCACCCCAAACTTCCCTCCCCTGCGGGCTTGATCTCCCCCAATTGCCCTCCCTTGCAGGCCATCTTGTACCAGCCATCTTGTGTCCACATGGGGGCAGTCATCTTTGACCACATGGGGGCAGCCATCTTGTGTGTTGGAGTGATGGTCAGTTTTCATATTATTCTTTTATTAGGATTAGATAGGATAGAGGCCTGGTGCACAGGTGGGGGCCAGCTGGTTTGCCCTGAAGGGTGTCCCGGATCAGGGTGGGGGTTCCCTTGGGGTGTGGGGCGGCCTGGGCGAGGGGCCTGTGGTGGTTTGCAGGCTGGCCACACCCCCCAGCGCCCCAAGCGGAGGCCCTGGTATCTGGGATTTATTTATCTTCTATAATTGAAACTTTGTAGCCTTCAGCAGAGGCCAAGGCAGGCCAGGGCTGCGGAAACTTGGCTTCCTCCATCACCGGGGGAAACTCAAGCCTCCTGCTCTCTCCAGCTCCGTGGCTGCCACCATTTTTGTTGGGATTTATTTATCTTCTATAATTGAAACTTTGTAGCCTTAAGCAGAGGCAAGGCCGGCCAGGGCAGGCAGAAAGCTTGGCTTCCTCCATTGCCGGGGAAACCTAAGCCTCCTGCTCTCTCCATGGCCGCAGCCATCTTGGTTGGGTTAATTTGCATACTTGCTCCTGAGTGGCTGGTGGGTGTGGCGGAGGTACGGTCGATTTGCATATTACTCTTTTATTAGATAGGACTAGTAGCCCTGTGCACGAATCCATGCGCCAGTAGCTCGATGCCGCCCTCCATGAGCTCTCTGCCTGCTGTCCCGCACTTCTGTAGCTCCCCCCAGCTCTCCCCTCAATAGCTTGCTGCCCTGCCCCCTCCTGTAGCTCTCAGCCACCCCACCCTCCTGCTGATCTGTGATCTGGTCATTACGTGGTCGGTCCTTACGCTTCACAGCATAATGAACATTTGCATATTACATCTTTATTATAAAGGATATCTGATTTAGTCTACTTCAGAGAAATGATCTAAGCAATAACTTATCATATTTGGAATAAAAATTCCAAAGAGGAAAATTCTCTTATATCAAAACTCCAGGGGCAGCCAACAACTCCTCATGGCGGCGGCTGCTGTTGGGGTGCAGTGGGGCAGTGACTGAGCTGGTGCCAGGCAGGCATGCCCCCCAGGCTCTGCACCCCTGATGCAGCTCCAGTGCCGACCCCGCCCGGCCGGGACAATGGTGAAGTATTTCCTGGGCCACAGCGTGCTCTGGAGTTCCCGGGACCAAGTGTTCGCTGCCTTCTGGCAGCAGTACCCGAATCCCTATAGCAAACGACATAGTGCAGCGGGAGGTGACCCCTGACCAGAAGCTCCTGTCCCGGAGACTCCTGACCAAGACCAACAGGATGCCCCCTGGGCCGAGCGACTATTTCCTGCCAATGTTGCTCACTTGGTGTACATCCTGGAGGATTCTATTGTGGACCCACAGAACCAGGCCATGACCACCTTCACTTGGAACATCAACCACGCCCGGTTGATGGTGGTGGAGGAACGATGTGTTTACTGTAACAGCGGCTGGACCGAAATCCACTGGGAAGCTTGGGTCTCCAGAGCTGTCCAGGAATTTGGTCTCGCCCGGATCAAAAGCAATGTGACCAAGTCCATGAAGGGTTTTGAATGCACCTTGGCTAAGCTGCAAGGTGAGGCCCCTTCCAAAACCCTTGTTGAGACAGCCAAGGAAGCCGAGGAGAAGGCAAAGGAGATGGCACTGGCAGCTACAGAGAAGGCCAAGGACCTTGCCAGCCAGGCAGCCACCAAGAAGCAGCAGCAGCAGCAGCAGCAGTTTGTGTAGCCAGCGCAGACCCTGGTGCAGCAGCACACCACACCACTGGCTGCACTCCCTCTGCCCTCCCCGCTGTATTTTATTATTAAAAGTCAACTTCCAAAAAGAAAACCCACAAAAAACAAAACAAAAAAACTCCAGTGAACTGACACACCCAGCTTCCCAAGAGAAATAAAAATCTGATTATGTCATTTCTCCCCTTGCCCATTCCCGTATCAATAGTTTCAAATTCTCAGAAGGTAATAAAAGTTCTCGTCGTTCACATGATAAGTAAACAAAGTAACACCCCCCCCCCAAACACACACACACACACACACAATGCATAGGGGTACCATGGTAGAGAAAGAGGGGGCAATTTTATCTAATTAGTGAATTTTCCAGATATTTCATATTTGGTCCTCATTAAAAATGTGAATGTCTGTTGTAGATCATTTATGACTAGTGGTCATTGTAATTCTTGTGAACAGTGTTTTCAAAGCATGTGGATACATTTTTCAGAACACCGGGTCTACCCTATAATTATTGCTACATTTATAATCATTGGTCTGGTCAATAAAAAGGGAAGGAGCAAGTTTCAGGCTAGTCCTGTAAGAAAATGCTTCACTCCCTTCTGTCATCACTCAGACTTGGCTCTGGTTTCAGTGTTAGTGAATTCACTGCACTTTTAAGTAAAAAAGAAAAGAACACATTTCAGTTACTGCTGACAAAATAGTTTATCAGTCTTTCTGTTAGTATGAGTCATAGCAGAAAAGAACTTGATGATTTGCAAGAAGAAACCACAGTGCACTAAGAAGCAAGAGAATGGTATCAGCAACCAATTTGACTCTAAGTTTTTCTTTGAGTGCCTACTATGTACAAGCAATGGGACAGAGACCCACCACAGGTTGCCACTTCTGGAACTTTATGCTTCTGATGAAGTGTAATAAAGTGAGAAGAAGGGAAGGGGTTGAGCTCTTAGCAACAGGACTGAGCCTTCCAGCCAGCTGAGGGGTGACTGCAACAGAAGCAAGCCACCTGTCACAATCTGCCAGTTTAAGAAAGCCAAAACTCTCTCCAAATCCAGTCCATTCTGGGTTGAGCACTGATACTGAATGTTTATCACTGAGTCCCTGTATCCCAGTTCATATTTAAACCTACCATTTGATATTGATTGCTATTATCATTTTTATTATAAATCAACATAAGTTTGTTGTAATCTTATGTATGCTCCCCTGGACCTGGAATCGATGGAACCCAAGTAGAGTTGCCTCTTTTCAGATTTCATTGCAGGTAGTTTCCATTGGTCTCTCCTGGATTTTCAGGTTTCTATCCACAGGGTTGCCTCATTTTCCCTGGGACTAGACTTACCTAATGGCTGTCATAATCAAAATGTCTACATATACTGAGTATAAGCCATGTTTAAAATGTTATGCAACTAACACACGGATATTTCACATGAATGACCTCACCAAATCCATACAACTCTATAAGGTGGCAGTTGTTATCATCATCATCATCATTATTATTATTAACACCATGTTACATTTGAGAAAGTTGATTAATAGAGAAGCTTCTTGCCCACAGATTACAAAACTAGAGAGGGTTGCAGCCAGGACTTATACCCTTGTCTGTGTGACTTTAAATCCAGAACCCCCCACAGTTCCACCATATGCATGCCTCCCTGACTTAGACCTGAAAAAAATCTTTGTGTCTACTAGTTTCACTAAAACTGTGACCTGCGAATGGCTCTCTCTGGGGGCAGGTTACAGACTATTTACCAAATTATAAAAACACTAGAGGCCTGGTGCATGAAATTCATGCACAGAGTTTGGGGGAGGAGTCCCTCAGCCCAGCCTGCACCCGTTCGCAATCCGGGACCGATGGCTCCTAACCGCTGGCCTGCCTGATTGCCCCTAACCACTCTGCCTGCCTGCCTCATCACCCCTAACCACCTCTGCATTGGCCCCTGCCACAGCGGCTTCGTCCAGAATGACATCCAGAAGGTCATTCGGCTATCCGGTCTAATTAGCATATTTTGCTTTTATTATTATAGATGAGTTCAGTGCAAAGTGAATGACAGCTACCTGAATGCGCCAAGTCCATACGACTGTATAAATCAACCCGTTTCTGAAATAACTGAGCTGTACTGTGAGGGAAAGCAGTGGGTGTGATGGGCCCCTCCTTTTTTATTCTTTTCTGTGTCATTGGATAAGTCACTTCAATTCCCTGTATCTCAATTCTTGGAGTTGGACTGGACACAGTTTAGTGGGTTATGAAATCAATTTAGTGAACCATAACCATTTTATTTTAAGAAACTAAATAGAACAGAATAGTGGAGCATAAATATATGTATAGTA
This sequence comes from Cnephaeus nilssonii, assembly GCF_951640355.1. NCBI lineage: Eukaryota > Metazoa > Chordata > Mammalia > Chiroptera > Vespertilionidae > Cnephaeus > Cnephaeus nilssonii. The sequence continues at coordinate 48,778,849 of NC_137085.1, read as the reverse complement.
TTTGTGTTATATTATATTTATATTATTAGAATAGTAGAGAATAAAAAATAGTTACTCACATTTTTAAGGTATTTTTTAAATATATTTTTATTGATTTCAGAAAGGAAGAGAGAGATAGATACATCAATGATGAGAGAGAATCATTGATTGGCTGCCTCCTGCATGCCTCCTACTGAGGGTTAAGCCTGCAACCCAGGCATGTGCCCTTAACCAGAATCAAACCTGGGAATCCTTCAGTCTGCAGGCCGATGCTCTATCCACAGAACCAAACCAGCTAGGGCAAGATAAGTATTTTTGATCAATCTTTTGTTTCAGGTGTGGGGAGGCGGGTATTAGGTCACAACATAAAATATATTTCTTATGGAGGATCATAGTCAAAAAAGTTTGAGTAACACTTGGCTATGGTTCTCGCTACCTTAAATTGGAGGACTCTATCCAATAGTTATGGAACTACAAGAAAATAAATTTCTGTTGTTTAAACCACCCAGATTGTGTTATTTTATTATGGCAGCCCAAGCAGACCACTCCAATGCAATTTGACAAGCATGTATTGAGCCTACTGGATTTGGATGCCATTTTAATCATTTAACTAGGTTACAAAAGAAAACTGGAAGTTAACTTGCAGAGGGACACCTTAGCAAACTATTTCAAAGCATTTGTTCCCTTATTTCCTACATACCTATAAACAGGAAAATAAAATAAAATCCTAAATGGGGAAACAGAGAGTCTCACATATATCAATAGGACTGGAAATTGCTTAAGTCCTTATGGAAAGCAATTTGACAAATAGTGTTCAGATTTCAAATGAATTTGCTCCTTGGCCCAGTAATTCTAATTCTGAGATTATTCTTACAGATGTATTAGCATATGAGCCCAACCACAAATGTAAAAAGATGTTTACTGCAGCATTGCTGGTAATATAGAAAAAAAAAAAATCCAAATGCTCATCAGTAATGGAGTGAAAATTAATCAAGGCCTACTCCTGCACGAATTTCATGCATCGGGCCTCTACTGTAATATATAAATAGACTATTTTTCCCAATAGATGTACAGCATAGTCATTAACTAAATAATCTCATCATGTTATGAAAATCACCTGCAGAGAAATGTAAAAAATAAGAAAATAAAAAGCTTGTGCCTCAAATACATACCCACTTTGCCTCAGGGTTTAAGGCTCAGTCAAAAATACTCATGGGATTCGCTGACTTCGGAGTTCAGTACCTTTTCCTCAGAGCCCAGGTGAGGTTTGTCAGTCCAGCTCTCAGAAAAGTTCCAGTCTACAGGATGCTTTGTACAGAATTTCCTTACAAGGAAATTGCTACATATTCCCCATGTGGCTATTTGAAGGATGAAGCAATGACATCTTCCAAAGTAGCATCTTCTTTTTTTTTCACTAGAAACTGCCTTTGGTGCTGGTAAGAGTGGATTTCCCAGAGATAAAAACGCAATCTAAAGTAACATAACTGGAAATTTTGAAATATTTCTTTTTGCGGTCAGTAATCCCAACAGTGTTCTTCCCGTTGGGGAACCACCCATAATTTCTGACTCTTCCCTCATCCACTGGAATGCAGCAGATTGGGAAATTCCCAGCCTCTGTTCTTGTCAAGGATCCATTTCTTCACCACAGTAGTTTGCATTTACCAGTGCTTTAGGAAAGGATAGGGCTTCATTTTCCTTCACGTTTTTAGGAAAGAGCAAACAAACACTGAGAGAATGACTATGGATGAAGATGACAGAGCAGTGATGGCTCCCCGCGTCACACCACCGAATGTGATGCTCCACAAATTCTTTGGTAATGGCAATATTGTCTTTACAACCACTTCCTTCCTGTAAATTTTAAACTATAAATTGCTTACATTAGCAATTATTTCAACATCTATCTCTACAAACAACTCTATTTAAGCTGTGAGGGCTAACCATGTTTGTCTACTTGCAGAAAAAAGAATGGGGGGGGGGGGGGAATGGCCAGTTGCCAAGTAATTGAGAGCTACCGTGTGTGTTTGGGCTCAATTCTCTTCCATCTTTCAGCTGTAGAATCTATGCCATTTTGTCCCCAGGAAATAAGAAGCAGGCTCCTTGCTAGGTTCTTTGCCTGGGTTAGGGAGGCACCTTGTATGTTGGGTTAGCTGAGGGGGTTTCATGTGAGCAATTGAGCAGCACAGTTTACTTATTTTTTAAGTTTTATGTTTCAAATAAAGCAACTATAACAAGATTTATTTTTTATTTCTTAATGTTTTTATTGATTTTATTTTTTTATATCTTTATTTATTTCAGAGAGGAAGGGAGAGGGAGAGAGAGATAGAAACATCAATGAGACAAAAACATCCATTGGCTGCCTCTTGCATGCCTCCCCCCCCCCCCCCCCCCCCCCCGCCAGGGATTGAGCCCACAACCAGGGCATGTGCCCTGACTGGGAATCAAACTGGCGACATTTTGGTGCATGGTCGACACTCAACCACTGAACCACACTGGCCAGGTGAGCAGCACAGTTTAAATAAGAGAAACTGAAAGAAGACAAAGGAAGAAAGGTGAGAGGAGGCAGCCAGGCAGTCATGGACTGGATGTTGGCTGCTCTTTGTTCCACCCTGTTAAGCAGGGTGGAACCAACACAAGGTGGTCCTTTACAGTTTACCCAGCTTTTGTATGTACAGAACTCATCTGGCTTTCTCAACACCCCTATGTTGAAGAAATGGCAGGTATATACAGTAAATCCTATTTTGTATCATATCCCATTTAGTTTTCAGGTTTTTGAGTCAGTCTACTGGGTTTTCTGACAGTATGACCTTAAGTAAGACAATTAACTTCTCTGTGCCTAATAGTTCTTATTCACAAAAGGGTGATAATCATACCTACTTCATAGGATTGATGAGATAATACAAATGCTCAGTACATGGCCCAGCACACAGTAATCCCTTAGCAGATGTTAGCTACTATTTGTAATGTGTTTGCTTGGTATTATGCCTAGAAAGTTCTTTCCCTCCCTAAGATTTTATATTCACTCATACTTTCTTTTATGGTTTTACTAGAGGCCCAGTGCACAACATTTGTACACTGGGGGTGGGTGGTGGGGGTCCCTCACTCCAGCCCCTGCCCTCTCGCAGTCTGGGACCCCTTGGGGGATGTCCAACTGCCGGCAGGGAGTGGGCCTAAGATGGCAGTCGGACATCCCCCAAGGGGTCCCTAGCATTGCCACAGCAGTGGGAGAGGCTCCCACCACTGCCGCTGCACTTGCCAGCCATGAGCCCGGCTTCTGGCTGAGTGGAGCTCCCCCTGTGGGAGCGCACTGACCATCAGGAGGCAGCTCATGCATTGAATGTCTGCTCCCTGGTGGTCAGTGCGCATCACAGCAACCAGTAGTTCCACCATTTGGTCGATTTGCATATTAGCCTTTTATTATATAGGATGTTTTACATTTAAATATTTAAAATTTATTGTGGTAAGAACATTTAACATGAGAGCTATCCTCTTAACCCTTTGCACTCACTTGCTTTTTTCTCGATTCCTTTATTCTAATGCTAACCGTGTCGAGTCATACTCGACATCCGAGTGCAAAAGGTTAAATTTGTGAGTGTGTGATACAGTGCAGATTGTTAACTATAAGTACAATGTTGTACAGCAGATCTCTAGAATTTATTCATTTTGCTTAACTGAAACTTTATGCCTACTGCTTTACAACTCCCATCTTCTGTCTCCCCATAGCCCCTGGCAACCACCATCCCACTCTTTGCTTCTATGAACTTGACTATTTCATACACCTCATATAAATGGAAGCATGCCGTAGTTGTCCTTCTGTGACTGGCATACTTCACTTAGCATAATATCCTCAGGGTCTATGTATGGTCTTAAGATTTACATTTAAATCTTATATCTACTTTAAATTTATTTGGATATATAGAATAAGGAAGGGATCTGACTTTACTTTTTGCCAAATGGTTACAGGTAATATTTTTTTTAAAAAACCATAACCACATAATACAAAATTCCCAGCAAGAGTAAGGACAGGCAATTCTTTCATACTGAAATTAGTTCAACTTTATCTTTTTAAAAAGAATTTCTACTGAGGTGCTTTTTTAAAAGACTATAAAAAATTATTACATTTTCATAATTCATCCTGGTTTCTGTCATCAAAGATAACAAAACATTTATTTATCTTCTCAAAATATTACTTTAAGAAGAATATTCCAAAAGGGAGTGGGAATAAAATGTGAAAACTAATGACATACTGGTGGCACCAGCTACCTCTTGTCTATGGCTGGCAGGAAGGAGCTATAAAAAATCCATACCTCTAGATATTTACAGACAAAGTGACATTGCGGGGAGGGAAGGACACATATCGTAAGTAAAATATCTGTATTCTGTTTGCTTAAAGCTAGTTTATTTGATTTAATTAATATGGTTAATAAAATAGAGAATAGATTAGAAATGGACAAGAAAGACGAGGCAAAAGAAAAATAAAGTGTAGGAGCATAAATAGGAAGCAGAAATGAAGCTTTGTGCATTTCCTATGAATGACAGCTTTCAACTGTCAAGGTGGGATCAAACATAATCCCAGTCACAAAATGCAAAGTACCTTTAAGAAAAAAGCAAGGCAATTTTTTAGAGCATAATAAGTAGAGGTGGATATCATTGTTTGTCATGCCAGAATTCATTCTCCCCTTCATCTTTACTAACAGAATCTCAGTTTTGTTGAGGTATTGACCACCCTCCTTATGCAGCCCTTGTGATTGAAGGAATCTGATCCCAGAGTTGGACTGATTAGTATAAGCCAACCAGTGATTGATTCAAGAATGAGCATATGATTGAATTTCAACCAATAAGACAACCAGGTGATGGCTGCTAAAGACGTAGAAAAGTTCTTTCTTGGCCTAAAGAGAGACCAAGGAGAAGCTAGTGTCGCTTACGTGCTGGGTATGAAAAGAAACTGCGGTTACTGCTGGCACCATCTTGAAACCATGAGGGAAACCAGACTGAGGATGGGCAAGACATGAGAATGGAAGAGCCAAGGTGGTTGATAAGAATGAATTGAAAACCCTGTCCTAACCGGTTTGGCTCAGTGGATAGAGCGTCGGCCTGTGGACTGAAAGGTCCCAGGTTTGATTCTGGTCAAGGGCATGTACCTTGGTTGTGGGCACATCCCCAGTAGGAGGTGTGCAGGAGGCAGCTGATTGATGTTTCTCTCTCATCGATGTTTCTGGCTCTCTATCCCTCTCCCTTCCTCTCTGTAAAAAATCAATAAAATATATTTAAAAAAAGGAAAAAAAGAAAACCCTGAACATACTGCACCTGAAGTCTACACTACTATTACACATCTACCCATATGAGCCCCATTGTTTACCAATTTGACAATGATGTCTGATATTTGCAATCTAAAACAAGCTGCGACATATATCCTCAAGTGTATGAAAACATGCTCTTTTTTCTGCTGAGATTTTTCTATTTGTTCTTCTATGATGAGCATATTTTTCTTTATCTCTATGAGCTATTATAATAGCTGTGTTTTTTTAATCTTTATCTGCCAAATCCAACATCTGAGTAATTTTAATATTGGTTTCCATTGATTCTTTTTTTCCTTGATTGTGGAATCACATTATCCTATTTCTTTTTATGTCTAGAAACTAGAGGCCCGGTGCACAAATTCGTGCATGGGTAGAGTCCGGTCGGCCCTCCTCCATGGGGCCGATCAGGCCGGCTGTGGGGAGGGGATAGCTGGGGGGAAGGGCTATGGGCAGTTGGCCGGCTGGCCCCACCCCCTGGTAGAACTCCTGGTTGAACCCCCGGTCGAACTCCTGGTCCAGGGGACAATTTGCATATTAGCCTTTTATTATACAGGATTTTGGACTTTATATGAACACTGTAAAAAATACATTGTAGAGGTTCTTGACTCTGATATATCTCTGAAAAGTATTGATCTTATTTTTAATTTGGCTAAACTCAGTGTCTAAACTCTACCTCTCCTGCAGTAGACAACAGTTAAAGTCTCTGTCCAATACTTCTCGCCTCAGTTGGGCTGCCTGAAGTGAGATTTTAACTACAGATAAAAGATTAAGAAGAATCAGCATATGGATAGTAGATGAAACCATTGAAGTAAATGGATCACTCAAGTATAAAGGTAGAAGAAAGGAGGGTATATTAATTTGTTACAGCTGCCATGACAAAGTACCACAGACTGGATGGCTTAAACACCAGAAATAGGTTTTCTTTTGCCTGGCATAGCTCAGTGGTTCCGCATCAACCTGTGAACCAGGAAGTTATGGTTGGATTCCTGGTCAGGGTACATGCCTGGGTTGTGGGCTTGAACTCTAGTGTGGGGTGTGCAGGAGTCAGACAATTGATGATTCTCTCTCATCATTGATGTTTCTATCTCTCTTTCCCTTCCTCTCTGAAATCAATAAAAATATATTAAAAAATATAAAAGAAATAGGTTTTCTCACAATTCTGGAGTCTAGGAGTCCAAGATCAAGGTGTTGGTAGAGTAGGTTTATTCTATGGCCTCTCTTCCTGGCTTGTAGATGACTGTTTTCTTCCTATGCCTTCCCTGTGTATCCATTTGTGTCCAAATGTCCTTTTCTTTTTTTAAAAAAATATATTTTATTGATTTTTTACAGAGAGGAAGGGAGAGGGATAGAGAGTTAGAAACATCGATGAGAGAGAAACACCGATCAGCTGCCTCCTGCACACCTCCTACTGGGGATGTGCCCGCAACCAAGGTACATGCCCTTGACAGGAATCGAACCTGGGACCTTTCAGTCCGCAGGCCGACGCTCTATCCACTGAGCCAAACCGGTTTTGGCCAAATGTCCTTTTCTTATAAGGATAGCAGTCATATTAGATTAGGATGCAGCCAAATAACCACGTTTTAACCTTTTACTAGGTGTACCGGTTAATAATGCGGATCTTTTATATGGAGTTACACATATGTTGATATATATGCGATTTGATATGTATGCTATTTTGTTGTATTGACAAGCTTCAAAAACTTCATATGTCAAATTTTCTGAAGGTGTTAACATCATAGATGTTTTTACACTTAAAAATGTTGAATTTCATGCCAAACAAAGAGCCTTTGAGGGAAGTTTTAAAAGGCCCTATCTGCAAATAAATCACATGCTAATATACTGGGGGCTAGGACTTCAACATATTTATTTGGGAGGGGACACAATTCATCCCATAACAGAGAACATTAACAAAGGCCAAAGAATCTCCAACATTTGAGGTTCAGGAAGTATAAGAGAAGGCACCAAAAGAGACTAGAAAAAATTTGCCCTAAAGGTAGGAAGGTAATCAAGAGAGTGTCCCAAAGGCCAAAGGAAGGAAGTTCCATGCCAGGAGGGCATGGTCCACAATGTCAAATTGCTATGCGGTTAAACTTGTAGGACTAAACAGTATCCAACGGGTTTAGTGAAAGACAAATCATTGGTAACTTTGGTGAGAATACCATGCACTGGCATCGTGGAGTGAAAGTATGATTATAACATAGTGAGTAGTGAATAAAAGAGAAGAAAATAGAGGCATCTACTTTTTCTGGGGTTGGAAACTGAGAAGAGAGAATAGGAAAGATGTCAAACTTCAATGTGCCATTTACTGCAGATTGGCTCATTAAGCTCCCACTTCAACCACCTTTTATTTATTTTCAAATATGTTTTTACTGATTTCAGAGAGGAAGAGAGAGATAAAAATATCAACAGATTCAATGCAATCACAATAAAAATCTTAATCTAATTTTAAAATTTATATGCACATGAAAAAAATTCTAGAATAGTCAAGATAATCTGTTTTTTAATATATATTTTTATTGATTTCAGAGAGGAAGGAAGAGGGAGAGAGAGAAAAACATCAGTGATGAGAGAGAATCATTGATTGGTTGCCTCCTGCACACCCCGCACTGGGGATCAAGCCCACAACCTGGGCTTGTGTCCGTACCGGGAATCAAGCCATGACCTCCTGGTTCATAGGTTGATGCTCAACCACTGAGCCACACTGGTAAGGCTAGAATAATGAAGATAATCTTGAAGGAAAAAAATGGAAAACAAAGTTGAGTTTCAAAAATTACTTTAAAGCAACAGAAACATATCAGTTCCCACCTGCTTGTTTCCCTTATATGTGTAACTGAGACCTACCTATACCTGTATATCTGTTTCCCACATCAAGGCATCTTTTTTTTTTTTTTTTTTTTTGCAGTGAGAGGATGGCATATAAATAACCTAAATTAAGGAAAAGCCTTCCCAAAGACACAAAATTACTAAATACACTTTAATATACTTGGTAATTCTGTGTACAGTATAGAGCATAATCAAAGCATTAAGTTCTTTTTAAAAAATATATATTTTTATTGATTTCAGAAAGGAATGGAGAGGAAGAGATAGAAACACCAATGATAAGAATCATTGAGCGGCTTGCCTGCTGTATGCCTTCTACTGGGGATTGAGCCCACAACCCAAGCATGTGCCCTGACCAGGAATAGAACTGTGACTTCCTGATTCATAGATTGATGCTCAACCATTGAGCCACACTGGTTGGGCAGCACTAAGTTATTGACCTACCATAAAGTGATATTCAATTCTGTTTACCTTAATCCAATACTTCCTGTTGTAGGCAGTGGGAATGGCACCAGGTGTCTGACTTGGATTCTGGCTAGGAAAGAATTCAGAGCCAAGACCCAATTATAAGAGAACATTTGTTTGGTAAATCATAGAGGTAGAAGTAATTTGTAGGAAACAAAGAGGTAAAGGAAGAGCCCTTGGAGTTTGAGAGTGAGGAAGTTAATGATAATGTGCCTGGGGTAGGGAGGGGGAGGAGGAGGGAAAGGCTCAGGCCTGCTCCCAGGAGGGAGAGTGCACTGGGTCCTCCATTTTAAGGGTTTTAAGGGTGGAGATTTTAGGGGAGGTCCCAGGAGAAGATCTCAATAGTCTATTCAGCAGTTTTCCAGGTATGTCCTTTCAGGGTTGTGGTCTCCACTGATTGATTGGTCAGCACCAGGGCAGGGGGTCATTATTCAATGGATGCCTGAGGGCAGCCATGGAGTTGCTAGTCTGGTTTTGTTGTTTTTCTGGGCCTAGGGCTGAAATACAACTGAGGCCTAAAGGTTATCTCTAGGGAGGAAAGGTCAGGGGGTCCAAAGCTCATGATCATCTATATGCTAGGGGAGGAAAAGTCACCCTGGGGGTGAGGTCCCATCCTACAATTGTCCTTTGCTAGGCACCTGGAGCTTTCCACCCTGGTGGCCTTCTGTACCAGCCTTTGCTCTGCTCATGTCTGTCTAACTGCCTACCACACTTCCCAAAGTGTTTTGATTGGTAATGATATTTCATGAAAAGGAAGGAAGAAAGAAAGGAAAGGAAAGGAGGAGGGGAAGGAGAAAGGGAGGGAGAGAGGGAGAAAGAGAGGGAGGAATTTCTTAACCAAGTAAGATTGGGGATTGCTGAGTTCAACAAACTTTGATTTTTATTGTATCTGGATTTCTCAGAACCTTTAAATATGCTAATATGCCCCATAAGTCTCCAAGATGACAGAGAGTAGACTTTTGTGTTTGAAACCCTTCTAAAAATAACTCGTGTTCAATGGAATAACATACTTTGAGAAATATTATCTCCCGCCAACAGGGAAATGCTGCAAATATAAATTTATTATTTTTCTGACTCAAGAGGGAAGAGCTAATCTTTAAGCTTATTAAGGTAAAACTTATAGTTTAAGTGATATGAAGTATCTATGTTTTATCAAAAAAGAATAGGATTAGAAGCAAGGGAGATTTGCTCTTTTCTAAGTAACTGTGTAACCCTAGAAAACTATCACTTTAATTCTTTCTATTTCTTTCCTACAGCTGCAAAAGCAGAAATCTCCTGGTCACATAGTTCTTTGTGGTGGCAGAATTTAAATGCATTTGAGTAACACAGAATTAAAGAGAAGACAAATGTTAGAATGAAAATCCCCAGACTATCCAGTTAGAAATTCCCTCCAATTGTCCTGATTCTTGCTCTTTGATGCTGACCACAGTTTGAGGTTGGGCTTCCTTCTAGTGTCCCCACAGGCAGAGCAAGGTCAAAGGTGCACATCGCTGGAGCAAAGCCACCAAGGAAGGGGCAAATCAGGAAAGGCAATGAAAAAGGACCCACTTTGTAGACCTTCCCATCCACAACAGTGCTCATTCAAATGTCCCCTTGTCAACCAGGCCTGTGGGGGAAAAGAGGCAGAGAGGGATTTTTAAGAACCTAAGTTATATACAGCATTATTGGAAGCAGTCCAAGTGCCCATCAGTAGATGAATGGATAAAAATTTACACAATGGAATACTATTCGGACATAAAAAAAGAAAGAAATCTTACCTTTTGAGACAGCATGGAGAGTATTATGCTAAGTGGAATAAGCCCCTCGGAGAAAGACAAGTACTATATTATTTCACTTATATGTGGACTCTAATGAACAAAACAAACAAAATAGAAGCATGGTGATTTCCAGAGGGAAAGGGGGTTGAGGGGAGCTAGAAAAGAGTAAAGGGGAGATAAATGGTGATGGAAGGAGCCTTGACTTGGAGTGGTGAACACACAATACAATATACAGGTGATGTACACTTGAAACCTATATAATTTTATTAACCAATGTCACCCCAGTAAATTAAATAAAAATTTTAAAAATAAATAATGAATTAAAAACTAGTTATAAAAATTTAGAATAATCCAGACAATTAGCTCTTAAAAAAAAAGTCTGAAAAGTTGATGAGAGTGACTGCCCCAAATATCTTTCACTATATGTATACTAGAGGCCTGTTGCATGAAGATTCGTGCAATAGGCCTTCCTTCCCCTGGCTGTCAGCACTGCTTTTCCTCCAACACCCAGGACCCAGGCCTTTGCTCCGGCCGCAACAGAGAAGCCAAGCCTGGAGGCTTCTCTGCTCGGGCCGCAGTGGAGTAGCCAAGCCTCTTCAGTCTTCAGTCTTCACTCAGGCCGGAGCCTTCAGTCTTCACTCCGCGCCTGCGTATGCAAATTAACCTGCCATTTTTGTTGGGCTAATCTGCATACTCACTCCTGATTGGCTTGTGTGTTTGCAGAGGTACGGTCAATTTGCATATTTCTCTTTTATTAGTGTAGATTTTCTTCATTTCTTGTTAATAGTGACTTCTACTAATTAAAGATTCATTTAATATATGTTGATTTTTTAAAATTGGAAACGTCTCTAGGAAGGTTAAAGAGCTATTAAACATACATCTGGAGTATGAATTTGCTCAAATCAGGACACTTTGCTTTTAGTATTTGAAATAACTTCCACTCGGAATAGGACTGTGATTGGCAATGTGGAGAAGGTAAGAGGGAGTGTTGCTATAGTTGGGGAAGGCATGGTGGGGAACAGATGCAGAGACGGCACTCACAGTGACAGAGAAGTGCAAAGAAGAAAGTGTGAAAAGGAAGTTAATGACACATGATCCTTTTTCCAATGGCTCCTAATGCCTATCCTTCCATTTCTTCCTCCTCCCTTCTTCATCTTCTGCTCAATGGAACCAGGAAAGTTGGGACTGTGGTTAGGCTACATCATGGGTAAACTTGGTTTTCAGAAGCTAGTCTGACAATCTAAAAATCACCTATCATTGTGATGGCCAAATGTATTCCAAATTCCAAAGACCTCCTTACAAGAGAAATCTTTTGGGATATAACCTGCTCATGAGCTGGGGGTTTCAGATACTATCCAGTCAATAAACACTTACTGGGTGCCTACTATGTGTAGGCATTGCTAGCTGCTGAAGATACAAGGGAGACTGAGACCTCACCTCTGCTCCCATAAAGCTTAAAAATCATATTTGTATTTCAAAGGTCACTCAGAAGTAGATCCAAGGGAAATAAGATTGGAGTCAGAAAACCAAGTAGGAGGCAGCTGCAGAAATGCAAGGAAGGACTTGTTCCTTAATCCTTACTGAGCATTTCTAAGTAGAAGGATATGCCCTAGCTGGTTTGGCTCACTGGGTAAAGTGCTGGCCCATGGATTAAAGGGTACTGGGTTTGATTCTGGTTGCAGGCTCAATCCCCACCCTGGTCAGGGTGTGTGTAGGAGGCAACCAATTGTTGTGTCTCTCTCAAATCAATGTTCCTTTCTCTCTGTCTCTCCCCCTCCCTTCTACTCTCTCTAAAAATCAATAGAAAAATATCCTTGGGTAAGGATTAACAACAACAAAAAGGATATTAATAAGACTGTAGTCTTTTGTATTTTGTCAAAACTTATATTTTGATTGGTAGAATGAGGGACATTCTTTGCTTCTAGGTTGGTAGTAAATAACTGGTTTGGTTTTAATATTCTGTACTGACACCTGTCAGTCTTTGGTTAAGGACTGCTCCCTCTACAGTGGGAGTGGCCGCAGAAAGCCCTCTGGCAGATCATAAAGGTGCTGGCAGATAAGATATTCTGTCGCCCAGCTAGCGTTGAGTGTTGACCTATGAGAAGGTCACGGTTTGATCCCAGTCAGGGCACATGGCTGGGTCGCAGGCTCGATCCCCAGTATGGGGCGTGCAGGTGGCAGCCAATCAATGATTCTCTCTCATCATTGATGTTTCTATTTCTCTCTCCCTCTCCCTTCCTCTCTGAAATCAAAGATGGATATTCTGTCTTGCACTAAAGTGATAAGGGCAAGATGGTATGGTTACAGTGTGTTACAGTATGGTTACAATGTTTTAGTGTGTTATCATCTAGTCATCCTTCCTCTAGGCCCTAAAATCCCAGTGTTATCACTGACACTTTAATTCAGGTTAGAAAGTGTTCTTGTAGTGCTATGAGGGCCTTGAGTGCTGTGAGGGCCACAATGATGAGTAGGAGGAGCATGGGTCCTTCCTTCAAAGAACATTTCTTTTGACCTTTTCTAGCTCCATTGAAATGTTCTTTAATACTCTATTACTAACTCCCTGGCTCTCTCTAGAGGCTCAGCTCTCTCTAGCTCCCCATTGCCTCTGTAACATAAACTTCCAGGCTCTGATAGATGGTTACATGAATGGCCACAAAGGAACCACAGGGCTAAGGACTCACACCATTCCCTGGGGATGGCCCCTTCCCACCTTGTATCTGAGCTTGGCCACATGGCTTGTTTTTGGCCAGTGGACATCAGTAAACACAACGCAAGCAGAGACTTGATAAGTACATGGACACCGCAGCCTTCTCTGTAGGAATACTGCCACTGCAGAAGCCTGGCCCCAGCTCCTTGAGGGTGAAAGATCAAGGAGAAAGAAGCCCATCTGTCCCAGTTTTCAGTGGATCTATCCACTGAATGCAGCCTCATGAGAGAGCCCAGGAAAGACCCTAGCAGAACCAGCCAGCCCTGCCACAGCATCATCAGAAATGATGGTTGTTTAAGTCAAAGTTTTGCTAGGACACATATATCCTATTTTCAAGGCCCTTCTCTGACTCTGTGGTGGAAGAGCTGTTTTAGTCCTGAAGGTTTTCTGCCAACTCTTCGTCCTGCTATGCTTAGGCCTGCTCTGCAGAAGGAGGAGCATGGGCTCGTGAATTCCCTTCTGGCCTCAATGTCTTCTTGGCTACGTGGCTTTGGATAATGTACTTAACCTTTCTGAATGTCAGTTTTCTGCATTAAAGCAGTGTTGTTCAAAATGTGGTCCACTTACCTCAGAATTACCAGCAGTGTTTGTTAAAAAATAGACTTAAGCAGCTATTTTTATCATAGCCCCAAACTGGAAACAATATCAATACCCATTAACTGGTGAAAGGATATGATCTACTCATACAAAGGAATACTTTTCAAAGGATGGAACTATGGACTTACTTAATGTGGTTGAGTCTCTCAGATATTATTTTGAGCAAAAGAAGCCAAATAAAGAAGAATACATGTTGTATTGTTCTATTTTCTTTAAGTCCTAGGGTAGGATATTGATGTGATTATCAGGCAAAATAAACATATGAAATGAGAACAATGAATACCTCTGAGTGGGAGGTGGGAAGGACTGACTGGAAAGAGGCAGAGGGAACTTACTGGCAATATGGAAATATTCTTTTTTTTTTAATTTAATTTAATTTATTTATTTATTTTTAATATTTTATTGATTTTTTACAGAGAGGGAGAGAGAGGGATAGAGAGTTAGAAACATCGATGATAGAGAAACATCGATCAGCTGCCTCTTGTACAACCCCCACTGGGGATGTGCCCGCAACCAAGGTACATGCCCTTGACCGGAATCGAACCTGGAACCCTTCAGTCTGCAGGCTGATGCTCTATCCACTGAGCCAAACCGGTTTCGGCAGAAATATTCTATATCTTGATTCCGGTGTAGGTTCCATGAGTGTATGCATTTGTCAAAACATCAAACTGTACATTTGAAATGTATGCATTTTTATATGAAAATTATACTTCATTAAAAAAAAAAGAGAGATTGCAGAAAACATGCAGATGTGGGTGGGCTGGACACTGCCATTGGCTCTCTCCAACTCGATTTCATCTCCTATGTGGAGAAGTCGGGAAGCTTCTAGGTGTGAACTGGTTCTGCTGGTTAGGTGCATTCCTGCGAGATTTGGAAAGTGGAAAGAAGGCATTTCCACTTTGCCATCTTTCCATGGAATTCCAGGTAAACAGTGGGCTCTTGCAAATGGGAGTGCTGGTGGAGGCCAGACTCCATGCTCCACTGCTGAGTGGGTGGTGGCAGTGACAGCAGTGATAAGCTGGCAGGTCAACAAAACTCCAGATCTCAGCTGTGATGCAATGACCTTGAGACCAAAAGCTCAGATGCTTCCCATCCTCCCAGTGATTTTGTAAGCACCTCATTCTTTGACCTAAATCCCTTTCTGCTTTATAATTGCCCAAAACTAAATAGCTGGAATAGTATGCTTCCTGCATTAAACCCTAAGAAGAGACCCACCTGAGACCAAATGGGGTAATGATAACACCTAGTTCAGGGGGTGAGTCTGTGAGGCTCACATAAGATCCTACAGTTAAAAAACAACAACACTTGGCATACCATAGATGCTCAATAAAGTAAGCATCTATTAAGTATAGAAATTATTGCCCTAACTGGCTTGGCTCAGTGGATAGAGCATTGGCCGGCAGACTGAAAGGTCCCAGGTTCGATTCCGGTCAAGGGCATGTACCTTGGTTGCGGGCACATCCCCAGTAGGAGGTGTGCAAGAGGCAGCTGATTGATGTTTCTCTCCCATCAATGTTTCTAACTCTCTATCCCTCTCCCTTCCTCTGTAAAACGTCAATAAAATATATTTTTTTAAAAAGTATAGAAATTATTGGGTTAAATTATTGAGATTGTTACTGGACAAAATGTAGGAATCCATGAAAGCCTAGGCATCTGGTGCAAAACATAATCTTGTAGAAAAAACTGGGATGAAAATTCTGGGGCCTGGGTACCAGTTCTAAATGAGTCATTATCTGGCCTCTGTGTGTGTATATATGCCATCTTGAGTCAGCCTTTAACCTTTGTAAGCTTTCATTTCTTCATCTGCAAAATGAAGGTCTTAGAATAAATGATCTTCTGGATAATCCTAGGGACTTCTTATACTTTTAGGATATTAACTGATATATTTATTTCTCCTCTGTATATACCTAATGTTTCTGGTGTGTGACCCCCACCTTTCTGAGCGTAACTGATTGGTTTTGGGGTGGAAACTGACAATCTGGGCCAATCAGATTCTTCCCTGGGGATTTTAAATTAGGCTGTTCCTTGAATGGAAAAGGTAAAAACGGGGAGGTTGTAGGGAACTCACTTTCTTCCCACTAGACAGACTAAGAAGCAAAGAAAGAAGAATTTCAGAGAGAGAAGAATGAAGCATATCAGCAGAAAGAAGCTGCCTAGGCCTGGATAGCTTTCAAGTTCTTTCCTAAGGCTCAGCTATATGCCTACCCTTGCATTCCATTGGACAAGCAGGTATCCTTATAATAAATTCCACCTTTTTTTCTTTAAACTAACTTGAAATATATAGTGAGTCACAGCAGTGATGGTGTTTGCCTAACAATGCATTTCCCCACTTCCTTGTTTTGAATTGGGGGAATTCCTTACCCAATTTGTGTGAGGCTGTATTAGGATAAACTATCATGAATGCTTCCTCCAAGGTATTCAGGCAGGCCAATCATGGTACCTATGGTGGCCATGGTACCCCTGGCCACAATGATTGGTTTGTGTTCAGGTACGTCACCCACGCAAGGCCCATCAGTGCCTTCCCTAGCTTGAAATAGGGAGTTGGAAAGAGGTCTTTTTCTGCTGGCTAAGCTGAATGATGTAAGTTTGGGACACTCAGCACCACTTTCCCCCTTTGTGAAGAGATGCTGTCTGAAATCAAGCAGAGACAGAGCCAACCCAAGAGATGGAGACAGAAGGACCTGAGACATCATATGAGCATTAGATTCTATCCTGCCTAACATCAGACCCATCCTAGACTTTCTGGTTATGTAAGCCAATACATTTATTTCTTTGTTTAAGCCAGCTGGAATTGGTTTTCCATCACTTGCAATCCAAAGAGCCCTGGCTCATTAAGTTTATGTCCTTTACTTGCCTCCAAAGTCTTAATAGAACAATATATACAGATATAGGGTTTTATGAAGCCTTAGAGTTTAGACAACTGCCCAGTAGATTTAACAAGACCACTATGTTGGCATGGGGTTTTCAAATTACCCTCATAATTCCTTCCAGGTCCACCTGTTGCAGGTCTGTCAGCCTTTGGTCTTTGTTTTGGGTTGAAATATGTCCTCATTCCAGTTCCCTACCTCCCCACCACCAATAAAAAAGAAGAAAAAAAAAAAGATACGATGGCCCTAACCAGTTTGGCTCAGTGGATAGAGCATCGGCCTTCGGTCTGAAAGGTCCCAGGTTCAATTCTGGTCAAGGGGGCATGTACCTTGGTTGCGGGCACATCCCCAGTAAGGGGCGTGCAGGAGGCAGCTGATCCATGTTTCTCTCTCATCGATGTTTCTAACTCTCCCTCTCCCTTCCTCTCTGTAAAAAATTAATAAAATATTTTTTAAAAAAGATACGATGAACCTCAGAATGTGACCTTATTTGGAAATGCAGTCATTGAAGAAAAAGTTAAGATGAGGTCATACTGTAGTGGGGTGGGCCCCTAATCCAATATGACTGGTGTCCTTATAAGAAGACTTCCATGCCAACAGAGACCCAGGGAGAATACCATGAGAAGATGGAGGATTAGAGTAATATAACTACAAGCCAAGGAATGCTGAGGAGAGAGGAATGGAGGGATTCTCCCTCAGAAGGTACCAAATCTGCTGACACCTTGATTTTGGAGTTTCAGCCTCCAGAACTTTGAGACAATGACTTGCTGTTATTTTAAGCCACCTGGTTTGTGGTACTTTGTTACAGCTGCCCTAGGAGACTAATACAGAGCCAAACAGGAAGGGCTGTTTGGGTGATGATGGCAGGATTTTATTTAGATCAGAAAAACTGTCTTTATGCCACCTTCCTACTCTTCTACTTCCCTCTCACAGTTTTACTTTCCTTTTGCTCTAGGGAAACCAGAGTCCTAGATGGAAATTCTGATAGGGTGGCCCATAGTCAAACCCAGTGTAACTGAGTGCAGAGCCCAATTTCCAAGGGATTCAAACATCTGAGGAAATTGGTACTTGTGACTGGCTGCAAGGTGGGAAAATGGAGACAGAAAGAATCACAGGCCTTGGCAGAGCCAGCAGCAAGACAGGTACCCAACAGCTGGCATCAAAGGCCTCATTCTCAGCTGGTGTCTGGGCTGTGTGTGTGGTAGTCATCCTGGAAAACACAGAAACAGCCAGCCCCATACCTGACCCTACTATTGGACAGCCAACCCAGGACACAAGAAAGGGAGGGCAGGGGAGGACAGGAGACGAGATGAACCAAGCACAAAACCTGACATCTCTGTCCTCACGTGACACACAGGAGAGAAGACCCCAGCTTGGCTTCCTGTTCTCCACAGCAAACTAACAGGAGGTAGAGATGATCTGACACGTCACCAGGACAGGACAATGGTGCCTATGCTGAGAGCTACATGGTTCTGTTAGAAATGTAGCCTCAAAGAGCTGCAAGAGACATTCAGAAGATGAGGTAGTAATTGTCACTCAAATATTTTTCCTCTATAGAGTTTTTCTTCTGAACAGATCATAATCTTCTTCACGAGCTAACTCCTCACTCTGCCTGTTGGGAGGACCTCCCACCCTGGACACTCCTGACCCTCCAGCTAAGTGTGAGAGCAGCTGCTGGGCACAGTTTCAAGCTTCAACAAAGAGTAGGGGTGTGGAGGGGAAAGGGGGAAGCCACTTTCCTACTGAAAAAGAATAACCTCAAGAGTAAGAAAAATGCAAGTTGTGGCTTTAGGGGGAAAAAAATCTCCCAGATGCCAGATCCTTGATTCCCGGCAAAGACTCCATTCAATTGGATGTATTAATTTAATGTCCAAGTGAGGTCACCACCAAGGAGTAGATCAAACTGTTCTTGTCCTTTAGTCCACACAGGTTCTGGTGACTGAGGTCCCACAGCAGCCAAGGAATCCAGGTCAGGCTTCCTCTCCCTCAGGGCACTGACGTAGCCCTGTCTCTCCTCCCCTCATCCAGCCGCATAACTGCCCATGCCTCGGGGCCCTGTCCAGCCTTCTCTCTTCTCTTCACTCACCCCAGAGCCCAACCTGAGCCCTCAGCCTTTGGGAGATGAGGAGGTCTGGGACAGGCACACACCACACCAAGTTCGTCACCATCTTGAGAAAGGATGGTATCTCCAAGGCCACCAAGATGGCTGTTCACTGAAGATTGTCATGGAGGAGAGAAACAAAATCCTGGGTCTGGGATTTTTATTTTATCACTGTTAGGTATCAAATTCTGAAGTTGGAATTATCCTTATGGATAACCTACTCTGACACCATACCATGTGCCAGCATGGGTATAGGTCCAGGGAAACCCAGTCAAAAGACGCCCGGGGACACACAGTAGAGTTCTTGGCCAGCTTCTCTGTCCCTAGCTTACTTGCACACTCATGTGCCTCACCCTTACCCCTCTAGGCATCTCCTTCCAACGCCCATCTCTTGAAGGTTTAGAATTTTATCTTGCTCCAGGTACATCGCTTTTGCAGTTCTAAAAGGTTTCACTTTTGTTGATAAGGGGACACAGAAAAAAAATGACTCAATTTTATCACCATTTCTTTCTTTCTTGTAGACTCTATAAGAAAAAAAATCCAATACCCAAAACTATCAGGTCCTTAGTGACCCAGAATTGTAGAATCCATGTACCAATGATTCAAAAGGATACATCCATGGCAACCGCCAGTCTGGCCACTGTAGATTTCACTTAGTGCAAGAGAAGAAAGGATGAAGTAAAGGTGGGGATAGATCCAGACCCCTCTGGGAAGCAATCACCTGGAACAAAGAGCAAGAAGGGGAGTCCCAAGTACAGCTGGTGCCACAGGGATTCTCAGGTCAATGATGTGAAGGGCGTCCCAGCTTGAGCAAATAAATAGCATCTTCCTCAGAGTGATCACCTGGGAAGATGAGATCCTTATTTCAAAAGAGGAGCCCTTTGCTCCGGCCAATGTGGCTCAAGTTGGTTGGGCATGGTCCCATACACTAAAAGGTTGCTGGTTCAATTCCCAGTCAGGGCATGCGCGCACGCACGTATGCACACATACACATGCACACAGGAGCCCTTTGTTAGAAATATCTAGAAAACTATCTATAGCCTTAGGTTTTACACTTTATCATTCTAGATGTCCTCAGCAACGGCAAATGTATTCAGGACATATTTGATGACGAACAAGTCTAAAGTCACTTGGAGTGAAGCCCAGCCAATAAGCTAACAAATTCCATTTTAAGTCAAGCTCTAGGTGTGGCTGGCTTAGTGATTTTCTCTTATATCTTGTAAAAGTGCCCAGAAGAGAAGGGGCCAGGCTTGTGGGACCCTGGTCATCATGCTCATCAGTCAACAGTGTTAGGTCCAGTGTACCAAGTGCATTGTCTAGCAGAGTCAGTGCCACTGAGAAAAAAAAAGTCCTTATCCTTTGAAGACAACTTTTCTGGGTCTGTGGCAGCCTCATGTTTGAGTCCTGAGTCTTGTCCCCCAACCCCCAGCTCCCCGTTAGAGGTCCTTTGCCAGTCTTTCTCAAACCTAGCATTCAGGGCCAAAAGTGATTCTTCCAGATATCCCACTGCAGCTCAGTGCCTCCTTCTAAATCACTCCAACAATAGGGAATACCTAACATGAAAATTGATGTCCCCTCCCCAATCTCACATGCCTGGGCATTCCTTTTAACAACATAGAGTATATTCCTCCATTTATTTTCTCTCTGGGGACTCTTAAGCATGCTCTTTTACCTAAATCATTGGCCATATTTTGCAGCCTAGACAGAGTCCACTGCAGTGGCCACAGTGGCTACACACCCTATGCAGAGCCTTAAGTAGGCTGTGATTATGTTGAGCCAGGCTGGCTTAATTTCTAAGTCTGGAGATCTCAAGGTATGACCAGCTAGCAGCCACAACCAGGGTGGGTTGTGGCATAAGCAAGGCTGTGCTGCTGGGCTTGTCCAAGTGGCAAAGTCAGCTGTGCTTACTGGTTCTAGGGCCAGGATCTAGTCTGAAATCTGCCCTATCCTGGCTGCGCTACCTGAGCCAAGTTGCTGTCAACTTCCTTAACTGGTGAGTTGGAATAAGAAGAAGCCAGTTGGGAAAATGCCTATTAACAGAGGAAGTTGTATTAGTCAGCATTCTGCTCAAGGAGCATTTTGAATGTTGTTTAAGAATAGTTTGATACACTTCTGGGTATTTAAAGGGACAGAACATTTCTGTATTACATATTTGCTGCCTTGGCCTATGCAGCATCCATTTCCCTATATCTTGGCACCAGAAGCCATATTTTCCTTGGGAGACCACTTCCCCCACTTCCAGTGCATGTGGTTTGGGAGTTGGACTCCCATATGGTTTGACTCCACCAGGTTCTAGGAATTGGCATGTGACCCAGGCATGGCCAATCAGAGCAGCCAATCCCTCTGGTTCCTGGTTGGGTAAATAACCTAAATCAATTCCATGTTTTTCAACTCTTTGGGGATACTGTTAGAGAAAATTTCTGTTGGGGCTGCTGGGAAGACATGATGTAAATCAAGAACTTCTGATGGTCTCTTAATACCATCAGTAGGGAGACCCTACTAGAGAACAAAGCAAGAGAAAGACCAGAGATACGGAGCAAAAGTGATGGTCTTAATGGCATCGTGTAAGCCCCTGGATACAGCTAGGCCCAAAATGAGATGCATCCTTGGACTTCTCCTTTAAATGAGCCAATACATTCCCACTTTTGCTTAAGCCTATTTGTATTCAGTCACTTACACTAAAAAAGAAAATCTTGATTAATATAACTGAAAGGGGGAATGCATGGACAACAAAATAGGACAAAACAGGTCTACTGAGAAGACAAAAACTGGAGTGCTACCACTAGCATCCTCCAGGTCTAGCATCTACCCTTCCCTCACAAAGTGCTCATCCTCTCAACTCTAAGTTAGTACTGAACAAACATTTAAAGAATATCATTTGAAAGGACACCAAGGTATGACCCACTAGAGACATTCACATGTCATGGCTCATAGCTGACTGGACCACGTTCCAGTTTCTTTGACACTTTGAATAAATCTAAATAAATGTGCCTGTGAGGATGAAAGGAGATAATGTTCATGGAAGTGTTTTGAAATCCATAAAGCAGCCAGGGCAAATCTGAACACTTGGCACCATGGAAGGCTGCTGCTTTGTAGAGGAAGACATCCCGAGGGAAGAAAGCAGCATTTCATCTCAAAGGGAGAAGGCTCAGTTTAGATAACATCTTAGTAACAGCAGATCAGTGATGTCAAATGGAACTTCATCTCTTTGAATGATGATTGAGAATGACTTAATAGTTTTCCCCCCTTCTCTCTCCTAACCTACTTCCCCACGCACATACAGACAAGCTGACAGTCAAGGTTTGTGCCAAGAAGTTCAAACCTTCCAGACCAGTGGTCACCAACTGGTGATCCGTGGACCACTCCGTGGTCTGTGGGGTCCAAAAGGTTGGCAACCGCTGTTCCAGATCATTCCAGAATAATCACATTACCACAGTAGGTAACCAACAGGAGACTACTATTGGGGGGGAAATAATTATACAACAGTCATTCCAACCTTTTCAAGAATGCACAGGGTCCTCTTTTATTTTATTTACTAGAAGCCCGGTGCACGAAATTCGTGCACGGCGGGGGGTTGTCCCTCAGCCCAGCCTGTACCCTCTCCAATTTGGGACTCCTGGAGGGATGTCCGACTGCCCGTTTAGGCCCGATCCCACCAGGATGGTACAGCCCAGCCTGTACCCTCTCCAATCTGGGACATCCCTCTCACAATCCAGGACTGCTGGCTCCCAACTGCTTGCCTGCCTGCCTTCCTGATTGCCCCTAACCGCTTCTGCCTGCCAACCTGATTGATGCTTAACTGCTCCCCTGCCAGCCTGTTTGCCCTCAACTTCCCTCCTCTGCCAGCCTGGTCACCCCTAACTGCCCTCTCCTGCAGGATTGATCACCTCCAACTGCCCTCCCTTGCACTCCTGGTCCCTCACAACTGCCCTCCCTTGCAGGCCGGGTGCCTCCCAACTGCCCTCTCCTGCTGGCCATCTTGTAGTGGCCATCTTGTGTCCACATGGGGGCAGGATCTTTGACCACATGGGGGCAGCTATATTATGTGTTGCAGTGATGATCAATCTGCATATTACTCTTTTATTAGATAGGATAGAGGCCTGGTACACGGGTGGGGGCCAGCTGGTTTGCCCTGAAGGGTGTCCCGGATCAGGGTGGGGTTCCCTTGGGGCGTGGGGTGGCCTGAGCGAGGGGCCTGTGGTGGTTTGCAGGCCGGCCACGCCCTCTGGCAACCCAAGGGGAGGCCCTGGTATCTGGAATTTATTTTCCTTCTACAATTGAAACTTTGTAGCCTGGAGCGGAGCCAAGCCTGCTGCTCCCTCCGGGGCGGCAGCCATTTCTGTGGCAGTTAATTCACCTTCTACAATTGAAACTTTGTAGCCTTAAGCGGGTGAGCCTGGCCAGGGTGTGCGGAAAGCTTTGCTTCCCCTGTTGCCGCCGGCAACCCTGGCCTGCTCTCTCAAGCTCCATTCTGCCGCCATTTGTTTGAATTTGTTTACCTTCTATAATTGAAACTTTGTAACTTGAGTGGAGGCTTAGGCCTGCAACGGCTATGGAAAGCTTGGCTTGCTCTGTTACCTGGGAAACCTTGCTCTCTGTGGCTGTAGCAATCTTGGATAGGGTTAATTTGCATACTCGCCCTGATTGGCTGGTGAGTGTGGCTTATGTAGCGGAGTGATGGTTAATTTGCATATTACCATTTTATTAGAGAGGATTTTATTTTTTAAAATATACTTTATTGATTTTTTAGAGAGAGGAAGGGAAAGGTTTAGAGAGTAAGAAACATCAATGAGAGAGAAACATCAATCAGCTGCCTCCTGCACACCTCCCACTGGGGATGTTCCCGCAACCAAGGTACATGCCCTTGACCAGAACCGAACCTGGGACCTTTCAGTCTGCAGGCCGACGCTCTATCCACTGAGCCAAACCAGTTAGGGCAGGGTCCTCTTTTAAAACATCTAACATTTTCACAGACCTGTCTTCTACATGATAGAATATGTAAGTAGTAATGGAAAGAGTACAAATTCAGTAATGCTTCAAAATGAATTCATGGATTATTCATAACAGCAATAGTTCTTAACATTGGGAAAGAGTCACAAAAGAATGTACAAGTCGTATTACGTGTGCAGTCCTCTGGGGCACGTGATTTCCCTAGCAAACAGATAAGACAAGTAGAACAGCCCCTGAGGGACTAGAGCAGCTGACCCGCGGCTACTCCGGGAGCGGGGGCAGCCCCCTTGTTTTGCCACAGCTATTTCCTCGGTATTGTCAACAAAGGCACTCACCACATGCTCTTTTCCCTCCGAGGTTAAGTTGTTTTACACTTCTTTTTACTCTCTTCTTCCTTTCAGGTAGATGTTCAGAGTTCAAGTTCTCTTCATTATTTCCTAACCTGGGTCACAAATCCAGGTCTCTGAACCTTTGCAGCTATTTCACCTTCTGAACTCCCAAAAGACAAAGCTCAAGTCTGCAAATAGCACCTATTCAGATTGTCAAGAACTGCAGAAGTTTATCCCTGGTGCACAGCAGCGATTTTCAACCTTTTTCGTCTCATGACACATATACACCAATTACTAAAAGTCTGCGGCACACCAAAAAATATATCTTTTGCTGATCTGACAAAAAAAAAAAATAGGTCTAATATTGATTCATTCACACCAGATGGCTATTGTGTTGGCTGTTATCATTTTTTTTATTTGACAAATTAAGGCAAAAGAGGTCAGTGCCCCTGTCTAAATAGTCAGGTATTGCATGTTTTAAAAATTCTTACGGCACACCAGCTGAAAATCGCTGACAGGATCTAAGCTTTAAAAAGCACCCATGTTAAGTTCTGGAAAGCCCATCAGCAGAGGAGTGGGGGTGTCCAGGGCTTGTTTTAAATACAAGAGTTTCTGTTAAAACCCCATTTAAAAAGCCCATCCCAGGTCCAATGCCTCATGGACCCTGTCTCTGCATGTTGGTGGTAACTGCTAGCAGGTGGTGCCCCGGTCAGAGTTCTCTGAAAACCCAGGTGTTGGGGGCTCAGGCTTGGCCTAAGAAGTATGGCCAACCATTTCTCCATGATCGCCTTCTCCAGGGGGTTCTCCCTGACCCATTACCAAGAAGGGTAATCTTCCACAATGCTCTGGCACTTTCCCTGCCCCCACCCCCCCAATCAACAGAACTTCTACACACACCTTCCAACCCCTTGCTGAGAGCTCAAGAGGGCTCTCCTGCCATGTGAAGGCTCTGAGCCCAAAAGAAAAAAACAATGTGACTCTCAAGAAACAGAAGTGGTTATAATTATTACCTGAAGGGGAAAAAGTAAAGTCCCAGCCTATTCACATACTTGACCCATCTAGTTCCTAGAAGCCCAGAAGATGGTAAAGGGCTTGATGGGGCTGGTGGCCATTGACCTGAAGCTCATCTGTGTGGGTGGTCGATGCTATTGGCTGGAGCAAGGGTTAGGCATGAGGCCTGGATTTTCCACCCGGTTCCCTACAACTGCTCAGCTTCTCACAAATCCTACATAATGAAGAATGGAACGAACGGTTTGCCTTTTCCTTGACAAGCCTATTAGACCAGGAATCCCTAAAGTATGATCTGCAGAAAAAGAGCGCAACATGCAATACCTTTTCTTGGAGGGTGGGGAAAGCAGGATATGGAAAGTCCCATGGTCAAGTCAGCTTAAAAACAGTGGGTTAACCAACAACAGCTTCAGCTGCCTGTACTTCTCAGAACTATGCTAATGTACATAGTGACTCTCCACTTCTTAGCTGCAGACTGCAATGTCGTCTACACTTCTATTGCGCCCTTCACAGGGAAAGCATCCCATGATGCTCGTGCACCATGGGAAGTGCCACAGTGGCCCGAACAGGCTCTAAATTGGAGGTGTGCACAGTGCTCTGACTCCTAATCCTGCTGCTGGCCCTGAAAGAGGGCTAAGGTGCAGGAGCCTAAGGCACTTATCCAGCACTATAGGCAGGCCTTCCTGTGGAGATTACCTCCATCTGTGGTACCTCCTTCCCTACGCCCCTGCCATATCACAAGTAAGTCACTTGTGTGTGTGCTTTGTTTTCTTTCTTTGAGGAAAACTGCAGAAGAGTGGGACAAAAGGGATGCCTGAACTTTATTTACCTTGGAGTGGATAGGAAATCACAAGAGTTGTACCTGAAATTCTTAATCTAACTAAGCATACATGCATGCACCCATAGACAGGTATGTATATATATACCATATAAAACTTATAAAAACAAAATAGTGCAAATTACTGGAAAATAAGAGAAACATCTATCACACTCCCATTCTAATACCCTGTCATCACTTATATATGTCTTCACTGTTCTTCCATAGGTAGCTCTTTATATTGTTTTTTAATTCTTGTATTCCAGGAAATGGAAAAAAGCTCCAATCTTCGTCCCCTACTTCTGACTCTGCCATTCCAGACACTGCGGAGGCTCCTCTCCTTCAGACCGACCCCTACTCTTCCTCCTGACCCACAACCCACATGCTGCTCCACCAGAACTGGTCACTGCCACTTCTCCCCATGTTAGCATCATGGGTGTGCTCCCGCTTTAGCTCAAGAATACCACTGGCTAGCCCTAACCGGTTTGGCTCAGTGGATAGAGCGTCGGCCTGTGGACTGAAAGGTCCCAGGTTCGATTCCGGTCAAGGGCATGTACCTTGGTTGCGGGCACATCCCCAGTAGGGGGTGTGCAAGAGGCAGCTGATCGATGTTTCTCTCTCATCGATGTTTCTAACTCTCTATCCCTCCCCCTTCCTCTCTGTAAAAAAAATCAATAAAAATATATTTTAAAAAAAAAAAAGAATACCACTGGCTAAAATGACGAACTTTTGCCCAGTGTTCATATCAACCTTGGCCTTCTGGATACAAAGATCTTGCCTTTGTCAGGCATCATTTGTTGAAATGAATTCATTCTAGCCTGCCCAATTCTATACCATAATGCTGGAAGATTTTGGATGGTGAAAGATTGTGGTGGGCTGGCAGTATTGTGGGACATCCTTTCAAGAATATTCAGGGAATTAGTTAATGAAACCTATCGTGGACAACTGTTGTTTCTGCCTTCCCAAGTGTCTGCTCTCTTCTTTGTAGAAAGCATTTAGCTTTTGCTTTTGGAACCGCCTCTTAACCTTTTGCACTCGGATGTCGAGTGTGACTCCACACGGTTAGCATTAGAATAAAGGAATCGAGAAAAAAGCAAGCGAGTGCAAAGGGTTAATCCACACAATTTGGGCGAGGTTGACATCACTACCACTCCAGGGCTGAGAAGAGAACCCACAATCTGGTCAATCAAAGCATGCTGGAGTCAGCAGAGGGAGACACAATTCTGGGAATTATAATTTTTAAAGTATTGAGTAATGGGAATCTGCCCAATAAGGTTGCTGGGAGAATAGAATATTAGCAAATGCCTGCTGGAGAGGGAAGAGAACACTGAGGAAAGCAGAGCTGAAAGGTGGAGGAGTTTTCTGATGACAACGCAGTTCTTTACATTGTACTGGTAGACTACATTATAGTCTGATAATACTGCAGTTCCTCAGTTTGGTTTGGTACCCACAATAGCTCTGGGATCTGACAGCCCTGAGGTAGTCCTGCCTTTTCACTTCCCCCTGACTGGATGGGTCCTGTTGGAACACAGTGAACTGCTCGGAGATGCCTGCAGGCCCACTTTTTACCTCAGTAACATTTGGCATGGGCAGTTGATCCCCAACATGCATGCAGGTGCTATATCTTGTCTCTGGTCTTCTTTTAATTTTTTATTAAATTATTATTATTTTTTTTTATTTTAGGGAGAGAGGAAAGGAGAAAGAGAAAGAAACATCCATTTGTTGTTCCACTTATTTATGTATTCACTGGCTGATTCTCTTATGTGCCCTGATAAGAACTTGTAACCTTGGGGTATCAGGATGAAACTCTAACCAGCTGAGCTACCCAGCCAGGGCTTGTCTCTGGTCTAGCTGAGTATATACAAGTCCAGAGGTAAAGATAAACCCTGTAAAACTGATGCTGGCATTAACCTGTTAGGAGACTGCTTTGAATCCCCACCAGGGACTGAACAGCTCAAAAAGAATCCTAAGCATTTAATACATAACCATTATGTTAATAAATCCTCTCGCCCTGACCGGTTTGGCTCAGTGGATAGAGCGTCGGCCTGTGGACTGAAGGGTCCCAGGTTCGATTCCGGTCAGGGGCATGTGCCTTGGTTGCGGGCACATCCCCTGTGGGGGGTGTGCGGGAGGCAGCTGATCGATGTTTCTCTCTCATTGATGTTTCTAGCTCTCTATCCCTCTCTCTTCCTCTCTGTAAAAAAATCAATAAAATATATTTTAAAAAATAATAAAAAATAAAAAAATAAATCCTCTCAATACCAGGATGGGCAGTAGATATTTCACAGCTTGCAGATGAGGAGACGCATCTCTGGTGGAGGACCTGCACAGTACCAGCATCTACTGACACAGCTAGGATTCCAACATAGGTCTCATTCCTGACCCTTCGCTACTTCCACAGTGCTCTACTAAAACTCAAGAAACCAAAAGCTTTCCTCATAAATGATTGACCTTTTTAAAAAAATAAAGCTTTCAGAAACTGCTTTAAAATCATAGCCATGCCAAACCTAAAAAGATGAACCCAGCCCATACCATCCTAGGTTAGCAGGAAAGAGAACTAAGAGACAACTGTGTGGTGAGAGCTAGGCAGGGGAGGCACCCAGGGGTGATGAGAGCGCGGTGGGGGCTACCTCGGCAACTGCTGGGGCTTTGAGACTGACAAGTAGCTCAGTGAGGGGAGCACTACACAGCTTTACTCTTGAGGCCTTTTATGGCAGGATAATTAAACCACACATGTTAAAACACAGCCATATCCCAAAGTTCTAAGTTGCTTTTTATAACTTTGCCTTTTAAATTGCTTGACCAGCAACTCATTTAATAGATGATTAACTATGATTCCTTGGCAATCGTGGGGGCTTGGAAATGCTATGAAGAAAAAAAAGTCTCACCTATATTATTTTCAATATTCTAACAAGGTGAGAATTGTTTCATTTTGAGAATATTTTACTATGTTTGCTCTTTTCTTTGCATAATTTGGAGCCAGTGTTGTTTTCCCTACGTTTGTTTTTTGAAAACATTTTCACTGGTTTTTCAAAAGTTTACAGATCTTAGGCACGATGCCTTTAATTGCCTAACAGATAAAACAGCAGAGGACGAAACTATGCGGGAAGGTCCAGGAACCAAGTGCACTCAGCACTTAAAATAGCCCGAGGTCAGTTGTCGTGACCCGATACTGGATCTCTACATGTAGCAAGCCAGGGACCATTTCAAAATATAAGGTCCCCACGAATATCTTTCCTTAAGGACGAGAAAGGGCTTCCGAATGCCTGACCACTCCCAGATGCAGCAGGAAGAGGCAGCTGTCTCTACCATTTTCCTTCCTTGGGAACGAACACCTTCTACTCCTAAAACAGAGACAAGTGCCCAACGGCCTCCAGAGAGCCCAGCGGCAGTCCCGCTCCCACGGCTGTGGCGACAGAGTATTCACAGATTGGACACGTGAAGTTGTCATGAGTATTATTGTTGGGCTGGTTCATTTTCCTTCATCTTTAATTTGGCCTCTGATTTCTAGAAAGTCACCTGCTTGCATCCATTTGAATATACAGTTCCCAAATCATAGCAGAAAGTGTTAAAATCAATCTGAATATTTTTGGATGTAAAGATCTTTAGGGGGGTTAGGAATGGTGAGGAAACACAGAAATAAAGAGTGACCGGAGAACTCAGAGAAAACATCTCCATGTTTAAAAAAGTTATACAATGCAACTAACCTTCCTGCCACCCCAAATAAACCTGTAAGAATAGGGGAGGGGTAGAAGAGGCGAGAGGGCATTTTCCTGACCATCGCATACATCTCCCCCGATTCCACAGAGGACACCCAAGTGTGGAGAAGTGAATTACTTAAGGCTGTCACAGCTGGTTAGGAGCTAAGCTGGGCCAAAAAGCAAGCTGAGCTTCATTTACTCCTAAGATGCCCATCACCTCCCCTGCAGGCCCCACAGAGAGGTCTCAGCAGAGCCACTAGAGGAGGAGTAAACACTGCCCTGGCCCATCAACAGGTGCTGCCCGAGGCCCCTGCCTCAGGCGTGGTGTCAGACTCTCTCATAGGTATGGGCCAAATGTGACAGAGAATTAAAGCAGTCTCCAACCCAGGCAGCCCCTGACAAAATGAGTTTTTATTTGCTTGTAAGTAAAGGAATGATGCCAAACATTGATAAACTGTCCCACTCAAATGGCTTCTTAAGAGGTAGCCCACCAGGAGCAAGAAAAGACCTGGCTGCTATTGGCATTCATTCCCTTGAACTATTAGTCATTTCCGAACACGGGCCAGAGTTCTCTGCACATGGACACTCTAAGCCCAGGTCACTACTTCTTATCCACTCTGGAGCCCGATAAGGAATAATGGAAACCCAGGCTGGGCACACAGCTATTGTACGGCTTTCCACTCATCACAGACTGGCTAACATTGCCCATGGGCACCTCTACAGCTCTCCAACGAAGAACCAGCAGGAAAACTCAATGCAATTGCACATTCTAACCCTCTTACCATGACCAAGGCTCCCAGTAAATCCATTTCTTCACCCTGCCTTGGTCCCCTCATCTCACCCAGGTGAATCCTTTGGGCACAGCTAAAACTGGTAATTTAGTTCCTTGCTGTTTCCTTTTCTCCATGCAACTTTGATTTTAACCGCTTCTTCAAGCCTCCTCCAATTCATCCTGCCTACGTCCTTCACTGCCTTTTGCACCTGCAACTCTTCCCCTCAGTCACCTTTGGCCTCTCCTGGGAGCCTCCCAACACCAACGACCTAATGGAAAGTGGCCACCTCCTGGTCTCTAGTTGTAGAGGGACTAAGAGGACAGGGTCACCCTGCAACTTAAGTTTGGGTGGTTTTTTTTTTTTTTTTTTTTGGTTGAATCTGTAATCGGGGATGTCCTTCACCACTTTTTATCAGAAAAGATAAAACAAAAACAAAACCCCATGAGGCTTAGCTGCCTTATGACGGTAATTTGGATTTCCACAGTCTCCTGTTGCTCTTTCCCCATCAGCATGGCATGTTGCAATAACCTAGCTTCCTCCACCCCTATCAACTGTCTTGATGAATATGGCAACATAATCATGATGATGGAGGGGGGCTAGCCGGTGTTTACACAGAACATAGTTGAAAGGTGTCAAAAGGCGAAGCAGGGCCTGGTAAATGACAGGAAGGTAAAGGCAATGATTCTCCCATGACCCCAATAAGGTTATGCTTAAAAAAACAAACAAACAAAAACCCACCATCACTAGTCTCATTGAGGGTCTATCTCAGAGTGGTCTATCTCTGTCGAGGGAGCAGATAAGCCAAGGCAGAAAACGAAGCCCCAAATGCTAGAATCTCTCATCAAACTACCCCGGGGCAGCTGGACCTATCAGGAGCTAAGAACAAGGCTGAGGCCACAGGAACTGATCGTCACTAAGATGTACCAGCGACCTGCACAGGATGGCTTCTTCCCAAGAAAGGTGCTGCTTCTCTTGGGCATTTGAGAAAAAGGGCTGGGAGCAGGCTGTTTAAATATTAAATGTGTCCTCTTTTGTGGCCATATCATCACCACTACTGCCAGATATTGCCACTCCAAAAGCAGCTGTGCCAGATGGAAGGCTGGAAACCAACAGACACTTCTGTGTTTACAGCAGATAGGGGTACACGCTCCTTCTACTGCTTGCAATGACCTGCCTGGAGTCCATATGACACCCTAAATTGACCAACTGTATCATTGCCACAGCTTCTTCTACGGACGAACACTCCTGTAGAGGAGTATTTGACATGCGGCCCCTTAGTTTTGTATCCAAACATTGGAAGTTCTGGGTTCAAACACCAGCAGCACTAAATAAGACTTCAGCATGTGTGGTATGCAAAATTCTCAGATGATGGACAGGTTCCCATCCCCTGGCCAGTCAAACACTAATCTAGGTATGCTAAGATCAGATGACCTGAAGATAGGAAGGTTATCCAGGGGGGACTGTGATATGAGTCATTTAAAAGGAATGTTTTCCTCAGCCTGTACAAGAGGAAGTTAGATTCAAAGCATGTGAAGGATCTGATGCAACAGGAGGGTTTGATGCACCATTGCTGGCTTGAAGACTGGGCAAGTCAAGTTATGAGAAAAGGGTTCAGTCCCTGTAAGCTGAGAGTTGGCCCCAAACAGCCAGAAATGAGGAGCTCAAGTCCGACAACCTGAATTTTGCCAGCTGAGTGACCTGGAAGCACATTCTTTCCCAGAGCCCAGCACTGGCTGACACCTTGACATCAGCCGTGAGACACTAAGCAGAGAATCCAGCCAAGCCCACCAGGACTGCCGACCTCCAGAACTGTGAGATGATAAATGGGTTATTGTTTTAAGCTGCTAAGTTTGTGGTATGCAGCAACAGAAACTAATACAGCATGGAAAGCTCTCGGCAAGTAGAGTGCACAGTTCAAAATGGTCTGGCCTTCCTCAATGTTAGCCTCAATCTCCACATCCTCCCACACCCCAGTCGTAACAGCAGACTTGCTCAGGCCTCTTTCACTGAAAAAGAAAAGGGTGCCAAGAGGATTAGGGAGGCAAAGACTTTTCATACTTCCAAAGCCCACTCCAGGAGGGGAATACCACTTGGAATCCTAATAGAAAGAATTAGATCTTCCCCCTTCTACCAACTCCAATGTCATAGCCGCAACCCTGAATATTCCTACACATTCGTGCTGGGGAGGCCTTTACTACCTGGCCCCGTTCTCATAACTGCGTTCACTGCAAGCAACCTGGAGGTATGAAGTCATGTCCACACCTGGAACAAGAGCAGGTATGCTGTAGGGGGCAGAGTCCCCAAGCATGCATGTGCCTTGCCTGTGATGCAACCCACTGCGTGAATGGCATCTTCCTGGGCCCCTCCACGTCACCATGTGGGACTTGGGAAACGGGAGGAACCAATTCAAACATGAAGTCATGCTGCTCGCTGTGCTCTGAGTGACAGTTCTCTGACTCTGAGTGAGGACTCTCATGTATTCTGCTAGCATCCATGAAACATTAATAATCTAACTTCCTAGCTTATACGTGAGGCAAAATTCCAGACTCTGACATTATTACACTCAGATCTTTAAGTCAGGTGGTCTAATGTCTTTACATTATAAATTTCAAAGGAACAAAATATCCTTTTTGAATATTCTTGCGGAGAGAATAAATTCTACATCACAGAGTTATTATGAGAATAAAATAAGAAAATGTATAGCACACCTGAGATAGAGAAAATATCCAATAACTTTAATTGGACCCCTTCCTCCCCCACACCCCCGTCCCCAAGCACTCATCCCCACACACACAATGAACCAGACAGGGAGCAGAATCTGTCTCCAAGACAGCTGAGTCCATTCTGAAGATGAGGGATGAAATAGTCTCATATACCGTTTTTTTTTCTTTCTTTTTTTTCTGAAATATGCGTAACACTGCATTACTCATAAAGAGTTTCCACTGTGGTTGTCTCATTTAATCCCTACGCAGAAACCAAGGTTCAAAGAAGTCAGTCCTTGCAGAAAGGACAGTAACAGATGCCACAGGTCTGGAAAACGGCCACACGACAGGAGCCAGGGATGTGGGCTGAGGAAGCACTGCTGACATGGAGCTGTGATGATGGTCTAGCAGCGTGACTGTGTCCTGAAGGCCTGTTCTTTGTCCAGGTAAGCGAAGGGAGCACATCGTGACAGGCCTCCTGAGGAATGGCAATACCACTGGAGAAATGGCTGGAAACCACATGATATAAATATGTCTTTTATTTGCATATTCTGATTGTTTTTAAATGGAAAATGAAGAAAGGCCTTAATATCCGAGGCTATCCTGTCCTGTTTGGACTTAGTCCCTCTGGGTCCTTGGCAGCTTCTGCTTTGTCTGTAGGCGTTGGGGCCTTTTATCCTGTGACAGTATCACTTGAGGGTCTTGCTAAGGTTGGAGAAGCCAAT
Organism: Cnephaeus nilssonii; assembly: GCF_951640355.1. Lineage (NCBI taxonomy): Eukaryota > Metazoa > Chordata > Mammalia > Chiroptera > Vespertilionidae > Cnephaeus > Cnephaeus nilssonii. The sequence continues at coordinate 48,745,254 of NC_137085.1, read as the reverse complement.
GCCAACACAGGTCATCAGCACTTTATCCCCGCCCTTGCATTCTTCACCACATGGCTTGGTTTCAATTTTAAACATAATCTGGAAAAAGCTCTTCAAATGCCGCAAAAATTCTATCCTAAAATATAAAAAAGGGGAAGAATGAAAGAGGAATTTGATTTTTTAAAATATATTTTTATTGATTTCAAAGAGGAAGGGAGAGGGAGAGAGAGAGATACATCAATGATGAAAGATAATCATTTATTGGCTGCCTCCTGCACGCCCCCCAATTGGGATTGAGCCTGCAACCTGGGCATGTGCCCTGAATGGGAATCAACCAGAATCAAACCGTGACTTCCTGGTTCATAGGTTGATGCTCAACCACTGAGCCACGCCAGCCAGGCAGAATTTAATTTTTTTTTAAGTTCTCCTCCACCTAGAACCCAAACTTTTGATTTCAGATCAAGGGGAATGACCAAAATTAAGCAATTCTCATCAAGCTGATTAAATAATATTCCTTTATAGCCTACCAGTTTCCAAAGAGGATTTGTGTGTGTGTAGAGATGCACACAATACAAGCAGATTGTTTAAAGAAATAATGTTAGAAGTTAGTACACGACAGATAAGTCCTGTCCTGCACCCGTGTTACAGTGGACATAAATGTGGCATTAATCTCTGAGTGGCTCCTGCAAAGAAAGAAACACATACTGTCACAATTCACAGCGTCATGCAGTAAAACCAAGCAGAATGACTACTGCTGGTGCCAAAACAGAGACGTGTCTCTTCATTCCTCAACCTCGACAGCCCCCTTCCACTCAGTTAACAAATATTTACTGAATGCCTACAATGTGTCAGGCACTGTTCTTGATGCAGTCAACTAAAAATCACTTCTCACATGAAGTTTTCAATCTAATGGGGCAGACAAGGTAAGTTAAATATTCTTGAAGAGGGAAATTTAAATAACAAACAAGGCAGATGAGGAGGAAATGTGGGTATAACAATATCTATGTGTATATGGAAGGAGGCAATATTAAATAAGGTGGCCAGGAAAGTGCTCACAGTAAATATGGCAAGAAGTTTCATGAGGCTGTTTCTTGTCATCTCCCTTAAGACAGAGCTATGGCTTCACCCCAAGAGTACCTTGGGAACAGCAATTCTGTGGCAGGACCATGGTATGAGTATGTAGGCTTCTACTGGTCTGGCCTATAAGACTCACCTGGAAGAACTCATTAAACATACAGGTTCCTGAAGGCTCTGATCCACTGGCAACTGATGGGGAAGGCCCGTCCATGTGGAAGAGCCCAGAATCACAGGCACACGTAAAGAGTCCCCCTTCCCACCCTTTTCCAGACCCTGTCTCTCCAGTGCAGAGGAGCCAGAAAGCTATTATTCACAAGCACCACTGGTGATTGTTATCAGGAAAGTTTGAAAACCATTAGTTTAGTTAGGAACAGATGGTCTATATACCTGTAATAAAGTATTCCAGCAATCTTGTGTTGTGCTCCCTGCCAATCAAACCATCCAAACTCCCTACCCCAGCCAGATGGTTCTCAGCACTGAATGTACATGGAATCCCCTGAGTGCTTTCAAAATACTGATCCTGATACGCAGATCAATGGAACGGAATTGAGAGTCAAGAAATAAACCATTTACATTCAATTGATTTTCAAAAAGGGTGCCAAGATAATTCAACAGGAAAAGAATAACCTTCTCAATGAATGGTGCTGGAACAACTTCACATAGGCCCTTTCTTAACATCATACACAAAAAATAACTCAATACTGCCCCAAGATCTGCATGTAAGAGCAAAAACTATGAAACTCACAGAAGAAAACAGAAGTAAATCATCATGATCTTGGGGCTAGGTGGTGGTTTCTTAGACACAACACGAAAAGCAGAATGATGAAAGAAAAAATTAATAAACTGGACTTCATAAAAATTAAAACCTTTTGTGGACACTATCAAGAAAGTGAAAATACAATCCCCAGGGAGAAAATATTTTAAATCACATATCTGTTAAGAGTCTAGTATATAGCATATATAAAGAATTCTTACAACTCAATAATAAAAATCCAATAACCCAATTTAAAAATGGGTAAAGGATCTGCAAAGACATTTCTCTAAAGAAGATATACATATAACCAATAAACACACAAAAACATGTTCAACATTATTAGTCATTAGGGAAGTGGAAATCAAAACCACTATGAGATACCACTTCACACCCAATAACATGGTTACAGTAAAAAAGAGATAATAACCAATGAGTGGGTCAGATAAAAAATGGTCACCACTGTGGAAAAGTCTGGCAGTTCCTCAAAATGTTAAACAAGGAGTTATCATGTGATGCAAGAATTCTACTTTTAGGTATATACAGAAGAGAAATGAAAACATGCACCCCCACAAAAACTTGTACACAAATGTTCAAAAGAGCATTATTCATAACAGTAAAAAGGTGGAAACAACTCAAATGCCCATTAACTGATGAGTGGATAAACAAAATGTGGTATACCCATACAATGGAATACTATTCAGCCATAAAAAGAAACAAAATACCTAAACATGCTACAATATGGATGAACTTTGAAAACATTATGCTAAGTGAAAGAAGCCAGTCACCAAAGAACTCATTGTATGATTCCATTTACATGAAATGGACAAAACAGGCAACTCTATTATAGAGGCAGAAAGCAGATGATTGCCTGGGGCTGGGAGGATTGGGAGGAATGGTGAAGAACCATGAATGGGTAAAGGGTTTCTTTTCCGAGATGGTGCAATGTTCTAAAATTAGATGGTAGTTATATTTACTTTGTGAACTTTGTGAATATATTAAAAACCACTGAACGGTACACTTTAAGGTAGTATATGAATTATATCTCAAAAAGCTACTTAAATACATAATATATATTTGTGAAGTTAAAAAGAAGTATTGATCCCTGCTCCCACCCTCAGAGTATATACCAAACTCAATATAATGTCTTCTGCAATGAATTTCCCACCCCTTCCTGTCCCTCTGTCATAATCAATCTAGTCAAAGTAGGGAAAGACAAAAAGGAGAAAGGGGGCCCAAACAAATCCTCACCCTGTCTGGCTGACATGACCGGCATGTCAGTGGTTAAGAAATGAAAACAGGAACTCCCTGGAGAGTATTTCTGGTAAGTGCTACATACACACAGAAAAACTTCTTATTTCTTTTTAAAATATTTTTCACTTATTTTATTTATTTATTTGTTTGTTTATTTATTTATTTATTTTTAGAGAGAGAGGAAGGGAGAAGGATAGAAACATTGATAAGAGAGAAACATTATCGATCTGCTGCCTCCTGCATGCCCTCTACAGGGGATGAAGCCTGCAATCCCGGCATGTGCCCTGACCCGGAATCAAACCAGTGATTTCTTGGTTCCTGGGTCGATGCTCAACCACTGACCCACACCAGCCAAACATCATCTCTTTTTAAAATTTTTTTATTTATTGACTTTTTTAGAGAGAGAAAAGGGGAAGGGAAAAAGGACGTTGGGGAGGGGGGGGGGGCATTGATTTGCTGTCCAAAATAAATGTTATTTATACATTCATTGGCTGCTTCTTGTATGTGCCCTAACCAGAGATTGAACTTGCAACCTTGGCATATTGGGACAACACTCTAACCAACTGAGTTACCCGGCCAGGGCCAATTCCTCTCTTCTTTACTCTCTCTCCATTGAAACCCATTATACTTGATAGGCATTATGTCTGGCATTCAATAATGAGGCAAGAAATAGAATTTAAGAGTTAGAACTAATTTTGAGAAATGACTTAGCAATTAAGGGAAGTCAGTTCTTCCCCTGCTGGCTTTACTGTCTTACCAATTTTCAGGGTTTTGTACCCCACCCTGTCCTAGGAAAAAAAGAAAAACATCAAACCCATAGATAAACAGTCCACATCTGTGGGCAAAGCCTCCAGCTGGCAGCAGTGCAGACAAAGCCAGCATCTCACCCACTCACCCACTCATCTGCATTCTAAGGAGAAAACAGCTCTCTCTCTCTCTCTCTCTCTCTCTCTCTCTCTCTCTCTCTCTCTCTCTCTCTAGCTGCTGACCGGGCTCTAACACAGGCCTGCTACCAGAGCCTCCCCAGCCTACTTCACTCTGAATCATTCCACTGTGCTGGAAAAACCAGACACCTCCCCAGCTGGCAGACTCCTAAGAGGCCTCAGCTTGCTTCAGATCTCTTGGAGAAGGATGGAGAAACACAGGTTTGAGTGTGCAGGCCTACATATTTGCAGCTCTGAGGTATTTGTAGCCTTTGGAATCGTTAGAAAAAGCAAAGTCGGTTCCCCTTTTTACACAATGTTCTGCCAACGGCCTGTCTGAGGAAGACTCTGTAAGGGACTGGATTAAAATATGCTTCAGAATGTCCTCCTACCTCCAGCTATCTAAGACTAAACATGCTCAGAGGCTGAGAAACAACCACAGACAATATTAAATCCTAACAAACAGTCTCTTTAAGAAAATGAAAAGCAAACAGAGAATAAACTCGCCCCACATATACACGCAGTGAGCAAAAGTCACATCGGTGCTGATCCACATCCTTCTCCACAGCTCCAAGCACAGGCCCCACCAGGCCCCGCCTCTTCCCTTCCTTCTCTTCCAAGCACCATTCTGTAGATCCACACTTCCCAGACCCAACCACATGGCCGCACAGCCAGGCAAAAGAGAGCCATGCACGCTGAGAGCAGCTCTGCTCCTTGACAGAGGACTGCCCACCTGCGCAGTGTAACTGGCAGCTTTTCAGACCACCCATATTAGGCAGCTGGAACTGTAATTCCTGTATGAAGGATTTAGAGAACTAAATCTGTAGTAAACTCTTTTTTTTCTAATACAAAGTGACTTATTGAAAAACAAAATAAAAAACCCAGACCATGAAAGCCCCCAGGACACCTGAGAAGCAGGTTTCGAGAATCCTGGAACACAGAGAGAATTTTTCCCATATATCTTCCAAGAGTGGGTTGTTCCCACCAGCATTATTGATCAACAGGTGACGGCCATTGGGCTCAAAGTCATCTATCCGTTGAATCCCAACTGCCCAGGACTGACCAGGTGCCAGACTCTGCCCTTTAAAATACAGCACACCTCTCACCAGGTCCCTCTTCTAATGCCTGCTGGAGAGTGGAGATGAAAACAATCATGGGGATATCTCTCTCTCTCTCTCTCTCTCCCCCCTCCCCCTCCCCAAACACAAACCACAACAGAGGGCCTTGATTCCTGCTCCACCAAATAACTCAGATATTGGGGTTGCCTACTTCTCAGGTCTAAGGAGGGGATGAGAGACCTGGGGGTGAGAAAAGAATCTGCTGGATGAGGCCCCTGTAGTCATTAAACCACAGCTTTAAATATATTGGTGGTGCTTTTTCTCCAGACAGAGGCATTCCCAAAGCCCAGCTTGCCTCTGCTCTAAGAACAAACTGGGTTATAAAGGCAGAAGGAAACAGAGAGTCAGGCTGGTTGCATGGTTGGGAGATGTGGGTCCCAGGACAAGTTTGGCTAAAAACTCACTATGAGCAGGTCCCTGAACTCTCTCATCCAAAAAGTAAAGACATCACTTGCTTTTACCATATGCCAAATATGGTCTGCGGCTCAAACAGCTTACTAAAGGTGACAGGGCTTTGCTGCAGCATTTAAACACAGTTAAATCACACATGTAAGGTGGAGTGGTATCCTGCCACCTGAGGAGAGCAGTTAAACAAGTGAACCCAAATAGCTGCAGGTTTGGCCACCACGTCCAGTTTCCCCTGCATATGCATTTGATCTTCACACTGCTGTGCGACAAGACAGGGTGAGCCAGGAATCCCCAGCCCAGAGGTGTTTAAAAGGACACTGGGCTCTCACAACCCAGCACTTCACAAGTAGCAGGAAGAGGTCATTAATTAAACTTAAAAAAAAAACAACAAGCAGGCATGGTTCATTTTAGACTCTAAGACAGGAGATCATTTTGCAGCAAAATTTGAACTGAGGATTCTGGAAAGATGTGGCATGGCATCCTGTCTCGGGTAGGGAGGTGTCTGAAGTCCAACAACAGGGGCGGAATCCCAGCACTTGCATAAGAGCAGTGAGTCAGGGAAGCAGGGACTCTGGACAAGACTGCCTGGCTCTGAACTCCACTTGCTGACTATGTGACCTTGGGCATGTGACTCAACTTCTCTGTGCCTCAATCCCCACACCTGTAAAATGGACTGTGCAATAGTAACCTCCTAGGGTTATTATGAAAACTAAATGAGTTCGTATTTGTCAAGTGCTTAAAACATTGGGCCAACAGTAAATACTGTGTTTGTTAAATAAACACCTACCTTACGCAGTTCTTGGGAACAGTGACATGTGTGTTGTTTATTTAGCAATATGACTACAGTGGTTAGTCATAAATTTAAAAATTAATGGAAACAGATTTATAGATATCTGAGCAAACACTTTACAGCTGACTTCAGGCCTGAGATAACCCAAAGCAAGTTTACTGGGCCTCCTGGTGTTCAGAATGACCTTAACAGGAGATTGGGTTTTCCCAGGCTGGGGCAGAGCAAGGGGGTATCCTGGCAGAAACTGCAGTGTCCAGCACTGACTGGGCTCTGCCAGGCCCACTGCATTGCTGGCTGGGAGCACTAAGTACCTTGCTCCATCTTCATAAACCCGACTTCAGGACCATTCACCTCCACAGAAAAGACCAAGGCTCAGAGATGCTAAACGATGTCCACGGTCCCCCAGTGCTTCCCGGTAGAGCCAGCATTGAAATCGGGTAGACTGCACTTCAACGACCATGTACCGACAACACGTAGAAGGCTCTGTAACTGCAGTCTCCAGTCATAAATAATTTGTGAAAGTGCTATTTTCTTGCTGTTATTCCACTTTTAAATAAAGTATAAATCCTCCCTAAACTGTAATATTAAGCTTTTTCAGGGGAAGGTGGAATCACTGTAAACCAATTGCAAACCACCTGAAACTCAACAAAATGAACAAAAATAGATTTTCCACATACCAGCATGTTAGCCAATACTGTTTTATTCTTCTGAAAAACATCTCTCTGGCCTTCCTGAAAGATTTCACACATATAGACGTGCTTTCTCAAGTAACACAGAAAACCACCAACAGAGAAGTAAGACAGAGGGAAGAATAAAGGGAAGAACAGAGACCCTTATTTTCCAGAAAGGGTTTCAAAGCAATACTATAAGAAAACACAACCCCCTTAATCCCAATGCTCTGTTAAAAAACACATACACACACACACACACACACACACACACACACACACACACACAAAAAAAAACAAACAAACAAAAAAACACACACACACACACAACACTTAAAAAGCTTTTTAAACAAATCAGAATGTGAAAACTGCCACAAGAAATACATTTCTTGATTCTAGTTTTCTTGAGAAATTTGAGATTTCAAAAAATAGATTTTTATGACTTTTAAGTGTACTTTATAAAAATAAGTGATAGTTTGGTCTCCAAAACTCTTGAATCCAACTAGGATCAACTGAAACCCTCCCCCCACCACAATTATACTAACTATAGATTCTGTGCCTTTTTCATGCTAAGCTGTACTCACAAATACGACAATAACTTTGTCTATTCGGTCCTGGAAGGACATCTATTTCTTCCCATCTTTGCCCTTCATCACTCTGAATGCCTGGAGCCTTCCACAATGATAATGAGCAACAAGGGTCCTGAACAGATACATCTTTCAAAAATAAACTCCTTACAACCCCCTGTCCCCACTGTGTGCTTGCTTGCCAAAAAGAAAGGAGGCGATGCTGTCCACCCCATAGTAGCCCCTCCTGCGTGAAACCCTGGGAGGCAGGAAACCCAAATAAACATAGCCCCAAGTTTCAAACATAATTCTGCGATTTGTCCCAGTCCTATAAAGCTCCATTCAGAGCAGACCACTTTGTTTTCCTGGGAGATGTAGTCATTTTAGAGAGGTTTCTGGAAGACAAGACTGCAATTAATGTTTGGTGAGGGGTTTATGCGAGGAGGGCACAGGAACTTGAAAAAAATGTCCAGTCACATCTTGACCATCTCCACAGGGGCTGCTGACTTGAAAAAATTATAAAGGCCCTGTAGCCAAACTGAAAAAAATCTCTAAGAGCCAAAAAAAAAAAAGTGTCAAGGAACACTAAAAATATAGATTTCCTTTTGCACATAATGTTCTGCCAAACACCATGCCCCACGACCACACACATCTAGAGACAGCCTCAAGCGGTGTGAGCGGTCAGGCCTTCTGCTGCCCTGAAGCAGAGGCTGGGAAGGCAGCAGCGGCAGCGAGAGAGTTGGCTGAAGGGGCCTGGTGGTCACAGAGCAGTCAGCGCTTCCAGCCAACGCTCTACAGAAAGTGCATCTCTGCACTCGGGCGCTGTGTGTGTTCCCTCGCCTCCTCTCCAAACACCTCAGCTACAAAGTCTGTTTCAGCAATGTTGATTCCTGATGTTAGTGTTCCACTGAGGATTACTCGATTTCAGGTCCCTGTCCCATGAAATACTTTACAACTGTTAGCAGATAATGTGGTTCCTTACCAGCTTCCTGCTTATCAGTATTCCCCCACTGCTAAGGCTATATTCTCTTCCACTGCCATTTTCCAAAAAAACCACCTACCACCAACTCCAAATAAAAAAACCTCCAAAACAATCTCTTTCAAGCTTCTGGTCTCCATGCACCCCAAGCGATGTTCCAGAGGTACAAGCCCCCCTCCGCAGTGCTTGCCCCTTACTCAATGTGATGGCACCACCATTCTTCAGTTATCACAGTACTGTACCTTTCAGATATACAGCATCGGTACCATGATAACCGAAAAAGGACAGTTCAGTCTCATATCTACCTGAGTATCTCCTCCCACACAGGCCCACTCCCGCCCCACCCACAGATGGCCATGTAATGATTTCGAGCACATGTACGCACACCCAGATGTCAGGGCTCAAACAGGCTGCTTACAGCAAGCTCATCTGCTACCTATGGGAAGTGCTGCTTTCACTGTGCTGTTAACAATCCAAGTCTTCTCATCAGCTGCTCTTTTTGTAGAGTGCTTGCTTTAATTCTTCAGCAGTCATCTTCTGATAACATCCAATGGCCTCAAACTCACCTTTACAATACCCCTACAAGTCCAGTGGCATTACTATAGACTTTGCCTCTTTTTTCATCTTTCCAGCCAGTTTATACCCTATCATCTTGGACAAAAAGACAGCTCTATTTGCCACAGGTAGGGAAAAGAGGGAATTTATAAATAAATAAATAAATAAATAAATAAATAAATAAATAAATAAATAAATAAATAACAAAATCTAAGTTATAATGGAACCAGATTACCTCCAAAATGAGAAAAATCTAAAGCACAAACAAAAGAACTGTCTACTATACCACATAATGCAACTACAGAAGAGAAAGGAAGGCAAGATGCCTGCTAAACACCAGGTTAAGAGTGACAACCTCCAGCTCATTCCAGGATCAGTACAAGCAGGTGTTCATACTGATAGGCTATGCACAGTCCAACACCTTTGTCATTTCATGCAACTGGAAGATTAAATTGCACAGCAGTAATGAGGCTGAGAGAAAACAACTCACGTGTAGGGAGAGAGCGGTCCTAGCAGGACTTTGGAAACGTCCTGCTGCCCAAGGGTCATGAACAATAGAGCCAGGCTTTGGTTGGTCGAGTCCACGCATCCACCCTATAAATACAAACACCTTCAAGATTAGTCATTATACCAACCAGAAAATGGAAAACCAAGAAAACAGTCACAAATACCCAGCGTATCAGAACCACAGAAGAGCAGATTGCAAAGTTCAAGCAATAATAAAACAGAATACATGTCTTTTCAGAGGAATCCTTGTATCACTTAACTTTGGGAGGTTAAACTAACTGGTCATCAAAACAGTCTTATTAGCTGAGACTATCAGAATAAATAGACATTCAAGTTTACTGAGGTATATCTAAGGAAGAATAATACTTCCTCTCTGTAATTAAAGCAGCAGCAGCAGCAGCAGGACATATAAACAAAAAAAGCATAATCAGTTCTAGGAAATGTACAGGTAATTAAGAAGGGTGAGGTGGATGCGGCTTGTTTATTTAATCTGTCAGGGAACACTACAGTCAATCTGACATGAAAGGGCCTTAACCTATAACTTTTCCAGTCACATTCAAAACTGCTTGTTGCCGAAACCGGTTTGGCTCAGTGGATAGAGCGTCGGCCTGTTGACTGAAGGGTCCCAGGTTCGATTCCGGTCAAGGGCACATACCTTGGTTGCAGGCACATCCCCAGTAGGGGGCGTGCAGGAGGCAGCTGATAGATGTTTCTAACTCTCTATCTCCCTTCCTCTCTGTAAAAAATCAATAAAATATATTTTTTTAAAAAACTGCTTGTCAAGTTACATTAGTTTCTCCTTTTGACTCTTCCTGTGCACCTTAAAACTGAAGAATTACTAAGACCAGATCTCTCCATTCTTACTACTTATGCACTATTTCCTGCCACTTTTCCTTCCTTTTCTTCCAAATCAATAGGCACAACAGAATTCTCACAAACTTTCTCCTGAGGAATTGTTTTGGTTGCCTTTCTTCTTTCATTCTTGGATTTCTTGACCATTTCAGCCATTCTACTTCTACTACATGCATGCATGAATGTTGTTTATGTGTGTGCCTTAAAAATGTCTATATTGCCCTGTCCAGTGTTGCTGAAGTGGTTAGAGTGTCAGCCTGAACACCAAAGGGTCTCAGGTTCAATTCCCAGTCAAGGTCATGTACTCGGGTTTCAGGTTCACTCCCCGCCCCCAGTTGGGGCATGTGCAGGGAGGCAACCAGTCTCTCACACATCAATGTTTTTCTCTCTCCCTCACTTTCTCCCTCCAACTCTTTCTGAAAAGCAATCGAAAAAAAACATGTTCTCAGGTGAGAATTAACAAACAAGAAAAGTCTTTATTTCTGATCATTCTTTCTGAGGTAACTTTATTTAAAACAATTCAAATATATTATACACAGTGAACGTGGGATGACCTTAAATTTCTACATATTTTGTACATGCCACAAAAAGAACCCAGTTTCTGATGATGGCACATCACTGTTCGAGCCTAGACTCCCAGACTTTAAACAGAACACGTGGCCACTCTCTCCTTTAAAAAAAAAAAAAAAGTTTTTGTTGATTTTAGAGAAAGGAGAAGGGAGAGGGAGAAACACTGATGTGAGAGAGAAACATGGTCAGCCACCTCCTGCTCGTGCAACCCAGGCATGTGCCCTGACTGGGAACCAAACCAGCAACCTCTTGATGCATGGGGATGATGTTCAACCACTAAGCCACACCAGCCAGGGCAACCTCTCTCAAATGCATGCAGTGTAGGGAATAAATCAATTATCAGGCACAAACACGCATTCTTTGCTGTCAGACTTTATTTACAACTGAGTAGGAAAATAAAGGGGCTTATCCTACTGCCAGCTTTTATGAAAATCTACTGCTCTTCCTAAACTACCTTAAAGGACAATATTTATCTCTAAGCCAATGTTAGGACAAGATGTGTAACGTAAGTATTTCCATTAAAAAACAAACAAAAAACCCTGACCCATGGAGAATCTGAGGACCAACAAAAAGTGTTTTTACAAAATTTGCTCCCTTTCATAGACTGTGTTTCAAGAGATTTAGACGGAAGGGTATGTTGGAGAGGATCAGGAGAGGACTTCCACCCCTGCAAGTGGGGACAGCAGCACACCTGGTGGGTCAAGGGTGGGGAGGAGGGGGCAGGAGACAGAGGCAGCTTAAAAGATGGACAGAAAAGGCAGTTTCAGAAAGCCTGGAACACAATCAAGAGGACTTGGTTGGTAACTGTTGAGACATAAATAGAATAAGAGGGATTAGATCAGAGGACTACAATGTTGATAAAAATAAACAGCACTTTCAAAGGGGATACATTTATATTATTCTTTTAAACATGTTATGTCACAGACATAAAGAATTATTCACAAAAACATGAAGTATTTTCATCCTTTTAACAACTAAAGACCATAGACACAAACAAAAGAAAATTTTCTTAATGACTTAAAAAAAAAAAAAACTTGGTGCAGGCACAATGAAATGGTTTTAAGTAGAACTTAACTAGAATAAAGGGGAAAAAATAAAATAACCTAATCCAGATTGCATGTTTTCTCTCTGTGGCCTTGCTTTCACCCTGCGGCCTATAACGTGCTATTTATGAGGATACAGAACCCACCCTCCAGCTGGGCTCTTCTGTAATGTGATGCTTCCAACTCCCCCAGGTCTACTGGAAAGAGATGAGAGGGTCCCCACGGTCAGAAGGCCTGCAAGCCACAAGGAAGGGAAACCTGAACCAGTTGCCAGGGGCTTAGGACGCACAGATCACATGCACAGTCTGTCTTCACAGGTGTCTAGATCAGCAGTCGCCAACCGATGGTCCGTGGACCACTGGTGGTCCGTCAGGCCCAAAAGGCTGGCAACCGCTGGTCTAGATGACTAACTTCCTGCACTAAGTGACATGGTAACCTCTTGATCGCTTATGTACTCCCAACTTTTAGTTACTACTCATCTTCCAAAAAAAAAATCACTAAATTAAGCATCCAACATTGGGCTGATTTAACATCAAAAAAGCTAAGGCCAGCCTTTGGCCACACAAGAAGTGTGAGAAGATACTTCCTCCTGCAGGAGGACTTCATTTGAGAGGGCATTTCTTTCCGCCACTATTTGCTAGCTGAATGGTGAGGACAGGGAGTGGAGTTACTCCGCTGAAGACACAATTATAGGTCCTTTGTCTTCCATTTTAACTAGACAGACATTAATTAAAACCATTAAGACCTGGACATTTTAGTGAACTCTGAAGCAGTTCATTCTTACTTGTTCCACCTTGCAAACAATGAGGTATTGTTGAGACCGGTGACTGGACGGGGAGAAGACTTGGCTGTAGGCTGTTTTCCTTAGCCAGGCCTGTGCAGGGATCAATACCCATAAACCAGGTGCCACTCTACCACGATGATTAATAAATTACAGCGACAAAAATTATTAAAAAATAAAACAAAATCATCTGTTTTATTTCATAAGGGCTCACATATGATTTTTGCTACTTTAAACAGGGCAAAGCTTCCTTGGAGACTTCAGGAAAGAGCCACAGAAATGTCAACTATCTGAGACTAAATACACAGATAAATACAGAGATGAAAGGCTCTTCAGCTGAAGAGAAAAGGCAATTTACAAACACTATACACCATGCAATAGCAAATCACCCCGAGTATAGTTTTTGCTAGTGCTCAGCTCGGGAATGTGGGGCCTTGCATACATAGCAGAGAAATAAGCATTCCTGGGAGCCTGTCCTGGATTCTGCATGTCAAGGAGAAGGTTTCACCTTCTGACATGGATCCGAGGCAAGGATTGTACAGACAACCAGAAATCCTGAAGCCAGATTTCTGACTCTCCTCTAACCAAGTATATGGGACCTTAAAGAATGTTTTTTTCAGGCAGCTTCATCTTATTTCTCCTGCCATCATCTTTCCTTCCCTCCCAATTCCTTCCTTGCTTATTTTAGGTCACCTCGACTATTTTTGGGAAACAGGAAGAGCGTATGTATGCCTAACTACATGTTGTTTGTATGGATCGACAGAGAAAACCCTGTGACAACTGAGAGGACAGGTTGGCCCAAGTTGGTCTGAGCTGTGTCCCACCAACAGAGCTGCAGAAGCAAATGGCAAGGGATGAAGTCTTGTCTTCATCTTCGTGTCACCCTTTCTGTCTCCTGTGTTCTCGCCTTTCCAAAGCCCCTGCCATGCTCTGACACAGGCCTGCCTTCCCTAAACATTCTTCTATGCTCCAGAACACACTGCAAATTCTAGCCTATTGACACTATTGACACTATTTTGTATCTAAAGCAGCTGTCACATACAAATCTCGATTTCTAACTCCTCAAAGAACCTGAAAACAATGAGCCCCCATCCTCACATGGCAAGGATGGGGGATCTGGGAGGTGCCACCTGTTTTGGTCACGGCACTGTATCTTCTTCAAGTGGCTAGTCACCAGCTAACCTGCTTCATTTTACACCTTTTCTTTCCTGAATAACTCTGTCTCAGCTAAAAAAGTACCTGCCCTGTGTCCCAAATCAGGGAAACTGGATCTCTGCTTACTGACTAGTTCAGCTAATCCATTAAACCAGTTCATATTAAACTGTTTAATGGGTAGGAAGAGTTAACTCCTTGGCATAAAGCCCTTGAATGGGGAGTAAGAATGAAACAATGAACTGCTTCCTGATGGCTCCTCTCCCGACTGGCAGAGGCTGAGGACATACCCTGTAGATTTCTTCAAGCAGCAGCTTGGCACAGTTCCTGCCCAGGTCCTCTGGAAGCACCGCCACTCCCTGGCCCTGGGGGTTGGAGGTCAGCTCAGCACTGAGGAAGGTGCCGTTGGTGGTCTCGGCAACCAGTGACAACCCAAAGCCTGGAGACCTGGGGATTCAAAGGCACAGACTCTGAGTAGGGTTAATGAAGTGGGGTTCAGGCACCAGCAAAAAAGAAAACAAACATCTCTCTGATGGCATTCTGTGTTGTTATATCAAGCCCTACTGGAGTTCCCACTAGCTTGCAGTGGACAGACACATGACTTGGTGAGAGTGCACCCGGCAGAACCAAGGAAGGTGCAAGTTTACATTGCTTTTCCTATTATCCCCTCCCATCCCTGCCTTCTGCCCCTCCCACACTGTGAAAGATCCTACTGTGAGAGATTATAGTAGCATTAACAAGGGCGACCCGATATTCAGCACCTACTTTCCGCCAGTTTCTGAGCTAGGGGCTTTGACACAATTATGCAGAGTAGGTAATATGTGCCCATCTTACAAATGAGGCAATGGAGAAATTAAGCAACCTGCACCACGCCCACACAGCTAGGAAGTGTCTGAGGTGTGTTTCCAATGCAGGTCTTCCAGACTCCAAAGCCTACCCAAGTTCGCCACCACAGCCCTCACTTACAGCCAACCCAGAAGGTGTAAGTGGCCCGGAGACCACCTCATTACAGCTCCTCTTGGAATACATCAAGCTCCCCTCCCACCCCCCCATAATGAAAAGTGCCACATAAGCCAGGAAGAGCCCAGATAAGGCTCACCTTTGTTTGTGTCCCTAAGGGACACCTCTAATTCAGAATTCAATTAATAGCATCGAAGAGCTGGCACATGTTCTCTCCCACTGTGTTTCTACCACCCAGCAGCCAGAACCTAATACCCTTCCAGTCAAGAACCACGTTCGTAATTCCAACAAACACCTGCTACCATGGGCCAGGAACTGGGGGCACTGCGGTAAACACAAGAGTTCCTGCCCTCACCGACTTCACTGCCAACCAGTTTGACACAAAACAAAATCAGTCCATAAACAATAAAGCACAAGCACCTCTCCACAAAACTTCCAGATCTGACCCCTCAAATCTCCTTTGCCTCGTGCCTTTTCAGTAAACGTGTCATATGGAGAGGAGCAGCAGCCACCGTCCACACACAGCACGTACAGACCTGATCCTCTGACACAGTTCATAAAGCACCTTCTATGCACTCTCTGAAAAACTAGCCAAGATATTGGTTTCAGAAAAACTATGTGTAAAATTAATGATGCCTCAAATGCACTATGAGCTCACTGTAGGAACTATGATGGTCAGTTATCGATTTCTTTTTTATTTTTAAATCGATGACCTACGTATGCAGTCCAAGGTTAATGGCACCTGCCAAGGGAAGGGGGCAGTGAGCTACCTACGTAATCAAAGGCTCGGGGGCACTCTGCGTGATGCTTAACAATCTAACACTGTGCCGCCCATCCATCGTCATGGGACATTTTTGCACCATCTCAAGTTGCCTTTGAGTTGCTTGACCAGGAGCAGGGAGGGGACGCCCAGCTCTGCAGGAGAGGCAGTGGAATGTAAAATGAAAGAGTAGGAAATGGAGGGAAGGGAGAACCAGGAGATAAGCTCCCATCACTGCTTTAACCCACTTACCTGTATTTCCCAAGAACTTCCTAATTTTCTCATCCATATGAATTTTGTGAGGAATGTGGACTTATTTTAATAAATTTTACAGTTGATCAAGATCATTCCATTTGATATTATATTTCTTTTACAGAAAACAAGATAACATATTAATCTGTTAATGTATACAACTCCAATTTTCTCCCCAATTGGGGTGTGTGTTAGGAGCCCTATTTCAAGTTACACTGACCAAGCAGCTGGTCACCAGGTGACCTCACTGAAAATGCACATTGGTGCGGTTTACAAGTGGCAGCCTCCAAAACTTTCCAACTAGTAAAGGACGAATTGTTTATTTTTTTTAAGTCGTGACTGTGAGAGTCAAAATGATACTACCCTGGACAGATGTGCACGTTGGTCACAGCACTGACAGAGGCACCAGGAACTGCTGGCCCCAAGGTCCAGACCAGGCCACAACATAAGCCTAACTGACATGCATACTTCACCGACTCAGAAGAGGAAAATACCCATCCATGACTTCCTAATTTCATAACAGAGAAGGAAAAACACTGTATCATCTGTAACTTAAGATTCAGAAAACTAAACATGGACTTATCATACATTGGTTTTAACTTTTTAAAGGAAGCTTGGAGTTGATGACCCACAAGTCCAC
Organism: Cnephaeus nilssonii; assembly: GCF_951640355.1. Lineage (NCBI taxonomy): Eukaryota > Metazoa > Chordata > Mammalia > Chiroptera > Vespertilionidae > Cnephaeus > Cnephaeus nilssonii. The sequence continues at coordinate 48,728,669 of NC_137085.1, read as the reverse complement.
AAATACCCACATCTTGACCATGTGGGAGCTTCCTAGTGTGACCATGCACTGTGGTCAGCTGAGTCAGGCATAAAAAGCCACACTGGTGGCAGTATGGCCTCAAGCCTGCTCTGCTTCACCCCTGGCCACCCTTTGGTAGAGACTGAGGCCAAAATTCCAACTGCTGACATAATTCCAGACCTGCGGCCAAGGGAAGAGAAAGGAAAGAACAGCCTTAGCAGCTACCATTTCTGCAGCGCCTACTATGGGCCAGGCATTGCTTTAGTGCAAGCATGAGCTGCGAGTTTGACATGCCTGACTTAGTGGCTTACATATGTGATCTTTTCTTTTCATCTTTACAACTACCTAAGGATGTTACCACTGCCACAGTTTGAACAAGGAAAACACTGGTGATACTTGAGCAATATACGCAGGTCTGGGACCATCACTGACCTTTCCAACTCCAGAGGACACAAATCCTTTCTCAACTCTCACCTCTGACACCACCACCTCTGTTGCTTTGGACTATGAGCCACTACAGTGTTTCTGAAAACACCATCTTTTCCTTGGGCCTCACAAAGATCGGAGATCCCATAACATAGTCACCCTCCTTAACTCTCTTTCCTTTTGTTGCTGAAGTTAAAAGGAGCCTCAGAAGGAACACCCATGAAAAGGGTTAGCTGCAGCACTATCAACCTTTTACCCCAATATTCTTCTTCTTTTTTTTTTTTAGGAGACACAACCTGAAAACTTCAGATCTGAAATACTGTCACTAAATGATACTGTCACTAAAATGTTTCAGCAAAAACAAACAAACCCACACAGGTAAAGCAAATTTCGCAAAATATTCATTGTTAACTACAGGTAGCAGGAATATATAGGTGTTCACTATACTATCCTTTCAAGTTTTCTTTATTTTTTTCCCAATTACAGTTTATATTTGATATTATTTTATATTAGTTTCAGGTCAACTTTTCTTTATGTTTAACATTTTCAGAGTAAAAAACAAAACAAAACAAACAAAAAACACGGTTTTAATTGCTTCCTTAAGTTACTGGTTTCTAAAAATACAACAAAAGCCCAAAACATAGATCATTAACTTTTTATTTTCTAAAGTGGGGTTTTCCACAAAGGCTTTCACTAAACCAAACCCAATCTGCAATAACAACTGTCTTTGGCTCCAGGGGTGTTGTTCCCCTAGACAGAGAGAGAATCTGACTGGCACTTGGGCCAACAAAGGATTTTTGCCTACACTGTTATTTCCTCAGAGTGGAAGAACCTGTTTACTTTAACTTTTTGTGGGAACAGAGTACAGATGGAATTTAAAGCTAAAAGCACTGCTAATAAATAACTAGGTTTTCATTCCCCCAAGCTAGGGATGGACCCCCTCATCTCCCAGTACTGGGCACTGTGATGCTTTCCATGAGATAGGAGTTATTGGTGGCAATGGCAGTAAGTCGGAAGGAAATTAAATCTGAAATTGTTCTTCCTCTGGCCGCCCAACCTCAGAGCTAAGTATGAAAAAGGCTAGGGTAGCTGCAGAATTGGGCTCCCAAAATGCACAGACACTTACTTCCCAGAGTTGATTCCTTTCATGTGGTCTGTGTAAATGTAGATGTCGGGTATAAACTTATTGAGGATGCTCCTTGCAGAATCCACAATCCGGTTCGCCATCTGAGGTGAAACACGGACGGAGTACCTGCAACCTAGAGTTAAGGGCGTCATTCTCCTTGGACTTCAGAGTAGAAAAACATCAAAAGCTAGCAAATATTTGTGAAACTGTAATGATAAACTGAGACTTCTAATTGCATTTAATTTTCTAATTGTACTTCATCACTTACCTGTATAGTACCATCACCAATTTTTATATTACTATTTTATTTAATATATAACTTTATATTATAGTTATAAAAGGCTTAAATGCTCATGGTGGGGAATAAACAAACAATATAAAGAGTTGAAAAGTAAAACCTCCCAACCTTGATGTAAATTTCCCACCCAGACCCCTGCCCTTAGAAATGATTCAACTCAATTCTGGAATAAATGAAGGCAACTGCCTCGTATGGCATGAACCAAGCTCCTTTTGAGGAATTCTCTGATCATCCCCATTGCTGTAACCAACGAGTCTCTCTTAGGACCTAAGATAGAAGATAGGAACAGATGCTACACTGTTGATAGGAAAAACAGAGAGAAAAAAAAGAGAAAGAAGAAAAAGAGCATGGTAGCTGCTGCATATAAGTTTGTTGTTTTTTTAAATGCACAGAGACTATTTTCAATTATTTAAGTATCAATCACTCCATTTGTGGATGATTCAGACTATTCACAACTACTACCATATGGTCAAAATACTGGTAATTAGCACTTTTATAACAGGGACCCAAGAAGGAGAGGAGGAAGATATTAGCAACACAAGTAAAAAGACTGGTGCTTAAGAAAGTGGAAAACAGAGACTGGCTCTCCCCAATCCCATGAATCAAATAAAAAATAAGTATGTAATGAGCACTTTTAATGTGCAATGCATGGCCATAAGCCAGCTAGATATGCAGGGCAGGGGCTAAAAGAAGGGAGAAGTAATAACATGTGCTCTTCCCACTCCCCTTATACAAACCTCATGTGGCAAGTCCAACAGGGAAAACAAGGTGTGTGGTCTGCCCATTTCAGCTCAACTCTTCAAAAATTACTATCAATAACACATTTAATTTTCATTTGACCTGTAGAATAAAATGCTCTGAGTCTGTGCAAAAACTTGATTAGCGTCTAGCTTCCCTTTCTGATCCATCCTAAACATTCCACCCAAAGATTAATCTTCCTCATGCTGGTGAGAATCTCCCAGTAACTCCAGACCCTCCCAGATCCTGCTGCCAGACCCTCCGGCCTGCTCAGTGTTCATCCCTAACCCGGCAACCTCACCGCTCCACCCATCCTAATTCTTCACCCCGAACTACCCTTCCTTCATCCTTCAAGTCCAGAGTTCCCTCCCTCTTCTGAAACTCTCCAGCCAGCACCCAACTGTGATCTGCACTTAACACTTACCATCCATCTCCCTTCATACACACACATGTTCTTGTTCACTCGTCAACAAGACTACAGACGCCATAGCAAAAGGGCTCTGCTGCTGCATCCCTCACGACTCTATACTACACTACTTTTGTACTCAGAAATATTCGATAAATATTTGACTTGTCTCAAAGGACAAACCTGAAATGAGGAAAGAGCAAAGAGGGATTTTTCAATACATACACACACAGAGCCCAGTTACATCACCACCTCTCTGTCCAGAGTGTACTTTTGACCACAGATAGCTACGACAAACAAGGCTGGGTCTCGTACCCTTTGGACCAGGTGGGTGCTATCCTTCTGAGGTCCGAGGCTGCTCACTCTCCCTAGGAGAGCACAGATGTCACTATCCTGACACACAATCACACAGCGTTCATGGTTCCCAAAGTTGTCTTAGGTACACTGTCAACTTACTCTATGTTCATGGCAACCCTTTGGCAGGGACTATGGATCCCCAGGTCCAGGACTTACACTGAGGATAGGTGGGTCACAGAACTAAGATTCAAAATTAAACAGATCCACTTCCCAAAGACAACCTCCTCCCCCAACCCTTCCAGAGATGTGGAAACTAGGAGGGAGACAGCGCCAATGCAGGGCCGGTGCAAGGCTATGCTAGAATTCAGGCCATGAAGTAAAGAAGGTAAAGGAGCTTTAAACTAGTACATCCCAGAGTCACTACGGAGCCACGTGGCCTGGCATGGAGCCCCCACCAAGGAACAACTAAGGTTCTAGAATCAGACTGTGTGGAAGTCCCAGCTCCAGCAAACTGCATTGTGCTGGCTCAAATGTGCTCTTCTCTGTCCCTTCACTTCCTCATCAGTAAGGGAAGAACAATCATAATACCCTCCCTACAGGGTTTGGAGGCTCAAATGAAAGGATGCATGTAATGCGATTAGTGGTGCCTGGTGGACGGTCGGAGCCCATCAAATGTCAGCTATTGCTTTTCTTACCGTTAGTCCAAGATTCAAATCCCAAAGCAGAGGTTCTTTTCCTTTATGGACCAGAGAGCCCTCTGAAAACCTGATGAAAGCTATGACACTCTCTCAAGAAACACATGAACACACACTGTGATAGACAAGTTGGAGGTTATGAATGTCCTGAAGCTCATTCATGAATACTATACATCCTAGAGAGACACGTTCATAACTACAGTCCATATGGAACTTCACCCTCCCCAGGACTGCAGGTTAGAGAACCCCAAGGAGTGCATTTGCATTCGCATGCGCGCGCACGCGCGCGCGTGCGCGTGCGCGTGTGTGTGGGGGGGGGGGGGGGAGAGAGGGAGAGAGAGAGAGAGAGAGAGAGAGAGAGAGAGAGAGAGACTGATTCTCTAAGTACCTTCCCTATAGTCAGAGAAAGAAAACCATATTGTCCCACAATTCCAACTCACACCCCACTTCTGCCTCTACCTCAGTTTACTCAATTAACTCTTATGTACCAGATCATGAGCTACCAGGCCACACTGTAAAACTGAAACAGAATGCTCCCTTCACTCTCACCCACATCAGGCAGGGGGAAGAAGAGAGTGGGTGACATTAAATAAACAGTAACCGCACCATCCAGTCACAGCTGCTGGCAGGAACCAACACCAGTTCCCTGCCAGGCCCTGGCCAGTCAATCAGAAGGGAAAAGATGCACTTTGGGCCGTAGCTCCTTAAAACCACAAATGCACAGAGGAGAGTGGGACTAGTTCTCCCAACTTGAGCCCTCCTGTGGGGAATATAAACTCCAAGCTCAGTTCAACAGTTAACCAGCCTTGCAAGTAAAAACAACAAACCAGCTAAAACTTTTCCAAAGGCAGCTCTCTTCTTCCCAGGCTCCAATCCTGGCCAAGAAGGTGATCTCAATTCAAACCCACATTCCTCTGAGGTGTTTGTGAAATGAGCTGCTCTGCAGACCAGAGGCGGGAATGTTTGGTTTGCAGGCAGGTATCTAAGCAAAGGTATTTTCCCAGGGAGTTTAGAGGAAGACTGGGGAGGATTCAGGGGTTATACCCGCTGCCTCAAGCAAGGGGAGGGGCTTGGGCCCTCACTAGAGTCTCCGGCTCAGATTTTGCAAAAGGAACGCCAGAGGGAGAAGTTAGGGAGGAACAAAATCAAACCCCAGGTGCCTGGGGCACCACAGCCTTCAGCTTTCATGTTCTCTATATAACCCAGGATGCTCACCCCTTTCCCAGCAACATCAAAGGCTCACTTATGAGGCTTTTCTACACCCAGTAAAGAGGGTAAGTACCAGGCCGGAACCCAGTGTGTCAGCCTCCATGAAACCCATGTCGTTACCACAAGATTGTGTCAAAACACGCACACTCCAGGAATCACATTTCCAGACTAGAGAATGGATTCTAAGCAGAGTTCACCGCTAGCAAACAAATCTCAGGGGGGGGGGGGGGGGGGGGGACTAAAACAGACCTGGATGGGTATAGAATTTCATGTACAAGGTCGTGAACTGCAGCATTTTTGGCAGCAGCAAAGCCAATTTAACTATCCATCAACCTGCGGCTCCCGGGGCAGCACCATTTCTCCCCAGCTGCCCACCTTCTCCTCATATGTACACGGGTGTGGACCCTGAGTGGCCCCGTGGTGGCCATGCAGACAACAAACTATAATCCAGGGAAGCTTTGCTATAACGTGCTCTGTTCTTGATGATCCTGACAGAGAATGTAGACAGCACCCCAGGGTTGATCTTTATCTCAACAATTCAGCCGGCCCTATTCCATGTTCCTCACCACTTACTGTTCAAGCTAATGGAGATCTCTGAAACGTTCGTCCACTACACACTTTTCCTCCAAGTAAGCCCTCCCTAAAACCTCCTGAGAAGTGCAAAGCTGGACTCTAAGCACCTACCCCATCCCCGAGAAGGAGACATCCTGGCCAACCCCACTCTGTCAAACTCCTTACTTAGCCATCCCCAATCCCATCCAGCCCCGTGGCCACCAACACCTGCCCTTACCCAGATCTTGTCAGCACTTAGAAATTTACCAATTTTAACATCTGATTGTTTTAACCCAAAACAATCCCATAAACACAAGTTCTTGTTCTTCTACACAGACACACATCTACTTCCACTAGCAATCTGTGAAGGTTTCCAATTCCTTGAGCCCTGCTGGGTTCCTCAGCAAGGAGCACGCTGGCCGTGGCTTCAATGACAGCTCACAGTCACCGTGCCCCACTGTGACGGCACATCTTTACCATCCTGTCACCCTCCCTTATCATACCTTTGCCAATCCCCTTATCCTTGATCCCAACCTAACTCACTGAAAATGAAAAACTCCTCCCATCTCCCTTCCACACACCTCCAGACAAAGCAATCTAGAGCCACCCTCACCATATGCCTGCCATTCTCAATGCATCCCTTACCAAACAATAAAAAAAAGTTACAGCAGCTACCACTTACTGAATGCTTACTTATCTACGAGCCCAGTGCCTTGTACAGTACATCTGTGACCTCTTTAACCTTTGTTACCAGTACAGTAGGTATAATGGGCCCAATGATAAATGAGTCAACCAAGGCTTGGGGCCAAAATCCTACCATCAGTGAGTGGCAAGGCCAGAGTTAGAACCCACACCTGTCTGATTCCAGCACTTGGATCTTAATCACAATGCTGCACTGCTTCATCACTTGGCCTCTCTCCTACTTAAATCTACTTTACCCAACCTACGGAAGTACTCAAATCATTACCAACATATTTTTAAAGAAGGAAATCTTATCAAGTCTCTCTTCATCAAGTGACCACTTTATCTTTCTTTTTACTTCTCTTTCCTGTCAAGATTCTTGCAAGCGTGGCCTCCACACGTCACCATTTCCCTCCCAGTCACTCCACAATGCAGAGCTGATTACACAAGCGAGGTTACATGTGGAAGGTCTCCACCACCTTCTGGAAAGAGCTCCTCCTAGGGGCATTGGTGGCAGCCTGCTGTGAGTTCCTCAGCTAATTCCCCATTCTAATGCTCACTCCTCTGGGCTCTGTAAGGCACCTTCTTCATTATCCTCTCATCTCTGAGTTCCCAGTCTCCCTTCCTGGGAGGACTTAGTTAGTGTTACAAGTCTTAGTGGCAACTCAGGGTTCCACCCTCCCCTCTCTGATTCCACAGGGTAGCTGACTCAAATCATTCCTCACCTTGTCCCAAGTTACAGACCTACATTCCTAACTTCTTCTAGACTTATCTCGCTGTAACCACCTTGAAAGACCCTCAACCTCCACATGAAATAAAGCTGAACTTATCCATTTCCAACTGTGCAAACACGTGCATGAGGCAGCTGCAGGGAGTTTCCCACAGGGACTCTGTCACCAGTGTCTGCTGGCACTGGGTACATCGATGAACAAACAGGAAAGAAGGACAACCAAGATGGCGGCATAGGTAAACACCTGTACTTACTGCCTCTCACAACCACATCAAAACCACAACTAAAAGACAAAACAAATATCATCCAGAACCACAGGAAAGCTGGTTGAGTGGAAGTTCTACAAATAGAAGGAAAGAAAAAAGCACATTGAGACTGGTAGGAGGTGCAGAGGTGCGGAGGTGCATGCGAAACAGGCTGGCAACTGGGTGCACTGTTGTTTTTTTCAATTGGGAGGGAGACACAAGCTACTGACTGCTCTGAACTCCAGTTCCAGGCGAGACTCTGGGGACCCAGACTCATACAGGGAGAAACTGGACTGTCTGGCATCGGGCCGGAACATGAGGGCAGCTTTCTCTCAGAGATTCTTGCAGCGATCATTGTTCCTGCACAGGGCTGCAGGACACAGAGACCCAGGGACCTCTCTGGGGCAGGGCTAACTGGCAGCCATTACTGTTTGCTCCGCTCTGGTGATTCCTGAGACCCCGCCCCACCCAATTTACAACCCCACCCAAGCTGTGAGCAGTGGCTTTTGCATATGAATGACCTGGCCTTTTGCAACCTAAAAGCTAACAAACTGCAGCTAGGTCAGAGAGCTCCAGAGCTTCCAAAAGAAGGCCTAAGGCCCGGCAGCAGCAGCCTGCATTGCTTTACAGCTGGGCCTCATCTGGGCACTTCCAAACCCCAAACAAAGAGGAGGAATCTGCAGATCTCGCTGTAGTTCCTGCTGAGTGGCATCAGGCAGTGGCTGACTTTGCACCTCCTTGGAGATCCAAGAGCCAGTGTCCCCAGTGGTCAGTGTGAGACCATACCAGATTACAACTCTTCACATCCATAAACGACATACTTAAGGGGCAGACTCAGTGAGCATCAAAACCCCACTGAAGCAAGTCCTGCCCCATAAGGATGTCTCTAGCACAGCAGTTCTCCCATTGTAGACACAGCTGATCCTCACAGCCAATTGGCCTGGGGGTCAATTCTTCCCAGTGATACCAACAGCAATCAAGAGTTAACTACAACAAGACTGTGTACACAAGCCCACAAAGGGGTGCACCAAAAGTGTCCACCTCAGGTAATTGGGGAGGATGAGCTACTGGGTCCTGTAGGACACCTATCAGCACAGGGAAGCAGCTAAAATGTGGAGACAAAGAAACATGTCACAAATGAAAGAAATGGAGGAAAGCAAACTACTGGATATAGAGTTCAAAACCACAGTTATAAGGTTACTTAAGAATCTTCTAGAAACATCCGAGAAATTTAGTGAGACCCTCAAGGATATGAAAAAGGACCAATCAGAAATTAAGCATACACTAACTGAATAAAGAATAATACACAGAGATCCAACAGCAGACTAGAGGAACGCAAGAATCAAGTCAAAGATTTGAAATATGAAGAAGCAAAAAACACCCAATCGGAAAAGCAAAAAGCAAAAAGAATCCAAAAATTTGAAGATAGTCTAAGGATCCTCTGGGACAACTTCAAGCATACCAACATCAGAATTATGGGGGTGCCAGAAGAAGAGAGAGAACAAGATATTGAAAACCTATTTGAAGAAATAATGACTGAAAACTTCCCATACCTGGTGAAAGAAATAGACTTACAAGTCCAGGAAGTGCAGAGAACCCCAAACAAGAGGAATCCAAAGAGGACCACACCAAGACACATCATAATTAAAATGCCAAGGGCAAAAGACAAAGAGAGAATATTAAAAGCAGCAAGAGAAAAACAGTTAGTTACTTACAAGGGAGTACCCATACGACTGTCAGCTGATTTCTCAACAGAAACTATGCAGGCCAGAAGGGAGTGGCAAGAAATATTCAAAGTGATGAATAGCAAGAACCTACAACCAAGATTACTCTACCCAGCAAAGCTATCATTTAGAATTGAAGGTCAGATAAAGAGCTTCACAGATAAGAAAAAGCTAAAGAAGTTCATCACCACTAAACCAGTATTATATGAAATGCTGAAGGGTATTCTTTAAGAAGAGGAAGAAGAAAAAGGTAAAGATAAAAATTATGAACAACAAAGTGACAACAAATAGATATCTATCAGCAAGTGAATCTAAAAATCAAGTGAATAAAAAATCTGACGAACAGAATAAACTGGTGAATATAATAGAATCGGGGGCATAGAAAGGGAGTGGACTGACAATGCTTTGAGGGAAAGGGGTGTGAAGGGTGCGGGAAGAGATTGGACAAAAATCTTACACCTATGGACGGGGACAGTGTGGGGGGGGGGGGCGGGTAAGAGCATGGGATGGGGTGGGAACTGGGTGAAGGGAAACTATGGGGGGAAAAAAGAAAAACAACTGTAATAATCTGAACAATAAAAATTTTTTTAAAAAAGAAAAGAAACATGAAAGACTCCTGCTTCTGTGGGGCTCAAGATTCTGTGGAAAGGTGTGGCTGGCTGGGCATGTCATGAAGACAATGTGGTGAGTGAGTAATTCCAGAACTGACTGGCCACACCACTGTCACTGCATTATAATGCTCCTTTCAGTGCACTGGTTCATCTCCCTTCTCAACCTGCCTGTTGCCACTTGGAATACATACTGGTTCATTATGATGCCAAGTGGTAACATGGGAGTGTTTGATCCAACAGAAATGCACAAGGGAGGGCAGGTGAAGTCACACATGGAAGAGATCATCATCAAGCTCTGTCACATCATCAAGCAGCCAGAGACTACTTACATCATCCTTAGAACCACAACCAGAGAGTATATTTTTTCCTCTTGAACAAAAAATATTCTTGCTGTATTTTTAACATATAAAGTATTTAAAAATCAAAACAGACAACAAAAAAACTAACGCCACACATCACCACAAACGTTTGTAGCTACTATCAGAACAAACCTCTCTACCCAGGTGCCTAAGTGAGAAACATCAAAATCATCCTCACGACTCTCTGTTCCTCTATTACAGACCCAGGTAATCATTGTGTCCTATCCATCCTGCCTTTAGGATCCTATAAACTAGAGGCCTTACCTGTCCTCCAGCACCTACCCTCACCGTTTCTCTTTAGGACACAGTAACTCCATCATCTTTCCTCTAAGTGCTGGTCATTAGGTGATTTTCTTTTTTAACTTGTACTTTCCAAAATTTCTATAATGAACCAAAAGTTCTTTGGTACCACCAGTATTGTCCTCTTAATATGCAAATTCATTTTACAGAAAACTGCTAACTTCGGAATGAAAAACAATGCCTCAGCATGGCCTTCCACCTTCACTGGCTCCTGCCCATCTTTCGTGTACCACCTCCTACTGCCAAACACCACTAGCTGATGCACTTGGGCCACACCACATTGCTTGCCGCTCCCCAGAACCACCATGCACCTGTTACCTCCATACAGGCCCACTTTTCTGCCTGAAGCTCTTTTCCTTTCTTGCTCCACTTCACAAGCCTCTAGTCTATAAGGCTCAGTCCAAATGGCCTGAGCACTGGTAGCCCCCAAACCAAAGCCCTCAGAAGAGTATAACATACATGGGAGCCAGTTAAGTCTTAACTAAAATAAGAAAATGAACGGATCAATCAATCTAGTCATGGTGCAGCAGCAAATTAAGCATCATAACCCACCCAACAATTACAGTTTCACTGTTAAGATTTTTCCATGATTGTTGTCTAAAATGTAAATAACTCTGGGAAGAAGTAAACTGGTTGTGAGTCACTCTTCATGAGGAGAGAAAATAGTAAGAAATCTGAACCAAATGCAAAGGATACGCCATTCCTCTGATACGTTTGATTTTTCCTGGATCTGTGAGCTGAATGGGCTTCAGGACCTTCCTTATGGGACACGAGAAAATCACTTCACCTCCTCCTCCAGGAGGCATTCCCCGCCGCACAATCTGCACACGTGGTGAGAAAGAAGAGGCAAAAATACAGCAATGAGTAGATGGCCCAGACACCCAACTCAGTCGGGTTTACACCAAGGGGCTCTTCCTTAGAAAGGAGACAGATCTCAAAGTCAGGTGGGTCCTCATCCTCATGAGGAACTAGCAGGGTTCAGGAGTTAATCCCATTTCTTAACCCTTTTCTCCTATGCAATTAACTGATCTATCCAATCTCTATATTAAAGTCATGCACCACTTAACAACAGGGGATATGTTCTGAGAAATGCACCTTTAGGTGATGGGGTCGCTGTGCGAACATCACAGAGTATACTTATACAAACTTGTATGACTACTACATATGATATAGCCTATTGTTCCTAGGCTACAGCACTGTACAGCATGTTACTGTACTGAGTACTGTAGGTAACTATAACACAATGCTGACTATTTATAGATCTAAACATAGAAAAGGTACAGTAAAAAAGCAGTATAAAACATGGAGCTTACAGCACTGGAAGTTGCTCTGGATGTATCAGTGAGTGGTGAGCAAACATGAAGGTCTGACAGTGGTCGGCAAACTGCGACTCACGAGCCACATGCGGCTTGAGAGCCATGGTTTGCAGCTCTGTTGACTAATGAGTTTGCCGACCACTGGGATAGGGGCTTAATCACAATGAACAACAACAGCCTGTAATTATTGGAATCGAGAGTCTAGGTTTGCTGACCACTGGTCTAGGACATTACTATGCACTACTGAGGACTTTAAACATTGTAGACTTAGACTACATTAAATTTATTTAAAAGTGTTTTCAATAATAATAAATAAACCTTGGCTTGTTGTAACATTTTTACTTTATAAATTTTAAATTTCCAACTTTTATAACACTTAGCTTAAGCCCTAGCCGGTTTGGCTCAGTGGATAGAGCGTCGGCCTGTGGACTGAAGGATCCTGGGTTCGATTCCGGTCAGGGGCACATGCCTGGGTTGCGGGCCCAATCCCCAATTGGGGGTGTGCAGGAGGCAACCGATCAATGATTCTCTCTCATCATTGATGTTTCTCTCTCTCTCCCTCTCCCTTCCTCTCTGAAATCAATAAAAATATATTTAAAATAAAATAAAATAAATAAAACACAAACATGCGTACCAGCTGTACAAAAATATTTTCTTTATATCCTTATTCTATAAGCTTTTTCTATTTTTTTAACTTTTTTGTTAAAAACTAAGACACAAAAACACACACATTAGCTAGGCCTACACAAGGTTAGGATCATTAAATTCATTGTCTTCCCACTTCACATCTTGTCCCACTGAAAGATCTTCAGAGGTAATAACACAAATGAGCTGTCATCTCCTTATAACTATGCCTTCCTTTGGAATACCTCCTAAAGGACCTACCTGAGGCTCTTCTTGAGGAAATATGTCCACTTTGGTTTTGTTGGTTTGTTTCTTTTTTCATCTTTTGCTGGTAAGCAGATTTACATCACGAAAATTCCTCTCTATTAATGAAAACCTTTTGGTGTTGGGGAGGGGTCCGTGTTTTCCAACTTTTTAAGGAGCTTCTGCTAAACACTTCACTGGGAATTTTCTTTCCCTTCTGCAGTTTCCTTTTCTCTTCCCTCCTTTTCAGCTATGCATTCCTGTCCCAGTTCCAACAACTCTTCATTAGCCATTTTCTCAGGAACCACCTCTAGGAGTTCCTCAATGTCAGCCTCATCCACTCGCAGGTTAAAGTTGTTTGCCAACTCAACCACAGCCCTGTTGATTTTTACAACGTCCTCAGCCTTGGAAAACCCTTTGAAGTCATGGACAAACTAACTGAATGTCTTCTTCCAGATTCCATTCATATACTTCTTGGTGACATCACCCCAAGCCCAAGCCAGGCTCTTGATGCAGTCATGGATACTGTAATCCCAGAATTGCACCAGTGTTTTTTCAGTATCTTCCTCAGTTGCAGCAATAGCTTGGGCAAAGGTCCTCCTCAGGTAGAAGGCCTTAAAAGCTACTATAACTCCTTGATCAATTGATTCGATAGAAGAGGTAGTGTTTGGGCGAAGAAACACAACTTTGATATTGCGATAAAGATCACCAGTAAAAGGAGGAGCATTGTTAACAATAAGCAAAATCTTAAAAGATATACAATTCTCCAAATAGTACTTTTCCATTCCACTGACAGTAATTCAAAAGGGCATCTTGGAAGAGCAGCTGGATCATCCATGACTTCTCACCAAACCTGTAGGATATTGGCAGTGTGTGCTTTCTGATATGTTTAAAAAGGCCTTTGGGTTGTCCTTGGCCAGCTAACAAAGGGTTTCAGTTTGTAGCCAGAAACAATACCCCCAAGCAAGACATTATCCTGTTCTGAAAAGCCTTGAAACTTGGGATTGACCTGACCTTCTTATGGATGAAAGTCTTTTCAGGCATCTATTTCCAGAATAGGGAGGTTTCATCCATATTGAATGTTTGTTCTGACAAGTAATTTTCTTCCACAAACAGTTTATCTAGAGCAGCGGTGGTCTGTGAGGTCCGAAAGGTTGGCGACCACTGGTTTAAGGAAACCTTTGGAGCAGCGGTTGCCAACTGGTGGTCTGTGAGGTCCGAAAGGTTGGCGACCATTGGTTTAAGGAAACCTTTGGAGCAGCGGTTGCCAACTGGTGGTCCACAGACCACTGGTGGTCCGTGAGGTCCGACAATCGCTGATCTAGAGTATCCCAAAATTCTTCAGCTCCCGTCACGGCACTCACAGACTCACCACTCAATTTCACATTACGTAAGGAATAACCATGCTTGAATCTTTTAAACTACCCAGGGCTAGCAGTATATTCGACAACGTAATCGAGTCCAGCCTTCTTTCAGCATCCCAAACAAACTTTTTGTTTTGGCTGTGATTGTCATAGTGCTGAGAGGGATACACTTCTAGGTCTGGTCTTCAATCCAGGTCATTAGAAGTTTCTCCAAGTCTGATATAGGCCCTTCTCGAATTTGTGTTAGTCTTGTTGCTTTTAATGAAGTAGACCCTTTAATAGCTTTCATTACTTTGTTTTTGTTCCTCAAGATCATATCATAGCTATGGTGGAATAGGACATGCCTGACTGGAGAGCAATAACCATCACTGGTTTTCTACCTTTGTAGTCTCTAATCACTTTTTAATTTTGTTTCCAGGTCAATCACTCAACATGGCCTCTTACTGGGAATGCTACGGTGGCTTCTGTATGCTTAGGGGCTATTATAAACAAAACAACATGAGATTCATACATAATTATATGTGTTATACTTTTATTTTTTAAAAATATATTTTTATTGATTTGAGAGAGGAAGGGAGAGGGAGAGATAGAAACATCAATGATGAAAGAGAATCATTGATTGGCTGCCTCCTGCATGCCCCCCCCCCCCACTGGGGATCAAGCCCACAACCCCAGCATATGCCCTTGATCGAAATCAAAGGCCAACGCTCTATCCACTGAGCCAAACCGGCTAGGGCTGTATGTGTTATACTTTTATACGACTGGCAGAGAAGTGGGTTTATTTATGTACACCAGCCTCATCATAAAAATGTGAGCAACATGTTGCACTATGATGTTAAGACATAATCTATATCTAGATGAACTAGATTAGAGAAGCATTATGGCTAGAATCCTAACTCTACTACTTATTAACTGAGTGACACAAATGGAGTTGTTATGAGTAGTAAAGTATTAATACTTGTAAAATGTTTACAACAATGCCCACCACAAAGAAAGTACAATATAACTATTGGCTACTATTGTCCTTCTAAAGGGTCCCTTTCGACTCAAAGTTTGTCATGTTTGTATGTCCTATGGGTCTTCTCATAAATGCTTATTTCAAATATCACACACACACAAACACACACACACACACACACACACACACACACACACACACACACGTCATACAGCTCTTCCAATGAGTTGGTAAGGAAATGTTTTACACAGATGTATACAGAAAACAATTCATTCTTACCTTTAGCTCAAGTGATTCACCATCAATTCCAAAATGTTTCAAAACAGGGAGGGCCGTTGCCCTAAGAACATCAACCTGTAGAATTATTTCATAATAAATAAAACGTTTCATTAAACCTTGAGCAGATGGGAAGAAGAAACAGCCAATGAAGCAAGTGGAACATAGCAACCAGGTAGATGATGTATACTCTGGTAAAGAAAGAGGATGCTGGCTTACAACTGAGGGCATGGGAGCACTCTGCTCCGGAGGAAAACAGATTTTATAAGCCACTAGCTCCTCTGAGCTCCTTTCCTCGTTTTTGACATGGAGACTTACACCTACCTTACAAGTCATCATCATGACCAAAAACACATGCAAAAAGTATGAGAACCTGCAGGATTCATATAGAACAAACTTGGACCTCTGCTCATTCTTTTATGTATTTACACTACAGAAAAAAAATACCATATTTTTTATTAATCTTTTCCCAACACAGTTGTTTAATCTTTAAAGCTTGTGGCACATCAAAGCCAAAGCAAACCAAAAAAAGGAGTCAACAGCTACTTAAGAATATTGCTGATGCCCATCGCATAGGCAGTGAAAGAAAGGGTGGTTCTGTAAGAAAGTGAGGGCAGTGGAGGAATGATTGCCTCAAACTACCTGAAGCAGCACAAACCCACAACTGCACAGTTAATGGCAAGGCTGTGTCAAGTATGACTAATATCTCCTCCCTATTCAGAACTGATAGGAGGCCTGGGGTCCTATCCTGTTCACATATAGATTCCTCAGAGTATAAGGATGACATTCAAAGCACACTGATCCAACAAGACAGTGAATGCTGACTCAACTGCAACATGGGAAAGAAAGTCACTCCCTTCCTTGCTCCCAATGGGCAAATGGCCGTTCCTAGGCACTTGGGAGCTGACCCTATCAGGAGCAGTGAGGGCAGGCAGCGAGAGCAGAGGGTGTAAGGGAAAGTGCTGGTCCTGGTTCAGGCTCTCCCTCTAGTGAGCTGCATGGTCTCAGACAACTGTCTAATTTCCTTATCTCTAAGGCAAGGGTGTCAGCCTGTCTTCAAGGTGCTACCCATTCCAACATGCTAAGACTCAACAGAATGATACTCCAATAAGGCTTTATAGCAGAGAATAGGCCCTGCCCACACATTCTGGTGTCAAAAAATTAACGTGAAGTAGAAATGACCTATGAAGCCTAGGATCATGTAGATAATGGATGAGGGGGGCGCTGAAGAAGTTACTAGGAAAACTCACTGAAAATTAGCTCATTTCAACCTAAATATTAAAGTTAAATACACCCAAATACTTAAAACATACATTTGGGATGGCCAGCACCAAAGAGAATTCAGCCTAGGCTAGTACTAAGGGCAGCTGGGGAGAAGGCCAAGCCAGATTCTGGAAAAATCAGGGGATACAAGGATGTGGGTTACTCTGCCCACATAACTCCCTGGAACTAGGCAGCCACCAGCTCTCCTGGGGACAGAAAAGGCAAGAAAGCAGAACAGCCCTTCTGGTTCACCCTCCCTGTACCTGGAGTCATACAGGATGAAGTCAGATTTACTCTGAGGTTCAGCCAGAAGCCTGAGTATAACTCCAGGTGTGGTCCTGTCTCCTAAATCACTCTCCATCTGATGCAAAAGGCAGGCAACTCGCGTGGTGGGATGAGGGCTGGAAGAACACATGTAGGCTTGAGTCTCACTCTGCCTCTTACTAGCTGTGAAACCTGCACACTCCCTACCTCCCCAGGGCCTTGGCTTCCTGCTGTGCATGAGGGGCTGGACTGGACTCCTCCGGCTCTGCACCATAGTTCCAGTAAAGTGGGGGTGGGCTGTAAGTTCTACTTAAGGAAAACTGAACACTCAGTGGTTAGGAAGAAAAAGCAAAGTCTGACCCAAGTGGCACCTCAGGGCAAAGGCGTCAGTCAGCCTGACAGGTTCACTCAATCAATCAATCAACAGGTAGAAATGTCATCAGACACAATGCCAACTAGAAGGGAAGAAACTGCTCTCAGTTACCTTGTCTGAAACAGTGGCAGGAACCCCATCTCACAGGGTTTGTACCAGAATTAAATAAATATGGCTACATTTACTAGAACTGTGCTCAACACACAGCAGACTTTATTGTACTTCATTCCCCTTCCAGAACGGTAATGAAAAAGAATGGAATCTTCACTCACCATCTGACCATGATGTTGGCACCAATAAATATCTATTGCTATTGGGGGTTCCGGTGCCAAATCACTGAGCTTCAAAGGAGACGTCCTGGAACTTTGCTTCTCCCCAGAATGTCTCCCCATTTTCTATCTTTTGCCTCTGAAGGGAAAAATGTTCCTTCCTATTAATAGGGCTCATCCCACCACTTCTGCTTTCGATGCTCATCCCCTCTGGACTTCTGCAGGAGCTACCCTTACTAAGTCCCCCAACCCCTTTAATTATTTCCTTCTCCATTGCAGCATCTCAGCCTACAAGCAACCTCAAATCTCTCATTTAGAAAACTATTTCCAAACTCAGCTCTTCAGGAATCATCCGATCTAACCTTCTGAATCTCCTTTCCATGGTTCTCTTTTCTATTCATCCCTCACCCTGTGACGGTCCTTACACACTAATGTCACTGCTCTCTCAAAGGTCAATAAAACTTCTCATTGCTGAATCTCCCTACCCAATCCTCAATCAACTCCTGGCTTCTCAAAACTCAACTCCTGCTTGGCTTCTCCAAACACTTCTACCTCCACTCACTGTCTGCAGCTCCTCTTCCCCTACTCACACCTTACACATCCATTTCCTCTTCTATTCTCGTCCCTGGGACCATACGGCAAAACCTCTAATGCTCGATACAGGCCAGAAGGGGAATGTAAATGAATGATGAGATCAGCTAAGACCTCCAGCTAACTGGAGAGCTCATGCCTTTTCCCAAGAGGGCGGCTACTACTCAGCTCCAATGGGAGGCTGTTGGAGAAGAACTGCCATCAATGCTGCCGCATCAACCTACTACAATGTAAAATCTGGGTTCCAAACATGAACATTCAATTCAGATACACACACCACCACCCTGTGCAGGCCAAAGGAAAAACACTGATAGTTGTTTGACTATCTGCATCAGGATTAACTCAGACAGAAAGCCGTCGGTGTTCAACTCTGCTCAGCACTGGTCAATCTCATTCTCCTAGGGATTTAACCTTTTGCACTCGGATGTTGAGTGTGACTCGACACGGTTAGCATTAAATCCCGAGTAGAATAAAGGAATCGAGAAAAAAGCAAGTGAGTGCAAAGGGTTAACTATCAGTAGGTAAGATACTGATGACCTATCACTGAAGCTCCAGACAGTAATGTCCAACTGCCAACTGGACAACCACACGTGGATATCCTTCCAACATACCAAAACCAACCACATCACCCAACTACCAACCACAATTTTCCTTTTCCCTGTGTTCAACTCCTTCTGATCACTATCCTTCAAGTCAACCAGGACAAAAATCATGAAGTTATTTTATGAACACTTCCTCCTATCCCATCTCCAATTAGCTGTCAAATCATGAAGTCTCCCCTCCACACTGTCCTTCATATCAGTTCCTTCCTCTCTACTTCCATCTCTATTATGTTCAAACTAGTTGACAAACCTCCAATTCATCCTTTTTTCAGCCTCCACAGTGCTCTTACTAAAAACCAGGCTGATTCTGTGGTTTCCCTTCCTCTACAAAACCCTCCTTAACCCTCAGCACTTTGTACCTCTATCAGAGCCCAGAGGTACTCAGCCTTGTAGCCTCCCCTCTATGTGTTCACAGCTGTCCACCCCATGAGAACAAGTTCCCAAAGGGCAGGACGCATCATATTCATCCTGATGCAGACAGCAAATGTGGACATGAACTGATGGGGAAACGACATGTTGAAGAGAAAGCTCAAAATGAAGAAGCCACAGGCTGAAGAAGTTATTCTTTATCTAAGATTAGGTATATTTATTTTATCCTGGGTTGGAGCCAAGTACTATCCAAGGTCATTTTAGTCTTGCAGGGAGCAAAAGCAGTCCTGTAGCATATGAAAACAATTTTTGTTTATATGTTCTGCACAAAAGAGTTAATTTCTGGGGAATTCTTCAACTAACCTTTGTCTGTTAATATATAAAACTTTTAAAAATATTGCCAGTGATAACAGCTTTTAAGGTCATTAGCAATTATAGAAAGAGTACAAAACTGGGACACAGTGCCAAAGTCTCCTGTATGCTCGGGGCCTTTCCCATTACTCAAGGCACCTTCTCCACCCTCCACCTACAAGTGCAGAGGCCTCCCCTTGGGAACACTTTCAACTCAAGGGCCCACTTCCTAGAATCTTCCAGAAAAATACAAGAAAAAAGCAATCCTTTGAAATTAGTTTAAAATTCTAGACAGTTTATTCAGCATTCCTTTACAGCTAAGAATTTCAGATCATGCACTGTACTAAGATTCTAGGAAAAGAGTTTATGTACCCAAATTCCCAAGAATTGGGAAATAAGTCTTTTACTGCCTAAGAACACATTAACCAGGTTTATACTCTAAAAGTGTATAGGTGAATGCCAGCAGTCTCCACTGTGCAGCTCACTGAACCACCTAACTGGTCTTCCCTGGTTAGAGAAGCTAGATACTTCACATTCTACCTTAGAAGCCACCCCTTCATCGGTCTTCAGATTGAAAAAAATTTTTTTTTTCAATTATACTTTACATTCAGCATTATTTTATATTAGTTTCAGGTGTACAGCATATACTTTACAAGGTGTTCCCCCTGATATTTCCAGTATGCAACTGGTACCATGCATAGTTATTATAATATTATTGACCCTTCATCAATCTTGGTTCCATGTCTGTAGAGGTGAAGATAAGAGTCCTCAGTCAGGACTTGGCATAGTGGCCACAGGCATTAAGATACCCTCTCTGGACAGCAGAGCATCTAAAGGTGAGGATCCTTCTCTTCCTATGAGAGATCTAAGGCAGGTCTGGCAAGAACTACTCCAATATCTCTCTCTCTCTCTCTCTCTCTCTCTCTCTCTCTCTCTCTCTCTCTCTCACACACACACACACACACACACACACACACACACACACACACAAATCAAAATCCATCCTGGACTGGCACTAAGACACTCATGGTGGCCACAATGAAAATTCCACCTGTATATTAAACTATCTTCCCCATACATGCAGGAAAATTAGCCTACTTAATAAGAAGGTTGCTGTGCCCTTAAACTATCAAAGGTTACATATACAGTCCCTGTCCCTATGCCTTTTTCCTAAATCTGCAAACTCTTTTCAGAAGAATGTCCTAAAGTTTAAATAAGTCAAGACTATGCTGCAACAATGCCAAGGAAATATTTTCTGTCTAAAATTTTGGTCTGCTGCTTTCCAGCCTCAGCTATCACATGACCTTGCGAAAGTTTTACTCCCACACACTTCAGCCAACAGAGCCATATTTCATGTCAACCGTGGTGAGACTGCCAGCATCTGTTCTGAAGGTTCTTTGACACGACAATGAAAGGCACCTTGATGAATGGCAACAATCGTTACTGAATATGACTGATATGAATCTTGGTTCATCTTCGTCCTGCAGTGATTAATCTCTAAATCTCAAGGTAAATAACAAAACAAAAACACTCAACAATAAACCTGTGCTTTATCAGGAGCTTGTTTATCAAAAGTTGAGTTGTGACAAGAGACAAAGCAAAATTCACACCATGGTGTGGCCTCACTACTCACCGAGGGGTCAACCTGGTCATTGGTCACTCCTCGAAGAACTATCCTTAATGGGTGCTTCATAAATGGAGCCAGGCAAAGAAGACTCTCCAGGTAATAGCCAATGCCACGAAGGACACTGCAGTCATGCTCCACGGATCCACCATACAGGAGGCCAGGCTGGTAATATAAGGTCGTCCCTTACATAAGAGGAAAGAGAGCCACATTCAGCAGGGAAAAAAAACCCCTCGGTGTCACAAAATCAACACAGGCAATGAGCCCCAAGGGGAAAGTCTGACATGGGCATCCAAGGGAGTTCAAAATGCCATTCCTAAGAGCCCACACTTCAGTCCAAAAGCTGACTCATTACTGTCAAGCCCTTGTAATAATAATAAACGGTGAGTGTAATTTAATAAACAGTAATAAATAAATTAAGCCCCTCCCCAAGCCATCTGACTTGCCAAAGTCATGGCAAGGCAAAGAGAAAAAAATCCTAACAGGTATGTATCTTAAATCTCCCAACAGCACATTCTCAGACTTTGCTGAACAAGGGTGTTTACAAACGATGCTCTGAAACCATCACACCAGCAATCAGCTTCTTGTAGGCCCTTGAAATGAGATTTCCCATGTACCACACTCACCAAACAAGATGCCTAGAAAAGCAAGTACTTTATGGCAATTCCATTAATAGTAGCTATTATAAAAGTAAACAAATAAAAATATCTAAATTTACTTATTACTAGCTTTATTAGAAACTTTTTATTATCTTTATTCACTTTGTCACATATTCATAACATTCAAAAAGTTTCTTACCAGATTAACATATTAGAGGAAAAACAAAATAAGATACTCTAGATGATCTGGGAGTATAAATGGGTGAACAAGGTCTTTTTGCTGCTCAAATGTTTTGCAATGTCTTTTGGCACAATTTATCAATAAGCAAATTTAGCAACAGAGGAAGGAGATACATTCAGTCACTCCAAAGGGAAAGCAGCTCTTGGGAGTTTCACAGAATAAATTTAGGTCTTACTATATTAAAAACTAAAATCCCATCAATCACAATCAGAATCGATCAAAATCAGAATCATATTCCTCCCAAGCTTCTCAAAGGGAAAGATTCTACATTAGTTATTCTAAACACTATTCATGAGTCACAAAACTAATCCTCTAGTACAAAAAGCCATTTAAAAAAAAAAGCTATATAACAATTAAATGCTGCTTATCTGTTTATCCCTGCAAATTAACCAAATGAGAAATTGACCAGGTCATCAGAATGAAGTATTCTACCCTGGGGTGGAGGTGGGTATGGAAGAGTGATTTTTGCGTTGGGACAGGGTAGATAACAAGGTAGAGAAGCAGGATCATGTAAATATCTACTTCCCAACCTACACTGTAGAAGTGATTAGAAAATAATACAGTAGGTCCTCGGTTAAGAGATCCGTTCCTACGGCGTGACATAACGCGATTTTCACTATAAGTCGGACCTCTGAACCCACCTACATAAGCACATACGTCACTCACATGAGCACATACACAGCAGTAATGAAGTGAAACAGTGGGGAAAAAAATTAAAAGATAACAATTCCTGACCTTTACTTGTGGTAAATAAATAATAAAAAACATAAAGCACATATGTACATACGTTGAAATGACAGAACTTTTTTTTATATATAAATAAATGGGAGAGGGTGACGTGACCACTTACGTCGAGTCCGAGGTAACCCGAGGACTGACTGTACAATTACCTGCCCTCTGAATCACCAATATAAACTGCTGAAAAAATCTCCAGGAATTTCAAAGTAAACAAGCCAAGGAAGACTAATGGGACCATAGCTTGCAAAGGGCATCTGAAGCCTCATACCTAAAACCTGTTCTCTGCAACAAATTCCCTGTGGTGCCAGGCCACTTATTAAGCCAAGCTTGTCTTCTTTCTTAAGAGACAACATGTGGGCCCTGGCCGGTGTGGCTCACTTGGTTGGAGCGTTGCCACGTACACCAAAGGTTTTCGGGTTTGATTTCCAGTCAGGGCACATACCTGGGTTACAGGTTCGATCCTGGTTGGGGTGTGTAGGAGAGGCAAGGAATAGATGTTTCTCTCTCTTTCTCCCTTCCTCTCTAAAATCAATAAACATATCCTCAGGTGAGGATTAGAAAGAAAAGAGTCAACAAGTTCAGAGTTTCCTCTGTTGCACATGTACAGAAAGGTACATAATTCCTTCATGGAACCTGGCAAAGATGTTTGCTTCCTATACAATGTATATATTGTAAAAGTGTTTCTAATAGCAAACAAACAACAAAAAGTACC